>NC_138373.1:13061907-13125872 GCF_054177405.1 Leptonychotes weddellii | reverse complement strand
CAGTTTCTGCTTCAGTTTTATTGACCGTGACTGGGTGGCCTGGTTACCCCTACTTGGAAAGGAGGCTGGGAAGGTGAATGTCCTGCTTCTTCTGGCTCTGTGGCAAATGGGTATGGAAGGAGGATGGGGCCATGGGTGTGGAAACAGCCTAGCATGGGCGTCGCCCCAGCAGCGACCTGGCTTCCTTTCTCTGCATTATGCCCCTCTTGGCTCTCAGCATCTCAGGTTGTAGGGAAGTGAGACGTGTCCCCTGACTACAACAGTGCTTTGAATCCATGAGTTTATTCTATTACTTACCAGGATTGGAATGGTTCAGAGATGTCCATATTGAGCAACTAACTATAGCATTGTATACAAATAAAATATTCTTTGATGTTGATGATTTTGACCGATGCCCCCTCCTCCCTGTGTCCATCATGAGAATTCAGAGGGGAGCTGATAATCTTAGGGTGGCCTCAGTGGGAGGACCACGTTCTTGTGATCGGCTGTCACTGTGTCATTTCTAACGCAGACTGACGGGGCGCAGGAATGCCAGTTGGACGTGTTTGGGTTGGTTGCCCAGACCAGCCCGTGCCTTTCTGTTCATTCGTATCCATCCTTCACTTGGACATCTCAAAGGAACCTCCAGATTATCCACATCTGCTCCTCTTCCTGTGTTCCCTGGCACAGTGAGTGACAGTCTACCTGTCAAGCTGTTGAAGTCACAAACTTCAGAAACATCTGTTTCTCTCACCTGCCCTGACCACTAATCACCAAGCCCTGTTGCTTCTTCCTCCTAAAGATTTTCTGTGCCTGCCTTCTTTAACTGCCTTGCACATCGAGTCGCTGAAGCTGGTTTTGGGTATGGTAAATAGAATACCCAACGAGAATCAGCTCAATCCGTAATTGGCTCTTGGTTTGTTTCTTTTAAAATCGCACACGGTGAGAAGTAAGAGCGAGGACAGGTCCAGGGCTGATTTAGCGAGTTAGAAACGTCAGTGAGGCTCAGGTACTTTCAAACCTCCCACGCCAGCTACCCTTAATGTGCCCGTGATGTTGCAAGATAGCGTGGCAGTTCTTGGCATCCCCTGCAGACACAGCCGCGTCAGGCAGAGGAGGGCATGTCTTGCTTGTGTCACTTTATGAATGAGGAAAATCTTCCTAAGGAGTTCCTCTACAGCCTTACTCCCAATGGTCATGCCTGGGTCATTGTCCGTGTTCTAGCTGAAGGCTGCTGGAAAAGCGAGCTTCTGGCATGTTCAGCTGTGTAGTGGGGGGCCGTTTCTGCTGGTCAGGAGGAAGGTTGGGACGGGGGTGTAGAGGGAGGGTTATTTTGGGGAGGCCTTTTATAGGACCTGCTGCAGACACACCCATCTCCCCCCCGGACTTTCTAGTCTTCCCTTTCAAGCCATTCTCTCCACATTCCTGCTGCCAGAGAGGTCTTTCCAAAGCGTGTCTATTATCTGGTTAGCTCATCTGCTTACTTGTTTATTGTCAGTTTCACTCATAATTATGTAAACTGCACAAGGGAAGAGACATTGCCTGTTCTGTTCGCAGCTTTGTCCCCTGGAATGTGGCCTCACACAGCAAAGGTATTAATGTGATATATAGGTATTTGTTGGCTGGCTGAATGAATGGAATGCAAATCTGATTCTGTCAATCCTCTCTTAAGGCCTCCCATGCTTTCCCTTTGCCTCTCGGCTGAAGTCACATCTTCTGGACATTGTAATGTCTTTCACAAAAAGGTCTGTGCCTGCATTTCCATTTCTCCCCCACTCCTCCACTCTTTCTCCGGCTTTCCGGAACTTTCTTCAGTTTTTCAAATACACACCATGTGTTTTCTTCCGTCTACATGCTTTCCTCTGACTGCCTAGAACTGTTTTGGCTTCTCACTTTGCTTGACTAAGTCCTTCTCTAGAAGCAAATTTCAGTTTAAATGTCATTTCTTCTGGGAAATCTTCCAGAAGTTTCTCTCACTAGGCGTTGTTAGAAGCCCCTGCGTATCTCCCAGACCACCCTGGACTTCTCCATCTTAAAAGTTGTCACATGCTATTGTAACTGCTTAATTGTGTTTCTCTACCACCGTGATTTTTTTTTTTAAATCAGCTTTATTGAGATAAAATTCCTATTCCATACATTGACCTATTTAAAGTGTACGATTTAATTGATTCTAATATATTCACAGTGTTGTACAGCTACTACCCAAAATCAATTTTAGAGTATTTTCATCACTTTCCCTTCCTCTCCAAAATATCCATTAGCAGCCACTCCTCATTTCCTTCCAATCCCATTGGCCCTGGGCAACTACTACTCTACTTTCTGTCTCCATGAACGTGCTAGTTCTGGACCTTTCACAGAGTGGAACTTAACTTCTGTGTGGTCAGTTATTGTCTCGGTCTGTTCCCACTGGATTTCCAGTGCTTAGCAGAGAGCTCGGCATGTGGTTGGGCCTCAGGAGATATTTGTCGGATGATTAGTTGATTGAATAATTGAAAATTTAGACACTTGCAAAGCCAATCATTCCCTTTTCTTTACATGTATTTACTGCTGTTTTTATCACCCTGCACTGATGTTTTTTATGTACTTGTTTATCTTCCTAGATCAGGAGTTTCTTGAGGACAAGAGCCATGCCTTGTGTATATCTCTGTATCTTTGTATATCTCTGTTGAGTACTTGGCACGCAGTGCCCTCAACAAATATTTGCAGAATGGGTAAATGAATGAATGAATCAGCTAAGACCACTCATTCCCGTATCATCCGTCAAGCCCTCCCACAGGGACAGGTGGACTCAGGTCATTTGTTTGTTCATGCTGCCAGTGTTTATTAACAAACGAGGACATGATTTTATGCTTCACACCAGCATTCCGTAAATATCCATCTCAGCCATGATAATCACCCTGCTCTGTGGCAGAAGCTGTGACTTGGTAATCTTGGTATCCTCTTGAGGCCCTGCACACCCCTTTACACGACTTAGGGCTTCATCAAATGCTGGAGATTTAAAGCCTAGGCCTTGAGTCTCTGACGCCCTGGGTGTCAGGGAGAGGGCCGGTAGGCCAGAGGGGTTGTCATGTCCAGTTCTATGATCCGGAGGCATTTTAGTAGGAATTGGTGGTTTTTGAATCTCTACCATCCAGAGGACTCCCACCACGGGTGGTCTGTCACTCCAAGTGAGGCAGTCACGACACAGAACCCTCTGTTAGAGTCAGGCACCTGTTGGTGGTGATGTGTCTTGATGCCACACAAACGGTTTCAAAGGTGGAGGAAGGGGCTGTGGGTGGGTAGCCTCTAGAGGCTGGTAAAGTCAAGGACTATCCCCTGGAGCCTCCAAAAGGAACCATCCCTGCCAACACCATGATTTTAGCCCCATACCACCTATTTCAAACTCCTGGCCCCCAGAAACTTTAAGGGAATAAATTTTTAAGCCGTGAAGTGTGTAGTAATTTGTTACAGCAGAAGTGGGAAAACTAACATATTACCCCTACCTTGGTTGCAGCTGTCCCGAGCACAAAAGGTTTATGCTGGTCAAGTGGGAGCATTCGTTTTTGAACTCAAAGTGAGGTTGTTTTCATCAGCGTGGCCTGCCGTTAACAGAGGGCCACAGACTGGGTGGCATAAACAGCAGAAACTTATTTTCTCACAGTTCTGGAGGCTGGAAGCCCAAGATCAAGGTACCAGCAGGGTAAATGTCCAGCAAGAGCTCTCTTCCTGGCTTGCAGATGGCTACCTTCTCATTGTGTTCTCACATGGCCTTTCCTCTGTGTGCACACGGGGAGAGAGAGAGAGAGCTCTCTGGTGTCTCTTCCTCTTATAAGGACACCGGTCTCATCAGATTAGGGCCCCACCTTATGACCTCATTTAACCCTAATTCCCTCCACAAAGGCTGCCTCCAAACCCAGTCACACCAGGGGTTAGGGTTTCAACATGAATTTGGGGGGCGGGGGGGCCGCAGTTCAGCCTAGAACATGGGGCCTCCGTGGCTATATTTGTACAGAAGGGGCAAAGGTTCCTCAGGCCATTTTCATCGCAGGGGCTCAGTGCTGTTTGCAGAGAGGGACAGTGTGTGGTCTGGGTGCTAGCATGACCGTGTTCTCAAACTGATCCCTGTGTGAGCTGACCTTGTGCTCCTGTCGTTCAGGACTTCACAGACTAAACTGGGGGTATTTGAGGATTTTTTACTGAACTTCTTTGGGTGGTCCTTCACTGATGGCAAGCATAGCCCCTCTGGGCCAGTCATCAGAAATGTATACTGAGACCATCAGGAGTTAGGGTGCAGAGTTCTTGGGTGAAGGTTCATTTGGCGCTAAGGCATTCGTCATGATGCTGATCAGGTCATATGTCTTTCTCTCTCTCTCTCTCTCTCTCTCTCTTTCTTTCTTTCTCCCCCCCCCCCCCACTGCCCTCCTTAGTAAAGGCAACAGTCTATCTGGTTCCTAGTCATGATTTCATCTTTCTAGGAGTTCACACCATTTTATATGTTCCCAAGCCCAGTCTTTTCTGATCCAGCCTCATGCTGTACTGTTCAAAGGTTGCTTCCAACACCATTCCAGGGACACTTCCTCATGGGACCCCATCCTGCGGACTCCACACTAGTGCCCAGTTCATGAGAAAGTTACTTCTGGCCAAATTTCATTCTACCGTGCTGGGATATGAACCGTTAGTGGTTCATGGCTCAGGCGGCCTAGGAAACATGAGAGCCTCATCTCAGGAGAGCCACACACCGTGACTGTGGTTTCTGGACACCAAGCCTGGGTGAGCGAGGACCAGCTCCCAGGCTGACACCAGGCAGCGTGCTCTGAAGCAGCTGATGGGCTGAGCTGATGTCCCGTGATAGAAGCCACAGGCCCAGGGAACGGCAAAGGCCTCCCTCCTCCGAGAGAGCCTCTTCTCTGACAACTTTCTGGAAATCAGCGCTGACAGCAGGCAGACAGTTCCTGACCAAGATCCCGCCACCCCACTCCCCACCGCAGAAGCTCCCAAAGGACAGAGTGCAGACAAGGCTGATGGAGGAGCCCATACTTGAGTGTGATAGACCCACAGTAAAGTCACACCAGCAGGTGGGACCATGGTGGCCCAGAGCTGTTAGAGACAGATCCTTAAATATACTTCTTGGAACACAATTTAGATCTGCCAGCAGAAAGTGTTAGTCTTAACATTCACCATTTTAGACTGATTTATAAGGAAAGGGGCTCAATTCTGCTAGCCTGGGGAGCTGAGCGTAAGTGCTGGGTTTTTATCCTGCTCGGATGGGTGTCTTGATTTATACTCAGCTCGGAAGGGATGTGGCTTCAGGCACTGAGAAAACAACTGTGCACTTGAGTTTATTTGTCCAAGTGGCCAGGGACCGTTTGGGGACAAACAATGCCTTATTTGGGGTTGTTGACTCTTTCTATACCTCTTTCTATACTCTTCCACGGGGTGACCTCAGATAACATGCTCCAGCTTGGAAAACCTGAATCGGCTTATGCACAGCCCAGGGGAAGCTTGTCCGTGGCCTGAGGAGAGTTTCCATCCCCTTCATCACCCTAATGAAAACTGATAAAGACTCCAGGCCTGTCTGGGCCCCTCTCCATTGGCTGATGGCAGGACGTTGAGTTCTGAGGACCAGGGTTCTCCTGAGGACCTCTTGCTTCCCTGAGGGCATCGTGTGCTTGCCTTGGAAGCATCTCAGATTTCTGCTTCTGGAAACATAAACATAGATTTCTCAGAGTTATCCCCATGACAGGGCTCCTGGACTTCTGTGTGCTGTGGTGCCTGAGTGTTTCCTAGAAGGGAGACAGGTTGGGCCAAACCCTGTCGTTAGCCACAGGAAGTGGATGGGGCATTGGGTGGATTGCAGTGCCCTTGGGAGGCTGGCTTCTATTGGCGACCCTCTTGGACCATGAAAGGTTCAGTTTCATGAAGACAGTGTCTCAGTGGGGCTCCCTTAGGAAATCCGACATCTACAGAAATGGGCAGCAAATGTGATGGTGTCCCCCTCGACGTCACAGTCATCCTGGCATAAGCAGAATGTTCTGTCCTTCTTCACAGGGAATGCTGGGCTCGTCATAGAGGAGGCAGAGAGACTGATGAATTCCCCTCACAGCTGTGGGTTCAGAAGGAAAGTGTATGTACTGGGCAGGAACGTGGGTCCAGGTACTTGGCTGGTCCTCCGGTCACACTCAGAATGTTCTCTGGCTGGTCTGAAACATGTGTCTGAGGACAGGATGTGGAAGTGGGGATAGTGCTGGACAGGGGACCTGTGAGCATGAGGCAGTGCTGATGGCAGAATCCCAAATATGAGGTGTGGCTCTGTTATGGGTCAGATTGCGTCCCCCCAAAAGATATGTTGGTGTCCTCACCCCCGTCCCCCAGTACCACAGAACGCAACGTTATGTGAAGATAGGGTCTTAACAGAGGTAATCAAGTAAAATGAGGTGTTTACCATGGTCTCTAAACTAATATGACTGGTGTCCTTTTGAAAAGGAGAAATTTGGACAAAGACACGTGCACAGAAGGACACCATGTGGAAGGTGGAGGCAGATATCTACAAGCCTACACGCGAAGCAGCACCAAAGATTACCAGACTCCATTAACTCCAGAAGTTAGAGGAGAAGGAGGGAACAGATTCTACCTCACTGCCTTCACAAAGAACCAACCCTGGGGGGCACCTGGGGGGGGCTCAGTCGATTAAGTGTCGACTCTTGATTTTGGTTCAGGTCGTGATCTCAGGGTTGTGAGATCGAGTCCCGCATCTGACTCCGTGCTGGGTGTGGAGCCTGCTTAAGATTCTGTCTCTCCCTCTCCCTCTGCCCCTCCCTGCCCTCTCTCTCTAAAAAAAAAAAAGAACCAAGCCTGCCAACCCCTTGATCTCAGACTTCCAGCCTCCGGAACTGTGAGACAGTAAAATGCTGTTGTTTAAACCACGTGATCTATGGGGCCCTGTCACAGCAGCTTCAGCGAAAGGACACAGGGTCTTGCAGGTAGTGAGGAGCTTGTGAGAGGCCAACTAGGAAGCTGCCAAGGACTGGAGGGCCTGTGCTCAAGGGTGATAGTAGGGTCTGCTCAATGGATGGTGCCTAGTGTTTCCATTCTTGGGAGTGGCAGCCTCTCAGTGCAGGCCCGTGACATCATCATCCTCTTCATCATCAACATCATCACAGCTGATCTTTCTTGAGTATCTACTATGGTGCCTCATGTATATGCTTTACATGTCTTTTTGTTTGTTTGTTTGTTTTTGAAGCAATCCCTATGCCCAACATGGGGCTCGAATTTACCACCCTGAGATCAAGAGTCACACGCTAAATAAACCAACTAAGCCAGCCAGGCGCCCCTATGCTTTACCTGTCTATATCCTTGAGCTTTTACAACCTACAGGGTCCATGTTGGTATTTTTCTCATTTTACAAACGAAGAAACTGAGGCACAGAGAAGGAAGTCACATGCCCAAGAGCATATGGCTGAGAGATGGCAAAGCCTGAATGCGGCCACTCCCGGCCCTATTCACGATGCTCCAGTTCGTGTACATTCTTTCTGTTCCTTCAAGGTCAAGCTCGCCCTCTCCGCATCTGTGTGTCGGCTGCTCCCCACTAGGTTGCTTTCCCGCTAGGTTTCTGCCTGGCCAGCTCCTTCTTCTCTCTGGGTCTCACCTCGATGCTTCTTCTGCAGGGAGAACCCCTTGTCCTCCCAGTCATCTCTGCCCACTGCATGTTTTATTATTATTTTGCTCAATAGCCCTTGCCACTGTCTGCAACTTCCTTCTTGCTCACTCTGAGTCATCTGTCATAGCCCACTAGCACGTCAGTTTTATGAGAACCAGGACCTTAGCTGGCTTTTTCTACCCTCTATCCCAGAAACTAGATCAGTTCCTACAGCAGAGAAAGCGTTCAATAACCCAGTTCCCTTAATTATTCAAATAATGTGGGCCTTTTCAACCAAATTGGAGCTTGGGCTCCATCTTGCACATGCAACAGATTTGTGAAGGTCTTCTCCTAAACAGAAGGCAGCCTCTGTTCATCCTTCTGACCCTTCTGCAGTGCCTGGGAGCTGGAGGAAGCTTTAACACTGGGTCTCCCCCGTGCCCTTCCGCTGTCCCTCACCCGCCAAGGGCGTGTAAGTGGAAAGCAGAGGAAGGAAGTTGGCTTTGTCATTGGATGGTGGTTACCACCCTCCCCAGGTGGCAGAGAGTCTGGGGCCAGTGACCATGGCCTTGGGTTCGTCAACCAACACAGTTCCAGGTCAGGCTCGTCCTTGGGGCTGCTATAGTCCAAGTCCACCGTGAGGTGCCCTGGGAGGTGGAAATCCTCTACCCTTCCTTGTAGGGAGATTCAGAAGGGTGCTACCTGCCTCCTCAGCTGGACACCAGTTGCCGTAGGGCTGTAGGGCAAGACCCCCGTGCGTGGGATGGGCAGCCATGCCCAGCTCTGGAGCACCCTGGACTGCGTGTGGAGAGAGGCTGGGCCACGTTCTAGCTTGTTCTGTGAGTCGATGAGCTCCAACGGGCTGCCACCTACCAGGTGCACTCTGTGCAGTTTCTGGGGCCTGGCTAAGGCCACCCCACTACTCATGTGCAGGGCCAGCTCACATGTCTCAAGATATTACCAGCGCTGCCTCGGTCCATTCAGCAGATATTTACTGAGCACCACTGGGCCTCCCAGGATTGGTGCATGAGCCAAAAGCATTGGGGCAGCTGGGGCAGCTCGGGCAGGTAGGGCAGGTGGGGCTCTGGCCCGGGCACTTCTGAGCCCACTTCCCTGGCTGTTCCTCCAAGGCTCCAGAGGAGAGAGTGAGCCTCTTCTCTTTCTTCCCAAGGAGAGCTTAGTAAGCAACCTGACTTCGGCTGTAAATCTTACAAAAAATAAATAGGTGTTTGTCATTCGCAGAATATATTCTGAGTAGCAGAACAGTCCGTTGTCTTGACGGAGAGGTCTGCTCTTAATTCAGCAAAAAGCTGGTGTCTGGTGTGAGGCTTGGAGTGGGGGCGGGGATGCCAAGAGGCATGAAGATGGTGGGTGTGGCCCAGTTTGGGAAGAGGCTAGCACACCTAAGAGGGGGTCTGACCTTGCTGGGCTCTGGCCAGGCCTGAAAGAGCAGCCCCATAAATGCTTGCTGAATTAGCGAGTAGGTAGGAGCCAGTGGGGACACTGATGCTGAAGTGAACTGTGGTGAGATGTGCTGTTTTAAACCCACAGCTCTGGATGGTCCAGTCACCAAGCAGGGAAGGGGTCGAGGGTGAATTTTTGAGGTTGAGCTGTATAGGACAACATTGAAAACTCTGGAATGTGTTCAGGTAAAAAGAACAGAATGACTAAGTGTTTTGTTTTGTTTTATTTTAAAGAGACGGGAGGGGCAGAGGGGGAGAGAGAGAGAGAGAATCTCAAGCAGGCTCCATGCCCAGCCCGACGTGGGGCTTGATCTCTTGACCCTGAGATCATGACCAGAGCCCAAATCAAGAATCGGACGCTTAACCGACTGAGCCACCCAGGCGCCCCGGTTTTTGTTTTGTTTTGTTTTTTCATAGAATGTGTGAACAGTCCTGGTTCACTGCTCCAGGGTTAAAAAAAAAAAGTGTCCCAACTCATTTTTCCATTGAGAGAACCTCATTTTCCATTCGAGCAACACGAGAGAGGAAGGGTAATGAGTGAGAGGGAGGGCACAGTGGGGAGATGGGTTGGCCAACAGCTCTGCTGCATGCTGTTTTTATCAGGCATATTGTCATGAACCAATTTTCATGTTGAAATGGCTTTTATCCCTCCAAACAAATGACTTTTTATGTTGTCGAATGGGATGGCAGGCACCTTCTTTGAAGATTAGCTAACTCAGTTCTTTGCCCGTGCTAAAATATGTACCTTGGAAACCCTTCTAAGGGTAGAGTCTGTGACTGGTTTGCTCCTCCCAGAGGAATTGATTAATAAGAGTTGGGAAAAAACAGTTTCCAAAAGAATCGGGGATAAGAACAGATGGCCTCAAGTTTTGTGAAAGTAGATTTCCACTCCGAGACTTCTGGTGGCCTCGTTTCGAGAAATGGACCCCAGAAGGGAGAGGGCATTTTAAGTGAAGTTTTCAGTTCATTCATTGCCTTTTTGTTGTTGTTGTTGTTAAGATTTTATTTATTTGAGAGAGAGAGGGAGGGAGAGAGAGAGAAGGAGGGGAGGGGCAGAGGGAGAGAGAATCTGAAGGAGACTCTGCACTCAGCACATGGGGTTTGATCCCATGACCCAGAGATCATGACCTGAGCTGAAACCAAGAATCGGACACACAACTGACTGAGCCACCCAGGCGCCCCATTTTGGTTTTATTTTTTAAAATAATATTTGGTTATAAAATATAAAATCAGGGGTGTCTGGGTGGCTCAGTCGCTTAAGCGTCTGCCTTCTGCTCAGGTCATGATCCTGGAGTCCTGGGACTGAGCCCCACATCGGGCTCCCTGCTCAGCGGGGAGTCTGCTTCTCCCTCTCCCTCTGCCTCCCCCCTTGCCTGTGCTCTCTCTCAAATAAATAAATAAAATCTTAAAAAAAATAAAATAAAATCAGACACACAGATGCATTTGTAAATAAAATATAAGGACCATCACCAACTGCCTGCAGTCATCTGAAATATCACCACTCTATGGTAATTTATCTCTGCATTTTGTTGTATTTACTTCCTGTCTTTCTTTCCCTAGGCACGGGTTTTTACAGTGCAAATCATATTGCTTATGTAGTTTTTATCCCAGTATTTAAAGAAAATAGATTTTCTCATGTCCTTTAGTAGATGGGATTTTTGACTGTGCGTTATATTTGACCATGCGGATGTAATTAAATTGACATCACACAGTTCTTTTATTTTTTACCATTTTATTTTCAATAATTTCAAATAGAGAGACAGATTCAAGGATAGTACAGTGAACTCCCATATATCTCTCACCCAGCTTCTCTGATTGTTGACATTTGGCCATATGTGCTTTACCATTCTCTCTCCCTTGCAAATATATATAATTAGTTTTTCTAAATCTTTGTAGAGTAAGTAGCAGATATGATGTCCCACTATTCTTGAATGCTCTATGCATATTTTCCACAGTCTTCTGGTTAATCATGATAGCATCAGCAGAATCAGGAGACTAGTATCATGCAGGACCACCACGGTATCCACAGTCACCAGTCAGATTTCCCAGCTATCCCAGTTACCCTCTTTCTAGCCAACTCATCCAGCCCAAGAGCATATTTAGCATTTATCTGTGATGTCTTTCTTTTTCCTCCAATTTCAAGAGATTCCTTAGGTTTTGTGTTTGCTTTGGGTGTGTTTTTGTTTTTGTTTTTGGCTCTCGCCGTGTGGACATCTTTGACATTATAGGCCACTTATTCTGTAACATGTCCCTCCTTGGGTATGTCCAGTACCCATGGTTGGATTTAAGTTTATGCAGCTTCTGCAGAAATATCACAGAAGCAATGATGACGTGTCACTCTCACAACATTGGAGCAGGTGACATATAATGATGATCTGCACCATTACTCGTGACATTAACTTTGATCGCTGAATTAAGATAGAGTCTGCCAGACTTCTCAGTGTAAAGTGACTCTTTCCCCTTCATAATTAATAAGTATTTAGTGGGGAAATACTTTGAAATTTATCAATATCTGATCCTCATCAAACTTTCACCCTCAAGTTTTAGTATCCATTAGGGATTCTTGCCTGAATCAGTAATTGCGATGGTGATTACCAAATGATTGTTTTTTGAAGCCCAACATTCCTTGTGCATTTATTGGCATAATGCTGTAAGCAGAAACCTTTTATTATCTCTGTTCATCCATCCATCCATCCATCCATCCATTGATATCTGTATTGGTTCATAAATTTCCATTTTATTCAATAGATCATTATCTCTTCCGGTCATTGTTTATTTTCATGTTAGCTGCAGCCCCTTCAGGCTGGCTCCTGGATCTTTTCAGTATAATCTCATCATTTTTAAAAAATTTAAAAAAAAAAAAATTTTTTTTTTTTAAGATTTTATTTATTTGAGAGAGAGAGAATGAGAGACAGAGAGCATGAGAGAGAGGAGGGTCAGAGGGAGAAGCAGACTCCTTGCTGAGCAGGGAGCCCGATGTGGGACTCGATCCTGGGACTCCGGGATCATGACCTGAGCTGAAGGCAGTCGCTTAACCAACTGAGCCACCCAGGCACCCCAGTATAATCTCATCATTGAAAATGATGGTCACACAACACATAATGTTTAGAAATTTATTTTCTCCTTGACAATAAATAATGAGCATTTTCCATGTTAGTAAGACTTTACAGTGTTATTTTTAGTCAGTGCACAGTGTCCATCAATTGTACTTCATACTTCAGCTTTCCTGGTGGGTGAGAAGGTCTGAGAGAGACCCCTCTCACAGGCGAAGACACTCATTTCATTAGACGGGGACACACAGTGTTACCAGAGGGCAGGAGCAAGTCCTGTGTATTTGGGTACAATTATTCCCTGGCCTCCAGCTTGTAACTGATTGTGCAGCTTCTAGACAGGCGCTGTCTACACAGGATGCAGAATTATTCACTGTGGGGATACCTTTCATATAAAAAAGTTCCAGCAACCTATGTACCCATCAGCTGGAGATGGAATATTATATAGTAGTTTAAGCAATCTCAAGTTATATGGGTCATATGTGTAGATGTATACGTGTGTATATGTGTGTTTGTATTCATTATATTGTGTATGCATGCCCAGCACCCCCCCACACACACCCACACACATGCATGTATCTTCAGAATGCAGATGAAAGTCCAAGACAGCAATACGACCTGAAGTCATGATAGTGGTTACAGTTGGATGGAAGAGAGGAAATAGAAAATGATCTATAAGGGATTTCAAACTAGTGTATGTAAATTATACTTCCATGAAGTCATGAAGACATTGGAAGTAAATATGGTGTAATGTATAGACTTGGTAAGGGACTGGGTTAGGTAAACACATGTTTAATATTCTCTTTTCTGGACTCCTATGTGTGAAATCTTTTATGATAAGAAGTAGAGATTTTTTTTTTTTAAACATGAATGGGAATGATCAGTACTAAATTCAAGATAGTGATTTTATCTGTGGGGTGAAGGAAATAGGATCAAGGAGAGAGATACAGGGAACACCACTTGTATGTGTGAAACCTAACTTCTTTTTGTTTTTCTAAAAAAATTAAATCAAAATTGCAAAATGTTAAGATTTGACTTAGTTTAGTTGTGGGTTTACAGGGGTTCACTGACAGCATTCTCTAGGCTTTTCTGCATTTATAAAAAACTGTGTCATAGAAAGGAGAAAATAAGGTTCTAACTCTCTGGACAGGAAGGAAGTAATGGAATTTATAGCACACATGGCATGTTAGCTCTGAAAAGCAGAGCCTGAGGTAAGGCTTAAGTGCTAATGTCTTTGTGGAGATACAGACCCAAGGCAACAGAATGAGGGAAAAGAGAAGTGATAGAGGGAAGGATGAGAAGCAAACACCAAACAAAGCGTTGCTAGATTGGCCACTGTTTTATGAGGTCTTAGCTATGCAGGATGTGTCCACATAGGCTATCCAGAAACACTATCTGGGGACAGTCTGCTGGAGAGAGGAATGGACAGGGAATTCACTTCCTAGCTCTCTCCTTCTCTGTTTTGTCAAAACTGACTTTTCGAGAAGTTAATACTCATGTACTTCTGGAGTGGGTCATCTAGCCCTTCTGGCTACCATGAGGGAGGTAAGATTGCATACTGAGTGTGGTGCTTCATCCGAGTTAGGAACTGTGAGGGAGTGAGAGACACTGGCAGTGGCCTCAGGCCTTGGGGCCATCTGACCCTAAAGGAGCCTGTTTTGAGTCCCCATGCAAAGCAAGTGGGATGGGACACCTCTTTTCTCGAAAACACGAGAGGACACAAGATGCATTTTGCAGCAGGTAAGCTTACCTGGGAGAAGGGGTGAGGAGCCAATAACCTCTTTCTCTTTTGAGGAGCACTTGGAGGACTACAGGATTCACTGAGGCTTTGGGGGTGGATTTGGGAGGTGGGGTTGGGAGTTTGGGGAGAATCATGAAGGACTTGAATAGAGGCATGGGGAAAGGATTGTGTCTGGTGACAGAAGTGGGATGCAACTTCTAGTTGGGTTGAGTAGGAAAAGGAGACTCAGGAGGGCTGATGGTCTGGAGAAACGCTGGGGGTTGATGGTTTCAGAAGGCTGAAGAGCAGCTGGGTGGGAGTGACACTTGGAAAAATAGCAGGTTGTGGTACAAGAGTGAAATTTTAGAGCTTAAGATTCAGAGTTGGAGCTATGTTGGGCAAGGATGAGGATCAGAACGTGGCCATGGGTGAAGGGAGTGGGAGTAAAAGATAGGAGGGAAGCAGCAGTTAAGGATATGGAGGTCACTTAGAATAGCCCAGGAGTCTAGAAATGGAGCAAGATTGTTGTTCCGAGGCATGGCAGAAGTTTAAAGGCATGAAGAGGAATGATTAGTAAATTTAGCTCAGCTCTGCACTGGAGGACCAATGTAAATGATGAGGAACTGTTCCAACATTGAGTCACCAAGGGACGCCAATTAACAAATGGGGTCAGCCATTTTATTGTTGACACTAAACTGAATCATCACCGTATAATCTTGAATCCAATTACTATCCATCTGTAGAGATCTTATGCATTTTCCTACTGCAAAATTAGTTTCCTCCTGTGACCCCTTCATACCCCACCCCTCCCACCATGCATCCCCCCAGCCCCCCTCGCCCCTCAGCTTTCTTAAGTTGCGGTATTGTATCACATAGAGCTGTCATGCCGGCCTGGGTTTCTGCCTCTCTTCCCACCTGCCCCATCATAAGTGCTTGCAGGGCAGATCTCACCCTGCATTGGGTCCCCACCCAACCTGGTCCCTGACGACCTGTGGGTGCTCAGCACGTTGCAACTTGGGGGTGCTGGCAGCAAGAGGGCCGTAAAAGCAGCGGGCAACTTGAGGACCGTGGGTCACTTTCCGTTTGATGGTTGACACAAGCTCTTTGATGAGGTCATTTCCTGGTTTCTGCCCTTCCCCACATAACCTTCTCTCTCCTCAGATTACGTGTTCCTTGGACAGTATTTGGAAAACCATAATAATCACTCCTAACCCTTAACCTTCAGCGATAACCACTATTGATGGCTTAGTGTGTATTTTTATAGCCATACATTTTGTTTATGTGACTAGCTAAGACATTCATGGCGCACATTTCACAAGGCAGAAAAGTGTATGTGAAAGCGTCCCTCGATTCCTGTCCTTCCTCCCTCCACCCAGTTCCCGTCCGCAGGGGCGCCGAGCCATGGTTGTCTGATTCCTGTATATTCACCCAGGGATAGCCCATGTACAAGCAAGTTTGTGCTGTGGGTTTTTTTTTTTTTTTAATTATTTTTACACAAAAGGTAGTATTTGATGGACACCTTTTTGCATCTTGCTTTTTTCATTGAACAACACATCTTGCAGGTCATTCCACATCAGGATATAAAGAAGATTCTTATTCTCTTTATGGCTGCATGGTCTTCCATTGTTTGGGTAGAGTGTACCCGATTTAACCAATTTTCTGTTAGTGGGTATTTGAATTCATTCAGATTTCTTTAATTTTCAGTGTTTTATGGTGGAAAATACAAGTGTCATGTACACCCATGGGGACCCATCACCCAGCTTTAACTTGGGACCAAGCTTGTTCCATCTGCACCCAATCTGCCAACCTTCCTCTTCCCTCTATGATTTTACAGCAAATCCCAGACATTACATCATTTCATCTGTAATTATCTGAGTGTAGATTTCTAAAAAGAAGGACTTAAAAAATCCTAATATCACACCTACCGTGATTAACAGTAATTCCTTATTACCATTAAAATCTGATCTTTAAACAAATACATAAATAATGTTGCAACCAAAGGCATGGCTCATCCTTCCTTCGGTATGTGTGTGCATAAATACCAGTAGGGTATGCGTCTACAGGTAGAACCGTTTAGTTTAAGTGTGCTCTATTTTTAATGGAATCGAGATTGCCCTACTTCACTTCAAAGAGATTCTACTAATTTGAAGTCTTGCCCCCAGTGTTTAGAGGGCCTGCTGCCCACAACTTTATCTACCACAGTGTGCTCTCAAAGTTCTTGAGCTTTACCTGCCTCCCAGGTAAAATACATTATACAAAGGTCATTTTACTTTGCATTTCTCTTATTATGAGTTAGGTTGAACATTGTTTTATGTGTTTAAGAGCCATTTGTAATTCCTTTCTTAGAAACTATCTGCTCATATTTTCTGAAGATTTTTCTTTTGGTTGGTTGGCCTTTTTCTTATTGATGTACGTAAGAGTTTTTTCAGTATAAGGGAAATGGGCTCCTCATTTGTAATATACACTGTGAATATTTTCACCTTGTTTCTGATCTTTGATGTCACTTGCTATAGTTTTTTGACATGACAAAGGTTTTAATATTTTTAAAGCTTTTAAAAATTAGGTAGAATTATCGATCTTTTATAGCTTTTGGTATTCCCTACTTAGTACAGCCTTTTATCTGCTCTGAGATGATACGAAAATTTCCTGGTTTTTTTTTTTTCTATTACAATTATGACTTCATTTTATATATTTAACCTTTGATCCTTCTGGAATTTATTTTGGTGGAAAGTGTGGAGGATGGTTTTATTCTTGTTTTTTTCAGGTATCTACTTAGTTGTCCTGACAGCATTTATTGAATCATTATTTGAAATGTCACTCTTGTCATATGCTGAATTTTGTATTAATCCAGACCAATTTCTGATCTTCCTACTCTTTTCAACTGAATGGCTTATTATCATAAATTTAGCTAATTACCTATTGTTTGTGGTTTCCCATTTTTATTATTAAATATAAGGCTGTGATACATATCTTTGTGGATGAATCTTTGTACACATCTCTTTTAGGAGAAATTCCTACAAATGGTATCACTGTGTCTAAAGGTATACACACTTTAAAATATCTTTATTATGGAAATCATCAAGCATCCTGAAACACAGAGAGGATAATATAAACCCTTGAGTAGCCATCCCTGTGCTTCAATGATTTTTAACATTTTACGTCTCCTATTTCATCTATCACCTCTGCCCCCAAGCATTTTCATCCTGGAGTATTTTTTTTATTTTTATTTTTTTAAATTTTATTTATTTATTTATTTGACAGAGAGAGACAGCGAGAGAAGGAACACAAGCAGGGGGAGTGGGAGAGGGAGAAGCAGGCTTCTCGCCGAGCTGGGAGCCCGACACGGGGCTCGATCCCAGGACCCTGGGATCATGACCCGAGCTTAAGGCGGATGCTTAATTGACTGAGCCACCCAGGCGCCCCCGTCCTAGAGTATTTTAAAGCAAAGCCCAGACATCATATAATTTCATCCATAATCACATCAGCGTATGTCTCTAACTTAAATCAGCAGACTTCTCTATTACGATTATCTCAAAAGTGCCCATTTCCTATTTGCTCTCATCAGGATTCACACAAGATCCAGATTTTTAGGGCTTTTGTAATTCCTGCTCCTACTGGCCTGACGACAGAGTGCACCAGTTTACACCACACCCGTAGGAGTTGCTTTCCCCTACGTCCTCGACGGTTCTGGGCACATGATCAAATAAGCCTTGCCGACCTTCCAGGTACTGCGGCCAGAAACCTTGGAGCCCTCCTGCCTCTCTTCCTTCTCTCAGATCCCACGCCTTCCTTTTCAGGGTATTCTGCTGGCTTTACCTTTAGATGCATCCAGAACCCGATCACTCCTTCCTCGTCTGCTGTGTCCTTCTCTCTCCCCTGGACCTTTGCAACAGCCTCTGTTATCTCTAGAGCGTGTTCATACAGCAGCTGGAGACATCCTTTTTTTTTTTTTTTAACTGAGGTATAATTGACATATAAGATTACATTAGTTTCAGGTGTACAACATAGTGATTCGATATTTGTGTATATCGCAAAATGATCACAGTCGCCTAGTTAATACCTGTCACCACACGTAGTTACAAAATTTGTTTCCTTGTGTTGAACACTTTAAAGATCTACTTGCTGGCTACTTTCGGATGTGCAATACAATATGATTAACTATGGTCATGCTGTATGTTGCATCCCCATGACATTCATTTTATAACCAGAAGTTTGTACCTTTTTTTTAAACTTTTTTTTTTTTTTTTAAGATTTATTTGAGAAAGAGAGAGAAAGTGTGAGCAGGGGGAGGGGCAGAGGGAGAGAGAAAATCCTCAAGCAGACTCGCCACTGAGCACAGGGGATCGAGCCCCAGGACCCTGAGATCATGACCTAAGCTGAAATCAAAAGTCGGCCGCTTAACTGACTGAGCACCACTCTTCCCATCTCTGGTAACCACCCATCTGTTCTGTGTCTCTGTGAGTTCATTTTGTTTGTTTGTTTTTGAATTCCAAAACAAAGTGAGGTTATATGGTATTTGCCTTTCTCTGTGTGACTTACTTCACTTAGCGTAAGGCCCTCAAGGTCCATGCACGTCATTGCAAATGGCAAGATTTCATTCTTTTTGATGGCTGAGTAATACTCCATTACCCCATCTTCTTTATCCATTCATTCACAGATGGACACTTGGGTTGTTTCCATCTCTTGGTCGCTGTACATAGTATTGCATTGAACAGGAGGGGGCCTATATCTTTTTGAGTCAGTGTTTTCATTCTCTTTGGATAAATACCCAGATATGGGATTGCTGGATCACAGGGCTGTTCTATTTTTAATTTTGGGGGGAAACTCCATGCTCTTTTCCACCAAGGCTGCACCAATTGACTCTCCTACCCACAGAACACAAGGGCTCCCTTTTCTCCAGAGCCTCGCCAACACGTGCTATTTCTTGTCTTGGCGATAATGGCCATTCTGACAGGTGTGGGGTGATACCTCATTGTGGCTTCGATTTGCATTTCCCTGGTGATTGGTGATGTTAAGCACCTTTTTATGTACATATTGGCCATCTGTATGTCTTCCTTGGGCAGAGGCATCCTTTTAACACACACATGAGACCACATCACTCCTTTGCTCAGCAACCTGCTATGGCTCCCACCTCACTCAAAGTAAAACGCAAAGTGCTGAAACGGCCTACGAGGTCCTACGCAATCTTCCTTCCCGCCCTTGTCTCTGTGATGCCACCACCTACTTCTTCCCCCCCTCACTCACTCCATCCCACGCGGGTCCCCTGGCCTTCTTTTGTTGTCCAATGTATTGTTTTAATTCCTTTCATTTTTTTTAACTTTTCAGAAGTAGATTTGGGTAGATGTGTGATGTACAATCATAACTTAGTAATTTCCAAGTTCTCAACTGATTATTGCAGCCCCATGTATTAAGTAATCCGTCTTTTTCTCCATGGGTTGAAATGTTGCCTTTATTCTGCTGTTTACTTCCACGATCCAAAAGTCCACACGGACGTGCGTGGCCCCTTAGCTTCCTCCCAGCAAGATCGCCTGCTCTTCAGGAGAAATCAGGAATGGTGTGTGTGTGTGTGTGTGTGTGTGTGTGCGCGTGCACGTGCGCGTGCATGCACGTGTGTGTTCTGGACTAGTTGGCTTACTCCCTTGTGACTCACTTAGGATTAAGTTTCTGGGTAGAATTCCTAAAGCAGTTTTCCTCCTTTTCTGAGCTGCCCTTTTCATTGTGGAGGGCCGGCCTGGGGTCAGTTTCTGCCTCAGAAACACTGATTTCAGTGTTATTTCTCACACTAGGGCCATTGTGAGGCTTTGAAAATAGTCTTTTCAAAGGTGCAGACTCATTTTGATAGAGAAGCAGCATGTTAAAACAAAATTAGAGAGTTGGCAATTTTAAGCAAATTAATTGCTTCCTATTGATAATGGGATATTTATGCAGCCTGCAGCGGAGAACAATTTCTTTCATATCCAGGCTCTTTATCAATGATCAGGATGGCCAAATGGAGTAGGAAGGAATGTGGCAGGGAGCTGATGGGAAGGCTGCTCTGGGGGAATTCAGTGAGAGAAAGGAGGGAGGCTTGTCCTTTGCACCCTTTCCCAGGGAGGCTTGGGCTCATGTTGCCTCACAATTCATCAGGCTGCCTTTTCTGAGGTGAGTCTGTTTGTGAGGCCGGTGGGAACGAGACTTGGGCCATGTTTCTGTGTGTCCTTGCATGTGGGAAAAGGAAAGACCGGTTCGATGGGTTAGAATTGAAAGATTACACAACAGAAGGGGAATCATTTTCTGGAGTAGAGCCAATTTCTCTAACTCCCACCCTTTGTCATTTTGCCCTGAGTCCCAGGGCCATGGATGATTTGGAAGATGACTTTATGAGAATTTTTGTTTCGGGGGCTGAGGTCCCCAGGCAAAGTGTGCTCCCTGCCATGGGCAGCTAGGAGTCTTCTGGACCCTGCTTTAGGCATGGGAACTGCCTTGGTCGAAGATGCTGCAAAATTAATGAGTTAGGAGTGGAGAAGTCAAGGTAAGCACATGGGACCGTCGCTGACCTCTTATGCTGCTGGGGTCAGCCTGGAAGACTGGTGGATGCCTGTGGCCAGTGGAGGCTGCCTGCTTCTGTGTCCTCCCCAGTCTGTGGCTGAGGTTCTTCCAGATGGGGCGGATGGCAGGGGCAGGCAGCTGGGGGGTTTAGGCCTGCAAGGACTAAAGCTATCATTCCACGGGTGTCAGGTGTTAAGATTGGTGGGCCCATAGGGTTTACAAAAACACAGACTTTTCTTTGTTCTTTTCTTTGTCACCCCCAAGGTGACATCCCTTGGGGGCTCCAGGAAGGTGGTTGTTGAGTAGACGGTGGTATGGAGGTGGGGAGTGCGTGCGGTGTTGCCAACAGTGAATGGAAGCTAATTGCTCAGTGGAGAAGTAGGAAACAAGACGATCCCACCACCGGAGCCGTGATAGAGGAGGGCATCGATTCAGGGGCGACAGAGAGATCCTAGGACAAGCTCAGGAGGCTGCTGGGGGAGAGTCTGATGTGGTGATGCTGTTAGTACCAGCGAGTAATAACGAGACAGAGTCTGTCCTGGGGGAGCCAAGACAGGCATAGTCCAGGGCTTCCCCAAGTGTGGGTCCTGAACTCTTCCTGCATAGCGAGATCAGTTGAGTGAACTGGGGTGTGCGTCAAAAAGAAGAAAGACATAGAATAGGAAATACCAGAGCGTGTCCCACCTAGAAAAGGGTGTGTACCATTTTGGGAAGTGTGTGTTTGAAGAGGTAGAAAATGAGGTTTAGGAGTGCAGACGCTGGGACCGGAAGGCCTGGGTTCCGATCACTGTCCTGACACAACCACGTGGCCTGGGGTGAAGGGTAATGACAGAACCCTCCTCATGAGCTATTGTGAGGAATAAATGAGCTAATATTCCAGGAGTGCTTAGAGCAGCGCCTGGTATAGACTGAGCACATAATCAACGTTAGCCATTACACGGTGGTTGGAACCAGAAGAAATTGCTGATATTTGACCATTTGTTACCTATACAAAAGCAATTTTATATGGTTCAACCTAATATATATACACACACACACCTTCTAAGAGTATGATAGCTGCATTATGCATCTGTCATAATGTGCAGTGCATTTCATACTGTGGTTTGGAATAAAAAGGCTGTGTCTCTTGCTGGCTTCCCCTGGCGAGGGAGAGGATATGAGGCATCAGTTTCATAACGGAGCATGAAACTTTTGTAGGGTTTTGCTCTGCAGGTGCCCATGACATGCCCTTTTGCTGTCTTTGTTTGGGTCGCCCTTCCCTTCCTTGTCATCTAAGGATGGATGGGTGTGCTGAGCAACCTAGAGCTCAGTGAACTCCCCTTACTGTAGTGGGTCGCACAGAAGAGCCCACCCCAGGTTCAACCCCAGGCCTCTCTCCTGGCTCTTCTTGAGCCCTGCGTGCTGGGCTGTACAGAGCCTTTTCCCTCCGCATGAACCCGCAGAATCAAAACAAAGCTGTATCGCCTTTAACAGTAATAATCTTTCCCTCATTAAAAAAGAAAAACAATCAGAGCCCCTCGTGTTTTCTTGGGCTTAGATGTTGGTCTTCAGTTATAAAGTTATTTTCTGCTTCCAGCCTAGGAGAGATGACAGAGGTCAAGGGGAAAGACTTGGTGTCTAGAATGATAGCCTGCAAGGGTCGGAGAGAGAATCTGACTTCCAGCCGCTAAGCCGTCCTCCACGTTCCCTTCCCACTGCGGGTTCCGTGCAGACCCCACCTCTTCCCAGTCGGACGTCCTACTTGCTATTCTACTTTGGTTTCCTGGGACATGGCCCCCAGCACCTAGAATGGTGCCTGACACACAGTAGGCGCCCAAGAAATATTTGTTGGATTGAGCCGAGCTGAATAATCCAAAGAGAGATTTTCCTTCTCAAGAGAATTCCTAAGACCCCGGGGAGGGGATGGGGTGTGAGCCACTCCTGAGAGGTCGCCTCCTTCTCTCCACCCACTTTGCTTCTGGTTTATTTCTGGAACTTGGATCATGTTCTTTTGGCCTCCACATGGGCGCTAAATCCACAAAATGGTTTTGTTTTCTCAGATGTTAATTATTCTCTGATCTCAGGATATTAAGGTTTATAGCACAAGGAACAGCATGACTTAATGAAGAATTAATTGTATTGATTATTACCATGTTGTTCACAGATAAATTCCACTCAATTTGCTGCTTGCAATATTGCTTTCATGCCAAGTGATCCGGTGCCTACTTTCTGTCTTGGGCGGTTTGCCTCTTTTTCGCTGAGAAGGTGCTTGTTGCTGTGTGAGAAATGGCTCCTTTCGTGCGGAGGCACCAGACTTGTCCCCGTGAGGCTGTTTGGTCTGCTTGGCCGTGGGAGATGGTCTGTCTCCTCCTGGGACAAACTGCCCAGCATCCTGCCCCAGAAGCAGTCCCAGTCTGGGGTCGGGAGCACAGCTCTCCCCACACTCCCCAGTCTTCTCGTGTCAGGGGAGCTCTCTTCCCCTCTGAGCCTCAGCTCTGTTGTGTCAGTGGCCTGTGTGTGTGTGTGTGTGTGCGCACGCACATGCACACACGTGTTCCTGGACACCTCCTTTGGGCCAGGTCTGTGCTGAGTGTGGGGTTTACTCAAAGTCTGTGACTACCCTGCAGGTCTTTTCAGACGATATCTGAATTGTCTTCCTCCCCTTGAAGCCCCCCTTTACAATCATCTGGATCTTGAACTTCAGGAACAAAAGACTCTCTAAGTGATAGCTGGATGAAACGTATATCTCATAGGAGATTGGGATTCTGTGCATAAAAATGGCGTGAAATGGAGGATGGGGATAATTGATCCTGCCTCTGGAGAGTGTGATATTGTGATAAAATAGGAAATAGATATTTGAGCTTCTTCCCTGGTTCTGGAAGCTCCTAAAGTCCTTGGAACCTCTGGAGTGGCTAACCAGATGACTGGTGGCTTGGGTCCTTGGATAGTTGCAGGATGGGAGCTGGTTGCCAGAAAGACCAAGGTGTGATGAGAGGGTCGGAGCTTTTAGCCCCAGGCCCCAACATCCAGGGAGGGGAGAGGGCTGGAGAATTGAGTTCCATTACCAGTGGCCAGTGATTGCATCAGCCATGCTCACATTGTGGAATCTCCATGAAAACCCTGAATAACAGGGTTCAGAGAGCTTCCAGGCTGGTGAACACATTGAGGTGCTGGGAGGGTTGTGTGTCCAGAAAGGGTATGGAAGCTCCACGCCCGCTCGGGCCCCTTCTGTACCTTGTCTTGGGCATCTCTTCCATTCGGCTGTTCCTGAGTTGCATCCCTTATAACAAACCAGGAAGTGTTAGTAAAGAGCTTTGCTGAGTTCTGTGAGCCATTCTAGCAAATGATCAAATTCCAGGTAGGTTTGTGGGAACCCCAGACTTTAGAGCTGCTGGTCAGTCAGAAGTATGGGTGGCCTGACTTGCGACTTGCGTCTGAGGTGAGGCGAGGTCTGTGGGGCCTGACCCGTGGGGTCTGCACTAACTGTGAGTAGTTACCGTCACGGGTGGATGAAATCGTTGGATGCTGGATTGGTATCCAGAGAGTTGGAGAATTAGTTGGCATGGGACCCCCCCCCACCCCTGCCAGTTGGTGTCAGAAGTGAGTAGAAATGGATCCTAGTGGGCAACTTGGCAATATGTATGAAGTGCCTTAAAATGTTCCTGCCCTTTGACCCAGGAATTCCATTCCTGGGATATCATCTTAAGGAAAGGATCATCAAAACTCATGAAAATTTCCCTACAAAGATTTCCATGGCAGCATTATTTAAAAGTAGAAATGATCTGAATGTCCCACACTAGGAGTTTGGGGAACTCAGTTGGGCTGTAGGCATAATATGGGATACTATGTAGCCATCAGAAATGATGTTTTAAAGACTAATAAACAACATGGAAGATCGAAATGGTTGTGTGTTAAATGGAAAAAAAAATAAAGCTATAGAGAGTGCAGGATCCAAATTTAATTAAGAATATTTGTATGTAAAGAGTTTGGAATAAAATGCCCTAATATATTAAGCATGGTTATTGCTGACTGGTGAATTAGATTATTTTTTTTTCCTTATACATTTTGGGGGCATTTTTCATAAGAAGCATACATCAGTGTGTAACCTGGGAAATGTTCCATTCCTGGGCGGGTCCAGCTCTGGTCTTTTGACCCCAGAGGTCAGGTCCAGAACCTCTCAAGACAGAAAACTGCCCTTCCTCTCTCTCTTCACTCAGAATGTCTTTTTGTCTAAAGACCCTCCAGCCATTCTCACCCTCATACATATTCACATCTAATTTTAATGATTTTCCTTTCAGCTCTGCCTAGAACATTCTGTCCAACATGGGGTGCCCCTGGCTGGGATGGGCTTTCATTGTTAGTGTCTGGTCTAATTTGCTTTGTTCTTGTACTGTTGGGGAATTTTCCATCAGCTTAAGCAACCTGGCATGCCGAAATCCATTCAGCTTTACCTGTGCAAGTATAAAATTTGGGGACAGATAAACTCTGTCCTAGCTCTTAAACCCTTTGAAATGCCCCTAACTTCCTGACTGCCTTGTACCACCCAATTTTAGGAAAGAAATGATTATTTTTTCATGACCTGGGATACTGAGTCTTTGTCTAATTTCACCACTTAGTAAGTCACTGAGATGCTTTTCTTTCTGAATGCTGGCTAGGCAAGGAGTTGGCTTTGCTTTTAAATTCAAGGTGCCATTTGGGTCATGAGGTAATGAAATTGGCCAGGAGCATGGGGAAACCTGAGATACACAATATGAGCCGCGCATCACTGGCCCACCAGCCTTGAGTGTTGGGCCTTCGATGTTTTTCAACACTGCCTCTTGTCTGCTCCCAGGGTTTACCAGTGACTCAGGACGAGTCTAGGGCCTCAGTGCTCAACTCCGGATTCTAGCCTTAGATCACAGAGGCAATGATGCTGTCTGGGAGGGATGGTGACCATTGCCAGCCATATCCTTTTGCAGGTGCCTCTAACAGCAGTCGTTGCCTGCAACCAGGAACCTGGACCCAAAGAGTGCATCACTTCTGCCCCCTTGCTCATGCCATGCCCCTGCTGGAAAGCCCTCTTTGTCGCATTGACTACGATTCTCAGCCTCCTTCCAGGCTCTCCTAAGACTCACCTTGCTTTGTTCAGGACAAATTATGCTCAGAGGCTGAGATCGCCTTTGCCAATAATTTATTTAATCAGGTTCACTGTGGGAATTATAATTTATAATAATAATATTTCATAAGCCAACAAAGCATGTGTCTCCTAATAACCCAGTAAAGAAATAACATACTTCAAGCTAGTGATAGATTTATTATGCTATTGTTCAGGCAAAGGGGAGATGAAAGAAATAAAGCCCAAATTTAGTTGGAGGTGTACCTTTCTATGAGTTGGTTCTCAGTAGGGTCAGTCCTTCCAACTAAAAGTTGGGTATCATTCACTGCTGGGGCACATAGCTAGCAGGTGTTGGTACCTGTGTTGGCAGGCAAGGTAGGCTGCTCTGAAGGTTATTACTCCAGGGACTGTTACATGGCTTGCCCCACTGCCTACGAGGAGAAACCCCACCAAGGCAGGAACAGAGGTCCCTTCTCTTCTTGAGACTGCGGCACGGTTTAAACCCCACCGCTAACCAAGAGTAGCCTGGCCACGGCAGCAGCAAGTGTCTCAAGAGCTTTGGAAAGCTATATAGATCAGCAAAGAGTAGCCTCGCCCAGACCAAATACTCTCAAGTAACCGGTCGCACCTCTTGGTCCATCATGTGATGGACGCCATTGCCATTACTATGGTGTCCAGGGCACAATGGTCCTCTCAGCTTCAGGTGCAAGAGTTGGATAAGAAGGTCCTAATATTCAACTTCAAAACAGTTTCATCAAAACAAGTCATTCAAAACAAATTCAAACCACAAACAGCTTTGCCCCAAACAAGCTTGCAAGACATGGATTTGAAATCCTAACACGTCAGCAGGCAACACACCTCCTCCCTGTGTATTTCCGGGTGTTTTCTATTTTGGCCTCTCTCTCCTCTCTCCTGTGCATCCTCTTTTTTTCTCAGGTAAACCTTCCGTCCTTTAAGGCTCC
Source organism: Leptonychotes weddellii (assembly GCF_054177405.1). Lineage (NCBI taxonomy): Eukaryota > Metazoa > Chordata > Mammalia > Carnivora > Phocidae > Leptonychotes > Leptonychotes weddellii. Next base: position 13,099,481 of record NC_138373.1, on the reverse strand, counting down.
TTTGCGAAACACGACTCCACTTAAACAGATAAATGAACAAAGAAATACAGAAATGCCTCCAGGGTTGGGACCCCTCTTAACTGTGACTCTGTTGTGTTCCACTGTAGCGTTCATTACCATCTGAATCTGTGGAAGAAGCCCAATGAACGAGCACTTGTTGAAATGGATGCAGTCACACCTCAAACAGCAAATAACCTAGGAGTGAGGCTCCTTTAGCCCTTTGAAGACAGTACCAAGAAAAAAAAATCCAGCGTAATAAAGCGCGCTGTACAGAGCAGTGCCGAGCCCCACCCTGCCCCATCCACCTGACCCGTCCCCAGTCAGTGTTATTCAATGCAGAACACTTCTGACCCTGCCTCCTCCTGGCACAAAGGTCCTCCTTGGGGACCCTGAACCCCTCCCTGGCTGTTGGAACCCTCGCCCCTGTGTTCCCTAATTATTGAAAACAACTAGTTGTATTTGTGGACTGATTGAGTAGAATTAAATTGGAACTCGTTCACACTAAAACCCGCACTGGGATTGAACCAGCGTTTTATATGCAATTATGGTCATTCTGTTCCCATTTTCCATTCTGGTTGTATACTCAGTATTACCAGTCAGCAATAGCTAGTCCCTTATTTCCAAATGCTCACCAAACCTGGCTGCCCGGGTATCTCTCCTTGCCCTGTACTCCGTGTGGCCGAAATGCCCCTTCCCTTCCCACTCTGAAAACACATGCTTCCTCCTGAATTCTCTCTCAGTTAATGCCATCAGCCCTCAACCCCATCAGGCCAACTAGAAACCCCAGCATCATCCTCAAAGCCCCCTCTCTTAAACCCCGGACACCTGAGCCCTCCCGGCTGACCACCTAGAAAAGTCCCTCGGACCCTGCTAGCAACTCCACGTTGCCAAGCTCAGGCTTCTCATCTTCTTGTAGACTCTGTGGTGAGGCCTCCCGGTGAGGGCTCTGCTTCTCACCTCTCAGCCACCCAGGTGCCAGATCCCTCAGTTTCAAAAGTCAATCTGATCCTGGGGCTCCTGGGTGGCTCAGTTGGTTAAGCGTCCAACTCTTGATTTGGGCTCAGGTCATGATCTCAGGGTCTTGGGATTGAGCCCCGCATTGGGCTCTGTGTTCAGCATGGAGTCTCCTTGTCCTTCTCCCTCTGGTGCTCCCCACCATTTGTGTTCTCTCTCTCTCAAATAAATACATAAAATCTTAAAAAAAAAAATCTGATCCTTTCTTTCTTTCTTTCTTTTTTAAAATTTATAACCACTGAGGGCTCCGTGGCCTGCAGCAGGAGTTTACAAACTAACTATAAAAGGCCAAAGTGGACTGTTTCAGGCCTTGGGGGCCAAACCATCCCTGTCACAACTTCTCAGTTTTATTTGTGTAGTACCAGAGCACTACCCAGTAGGCAGCAGACATAGACAGCGTGTAAATGATGCGTTCCAGAAACACTTTATTTTCAAAGCAGGTGGCGGGCCAGATTTGGCCACGGGCCATCATTTGCCAACGCGTGGTCTGCAGGGTACCGCTCGGATGGCTCCCCGGGGCCCTTTGTGATCTTGCCCTCGTGCGCTTCTTCCCCTCATCTCTCAATGTCAGAAGATTCTGGTATAACCCTGTCACAAGAGCTGGCTCTCTCATATGGAAGGATATCCATGGGTTTTCTGTAGGCTTGTAGATTGCTCTTGTCATTCTCTCCTGTGACTATCCCATCTCCTCTCTGTCTCTCCAACTAGAACATAAGCTTCTTATAGCTTGGAAAGTTTCTTTTGCTACCTAACTATTCTAGCACGGCATATGGCATGCAGTAAGTAAACAGCAACTCTTCAGTGAATGAACGGCTGTATTAATCATGTCTAAATATTCATTTGTCTTTCACAGAGCAGATGGAGATTCTTCTAGATCTCTTTTGTCATTGACTCAGTCCCTGTCCTATTAATTCCTCTGAATAAAGACCTTGAGGTTCCTATCTTGTGTTTTCTGGTGCACTTATGTTGGTGTTCAATAATTACCTTGCTGAATCGCATGTCTCCAGTTTTGCCATTTCTCAATGATGTGTATCAACAAAACGCATCTTGCTCATTAATAGAGCTATCGCTTCTTGTGCTTAAAGCCCACATTCTTCCTAAAGACACATTTCTGTGGAGACTAGACAGATTTCGCATCTAACAGGGGTTGAGGTAGGAAAAACCGTTGTTCTTCATTACCAATTCGGAGTTTGCAAATTAGCGCCGTGAATTTCAGCCGATTCTTCAAGGCCAACGAATTCATTAGCCAACGAAGATTGACTCTGGCTGGTGTCTGGTTTTCATCTGATGCACACTTTATTGGGGCGGCCTGCCTGATGAGTCTGTTCTGTATGATGGCCGTGCCTCTGCCGTTGTTTGTGCCCGAATTGGCCATGTCCCTGGGTGGGGGGGCGTCATGGAACTGAAGCCTGGTTCTTAGGGGGCACTGGGTTGGGAGGCCGGTGGTACCAGTGGTGTTTCTGATGGTTTTAAGAAGACACACTTGCTGGTGTAACGAGAAGTAAATGTCTTGGGCTCTAGAGCAGCTTGATTTCTAGTCCAGACCTTGCTTGGCTCCAGAATATCAGGGAGGAGAGGTGCAGATCCCTGTGGGAATGCAGACTTTGTTCTGGGAGATCCCATATGCAGAGAGCGGATTCCTTCTGCCAGAAGGTGTGTCGTATGACGCTACCTGTCATGGTCCACAAAATGGTGGTTGGCCGGGCTCTCGTCGCCATCACCGTGGCCCCTTCTGGAATCTGCAAAGGCCTCTTGCCGGTGGGCGAGTTGCCGTGCCAGTTTCTGATATGAGCATGAAACTAACTTAAAGACCAAAAGCACAGCACGCTTGTGTAACTCTGAAGCACCGGGGACTTTAGCCCAGAGAGGGGATAAATTCCAGCGAAAAGCACACCACGTTACGGGGTTGTTCCTGAAGCCTGATCTGTGGTCCTCACTTCCCAAGGATGTGGAGAGTGGCCAGGGCCCCTCCGTGTTGCCCGCAGGCTGCCTGTAGCCATAGGCAGGGGGATCCGGCCTGCTTCTGTGTCTCTGCTGGTTTTATGGGCATATTTCTCACACCCTGTTCTGCTATTAAAAATAAAAATAAAATGAGGCACACATCACATGTCTCCGGCTGCAAGACCCATTTCCTTCTAATAAGCTTCTCATTTGCCTGGGCGTTCCCTCCCCTGGAAAGATTAAATCTCCAGAGGCTCCCATTATGGATTTCTAGTTTTGTACTTTTTTTCCTCCCTCTCTGTTATTTTGAAAGAAAATGAAGTTAGTGAGCTTTGTCTGCACACACACACACACACACACATTCACACTCTCTCTGTCTCTCTCTCTACTTGGGAGCCAGGATCAGAAATTCTGGGCAAACAGCGAAGTGCAGCTTTGTCCCACTTACCTGGGGGCCGCAGAAAACAGAACTCTGAGCTGGTTTTTACCTGTGCTGTGCTGTTTTGGGCTGGAGCAGGGCTGGCCTGCTTACTTACTGCAGACGGCAAACTATGGGGGTGTGAAGCCTCAAGGGATCACGTCCCTTCCCGGCAGGCCAGCTCTGTGATGGCCTCCGTCTGACTCCTGCAGCCCACGGGTGAGGTGGCTCTAGGAGTAGCCCGGGCAGTGAGGTGGGGGTCGGGAGGCACACCCATCAAGGCCTTTATTTCTAGGCCAAGTTCACACACATCCTCGATCAGGCCTCTCTGGGGTGTCCAGTGTAAGGATACAGCCTTGTTCATTTGTGAGATCTAGGGCATATGCAGGGGGATCACAGGAATGAGGCCAGACTCTGTCACCCTGTCAACAGAAGGGAATTGCCCTGTCGGAGTGATCGAAACAGCCAGGGAGCTCGGGATTGAGTCAGAGGGACGGCGAGTGGAGATGTGCCTCGGGAAAGGAGGACAAGGGGCCGAGCTCAGCGTGCAGCCGGTCATCCAGGTGGCCCACCTAAGACCCTGGCGCCTCTTCTTTGACTCCAGGCCAGGCCCCTGTCATCATCTGACATTTCCTACTATTGCATGGTATATGCCAGCTCTGAAGTAGAGCCCCATTAGAGAGGCTAGAAGGAGAGCCAACCCAACTCGTTTTTCAGATGGGGGCCATCGAGGCTGAGGGAGAAGCCTGCCCTGGGTGTAGGTAGGGCCAGACTGACTTCCTTGTGGGCTGACTCCCACCTCGGGAGACCCTGCATCTGCATCCGCCTGCCCTCGGCATCTGGGCTCAGGCCATGTGAGGCCAGGGTCTCCGCCCCACTGTCCTTGAGTGTTGTGTGCCATGACCTCATGCTGAGCAGTGACTCTAAGCTCTTTCCGGGCCACCTGGGACTTGGTAGGAAAACATATGTCTGCCTGAGGGAATCTTGGGCATGTTTCATGGGCGAGAAAAGCCTAAAAGTGCAGACAAACCCCTTGATTCAGAATTTGGACCAGACTGAAATTATTTCTTTATCCTCAATGGAAAAAAGAGGGGTGTTTGAACAGTAGATTAATAGGGTATGAAAGAGAACACAGGCTTCCTGTTCTTCTCTTAAACACTTTAACAATGTCCACAGATCCCCAGAAAAGGTCTGGAAGGACCTTGGGGATCCTCGTGGCCAACCCAGCTCATTTTACACATGAACAATCTGAGGCCTCAGGGTTTGGCTGCGGACCTAATTAGCTAATGCGCCTGGCCAGGAGCCTAGGGTCCCAGCTCACAGGCTGGTCTTCTGTCTGCTGGAGCCCACACTTATTCTCAGAAAGCACTGAACGTGCAGAATTAGTACTGATAGTGAATTTGCTACTAATACACGAGCCCTACCTATTGAGACCCATCATCCATTGAACAGCGGTCTGTGTAATGCCTCCTTCAAAGTGTCAGTGGGAATACAAAGATGAATTAAGTGTATGAAGAGGTGATTTCTGATACATGTAAGATACATACAAGACACATACAATGATACATACAAGAGATGTATGATTTCTGCACCAACCATCGTGTCTTTAGATGGGATGGGCTGACGTCATGAGAAAGGAACGAACGAACCACTGAACAGGAGCAGAGAGGGAGAGACACTGGCCATGGTGGGCAAAGACATTTTTGTGGAACCCACGGTTCCTGACTCAGCCTTGAAGGACCGACAGGATTTGGGCAGCTAAAGAGGAAGGCAAGGCATTCCAGGTGGAAATCCTGGGATGGGAGAGGGCAGCAGTCTGAAAATCGGGCCCCAGAGGTATCAGGTCCTCAACCTTGGAACTTGTAAATATTTCCTTGGGGGGAAAAAAAAAGGCTTTTGCAGATGTTAAGCTGAGGGTCTTGAGATGGGGAGCTTCTCCTGTGTTATCTGGGTGGGTCCTAAATGCCATCACAAGTGTCCTTAGAAGTGGAAGGCAGAGGAACATCACAGACAGAAGAGGAAAAGTGGGGTGCCTGGGTGGCTCAGTCGGTTAGGCGTCTGCCTTAAGCTCGGGTCCTGATCCCAGGGTCCTGGGATCGAGCCCTGCATCAGGCTCCTTGCTCGGTGGGAAGCCTGCTTCTCTCTCTCCCTCTGCCTGCCACTCCCCCTGCTTGTGCTCTCTCTCTCTATCAAATAAATAAAATCTTTATTAAAAAAAAAAAGAGGAAAAGGTGATGTGGCCACAGAGGCAGGGATTGGAGGGACCTGGCCACAAACCAAGGAATGCCGGCAGCCACCCAAAGCTGGAAGAGGCAAGGGACAGATTCTGCCCTAGGAGAGCACAGCCCTGTCCCCAACTTGATTTTGGTCCAGTGATCCTGATTTCGTACCTCGGCTTCCAGATTGTGAGAGAAGAAATTTCTGTTGTTGGGCGCCTGGGTGGCTCAGTCGGTTACGTGTCTGCCTTGGGCTCAGGTCATGATCTGGGATCGAGCCCCATGTCGGGCTCCCTGCTCCACAGGGGTTCTGCTTCTCCCTCTCCCTCTGCTGCTCCCCCTGCTTGTGCTCTCTCTCTCTCTCCATCAAATAAATAACATCTTAAAAAAATAAAAGAAATTTCTGTTGTTTTTAGCCACAATGTTTGTAGTGATTTGTTACAACAGCCCCGGGAAATTCATACAAATGGGAAGGGGCCAGAGCTTGTTTGGGTAAGGGTGTGGTTCCAGGTGTTGCCCAGGAGCATAGTCAGCTTTTTCGAGAAGCAGTAGGTAAACGGGTTAGGGCCAGTGTCGATGAAAAGTCAAAGCTAGCCAAGTCTGGTGCTCAGACACCATTGATGAACCTGTCATTTTCAGACTCTGATCTCGAATTCTCCATGCCATGCCTCGTGGCGGTGTGATGTGTTAATGCTCAGCCAACCCAGGACCGACAGGCCACGGGGGCTCTGGAGGGAGGGGTTCTGGGCCAAATGCAGAACAACTCAGGCTGGGGTCAGAGGATGGGCGATCACCTGCTGAGTGGGATGGCCTTGTTGATATCAGATCCTCTGCTGGCCTGGAGAGAATGTGATTAAAGATGCCTTTTTTGGGCTTTTATGACAGTCTTATTGATCTGAGGTTGTGTATAGCCGTAAAATAGCTGTAAATTAGAGGATGAAATAAAAACAGCAGGATAGTAACTCCTGTCTTCCTACGGGGTTAAAAAAAGCCTTCTGCCCAGCTCCACCTGCAGCAGGGGGCTGATACACGAGCCTGCAGAGGGGAATCTTGTTCTTGTTTCTGCAGACGAAGTGCCCGGGTTAAGAGGCAACCCTGTCCTCAAGGCTGAAACCTAACCTGCTCGTTCCTGCCCAGGAAGTGTCCTCAGCGAACACAGGTCTCCGCTGGGACCACCGTCGAATTGTGCGGCGACTGTGGTGTTTTAAGGATGCTTGGGGCTGGTTTTCTTTTTTCCTTTACCCCTTTTCTTCCTTTCCTTGTTTTTCATTCCTCTTTCTTTCTTTTGTTCCTCTTTTGGCCGCTCTTTTATCTGATTAAAGGGTTCTGACATATCAGTATTTGTAAGGCCGTTAGGAGTGTTCAGTAGAGGATCACTGGTAATTTCAATGCAACAGACCAAGCCATGTGACCATCGGACTTTGTTTGCTTTCCCCTTGTAGAGATCCGAGAGGCCTTTCGGGTTCTGGACCGAGATGGGAATGGCTTCATCTCCAAGCAGGAGCTAGGAATGGCCATGCGTTCTTTGGGGTACATGCCGAGTGAGGTGGAGCTGGCCATCATCATGCAGCGCCTGGACATGGACGGTGAGCCCCGGGCGCACAGCGTGTCCCCCAGGATGAGCCCCGGCTCATCAGTGAGACCTTGGCTTTAAAGGGCCTTGCACTTGGGGTCAAAAGGCTTGGGGTCATGTCTTGGTTTACATTTGAGGGCTAGACCAAGGTTGTTCCAACAACACTCCGTGCAGTCCCTGGGGCCTGCAAAGGTGGTTCTGGGGCCACTGGAGGGAACAGGGTGAGGGAGGTGGTCTGGCCGCTGGAACAGCCACCACAGATCTTTCCTCCTCTCCTCCCTCTCCGTTCAATAGCTTTACGGAGATAGAGTGCACATGCCGTAAAACTCACCCATTTCAACAGTGTGATTCAATGGCGTTTAGTGGATTCACAAATTGGGGTAACCACGCTGTAATCAATTTTAGAGCATTGTCACCACTCCAAAAAGAAACGCGACCTTTCAGCTGCCACCTCGCATCTCTCTATCCCCCAAACCCTAGGCAACCACTAATCTACTTTCTGTTTCTGTGGATTTGCTCTCTGGACATTTCATATAAGATGGAATCCTACAATGTGTGGTCCTTTGCGACTGGCTGCTTTTACTTAGCATAATGTTTGCAAGGTTTATCCACATTATAGCATGTATTTGTACTTTTTTTTTTTTTATGGCCAAATCATATGCCATTGTATGGGTATAATAACAGTTTCTTTTCTCTCTCTTTCACTTAATGGGTTTCTATATACGACCTCACTGGGGAAAAGGGTTTCACTGTATTTTAAAAGTTCTAAAAAGTGACACATGACATCTTTAAGGTTCTTTCCTGTTCCAAAACCCTGAGGCTATCCCAAACCAGTTGTGACCCTCCTGACATTTAGATTCTGCCTTGGCTGAAGGTCCAAGAAAAAGCCTTCTTCTTCTTTTTTTTTTTTTTCAACACACACTTGCCCCCTCTGAAAAGCAGCTCAGTCCCAGGCCTCAGGGGGTCCAGAGTGGTGAGCATTGGGACTCTCAGGTAGAACATGAAGTATACAAGGAAAAAACAGGAAGCAGAGCATGGGGTCAGGAAGTCCCTTGGAGGAAAAGACTGTGGTAGGGAGATGTTTGCTTGGCCTGCAGCTGATTGGAAGAACCAGCTCTCTCCTGTTATCTCGCTGGAATTGCTGGAAGGATGATAATAAGGGTGACCATATGGTGAATGAACTCCAGCACCAGCCACCAAGTGCAGCTGTGGACATTTATTTTCTGGTTCAGGAAAGGGATGTTTCATCAGTGGTATAAGCAGTCCCAGCCTTGTCCTTACAACTCTGATTGATTGTGACTCACCATGTCTTTGCAGGACCGATTTGACCTTGCTTTATATTTAGCTGCTTGCTTTAGATATTTCTGAAAAGCTAGAGCAAAGCGCAAATCATATAGCAAAATCTGTTTTCCACTGACCCCCATCATCATTTCGGAGATACATTTCCAGAAAAGGTTTCCTCCTTAAAATAATAGAAATCTTAAGCTACACTTCCGTTTTTGGGACAAAGATTCTGTGCTTTTGATTCTCCGCCCACAACTCCTGTAACAAAACCTAGTCGAATGGACTACAAGCAAATGGAATTAGCAACATTTAATAAAAACGAGCCAGCCCTATTGTGGGTGAGTTACTCCTCTGAAATGGAAGGGTCTTCATCAAAGTCCATCCTACTTCTTTGCGTATTCACTCCTTGGGTCTCAGCTCTCACAGGGAGTTTTTACATTGTCGCAAATCCTCCCTGAGTCCATGAGGTCTTGGAGGCCCAGGGGATCTTGTGTGTCCCGGGTGTGCAAGGGACCCATCGGGACTTGGGCAGAGCTCCATATGGGGTTTAGTTTAAGAGCTTCCAAGTTTTGCCCATTTATTTACAACTTACATACTCAGCTACCAATGCCAAAGGCAGAACTTACCAGAACTTAAAAGGACTAAGCAGTTCTCTTGTAGAGAACTTCTATTCGTTCCTTTAACAAAAGATCGGGTTTAAAAAAAAAAAAAAAAGCTGAGGTCATCAGCTGCTTCACGGTGATGAAATCATGTCAAAACACGTTTCTTTACTTTTGAAGCGCAGCTTCTTTGAGGTTTTGTTTTGTTGCTTACAAAAGATTTAATGCAGCAACATGAAGACAGAGCAGTGATGTACGTAGAAGGAATTGCTCCAGCAGTTTATTAATTGCCTAAGTGTTAAAGAACTAAGTGAAGGATGCCCAGTCTGAGGCTGAAATGTGTGTATTTAAGAGTTCTGTGAATGAGGCTGGTAAGTGGGATTTCTGGGGTACTGCATTCTGGATATGGGTGGACTGTGTCTCATGTCCTTTGCTTAATGGGCCTTTTGAGCTTCTGTTAAAAAAAAAATAGGTCCTAATTATATCCTTCCTTTCTAGCTTCTGTAACTGGGGGTTCTCCACAGAGATTTGGCCTTACTGAATTAAGCTATTCTTTGGCATGAAACTTGTGGAATGGCAGACATTTTTATGGGGACACTGCTCAAAAAATGGGGTGTTTGGGCTGGAGCTTGGGATTCCTAGCCGTAGGCTGACGGTGCCTCCGGGCTCGCAGTCCCTGGTGTCCGGGGGACAGCAGGAGATGGGGCAGTGCCTCTGTCCACCCCAGCTGGCTGTGATTAGGAGCAGGTCTGGCCCACACACCGACCTTCTCTTTCTGGGGTCCCTGCCAGTTTGCCCGACGGTGAGGTCATCCCTTTGGCACAAGGGATATAGGCTGAGTGTGTCTGTGCAACTGAAGTTGACACATGAGGCTTTCATTAGGTGGTTCCTTGGGAGTGGGGTGCCTTGCTGCCTAAGCATGTAATAGTAACCTGCCTGGATTAGGGAGCTCGGCGGGATTTCCTGGACACGGAGCCTGCAGGAGCCAGACAGTTCCAGTCTGTGTGTGGAGCTGGTTTTCCAGAGGACACAGTGCGAGGCAGGCTGTAGAGTCTGGGATTGCTCTCTTGGCCTGTGGCCAATTTGCCTTAAGTGCTGGGACTCTGTGTGTGTGTGTGCATGTGTGTGCTCGTGCATGCACACACACAAACACACGTGCGCTGATGGGCAGATCTGCTCCGAGTTAAATAAACAGAAAGCCAGAATTTGTGCCCAAGGCCCATTGCTTCCTCTTTGGCCCTTGGCGGCAAAGGTTCTTTCTTGTAACTTTTAACTCAATTGCACACCGCCTGGTGCTCGCGGTTCTTCTCCCCTTTCCAGCCTCTGCAGCTGAGGTGACTTATGCCCTAGCACCAGGAGGGAGCCGGGATTCGCCTTTCCTGGGTGCTTTTTGCCAGGATCTCACCTTCAGCCCAGAATCTGGAAGCCCGCAGCCTCCTCCATCAGGCTCGTCGGGAATTGACTTTACTCCAATGCATCGCGGTCCTAGTTAGGTACGATCCTTGGAAGAATGGATAAAATAGCCACCCAAAAAAGTGTCTGCGAAGCTGACATCTTTCAGAGAAGTGGGTTGAGAAAGGCTGCTTGCAAAGGACTGTGGGCTCTGCCACGTCCCGTCCGCTCCCCTCACCTCTATGTTTCCCACAGCAGCCCCGGGGCCCCCCAGCGCTTCCAGCCTCCTTCGCTGGGGAATAAGACCTTGGGAACTTCAAGACCCAACAGCTATTTTTGACTGCTTTCCAGCTTTTAATAGTTTCACCAACCACACCACTGTCGCCATCTGGAATGAATGCAGCTAGCTTTGCAAATAGTTTCCCAAAACACTCAAACCAGGAGACATTCTCAGCAGCTCGTGGCTTTTGCGAGGGCCCCAGTGGCAGGTGCTCATGCTATCCTCTCCCCCTACAAGCGCCCCTCAGGGCTCCCGCACTTACCCAGCAGACGTCCCTCATTGAAACAAAGGCAGATCCTGCCTTCTTCCTTCTCAAATTCCTTTCTGCCCCTCAAAGGTGCAGAATCTCGTGAGATCCTAGCAAATGTGGGGTTTCTAAATGACTTCCTGCCTCTGAACAGGTTCATGTTTGTTTTCAGGCCCACCTCCGTGTCGAGAGTGAGTTGGACTCCGGTTTAGTTCGATTTTTAAAAGGATTTATCTGGCGGCCGCTGTGTGTGAACTTGCTCGTTTCCATGTTCGGCAAGATTCACTTTTGGCTCGTTTTGAGACAAGCCACTGATCCGCAAAGAACAAAACTGTGGCCAGAGACACAAGGGAGAGTTAGCAATGTCCTTGCTGTCAGCCACCTGTTCATTATAGGGATATCCTTTGCTGATGCATCCCGATTGGGACCTCTCTGTTATCATTCGTGACCTCCTAGAAGACAAAAAGTACCAGCTTAATTCAGAGGAGCGCTCACTTCTGCCCCACATTCGTCCACATCCGGGTCCTGATTGGGAGGCTCTGGGACAGCCATCGGTCTGTTTTGGGAGCTGGGATGCAGGCTTCTTTCCCGAGTGTGAGGGAAGATGCTTGTCCACAAGCTGCATGAATGGAAACGCCTGGTATGAGGTGGAAGCTGTTGGGGCCATAAGCAGAGGGTCCCAAACCTGGTGCACGTCAGACCACACCCAGGGGGTGTGCTTAAAACAAAAAAAACCAGAGCAGTAGAATCAGAAACCACAGGGTGGGGCCTGGAAGCATGAATTCTGTAACAATCTCATCAAGTTACGGACAGCAGTGTGTCCATTGATGTAACTGGGGGACCTTTGGCTGAAAGAAAAATCTAAAGCTTGAGAGAAGTCTTCAAGCCTGTGGATATTTGTATGAGCAAGAAGGTCTGAGTAAGAAGTAAATGCCTGTAAGGCAGAGAAGGAGCTTTTCCTTTGGGAATTTGATGAAGCAAGAGGACAGTCGGTGGTCATTCAGCCCTGCCTGAAAGCAAAGAGGCCCTCCCAGACAGCTCACACCTACATAGATGCCCCAGCTTTCTCCCTCCTCCATCTCTGGGACCTGCAGAATAGGCATCACCTCGGAGTTTGCTTAAAATGCATCACCTCAGAGTTTGGTTAAAATCCACCCCAGACCTGCTGATTCTGAGCCTGCATTTTTTTTTTTTTTTTTAAGATTTTATTTATTTGTCTGAGAGCGAGAGAGAGAGAGCACAAGCAGGGGGAGCAGCAGAGGGAGAGAGAGAGAAGCAGACTCCCCACTAAGCAGGGAGCCGGATGTGGGACTTGATCCCAGGACCAAATAAATCTGAGCCTGCATTTTAATAAAAGTCCCAGGTGGTCCATAGATATGGGGAAATTTGAGGAGTGCTAGTCTAGGGCACACTTTGAAAAGGAGGAAGCCAACCCAACCATGTTTCCTCATTTGAGAATCTCTTCACAGAGTGCAGCCCCTCCCTAGTCTCCTCCCAGAAACTCAATGTGCAGGGATTTGAAATTCACAAAGCCCAAGTCCTGTTGGAGGTCAGTTACAGGGATGTATCCAAATATTTGCATTTGTGAATAAGCATAAATAGCATTAAACTAATACACATTTCACTCTGTGTTAGTGAATTATTGCTGAATTTACTTTGATCTTGCTGTGCTAAGTCTTAACTGGGTGATGATAATAATGACCAACATTTATGTCATGCTCACCATGCCCCCAATAACAGTAGAATAGTGGTAATACTCGCTAATACGTGCAGAGTCTTCACCATGGGCCACACTCTGTTCAGGCACTTTATTTATTAACTTATTTGTCCTCATATCAGCCATAAGTACTGAGTAGTCTGATTCTCATTTCGTAGGTGAGAAAAATGAACTACAGAGGTTTCACGTTACTTGCCCAGTTCACGCTGCTTGTAAGAGCCATATGAATCTAAGATCTTAACCACATATCTTTTTTTATTTTTATTTTTAAAAGATTTTATTTATTTATTTGATAGAGAGACAGAGAGAGCCCACATAGGCAGAGGAAGAAGCAGGCTCCCCGGTGAGCAGGGAGCCTGATGTGGGGCTCGATCCCAGGACCTTGGGATCATGACCTGAGCTGAAGGCAGACGCTTAACTGACTGAGCCACCCCGTTTGCCCCCTTAACTACATATTTTGTAGATACATTCTTCTTTTTGTGATTTTAGTAGGTACAGGTCACTTACAGTGACAACAGGACATTGAAGCAGTGACCGAACAGAGCACACATATACATGCACATACTTGAGAGTCATGACATCACCTAGGTATTTTAAACCTATATGTGAATATATTGGTTACCAATTCCTGCTCCAGATCGTCTCCTGCTGTCACCTTTGGCTGGATGATAAAATCCAGCCACTCCTCAGGTTACACTTGTATGAGTCAAGCCTGACCCTAGAACAAAGTCTGTGAATTAAGATGGTGTCTTTGGGTTTCTCGTTGCTTTAACGAGGGGAATCGTATTTAGGTCCTCTTGGGATATATAGTGGTGGTGGATGTTCATGAAAAATCTACTCCAGCGTTCCCATCTCCCGAAACAATTCCTTCTGTGTTAACCCAGGAAAAGTCCACCATCTTAATCTTATTGACAGTTGGCCACACTGAATCCCAAGTTTCAGCTAAGACCGAACTGTTTGAGTCACTTCTAGCTACTCAAGCCAGCATTCATAATAAAAACAATTTCTGGTATGAGTACCCATTTCAGTAAGAGCCTCCTCAGCCGATATTATATTCTCTCTCCCTTGTTTTTGTTTTTTTTTTAAAGATTTATTTATTTGAGAGAGCGAGAATGAGAGAGAGAGAGAGTACATGAGAGGGGGGAGGGTCAGAGGGAGAAGCAGGCTCCTCGCCGAGCAGGGAGCCCGATGCGGGACTCGATCCCAGGACTCCGGGATCATGACCTGAGCCGAAGGCAGTCGCTTAACCAACTGAGCCACCCAGGCGCCCATCTCTCCCTTGTTTTAACACCCTGGAATCCATGGCTACACCTGTACCCTGGGGTTACACTGATAGAAATTAGCAGCATCTCACCTCTCTGCGTTCTCCCATAGCAGACTTGAAACTCCTGGGATGTCCTGATCTGATCATAATCATGGGTGTAAAGGCAGCAAAATGTGGTGGGAGTAGATCTTGAAAATAGGCAGCCCCTTTCAAAGAAGCTGCCTCAGCTATTTCTTCCAGGTCTTCAAGCTGGTCTTGGCTGAGCTCAGGGAGATATCAGAGAGGGAGTGAGGGAGAGTCGGGCATTCTGTTTTCTGAGTTCACCCAGAAGTCCCGCTTCCAAGTCATCGGTCCCACTCCTTTCCAATCAGTGTGCTAAATTTTATATCAGAGATCTGGGGAGTCTGTGACCTCAATTTACCACTCTGCAGACCACACAATTAAACTTGGGGCCTTCCCTGCAGTTACAGGAAGTGAGTGATAATTTGGGGCCAACCTGAAAACACCCTTGTTCTCTGTGACCAGAGCTGAGAGTTTCATGGCCTGAGTTTGTCTGTCCATCTGTCCTTCCTTCCTTCCTTCTTTACTTCCTTCTTTCCTTCCTTTCCATCCTCCCTTCCTTTTTTTAAAGATTTTATTTCTTTATGAGGGAGATAGAACAAGCAGGAGTGGGGAGAAAGGGGCGAGGGAGAAGCAGACTCTCCGCTGAGCAGGGAGCCCAATACTGGGCTCGATCCCAGGATCCTGGGACCATGACCTGAGCTGAAGGCAGGTGTTTAATCAACTGAGCCATCCAGGCGCCCCTTGTTTTTTCTTTCAAGGGCACTCAGAAGCAACTATCCACCCCCCCAGTCCTTGTAGTCATTGTTGCTAAAGTAAAGGTCAAACATTGGAGCTACATGGGTCTTTAGAAACCTTGCTTTTGATAATTATTTTATCCAAAAGAAACCCCAGGTGACATTTAATTAATTATGATGCCAGTCATGCCAAGGATACCAGTATCCCATTTTTCACTGGCAAGAAGGTCAACACTTCTATTCTTAAAGAACAGTGACAAGCAAACCACTTTTTTGTGGTTTGCTCCTGGTGGTTTGCTCCTGGTACCCCACACTGTATCATGAAAACAGAAACCATGCTGGATTCCTAGAAGCAAGAGTATTATCTGAAGCGCAAGAACCTGCTTACAATCCTTCATACATAATAGCTCTCAGGCTAGGTTTACCAAAACGAATACGTGAGAGGGCCTGTCTCAGGACACCCTGACCAGTATAGAGTATTATTTAACAAGTCATTGCTTATATGATTGATGAAAAATGGCGGTTCATTTTACTCTTTTTGTTTTATCTCGTGAGATGATATATTTTTTCATAGGTTGATTGGGTTTTTCCTTTTGAGGATTGCCTGTTTTTAGGGGGGGGGAGTGGAATCTGTTTCAGTAAGGAGAGGCTAATTTATGTGGCCATAATAAATAAATCCCCCAAATACCAATGGCTTCATGTCACAAAATAAAATTATCACTCACGGGATATGTCCATTGTGAGTCGGCTGGTGTTTCCTCTTTGTCATCCTCACTCAGGAGTCCCGGCCGAGGGAGGCTTCCGTCTGTTTCCAGGATAGCTGTAGTAAGGGAAAGAGACCAAGTGGACCACATAGTGATTCCTGAAGTTTTGGTCACTTCTGTTCACTTTCTTCTTAGCTAAAGCAAGTCACATGGCTGTGCCTAATATCAAGGGGTTTGGGGAAGTAGAATCCAACTACATGCCCAGAAGGGACTGAACTGGAAATTATTTGCTGAGCAACACTCACGATGATCTAAGGACTTGGGGCTTTTCTTTTTCTTTTTTATCAGAGTGTTACATTTATTGTAAAATATTTATCTCAGGGAAAATTCTAGAAATTCTATAAATAGGGGCAGAAATGATTGTCATGGAGATTTTACACAATCCTTTCGGAATGATCAAGTAGATAAAACTAAGTAACAATTTGAATGACATTGAATATGTGTGTATATGAGTATGTGTAAGTGTGCCTGTGTAATATAAATTTTGTGCTCCAAAAAAGAGAACATCTTTCTTTTTTGAGCAATTCTTGAACATTAACAAAACTTAGCTAGGTATTAGACCACAAGACCACCTAACTAAATTCCAAAGGACGCACATCCTTTGGCTGTAATGCAATAAACCAGAAATTAATAAAAGTTTGAATAAGGATCCCTCCCACTTGGAATCTAAAAATTAAAAACCAAAAACCTTTCAATTTAATGAATAATTCCAAGACTCTTGGGAAAAAATGCAATAAATTGACAAATATAGCATATTTAATGGAGAATTAAATAGAGCTGCCACTAAAATAAACTGGAAATGAAAAAATATGAGAGATTTAAAAAAGAATACTTAATACAGTTTTGTAAAAATACATTTGAACATCTACATGGAATGGAGATTTTTTTCTGGAAAATAATACATTATTGAAATGGATTCAAGCCCAAGTAAGTAGTCTAAATCGGAAGTTGCATACTTGCAGCCTTTCCAGCCAAATGCAGCTTACAGCCCTGTTTTATTGGGCTCACACCTCATTTTATAAAGCAGAAAATCTCATATTAAAAACATGCACTTCTCTCTTCTCTTAAAATCTTGGAGAATTTAACAAGATTAGATGAACTATAGTGAAGACCTGAACTCCTTCACTATAATAATTTGGTGGACTTGAGTAGCTGTCTACTCTAGGCAGGGCAAATCCCACAGTCTCCACCGTTCCTTTCTGTCTTACACATGCCTGCCCCCTTTTGATGGACTAGCTTGGTCCCTGTGGACTTTGGAGTGTGGCACTCTGCCTGAATTTTGGACCAGGGAATGATGAGGGGATCTTCCACTGCTATGGCGATTTATTCTTCTTTTCCTTTAGTTGTTGTTGTTGTCGTTTTTTAGGGTTTTATTTATTTATTTGAGAGAGAGAGAGAGAGCATAAGCAGTGGGAGGGGTAGAAGGAGAGGGAAACAAGCAGACTCCCTGCTGAGCAGAGAGCCTGATGTGGGGCTCGATCCCAGGACCCTGAGATCATGACCTGAGCAGAAGTCAGATGCTCAACTGACTGAGCCACTAGGTGCCCATCCTTTCCTTTAGTTTTAATTCTGCATTTGGGGGTTTGTTTTATGTTCCTGTGCTTTTTTTCTGTTTTGCTTATTGTCATTTCCAGCAACTTCAGTAGACTACTTGCTTTATTTTAATTTTTTATTATTTAATAATTAAGGCAACTAAGACAGGAAATTTGCCACTGAGAAGAGCGTTAGTAACGTCTTTCATCTTTTAGTTGTTTTCTTGTTTCACTGTTTGCTTTACAATATTTTATCGTATATTTTCATTCCCTCTGCTTCTCTGCAGATTTTTTAGGAAAGTGTTTTATAATTTCCAAGTCGCTGGAATTTTAAGTTTACATTAAAATTTTCTATTTTTATTACATTGTGGAAAGTAAACGTGACCTGCTATTTGGAAGGATTTTCTTTGTAACTGAGAATATGCGCTTTTATGAAGGTATCGTGTCTGTGGTATAAGACTTTCATATATGCATAGAAGTTATCTTCATATTACCTGTATCTCCTCCATCTGTATTTTTGGTTATTTTATCTGAGATAAGTTACTTTGATGTGTTGAATTCTCCCACTGCTGTTGCCATGCTTCCTTGGTTGACTTCCAACAATTTTTATTTCGATTTTTTATGCTCTGTCTGCACTCATAGTAGCTTTTATCTTTTATCAATGTAAACGTTCTTTAGATGCTTTTGAGTTATACTTTTGCTTTCTGTTAATTTTTGCCACATAACCTTTTTGCCCATGTTTGGGTAACATTTATTGTTAAGTGCGGTCATTGGGGGACATACACCATTATACAGCTTCTTCCAGGAACATAGTCCGGTGCCCTTTCTGTGAGAAATTTTTACACAACATATGCCATGCTGTTTTAATTTTTAATTATTCTGAGAGCCTTTTTATGGGCAAGCTTAACCTATCATTTATTTCAGAACTTTTATGTTGGGTCTTAATTCTGTCATTTTGTGTTATGCTGGTTTCCATGTGTATTATTTGTCTTTTTAAACTACAGTGGGTTTTTTAAATTGAGGTATATCTGGCATACAACATTATATTAGTTTCACATGTACAACATAATGATTCGATATTTGTATATATTGTGAAATGATGACGGCAACAGATCCAGTTAACATCCATCACCATACATAGTTATAATTTTATTTTCTTGTGATCAGAACTTTTTAAATCTACTCCCATAGAAACTTTAAATTATGTAATACAGTATTATTTTTTTTTTAAAGATTTTATTTATTTGAGAGAGAGAGAGAGAGAAACAGCATGAGAGGGGAGAGGGTCAGAGGGAGAAGCAGGCTCCCCGCTGAGCTGGGAGCCCGATGTGGGACTCGATCCCAGGACTCTGGGATCATGACCTGAGCTGAAGGCAGTCGCTTAACCAACTGAGCCACCCAGGCGCCCTGTAATACAGTATTATTAACAATAGTTATCATGCTGTACATTGTATCCCCATGACTTATTTATTTTATAACTGAAAGTGTGTACCTTTAACCACCTTTACCCATTTCACCCAGCTCCCCATCCCCCACCTTTGGCAACCACCACCAGTCTGTTATCTGGATAGATTGATCTGTCTGTCTGTCTGTCTATCTGTCTATCTACCTATCTGTCTATCCGTCCATCCATCCATCCATCCATCCACACGTACATACCACATTTTCTTTACCCATTTGGGTGGACATTTGGGTTGTTTCCATGTCTTGACTGTTCTACATAATGCTGCAGTGAATACGGAGGTGCATATATCTCTTCAAGTTAGTGTTTTCATTTTCTTCAGATAAATACCCAGACGTGGGATTGCTGAATCATATGGTAGCTCTATTTAAATTTTTCAAGGAGGGGCGCCTGGGTGGCTCAGTCCATTAAGCGGCTGCCTTCAGCCCAGGTCACGATCCCAGGGGTCCTGGGATCGAGCCCCGCATTGGGCTCCTTGCTCGGCGAGGAATCTGCTTCTCCCTCTCCCTCTGCTTGGGATCTCTCACTCTCACTCTCACTCTCTCTCTCAGATGAATGAATGAATGAATGAATGAATGAATGAATGAATCTATCTTTCTTTAAATTTTTCGAGGAACCTCCATACTGTTTTCCATAGTGGCTGCACCATTTACAAGCCAACTAACAGTGCGTGAAGGTCCCTTTGCTCTGCATCCTCACCAACACTTGTTATTTTGTTGGTAATAGCCGTGCTAGCAGGTGGGAGGTGCTGATTCACTGTGCTTTTGATTTGCATTCCCCTGACAATTAGTAATGTTGAGCACCTTTTCATGTACTTGTTGGCCATCTGAAGGTCTTCTGTGAAAAAAAAATACCTATTAATGTCCTCTGCCCATGTTTGAATTGGATTGTTTGGGTTTTTGCTGTTGAGTTGCATGAGTTCTTTTTATATTTTGGAATATTAACCCCTTATCAGATATACGATTTGCAAATATTTTCTCCCATCTGGTCGGTTGCCTTTTCCTTTTTTTTTTTTTTTAAAGATTTTATTTATTTATTTGAGAGAGAATGAGAGAGAGAGAGAGAGAGAGCATGAGATGGGAGAGGGTCAGAGGGAGAAGCAGACCCCCCGCCGAGCAGGGAGCCCGATGCGGGACGATCTTGGGACTCCAGGATCATGACCTGAGCCGAAGGCAGTCGCTTAACCAACTGAGCCACCCAGGCGCCCTATTATTTTATTTTTTTAAAGATTTTATTTATTTATTAGAGAGAGAGAGAGAAACAGCATGAGAGAGGAGAGGGTCAGAGGGAGAAGCAGGCTCCCCGCTGAGCCGGGAGCCCGACGTGGGACTCGATCCCGGGACTCCAGGATCATGACCTGAGCCGAAGGCAGACGCTTAACCATCTGAGCCACCCATGTGCCCAGTCCAGCATTTTTCAACCGTAGAGCCACAGACATTTTGGATTGGATAGTCTTTGTTGTGGGAGCTTTCCTGTGCGCTATAGGATGTTTAGCCATATATCTACCAGCTAGATCATTAACACATTCCTCTTCCCCAGCTGACAACCAAAAATTTGTCTAGCCATTTCTTTTTTTTTTTTTTTAAAGATTTTTTATTTATTTATTTGAGAGAATGAGATAGAGAGAGCATGAGAGGGCGGAGGGTCAGAGGGAGAAGCAGACTCCCTGCAGAGCAGGGAGCCCGATGCGGGACTCGATCCCGGGACTCCAGGATCATGACCTGAGCCGAAGGCAGTCGCTTAACCAACTGAGCCACCCAGTCGCCCCTTGCCTTTTCCTTTTATGGGTAGTGTCCTTTGC
The DNA here is from genome assembly GCF_054177405.1 of Leptonychotes weddellii. Taxonomy (NCBI): domain Eukaryota; kingdom Metazoa; phylum Chordata; class Mammalia; order Carnivora; family Phocidae; genus Leptonychotes; species Leptonychotes weddellii. The sequence goes on along the minus strand of NC_138373.1, from coordinate 13,079,180 downwards.
TGTGCACAAAGGTTGTGTTTTTTTTTTTCTTTAAATATTCTCGCAGTTGTTTGGGAGGCAGATATCCTCCTTTCCCTTTTTCTAGTAATGTCCGAAAAGGTTTGGTGAATTTATCTCTAACATCAGTTACAAATTAATAACAGTCTTTTTTTATGGAAGATGAGAAATTAAATGTTTACCCCCTTTCTCTTTTCTAGTCTTTGTTAATTTCAATATATGGTAATTATAAATGTACTTCCCCTCCTTTTATTTTTATAATTTTCATTATTTTCAGTTTTAAAGAATATTATCAGTTTTATGACCATTTTGAAACAATTATTTTGCCTGTACATTTATCTGATTTCAGTGCTTACCCCCTGTCATATTTACCTCATTTTCTGTTTCTTTTTTAAAAATTAATATATATCTGTTCTGACATAAACTTTCCAAAAATCTCCTTTTTTTTTTTTTTTTTTTTGTCCCCAGGAAGTTTACCTCAACCCGACATCCGAGTATGTTAAGTCTGAGAATATTTCTCTTGATACAAACAACTTGATTTAGGTGCTGAATTCTTGAATTTTGGCCTCTTTTAAAGTCCAATGTTTTCTACTCCATTATTTTGGGGTTTTAATGTCAAGAAGCTCGTGGCCATCCTACCGTTTATTTCTTGCGAACAACCCACTTTGGGGCGACGTCATCATCGTCATCAGTGAAGAATGAACTTCTCACCAGTCCGTTTCCTTCTCTGGGTTGTTGCTGTTCATGGTGGTTGGAGCGATGGTGGTCCCTGTTCTTAGGGATCCTTGTGATGTGATTCACACTCTCCATGTTTAGACTGAGTTTTTTTCCTAGAAAACATTTTTTTTTTTTTGACCTTTTTGTTTTCTTTTTTGCTCCATAGATGTTAATCTCTCTTTCTAGCCTCATGTGCGGGTTCGATCCTGGGCTGTGGTCTCCACATTTTTCCCTCATAGATGTCCGTTCTCCATCTTTTCTTCAGTATTCTGTATTTCATATATATATAATGACATATATATATATATCTTTTATATATATTATATCAAAGGATATCTATCTTTTCTTCTTCACTACTTCAGGGCTTTCTAGGGATCACTGGATTTTAACCCTGTAACCATGCTTTCTCATGTCTGTGTATTCTTTTCCTCTTGTTTTTCTAATTTGAAATCCTCTGTGTTGTTGAGGAAATAAACTGGATACCTCCCAAACATTCTTTGGTAAATCTGTTTGACAGTGAGGTAGCTGATGAGTTTTGAGACAATTGCTGGTGACTTTTGAACCACCACATTCACTCACAGGTCTCTTGGTTTTCAGAGTAGAGGCAGATCCAGCTTGTCCAGGGCTGATTCGGGGTCAGGCTGGACTAGGTTCCAGCAGAGATGAGCTCAGAACAGCAGTTGGATCCCTTTCAGCACCAAGCAGAGAATGGGGTGATGTGAGGGAATTATATTTAGGAACCTAGGAAATGAAGAGAAAGCTGAGTAGTTGTCTCTTGTGGTCCCGGTATGCTTGGGGTCCCTATAAAAAATGCTCCCTGAAATTTCCTGATCTGCACTATGTGGGGTCCCTGTTTTGTTTTGTTGTTGTTGTTGTTGTTGTTTTCTTTTTCTTCCTTATTTCATTCAGTGGGTATAGCTGTTAGATCAAATAATGCTGGTAATCTCAGACATTTTTTTTCTTGTGTCTTTTTTTAATGGAAACATCCCCAGAGTTTGAACTTAAACTTGCAAATGGCCTTGATTGCTGTTTGAGATGGATAATTATTAGTTATAATGGTAAGGTAATATCCAATTCTTGGTTTACTTTTTTTTCTTTAAATCAGTAGTGGCTATTAAGTAACTTTTTGGCATCTACTGAGATAATCATATAGTTTTTATTATTTTGCCTGCTGGTGATATTATTTGATTGGATTTACTAAAATTAAAAAAACTCCTGCAGTTCAGGGATGAGTCCTCCTTACTTAAAATGAGTTTCTCTCTCGATATCCTGTTGTGTTTGTCTAGCTGTGTTTTATTTTTTAAGTTTTGCTTATACATCTATAAAAAATAATTGATCCATTGCCTTTTCTTTCCATTTGGTAGGTTTTTATATCAGGGTTTTGCTGAACTTATAAAGGTATTTGGGAGTTTTCCATCTTTTTATGCAGTAGAAGAGATTATAAAAAATCACTTTTGAATATTTGAACACATTCCTGTAAAAATCATGTAAACATAAAAGAGTTTGGGGTGTTCTTTACCAGTATGTAGTTTATATCGTATTTACTAACCTATTCAAATGATCCTTTTCCTTAGTCAATTTGATTTTGTTCCCAGAAATTGCCCATTTCTTTTGGATTTCAAATGTGTTAACATAAATTTCTGCTTGTCATTCTTTATATTTTATTGTCCTTTAGTTCTGTAAATATATCATCTTTGTGACTTCTAATTTTATATATGCTTCTCTTTTTTCTTAATTTTGATTTCCAGATGATCTTCCTTGCAAAAATTTTTTTTCTCCACGAATTGTCTTTTTTGTCACTGTCTTTTTTTTAATAATTTTTTTTTTTTTCCTTTTGAGACAGAGAGAGCATGAGAGCAGGGTGGAGGGGCAGAGGGAGAGAAAGAATATCAAGGAGACTCTGCACTGAGTGCGAGGCTGATGTGGGGCTTGATCTCAGGACCCTGAGACCATGATCTGAACCGAAATCAAGAGTCCATTGCTTAACTGACTGAGCCACCCAAGTGTCCCTGTATCATTGGTCTTGATTAGCAGTGAGATTAGTTCAGTATTTGGACAGGGGGTTTACACTGTGGATTTTAATTGTGCTAATAGTTTTTAGTTTTGTTGTATTTTTTCCTCATTGCCCCCAGCTTCCTTTTCATCTCAGCCTGTACCAACAGAGTTCTATTTTTTAATTGTCTCCTAATTCAAACACTATACAGTATACTGTTGTTCAGGTTGATGAGTTTTGACAGTTATCTATAGCAGTAACTCACACCCCAGTGAAGATTAAAACAAAAAAATTCCTTGACAAATTCTTTTTCCCACTCCTGTGGCTTAGATATTCATTTCTTAATAGTGTCTTTTTTTTTTTTTTTAAGATTTTATTTATTTATTTGACAGAGAGAGACACAGCGAGAGAGGGAACACAAGCAGGGGGAGTGGGAGAGGGAGAAGCAGGCTCCCCGCAGAGCAGGGAGCCCCATGTGGGACTCGATCCCAGGACCCTGGGATCATGACCTGAGCCGAAGGCAGTCGCTTAACCGACTGAGCCACCCAGGCGCCCAATCGTGTCTTTTGATTAGCAGACATTTTAAGTTTGATTTAAACCAATTTATCACTTTTTTTCCTTTGGAGTTTGGTGCTTTTTGATTCCCAGCTAAAAAATATTTTTCTGCCTCAATGTTATAGAAATATTTGACTGCATTTTCTTCTAGAAGATTTATGGTTCTTTCACATCTGGGTCTGTGATCCACATGAAATTAGTTTTTGTGGAAGGAGCGTGGTACAAGTTGAGATTCTGTTTGCCTTGCACAAATTTTCAGTTATTCTAAGCACAGTTTGTTAAAAAGACTTTGTTTCCTCTTTGAATTGACCTGGAACCTTGATTGGATATTGATTGAGCATCGATGTGGCAGTTCTTGGATTCTCTGTTCTGTTCTACTGATCTGTGTGCTCTGTTCTGTACATTAACCCCATAGTGTGCTGATTCCTATAGTTTTATGATGTCTTGAAATCAGGAAGTATGAGTATATAGTATATTTCCAAAACTGTCATGGTTATTCTAGATCCTTTGCATTTCCACACAAATTTAAAAATCTTCTTTTCAGTTTTATCAACAAAATGATCTGGGGTTTGTATTCCAATTGTGTGAAATCTATCGATACATGTTAACAGAATGAGCATACTAACAACAGTAAGGCTTCCAATCTGCAAAGGGTATGTCTTTTCATTTTTTTTTTTAGCTCCCAACAATGTTTTGTCTGTTTCATTGTGCACATCTTTCATTAGACTTATTCCTGGGTACTTGATGATTTTTTATGCCATTGTACATTGTACGGTTTTTAATATCACTTTTAGATTGTTTGCTACCATTATGTAGAAAAACAGTTGTTGCTTTTTCGACAAATTTTATTTTCTTTTATCTTAATAGCTTCTACAGGATTTTCTACAGACTCAAAGATGTCTCTGACAGTTTTAATTCTTCCCTTCTAAGTTTTATGTCCTTTATATTTCTTTTGTTGCCTTCTTGCACCAGCTAGGATTAATTAAAGTGGTAAGAGGAGACGCTTTTATTTCTTTGTTGATCTTAGGGAACATCTTTCACCACTTAGCATGCAGTTAGCTGTAGACTTTTTGTTGATGCTTTCATCAGATTGAAAAGTTCCCTCTACTTCAGATTGCTGAAAGTTTTCATCTTGAATAGGTACTGAATTTTTTCAAGTACTATTTCTACATCTGTTGAAATGATCAGTTTTTTTCTGATCTTCTGTCAGTGTAGTGAATTATATTGATAGATTTTCACACATTAAACAAACCTCATGTTCCTAGAATTACACCATACTTTGTCATTTTGTATTTTCCTTTTCAGACACTGCTGGATTTTATTTGCTAATTATTTTGTTAAGGATTGTTGCATCTGTGTTCATGAAGTATATTGGTCTGTAATTTTCTTATAATGTCCTTGTCAGGGTTTGGCAGTAGGTTTATGCTGGCTTCGTAAAATGAATTGGGGAGTGTTTTGTGTTTCTTTTCCCCCTGCTCTTCAATATTCTGAAAGAATTTGTATAAGATTGGCATTTTTCTTCCTTATATGTTTATTTGAAGCCATCTGGACCTGAAATTTTCTTTGTTAGAAGGATTTTTTCCCCTAGTATTATATCATAAAAATTTTCAATCATGCAGAAATATTGAATGACGTGAACATCTATAAACTCATTCACTGATCTTACAGTGCTAAATTTGCTTTATCATATACCTATTGAGATGAATAGGTATATGATAAAGCAAATTTTATGATTCCATAAAAGCTTCTTGATGAGAAGCTTTTTATTGTAAAGTACTTTCTTTGAAGTCATAGAGCTATTTAGATATTCTATTTCTTTTTGCATTAGTTTTTGTCACTTTTGTATTTTAAGAAATGTGTTCATTTTAGTAAATTGTCAAATTTATTGACATAAATTTCTCTTAACATTTCTGAATTATCCTTTTACTATCCACAGGATCTTTCATTCCTAATATTGTTAATTGCTTTTACTCTGTTTTCTCTTCATCAGCCTTATAAGAGGATTTTCTTAATACATTTTAAAACTAACTTCGACTTTGATAATTCTCTCTATTGTTTGTTTTTATTTTATTGATTTCTGCTTTTCTTTTTAAACTTTTTTTTCAAGTTACTTGGATTTAATTTGCTCTTCCTAACTGGTTAGAGTGGAAGCTCAGAGCATTCGATTTTAAACCTCTTTTCTAATACACGTATTTAAAGCCTTAAAGCTTCAGCTACATTCTATAAATTCTTTAAAAAAACATTATAGTAGACATTATTGCATGTTCAGAGAATTGGGTCTGATTTGAATAGACAAAAGAAGTGAGACAGACTAACATTGATCGCCAACTTCCTTCATGTGGTTAGGAGGCATATACCCATTTTACAGATGAGAAAACCAAGAGCATGTTAGTTCATGTCTTGCCCAGGAAGCCACAGAGCTGGTAAATAACAGGGCCGGGATTTCACCTCTAGCCTTTCTGGCCTCCCACTCTGCTGCCACCCAGAAAAGACAGATCCTGGAATGTTGTAATAACGTGAATGACAACAATGCTAGCAATTACTTGCTTCTACAGAGTATTTGGAAGTTTGGAAAGTGTCCTCACACCTCTTTCCTCTCATCTGCTTTTCCAGCATTCTTGTAATGACCAGTATGGGTGGGTGCAGGGCTGCATAGTTGGGTTGTGTCTTGGGAGAAAAGGGGACTAGAGAGAGAGGAGGCCAAGCCCTGCTTTTCCAGGCCACATAAAGAAAGCTTCATTGTCTTCTGGCATTCGAGATATTTCTCATTCCATAAATCACGATGTGTTGCTTTTTTCATTGTCAGTGTGTAGTATTTTCTTATGCCCTAGTGCGTTTTCCTTCCTTCCTTCCTTCCTTCCTTCCTTCCTTCCTTCCTTCCTTCCTTCCTTCCTTCCTTCTTTCTTTCCTTCCTTTCATTCATTCATTCATTTTTCTTTACTTTTGACTTCCTGGGCTGGTTAGAAATATCATGCTTAGTTTCTAAACAGTAGAGATGTTATAGAAATCTTACTGTCATCATTAAATATCATCTAGGTATATTATGGTTATCATTGCCATCAGAAGACATACCTTGGGTGAATTTGATCCTTTGAAATTTACTGTGTCCTTTTTTATGGCCCAGCATTTGGTTCCCTGTGCACTTGAAAAGAATGTGTATTTTGTATTATTGGGTGCAATATTCTATAAATGTCAGTTACATAAAACTGGTTGGTAGTGTTCAGATTTCTATATCTTTATTGAATTTTTTTCTTCTTTCATCAATTACTGTCAGGAGGTGTTAAATTCTCCAACTATTGGGGCGCCTGGGTGGCTTAGTCAGGTCTCGGGATCCTAGGATCCAGCCCTGCATCTGGCTCCGTGCTCAGCAGGGAGTATGCTTCAGGATTCTCTTTCTTCCTCTGCCTCGCCCCCCGCCTTTTTCTCTCTCAAATGAATGAATAAATCTTAAAAAAAAGATTTTTCCATTTGGGCTTGTCTATTTCTCCCTTTAGTTCTGCAACTTTTGTGTGTTTTTTGATGCACTATTATGAGACGCAAGCACATTAGAAATTGTGGTGTTTTCTTTATACATTTCTTTATAAACCTTTATCATAATGAAATGTTTGATAATACTGTTTGTCTTGAAGTCTACAGCTGTATTGTTAGTGTGTGTATGGTTTACTTTTCAGCTGTTTTACTTTCCACTTGTCACTGTCTTTATATTTATTATAAGCTGCAAATAATTGGGTCTCTTTTTTATCCAGTCAGCTAATCTTTTAAATTAGTGTCTATTTATGACTTATGTAATTATTGGTAAGGTTTTATTTAAGTCTGCCATATTGATGCATGTTTCCTATTAGAAACGTGTACTCTGTGTTCTCTTTCTCCTTTCTTGCCATCTTTTGCTTGAAAGGAGAGTGTTGAAGTCTTTCTATTTTTCATTATTTTCCTTCGTATATGTGTATTTATTGGTCACTCTAGAGATTACAACATGCAATAACTTACCACATTTTTTCTTCAAATAATCTTATGCTACTTCATGAACAATGTAAGAACCTTGTAACATATAAATGTATGTTGTCATGTATTTTGCTCCTCCATATACTATAGTATATCTATCAACATTTTACCTTTTCTGGTGCTCTTTCTTCCTTCTTGCGTATTTGAGCTTTCTTTTGGCTTCATTTCCTTTCAATGTAAAGGTGTTCTGTTAGCATTTCTTTTGCTGCATTTCTGTCAGAGAAGAATGCTCTCAGCATTTCACTGACAAAATGTCTTTTTCTTTTCATTTTTTATATTTTTATGGTGATAAAACACATGTAACATGAAATTCACCATTTTAAGCACTTTTAAGCGTGTAACGCACACTAGCATTAAGTACATTTATGGAATTACACAACCATCACCATTGTCTTTTTCCAAAACTCTTCCATCATCTTAAACAGAAACTCTGTAACTGTTAGCAATAATTTCGCATTACCCCAACCTCTGGTAATCTTGAGTTTGCTGTCTGTGTGAATTTGCCTATTCTAGATACATGTGGAATCGCACTATATTTGCCCTTTTGTGGTTGACCTAATTGACTTAGCTTAACGTTTTCGAGGTCCATCCGTGTTGTATTGGGTATCAGAACTTCATTTCTTATTATGGCTGAGTAATATTCTTTTGTATGTCTGTAGCACATTTTTAAAAATCTATCTGTTTATGGACATTTGGGTTATTTCTACCTATGAATATGCTGGAATGAACATCAGCACATCGGTATTTGTTTGAAGAAAACGTCTTTATTTTATCTTCATATTTAGATGATAGGTAAAAGGTGGACCATTCTACGTTAACAGTTTTGTGTTTCTTTGGGTATTTGGAACATTTCTTTTTTTTTTTTTTTTTTAAGATTTTATTTATTTATTTGACAGAGAGAGAGATAGCGAGAGCAGGAACACAAGCAGGGGGAGTTGGGGAGGGAGAAGCAGGCTTCCCGATGAGCAGGGAGCCTGATGCGGGGCTCGATCCCGGGACCCTGGGATCATGACCTGAGCCAAAGGCAGACGCATAATGACTGAGCCACCCAGGTGCCCCTGGAACATTTCATTTTATTAGCTTCTGGCCTCCATTGTTCCTGATGAAACATCCACAATTATTTTTTCTGTTGCCACCTTTTGTTATCTGCTGTGTCTTCTCCTTCAGCTGTTTTGAAGATTTTTTGCAAGTTTTTAGCGGTTTGTGCTATCGCCTGAGTATGGTTTTCTTTGCATCAATATGCTTGATGTCTGTCAAGCTGCTTGGATCTGTGGGTTGATTTCTTTCATTAATTTTGGTGCATACACAGCCATTATCTCTTAGAATATTTCTTCTTTTTTTATTCCCTATCTTTTCTTCTGGCATTCCCAGTGATACACTTGTTAGGCTGTTCGATACTGTTCCTCAGATCTTTAGTGCTATGTTCTGATTTTTTTTTTCCACTCCCCTTTTATGTATGTGTGTTTCAGTAGATACTTTTTATTAATGAGTCTTTTTATTTGCTGTGTCTAGTCTGCTTTTTTAGCCCATCTGATGAGGTTTTCATTCTATTCTTTTTTTTTTTTTTTTAGCATTTTCTTTCTTTTTTGGGGGGGGCATGCACGCAGTGGGGGGAGGGGCAGAAGCACACTGGGCATGGAGCCCAACACAGGGCTCAATCTTACAACCCTGAGATCACAACCTGAACCAAAATCAAGATTCAGTTGCTTAACCGACTGAGCCACCCAGGTGCCCCGATTTTTAGCATTTCATTTGCTTCCTTTTTGTAGGTCCCACATCTCTGCTGAAATTCCCCATTTGTTCACATATTTTCTCTCTTTGCCACTAGATCTTTTCACAGATCTGTCATAGTTATTATAAAGGCTGGTCATGAAAACACCTGGGCCACCTCTTAGGTGTGCTTCTTGAATTTTCCTCTCTGGACTGTCAGTCATACTTTCTTACTTTTTTCATAATTTTTATTGAATGCCAGGTATTCTGTGTAAAAAAAAACCCTGTAAGACTGAAATAAAGAAAATTTACCCTTGGAGAATGGCAGGACTCCTTCTGACAGGCATTAGTGTCAGGGACTTAGTCAACCTAACATGCAGTTGAGTCGGACAGGGCTTTGGTACAGCGTTACTTAGATTTGGTTCATGGGGACTTCAAAGATTTTGAGGGAGGTGTCAGGACTTTCTGTTCACCAGGGCTTATGATCTGAGCTCTGACAAGATCTCTTGATACTTCATAGCTGGACTGCCAAGCTTTCTGAAGGCTGCCAGCTTTTTGGACACAGGGGAGTTGTCTCTGCGCTTTAGTTCCACCCCGAGTTTTTTTTTTTTGAGTTTTTGGGAGCTCTCTCTCCATTCTGCCACCTTTTCCTGGTCCTTGGAGAGCAGGTGCAGACGCTCCATGAAGCCTGGTGGGCCTCAGAGGGGTTTCTCTCAGCTCTCTCACCCTACCCCAAGCCTTTGCCCTGCTCACAGCCTCCACTCAGCAAAGGTCCATGGGATGGAGTTGTGGTGGGGACAGAGTGCTCTGCAGCCAGGCTCCTGGCAACTGGAGGTGAATCTGTCATAGCAGCCCCACATGCAGACGTCATAAGTGTTAAAAGTGAGGCTGATTCCTGGGGCACCTGGGTGGCTCAGCCGTTGGGCATCTGCCTTCGGCTCAGGTCATGATCCCAGGGTCCTGGGATTGAGCCCCGTGTCAGGCTCCCTGCTCCACAGGAAGCCTGCTTCTCCCTCTCCCACTCCCCCTGCTTGTGTTCCCTCTCTCGCTGTCTCTCTCTCTCTCTGCCAAATAAATAAAATCTTAAAAAAAAAAAAAGTGAGGCTGATTCCTCCTTCACCCCCCATCTACCATGAATGAAAGTAGCTGGGAGTCTCTTCTCTCTTAGGAAGGGCTCATCACTTTCTGGAATTTAGTTCATTTATGTGTTTGATTCCTTAGCTCTCTGATGGATGAGAGGAAGGGAGGGAGGGAAGAAAGATGGAAGGAAGGAGGGTTGGCTTGTGACTTATCCCACTGTTCTCATGATTAGGTGAGGAAGATGGTCTCTTGTGACTTTCTGCATCCCAGCCCTAAGGGTAATCTCCTAGTTTCTTTTCACTTCTCTTTCAGAGCCGATATTTTCTGGGAGTTTCTGAGAATATAAAGTGGATTCATTCTGAACATTTCTTGTGGTTTCCAGTGTAAAATTTGTTTCCAGAGTATACTGTTTGTACAGATCGTTTTTTCAGTGAAAAATCCTCTCTTACATCCTACAGATATAACAAACAGAACCACTGCCATAAGTTGGCCCTCCAATGAGAAACGAAGGTTCATTTGCCAAATGAGAGGGTACATGGATTGCTCTTAGTCCACACTAATCGTGTCTCAGATCTGCTAAGCAAGGCTCTCCTCCCATCCCCCGACTAACCAGAACTCATCCAGTGCTGGTTTGAGTGGGGGCATCTTTCCCGTGCCAGGTATCCCTGCCCTGCTTTCTGTTCCAATCAGAGCCAACCACGTGCATGATGCCTGCCTGCTGTAGGGCACCCCCGGCAGGTACTTCCTCACCCCTCTGCTGACACCTCTCCTGTGCCAAATGCCCCAGGGACTCTTCCTATTACCCTCACCACACCCTCTGCCCTCCACCTTCAGAGCTAATAGCCACTTCATTCATTCCATGGACAGCTGTTGGGCACCCTCTGTGGGCCTAGTACTGTTCCGGGCACTTGGCGCGGGTCTGTGAATGACACAAAATCCCAGCCTGCGCCGAGCTTGCCTCCCAGTGGGAAAATCCTCATTGGACCCCCCTCAATTCATCTAATCCTCACAACCACCTTATGAAGTAGGTTCTTGGACTGTTCTCATTTTCCAGATGAGAAAATGGAAGCACAGAGAAATTCAGTAAATTGCCCAAGGTCTCCCCAAATGCACTGCAGGAGGGGCTGTTTCCTGCCCAGCCCTTGTGGCCTCTGGAAGGTTCTCACCCAGAGGATCCACCTCCAGGCAGTGCGGTGGCTTTGGTGTCCTTGGGTCTGGGCTCCCGTGTTCTCGGCTCCTCCACATAAGTCACTGTTGCCAACATTTGTCTGTTTATGGATTTTTGGGGCATTTGCACGAGGCAAGGGCGGAGGGTGAAGTAGACAGACACTGCTAGTCTGCTCCGGGACAGATTGGGTGTCTTTGAGGCCTTACTTAGGACACAGTCTACCCACGTGGACCAAAATCTGGGCTCGCTGCTTGTGATACAAATGTTCACTGCCGTTTTTTCTGGACGTGAGCGCAGGTGGCCTCTTTCATGAGTTTTTGTTTAACCCCGGTTCCCTTCTCCCGGTGGCTGCAGATAAAAATCACTTTAGGAGGCTACCACCAAAGAGAATCATTTCTTATGGTGAGCTCTGAAAACAAACATTTCACCAAAATTTGACTGATCATATGCTTTTCTAACACCCTGGCCCTCACTCCCCCAAGCCTCAGAAAGGGCACGCACTTGGCACGACTGGCAAATGATGAATAGATTCTTCCCTCATTTGCATACCTATTCATTAGCTAGGATTGCCATGGCAACTGTGCCTTCCAGACACAGACCTGTGGGCCCTGCACAACTTCCTTTGGGAAACAGTCTGGAAGCCTCTTACTACTCTCCTAGCACTTGACGGGTGGAGAGAATTTTAGGGGACAAGAGCCTAGAGGTTTCCAATGGTCTGTAAGTGATAATTACCAATAGTGTATAAGTGGACACAGGAAGGACGGCATCTTGCTGGAAAATGGTGTGCAAAACCATGGCTTTGGTTCCTTGCCTGCCTGTCCTTGGTGCGGGATAGCCAAATGCAAACACAACGGGTCCACTCTTACTTCACTGGTGTCATTTTTCTGTGTGAGATCTGGGACTTCTTTGGGGGGAAAGAGGGTTGGGAGTAGGGAGAAAGTGAGGGGACAGGGCTGGAGACTTGGAAGTGTGTCCTAAACTTCTCCGCGCCCTTGGGTCCTGGCCCAATCCAGTGGCCTCAGAGCCTCCTTCACTCAATCTGGAAATGGTTCTGGCTCGGGAAATAAGAACTTTCCAAGGCATAGCAAACAGCTTTCAAGGGGCAGCTGCCTGATGCTGTCTTCCCGGTCATCCTGGAGAAGGAAGTGAGAGCTGGAGAGACAGCTCAGAACCAATGTCTTTGCTTTAGCTGGACACCAAGGCTGCTGCAGGTTTGCACTTCGAAGTGAGGTCGTCCACCACTTTAAGTTTCCACCCCTGAAGGCTTTCACTGAGCTTGATTATATATTAGCCTGGCGCTGAGCCTGGCTCTGTTCGTACGTGCTCAGAAAATATGGAATGAATGAATTGGCCTCATCCACAGTGGGCATTTCTCTCCTTTCCTCCTGACACCGCACCCAGGCAGGCTAATCTCTTGTGCTTCTGCCCTGTGCTCTGGAGAGACCTCTGCCCTCTGATCCTTGAGAACTTCGTCTACCTTCCACATTCTTGCGTTCGTTCTCTCTGCTGAGCTTAGCTTCCCCTCTCCTGCTTTTATATTTCTCTGTTGAAATCTCATCTCTGATGGCTTGAAGCAGCAGGGCTGGCTCAGGGGCCGTTAGGGACATGGCAGGGGAGCCAGGGCTGTGGGGCAGGAAGACCCAAGAGAACTATTTGATCAAACTATCTGACGAAGGAGTATCCTCCCCAGTGACCCTCTGCCAGGGTCCCAGGGAGTCTGAATGAATCAGTGCAGAGACAAAGCTGGTCAGCGGCTGGGGACGGACCTGGGCAAGGCCACCCGGGAGAGGCAGGGGTGATGCTGTGAGGGGGAGGGACCACTCATTGCCCACCCCGTGTTTACAAAGCACTTTCTCTGAGGCCACTCCCCTGCAAGGTGGGCTATAGGCAGTTATGGCATGGGTTCTACAAGTAGACAAAAAACTATAATAAAATAGTAAAGCTCCAAGATTTTCTGAAGATAAGGAAACGGCTTCAGCTGGACTCAAGTGTGGAATGTTTCCAGTATATGGCTTTACCTTCCAGCCTGATTGACTTTATTCCTACTTATCATGGTTAATTTTATGGGTCAACTTGTCTGGGCCATAGGATGACCAGATATTTGGGGGTGTGTCTGTGAGGGTGTTTTCGGATGAGATTTTCATTTGAATCGGTGGACTGAGTAAAGCAAACTGCCCTTTCCAATGTGGGTGGGCCTTATCTAATCAGCTGAAGGCCTGAAGAGAACCAAAAGGCTGATCCTCTCATCATTAAGGGGAAACTCCTCCAGCTTGCTGCTGGAGCTGGAACATCAGTATGTTCCTACCTTCAGACTTGTACTGAAATATCAGCTCCTTTTGGGTCTTGAGACTGCTGGCTTTTGGTCAGGAACTACGCCATTGGTTTTTCTGATTCTTGAGCTTTGATGTATCTATAGCTAGATTTATAAATATAATAAGTCTCTCTCATATCATACATGTATTTTCTATATAACCATCCTATTGCTTCTGTTTCTCTGGAGAACCCTGACTATGCAGATACCAAAGGTGGTCCTAGAGGAACAGAATTTTAGGGATGAGCTTTCTGAATTAGTTCTGGAGTTTGAATTGGATCTCTAATCTGATTAGATGTAAAGATGCTAATGATGATTTCCAGTGATAACAGAGCACTGATGGTCCTGGTATGATCTGGCAGTGGAGATATGTAAAATATCATCATTGGATCCTCCTAATCAACCACTTATAAGAAGCAAGGATCTGGCTGATTGTATATATGAAACTTTCAAACCTTTTTGGCAAACTAATGAATATAATGAGATTGGCTGTTTGTTCCTAATGTTGCTGGACAAAGCAGGGAAAGCGAAGGATGAGCTCAGGGATTCAAATTCTCAGCTCAAGTGCCACATAAATGATCTGAAAGCGTCCATGTGTGCCCTGAAGGAGAACCTTATCTCTTACAGCTGAAGGGCTGAGATTGCTGAAAAATGAAACCCAGAATCTCATCCTGCAATTGGCTGAATTACAATGCAAGTTGCATTTCCAGCCTCATAGAATGCCTACTATTGAAGTAAGGGCATTGACTGGGAAGGCATGGGATCCTCAAAGTTGGAATGGGGATGTATGGGAAGATCCTGATGAAGCTGGAGACATGGAGTCCCAAAATTCTGATGAGTCGTCTTTGCCAGTGGAAAAAGCCTCCCCATCCCCTGTGGGAGCAGTATTCCCACCTAGGGGATTAATCCTGAATTGTCTGAGGAAACTGTAATGCCTTCCCTTGAAGAAATTGTCATGCAAGATGATATTGAGTCTCCTCAGGGACCCCCCCCATCTTTACTTCTGGACCTATAATTAGACTTGAGTCCTAACAGCATCCTAAAGACGAGGTATAAAATGTGACCCATGAGGAAATGTACTGCAATCCAAAAGAACTTCTTGAGTTTTCTAATTTATAGACAGAAATCTGGGGAACGTGGAATGGAATGGAAATTAAGGGCGTGGAAAATGGTGGAAGGAACAGAAAATTGGATTAGGCTCACTAAGCAGAGATTCTGCATTTAATGTTGCACTTGGGGAGTTAGAAAGGGCTCTAGCAAATTGGTTTCTTGGATGGAATATGGACCAGAAGGTGGCCTACAGTGGGTGAGATGGAAACGCTGGACCTCCCTTGATTTAATGTGGAGGAAGGCACTGCCTGGCTTAGGGAGACCGGAATGCTATGGGGGACTTGTCATTTAAGACCTACTCACCAGCACTGGGAGGGTCCAGAAGACATACCTTTCACCCATACTGTGAGGGGGTCCCTGGCATCCCTGAAGATCTCTGTGGTCACTCTTCTCTGAGGGCCAAACCTTACAGTGGGAACTGTAGTCAGTGAATTGGGAAACCCAGGATGGCAGGGCCCAGTGGTGGCATTCAACTGCCAAGGCAAGGTGGGCATGGTTGCTGTAATGGACAGTAAAGTCAAAGAAGCAATCAGAATAATCTGACTCACATAGCTAGTCGATCATAAAAGTGAAATAGATGGGAAGTCCACTAAAGTCTTACTTGATCTGTATAAGCAGAAAAGTTCTAGCTCAAGTAAGTCTAATCTGAATCATAAAGGCAGAGTGATGGTCCCTCTATCAATTCCCAGACATGAGCCAGTTTACAGACCCAGAGCCCTTAAATGAAGGGGAGGCCAGGTCCTCTTGAGGAAAGACCTCAGTACACTGACCAACTTTGTACTGTTAATACTTCTCCCAGCCTTCTCCAAGGGGACCCGAGGCTTTTTACCAGGGCAACCACACACTGGGGAAAAGGAAATCATCAGTCCTTTCAGAGACGGTGAGCACTGGCTCTGAACTGACACTGATTCCAGGAGAACCAAAATGGCATGGGGTCCACCAGTTAGAGTAGGGATTGATGGGTGTCATGTCTGTCTCACAGTGGCTCAGTGGATCTCTGAACCTATCCTGTGATTATTTCCCTGGTTTTGGAATGAATAATTGGAATAGACGTACTTAGCTGGTGGCCAAATCCCCACTTTTCCCCCTTACTGCGGAGTGAGGGTTATTATGGTAAAAAAAACCAAAAAACAAAAAAACAAGTGGAAGCCTCTAGAACTGCCTCTACCTAGGAAAATAGTGAACCAAAAGCAGTACCACATTCCTGGAAGGATTGCAGAGATGAGTGCCACCGTCAAGGTCTTGAAAAATGGAGGGATGATGATTCCCACCCACCCCATGTCCATTCAGTTCACCTATTTGGCTTATGAAGAAGACAAATGATCTTGGAGCATGACAGTGGATTTTCGTAAGCTTAACCAAGTGGTGGCAACAATTTCAGCCACTGTACCAGATGTGGTTTCATTATTTGAGCATTAACACATCCCCTGGTACCTGGTATGTAGCTAGTGATCTGGAAAACGCCTTTTTCTCCATCCCTGTCCAGAAGGACCACCAGAAGCACCTTGCTTTCAATTGGCAATGTCACCAATACACCTTCACTGTCGTAGCTCAGGCTGTACTAACTCTTCAGCTCCGTGTCATAATTTAGTTTGTGGGAATCTTGCTCATCTTTTGCTTCCACAAGATATCCCATTGGTCCATTATATTGATGACACTGTGCTGATTGGACCTTGGGAGCAAGAAGTAGCAACTGGCCTAGACTTATTGGTTAGGCATTTGCATGTTAGAGTAGAAATATGGGAAATAAATCCTGAAAATTTCAGGGGTCTTCTACCTCGGTGAAATTTCTAGGGGTCCGGTGGTGTGGGACATGCTGAGATGCCCAATCTAAGGTGAAGGATATGTTGTCGCATCTGGCCCCTCCTATGACCAGAAAACGGGTTTGGTCAGTGTTTAGTGCACTACTTTGGATTTTGAGGCAACATTTCCTCATTTCAGTGTGTTACTACTCCGGCCTCTTTGCTGAATGACCTGGAAAGCTGATAGTTTTGAGTAAAACCCAGAAGAAGAAAAGGCTCTACAGAAGGTCCAGGCTGCTATGCAGGCTGCGCTCATGGGCCAAACGATCCAGCGGATCCAATGGTTCTTGGAGTGTCTGTGACAGATAGAGATTCTGTTTGGAGCCCTTGTCAGGCCCTGAAAGGTAAATCATGGCATGAGCCTTTAGGATTTTGGAGCAAAGCCCTGCCATCCTCTGCGGGTAACTACTCTCCCTTTGAGAAACAACACTTGGCCCGATAGTAGAGACTGAATCCTTGACTCTGGGCCACCTTATTACCGTGAAACCAGAGCTGTCCATCATGAACTGGGTGTTATCTGACCCACCAAGCCATAGAGTTGGGAGTGCACAGCAGCATTCCATCATCAAATGGAAGTGGTACGTATTTGTCTGGGCCCAAACAATTCCTGAAGACACGAGTAAGTTACATGAAGAAGTGGCCCCCACTTCTGCTACACTGACCTCTTTCTTTTTTTTTTTAATTTTTTATTGGTATGTTAATCACCATACATTACATCATTAGTTTTAGATGTAGTGTTCCATGATTCATTGTTTGTGCATAACACCCAGTGCTCCATGCAGAACGTGCCCTCTTTAATACCCATCACCAGGCTAACCCATCCTCCCA
>NC_138373.1:12997925-13061407 GCF_054177405.1 Leptonychotes weddellii | reverse complement strand
TCATATCAGTGAGATCATATGATACATGTCTTTCTCTGTTTGACTTATTTCGCTCAACATAATACCCTCCAGTTCCATCCACGTCGTTGCAAATGGCAAGATCTCATTCCTTTTGATGGCTGCATAATATTCCAGAATGGCTAGCTTCTTAAGGGCAGGGACCTGTCGTATTAGGATTGGATTCCCTTGGTTCTTAACTGACTTCTTACACCTAGTGGGTGTTCAACAAATATCTGTGGAAAGAGGGACTAAATGCAACCTGAATCCCACCTCTTATGTTCCTAGAGAAACGCTCTTATGATACCCCTGTCTCCCCTGGTTAAGGTTCAACACCCACACTTCTCATCTGGAATTGTAGGTTCTTAAAGCCACAGGGAACTATAAAAAAGGCAGAACTCATTGGAGGCTCTCGACCCGGTTCTGTTTTAACCTTCTGGGTGAGCTCCGTCAGGTGCTGGGGCTGGTAGTGATTGTTTTATTTCACAGCAAAGCTTTATGAACCGAACTCTTAATAGGACTTAAAGCACTGAGGCATGGTGGCTGGGGAAGGCCTCCCAGGAACATAGGACAAAGTTTGGTCCCCTCGGAATGAAGATGCAAATGCTAAGGGGGACAAGATTAAAATCTATAATATTATAATTACAGATAGTTAACCCAGGATTATACATGAAATTTTGAAATTAATACTTTGAGATCTTTTTTTTAAATTTTGAATGAGAAGTTTTGGATACAGAAAAAGAAGTCCTACTTTATAGGCCCATGATAAAGTCAGGGAGCCCATTACCCCTTTGAAGAAGACAGAAGCAGGGGATATAAGTGGATTCCAAAGGGGTGCAGGCAGACTCATGAATCACAAAGAGCTGTGCAGAGCAGGCGGGATATATTTAGAATTTGAGGGTGCCATCAGGGAAGAGAACCTGGCTGAGTCCTGAGGTCTGCACCTCAGGAGTGGACTGGCATTCAGACAGAGTCTCTGTCCCAGCACACACCATCCCTTTTCTGGCCTGGCCTCTCCAGGAGGCCATGTAAATATGATGCAAGTCTTCTTCTAACTTTTTGGGAAGGGAAAGATGAGGCTGTAGTAACTGTTTTGCGTTCTTGAAAGCACGTCACCTTCCTCTGCCCTCTCCCTTCACATGTGTTGTTGTGCTTGACTGACCAAACTGGTCTTGACAGAGAGGCCATTTGCTTTTAGTGACAAAAGAGTTTTTCCTAAAGCAATTAGAAAATATCAGGTGGAAGAGAGAAGAAAATAGGACAGGCCAGGGCCAGGGGAGTTGCCTGGAGACCATCAGGCACTAGGATTCTCCTCTGTGCTCCATGTGGTTCGGGGTCTGTGTGCCTGGAAGGATGCTCCAGGGGCCTCCGTATATCCCCCAAGAGGCCATGGTTGGGCTCTCCCTCCAACCCTGATTGCTTTTGTACTCATGCCATTTATATAAGACCTTACTCTATTTGTGCTGCTGCATATGCATTAACCATAGGCTCACAGGGTCTCAGGGTACAGGGAAACCGGAGAGGAGTATGGTAGGCTGAAAAGTGGCCCCCCAAAGATATCAGGTTCTAACCATTGGAACTTAACGTTCTCTTATTTGGAAAAAGGAGTCTCTGTAGCTGTGACTAAGTTAAAGATCTTGAGCTGGGGAAATTACCGTGTATTATCAGGGTTGGCCCCAAATGTAATCTCATGGAAGTGGAGGGATATTTGGCGCACACAGAGAAGGCCACGTGCAGACGGAAGCAGAGATTGGAGTGATGTAGCTACCAACCAAGGAACTCAGCAGACAGTGGAAGCTGAAAGAGGCAAGGAATAAATTCTCCCCTAGAGCATACGGAGGGAATGCTCTTGATTTTGACCTGGTGATACTGATTTCAGACTTCTGGCCTCCAGAACTGTGAGACAGTAAGTTTTCATTGTTTTAAGCCACCAGGTATGTGGTAATTTGTTATAGCAGCCACAAGAAGCTAATACAGAGTATCACTTATCATAGCCACTCACCTAGGAAATGTTCCTCTAGAGAGGCCCTTGATGAATGTCTGCCTGAGCAACACCCTCCTGCACCTAGTACTTTCTCTTGCAGCCCATTCCATGATCCACGAGTTCTGATGGTCAGGATGGTTCATATGAAGTCTGTAATTCAACACATATGCCCTCAACCCCTCCTTGGAGTCCCCTGCCCTCCCCATGTGTTGGACATCTGCTACTCCGGTTGACTAGCCGAATTGTCCCTGATAGGGATGTGATTTTCACTGTACTCGAAAATGGTGCCGAACGCTACCAGAACTTAGAATTGGTCTACTTCTGAGAGTTTTCAGTGTGTCTATCCCCAGCTTCTCCACAATCATCAATATAATAACCATGATGATAAAAATAGCACTGTTTTGTGTCGACATACGGTTTAACCTTTTTGGAGGTTTTATTACCATCTGTGCAAGGTAGCTCAGTATTATTAGTCCAATAGAAAAATAGGGACAAAGAGACACAAAGAGGAAGAATGATTTGGCCCAGATCAGTAAGTGATTAATGTTAAACCCATGATTATAATTCAATATCCCTTCAACTTTATCATGGTCTATACCACAGGAATCCAAAGAGGTGCAGTCTAGGGGCTATGGAAAAAAATCCATTGAGGCTTGGGAAGAAAATACTAGAATTTGCTCATATCTTTTTTAATGTAAAATTAAGAAGAAAGCTGAGCTTTGCTAATATTTGGCAAGTAAATAGTATAGGCATATAATTTATGAATAAGTGAATGTCATGTATATTTTAGAATCTTTTACTGATACACATACAAAACAAGTGTATGCTTTTTATTTTTTAATTTTTTAATTTTATTTTATTTTTTAAAGATTTTATTCATTTGAAACACAGAGATACAGAGAGAGAGAGAGAGAGAGCATGAGCTGGGGGAGAGACAGGGGGAGAGGGAGAAGCAGGCTCCCTGCTGAGCTAGGAGCCCGACGTGGGGCTCGATCCCAGGACTCTGGGATCATGACCTGAGCCGAAGGCAGACGCCTAACCATCTGAGCCAGCCAGGTGCCCCGAAGTGTATGCTTTTTAAAAAGTAGAGAGATTGCTGTTCTTCCCTACCATTCTCCTTTTTAGCCAAAACTGATGATTTGAGATTTGATTCAGAATGATATTTTTGCACGAACATGTGGACACAAATTGGCTGGTGGTGAAGAGATGACTAAATTAGTCTGGTTTAACTCACTGTCTAGTAGGGGAACCAGATATGTAAACAGTGATTACTATACAGTGCACATAGAAACAGAGAGAGATGGGAAAATTTGAAAAATTTTGAAATTTCGAATTTTGAAAAATTAAGATTATTCCACAATTTGTGAGATGGGATAGAATCAGCTGCTTTTCCTTGTCCTTGACCCCTGGTTTTTATTTGCCACTTTATGCAGATTAGGGAGGTAGCAGAAGGTGGCCTGAGGTCACCCTTGCTGGATCAGGGCCCGTGTAGACAGCATGCTGTCATGAACACATGGCAGAGGCAGGCCATTCAGTACATCACTGGGCATCCCATGCTGACTCCACCTTAGCCAAGCATTAACCAATTCCCCTATACTTTTAGGGGGGGCAGAGAAACCCGATACAGCTTTTACTTTTCTCTATAAAATATTGCTCTCCAGAGTGTTCTGGAGGCTCAGGAGAGCCATGGAAAAGGGAGTGAGGGGACCCATTTGTCTCTGTAGATGTCAGACTCAGCTTGAATTTCTGCCTCTATTTTCCTGTCGCCATCACTGGACCAAAACGTAGAAGTAGCCTGTCCTTCCATTTCAGATTGATTGATTGATTGATTTTTTAATTTATTTTTTTATTTGAGAGAGGGCACGAGCAGGTGGAGGGGCAGAGGGAGAGGGAAAAGCAGACTCACCGCTGAGAAAGGAATCAGACTCAGGGCTTGATCCCAGGACCCCAGAATCATGACCTGAGCCACAGGCAGATGCTGAACCGACTGAGCCACCCAGGCGCCCCTGTCGTTCCATTTCAGGCTAGTCTTCCTTGGGGGAGTAAATATTTAAATAGTTCCCTCTTTGGGGGCTCTTCTCTATGTCTCATTTTCTTATCTGTGACATGAGTGCATAAACATAGTACCTACTTCATAGGGTTGTCGTGAGGATTAAGCAAAATGGGTGTTTAAATGTTTTAGAACAGGTGCCTGTCACATAGGTGGACAGAAGGGGTAAGCTTGTATTATCATTGTTGTTATCCAAGTGACCAATAAATGTGTGTTTCTAGTGCTGACAGAGGTCTAACTCTTTCCCTCTGGGGGCCCTTTGGATATAGGCTCCTGGAGTTCCCTGAACCTGAGCTCCTCGGATACTGAGACCTCCCACCCTTTTCCACTACTACGGCATCCACTGTGACCCTTAGGATTCCTTAAAAAGTTTCTATGTGTCATCAGCCCCCCAGGACAAACCAGTGTCCTAGAAAGGGGCTTCCCAAAGGTTGGTCCTTCCTGACTTCTGGCACTCCCTGGCCTTTGCAGGATTCCACCATAACTGTATGGTTTCTGTTGAAAATTTGAACCCCTGTTAAAATTCACAGAGTGATTGTCACCAAGGGCAGATCAACTCATGTATAGTTATATCTGGTTATACAGCAGTAAGCAGAAAAGGACGGTTGGTCCCTGGAAACCTTTGCTTTTCTCGGGGAAAAAAAACCAAAAACGTGTATGTACTGAAAAGTGGGGAAAATGGCTACCCTAGAGAGGGAGTACCTGGTTTTCACCAGGGCATTTGGCCAATTTACTTTTAGTATGTAAAAAGTACTGAAGGACAAGATGGAAAAGTCGAGACAGGATGCTACTAAATTAGGTAGATTTATAGCCAGGTGAATAACTATGCTCCAGGGCAGTCTCCCAGTAATATGCCATAGGGCTTTGTCTCCAGCTTTCTTTCGCTTTACAATTTTAGCGGTGATTTCCTGAAGCAAGTGCACGATGGAATTAGGATCCAAAAAGATCTTGACAGGCCGGAACAATTAGGCTGAATCCAACAAGCTGAGATTTATCAGAAACAATTGTAAGGTCTTGCCCTGGCATCTAAACAACCAACTCTATAAGAACAGGAGATGAAAAGCATGACAAGGAGGTGGACGACCATCAGCACAGTTCCCAGTGCTGCTCAGCACGAGGTTTGACATGGATCCACGGGACGACGGGACGACGTCAACAACAGAGTTTCACTTCTAGACTCTGCTGCCACAGATGTAGTATCATGACAAGGGAAGTCATTCTTCCCTCCATCCTTGCTGCATAGACCACAGATGGAGTATGGGGATCAGTTCTGGACCCTTGACCTTAAGATCCCATGGAACACACATGGAGGAGAGAACCAGGGTCCTGGCCAGACTCCGTGTCATGTTCTCTAATGAATCACAGATGGGATTGGGAACCCTTGCTCCGGAGAGAAGATTCTGTGAAGACATGATGGTTGCCTTCCAACATTTTAGGTTGTCCCTTAGTATTTGAAGGGCTGTCATGCTGAAGAAGTATCAAACGTTCTGGGTGACCTCATGACTAGAACAAGGGCGAATGGGGGGTAGCCACTTCTGTGGAGGCAGAGTTTGATGTGAAGTAAGGACTACCATAACTGCTAATGCTTCCAGCAATCCACAAGTGACCGGACTGTGTGGGAGGGCACCTCAGAACTAGTAGTTAAGAGCTGAGATGGATAGTCAAGATTTAAGGGTATGTTGTGTTGTTGATTTAGAGGTGGTTCATGGTTTTGCTTTTTTTTTTTTTTAAATCCAAATGTATGAGTTACAAAGATCTTTAAAATGTAACAGCCTGATGTCTGTTTGTGCCTAAATGTAGTGGCCCCAGAACCACATAAATCAGGGCCAGGATTTTTTTTTTTTTTTTTTCCAAAAATGAATTTAGGATCAGCTAAACGCCTAAGCAGGTACTCACTAGACAGCTAGGAGTCTTGCATCATGGCGCATGAAGGAGATGATCTTGTGTTAGAAGATTTGATACCAGGATTTGCAACCACCCCTTCCTGTGTTAAAATAATATAGTTATTGCAAAATACAAAGTTTTCAAGGGGATTACATCACCATACCTTGTCAGGATGAGCTGGCCACAAAACCCTTCCCCACCTGGCTGGCTGAATTAGCCAGTCTAATAGAGTTGTTTAGAATTGCCCATCTGGCAAACAAAAGTTCCGGCCAAAAGTGATTAGTTTTATATTAGCCTAATTGGTTCTGAATAGTTTTCGCAGTAAAAAGTTCAGTTGTACCTTGACGGTTCATAGAATCTTTGTAGAGTAAAACATTTTTTTTCTTATTTGCTATTAAGAAGGCATGTATCCAATTGTCCTATAAAAGCTGGGCACAGTAATTCAAATATACATTCAGGTAAACTATCCAAGGTAGACTTTTTCAGCGGTATCTATATAAAATGACATAGCTTTATTGACTCTCGTGTTAAGTCTGGAGGTAGGATGAATTCCCGGCTGGTTAATTCAGCCTCTCAAGATGTCAGAATTTTAGGGGTGCCTGGGTGGCTCAGTCGGTTGAGTGTCTGCCTTCGGTTCAGGTCATGATCCCAGGGGTCCTGGGATCAAGTCCCACATCGGGCTCCCTGCTCAGTGGGAAGCCTGCTTCTCCCTCTCCCTCTGCCCCTCCATCCTGCTTGTGGCTCTGTCTCTCTCTCTCTCAAATAAATAAATAAAATCTCTAAAAAGAAAGGGTGTCAGAATTTTAAGTTACAGCTCTGCAGTTCTCTTGGCTTCTCCTCATGGAGGCAAGACGTCTGACACATATCCCACCTTCACAGCACAACAGCCAAAGCAAGGCGTGTCCCCTTTGAAGAGAGAGGACACCTTTTTCCAAGAGACCCCCAACTCTCTTCCTTTATTTATTTATTTATTTATTTATTTATTTTTTTAAGATTTTATTTATTTATTTGAGAGAGAGAGAATGAGAGAGAGCGAGTACATGAGAGGGGGGAAGGTCAGAGGGAGAAGCAGGCTCCCTGCCGAGCAGGGAGCCCGATGCGGGACTCGATACAGGGACTCCAGGATCATGACCTGAGCCGAAGGCAGTCGCTCAACCAACTGAGCCACCCAGGCGCCCTCTCTTCCTTTATAATGCATCTCATGTCACACCATTTTGAAAGATTATTACATGGTTTTGCAAATGTTCAAGCCTGCCAATTCATGCAGTCTGAAAGCTATTGCTCTAGATTTATTTTTTTAATATTATTTTATTTTTAATTTTGATTTTGATTTTTCGTTAACATGAAGTACAGATTTTTAATGAACACATGTAGAGATTCATGTAACTACTAAGACATACAGAATAGCTTGATCATGCTAAAATATCTCATGTTTTCCCTTTGTGTCTAAATTCATGACAGATATTGGGCTCTAGTTTTTTTGTTTTTTGTTTTTTTTTTTTCTTGTAATGTCTTTGACTATTTTTGGTATCAGGGTAATGTCAGCCTCATAAAATAAGTTAAGAAGTGTTCCTCCTCTTTTATTTTCTGGAAGAGATTGTGTAGAATTGGTATTATTTCTTCTTCAAATGTTTGGTAGAATTTGCCAATGAAGCCATCTGGGCCTCAAGATTTCTTTTTCAGAAAGTTTTAAATTATGAGTTTAATTTTTTTCAAGAGGACTATTTAGCTTATATCATTATGTCTTTCATCTTTGGTGAGTTTTGTGTTGTTTGAGGAACCAGTACATTTCCTTTGTCGTTCTTGCTCAGAGTTGGTATACCTCTACCTACATTGACTACCCCATCAGACACGTTATAATTTTTGTTTTCAGCCATCAAGCATTTTTAAAGAACAAAATGGGATCAGTATTTACCCAGATACTTACCATTCCTTCATTCCCGATGTTCTGAGTTTCCCCCTGGAATCCTTTTCTCTCTGAGGAAGTTCCTTTAAAAATTATGTTAGAGTAGGCCTTCTGAAAATGACTTTCTCTGCTTTCCTTCATCTGAAATTTTCTTCGTTATACCTCCATTCCTGTGGGATATTTTCACTGGATCTAGAATTGGGTTGACTGTTCTTTTCTTAGCACATTAAGTCTGTTTTTCCGTTTCCACCCGGCCTCCCTGTCTTATGATGAGAAATCTGTAGTCTTTTGAATCATTGCTTCCATACTGATAATTCTTCCTTTTCCTTTGGCTGCTTTCTGGATTTTTTTCTTTGTCTTTACTCATCAGAAATTTGATTATGGTGTATCTGGGCTTTTTTTTTTTTTTTTTTTGAGATTTGTTCTATTTGGGATTCACTGAATTTCTTGAACCTGGTTGTTTGTTTCTGTCAACAAAGTCGGGAAATTTTCAGTCATTATTCCCTTACGTATTTTTTCTTCTCTGTAGTCTCTTTTTTTTAAAGATTCTATTTATTTTAGAGAAAGAGAGAGCACGTGAGAGAAGAGTGTGGGTGAGGGGAGGAGCAGAGGGAGGGGAAAAGAATCTCAAGCAGACTCCGCACTGAGCATGGAGCTGTTGCAGGGCTCCGAACATGACCTGAGTCGAAACCAAGAACTGGACACTTAACTGCCTGAGCCACCCAGGCACCCTCTCTGTAGCTTTTCTCATCTCCTTTTGGGACTCTGATAGAATGGACATTAATCACAGTAGAGGAGAGGGGAAGGAGTCATGGTTTTTATTGATCTGTGTACAAGTTCACTAACTCATCTCTCATTCTCATTTTGTAATTGAGCTTATCTCTAGAGATCTTGTTGTCATTGGCTCTTTTTTTTTTTTACAGTTTTATCTATTTTTTTCAATGAATACAGTGTTTATTTTATGAATGACTAGAATTTTTTTTAGTTAACATATAATGTATTATTTTTCTCAGGGGTACAGGTCTGTGATTCATCAGTCTTACACAATTCACAGCGCTCACCATAGCACATACCCTCCCCTATGTCCATCACCCAGCCACCCCAAACTCCCACACCCTCCACTCCAGGAACCCTGTTTTCTTCCTGAGTTTAAGAGTCTCTTATGGTTTGTTTCCCTCTCTGGTTTCATCTTGTTTCATTTTTTCCTCTCTTCCCCTGTGATCCTCTGCCTTGTTTCTCAAATTCCACATATCAGTGAGATCATATGATAATTGCCTTTCTCCGATTGACTTATTTTGCTTAGCATAATACCCTCTAGTTCCATCCACGTCATTGGAAATCTCAAGATTTCATTTTTTTTTTTGACGGCTGCCTAATATTCCATTGTATATATATACCACATCTTCTTTATCCATTCATCTGTCGATGGACATCTAGGCTCTTTCCATAGTTTGGCTATTGTGGACATTGCTGCTATAAACATTGGGGTGCACATGCCCCTTCGGATCACTACATTTGTATCAGTTAGATTCTTATTTATGTCATCTATTTCTTTGTTGAAACATTCTGTCTTTACATTGCTCTCAAGAGCATTTGCCCTCACTCATTGCACTATCTCTTTAGTGGTTTGGTTAAAGCTCTTCCCCAACCCCCCTGATAATTCTAACACATGTGTCATTGGCATCTGTAGATTGTGTTTTCTAATGTAGGTTGAGACTTTCCTGGTTCTAAATATGCTGAACAATTTTGTATGATACTCTGGACATTTTGAATATTATGTTATGAGACTCCCAGCCTTTTAAAAATCCTGTGGAGAATGTTGATATTCTTGTTTAAGCAGGCAGTTGGTTTGGTTGGGCTTAAGCCACGAATTCTGACCAGCTTTCTTTGGGTTGTGGTGCCAATGTCTGTTCAGTTTTCAAATCCTTTGCTTTGCAGTTCGGCTCTATTCTGCTTGTGTACCACTCACTGGCCATCCTGGGACCTGAGTGGCGGTCAGTCCTGTCTTCCTGTTCAAAGTCTATGGGGTGCTCTTTAAGGTCAGCTGCATGAGCAGCTTGTGGGCGAGCCCAGGATTTCATAAACAATATTATGGGGTAGCTTTGCCAAGCTCTTCACTCTCCCAGATCTTCCTGATCCTTTCCAGTTCCTGTCTTTTTTATCCCTACAGCCAGAAATATGGGGCTCTATTTGTCCCATTCTGCTACACAGTTTCCATGGCTATGCCAGCTTCTTGGTCCAAATGACAGGAGAAAAGAAAGAAAAAAGCATCAGGGGTTCCCCCCATTCCTGAGACAAAGGCGCCTCTGATCAGAGGGGAGGTTCTTCTCCCTCAGAGCTTCTCAGCGCCTACAGGTTACTGTGTATTGGGCCTGAGGGACTGAAGAAATGAAAAAAAAAAAAAGAAAAACACATTAAATATTTCCCTCACTCTCTCTCAGCATTGGCAGACCCCTTTCCCACCCGGAAGTCAGAATTAGAGGGTTTCCTGGAGCTGCTGCTGTCCACACCAATGCCCACTTCCACGCTGCACACTGCATTGCTTCTAGCTTGGGAACACCAGAGGAAAAATATAGGAAACTCTTTGCTGGTATGGTCTCACTTCAGATTCAGGTCGTCTTCCCCAATTCCCCTCCTAATGTGTTTTCGCAGAACCTTTACAGAGCTGCTCCACACTTCCTGTCTGGGTTTCATAGCCACATTCGGTGCAAGAGATAGGGTGGAATGTTGTTCCATCTACCCATAACCAGAAACTCTTGGAAAATTTTCACAGAAGTTTTCTTCAGCCTAAGTGGTTAATTGAATGTCATATCATAAATTCAGTCACTATACATGAGCTATGGAGAAATTGGGTGTCTCTAAAATACTGAGCAAATGCCACAGGACCCCCCCCCGCCAGAAATAGGGATATCAGCTGTTATGAGTCTTTCAGGGTCTGTACCCTATGAAGACCTGGGTCTGTGATTGACAGCCTTCTCAATCTTGATAGCTAAGCTGTGAAATTTATTACAATTCAATTTGTTGTCTTATAATCAGATTTCAAAGTAAACTAATTTCCAATCTGTTTCCTTTAAATTTAACTTAACATCCTGATTTTACTGGATTTTTCCTTTCAGGAAGCTTCCGGCAATGCCGGAATCCTTAGGGACCTCCCTAAGTACTAGTCATGTCAGGATTTTTGGTTCGGTCTGTACATATTTCTTTGGCATTGCTCTTATACATCATCCCTGCAGCAGCATTGCTAAGGAAGAGACAGGGTTAGTGTCAGAAGGAAGTAGTCCCTCTTGACCTAGGGTGGGAGGTCTAGTTCTTGGGAAGAAAGGAACAGAGAAAGACCCTGCAGTCCATAGATTGGATGGCATTCCTTAGTGGTTCCTTCATTTTCCTTGATAAAGATTTTTTTAAGAGACCATTTAAAAGAGAGAAATTCTGCATGTCTTGTATATCCTCGAATTTTTCTTTCTTTCTTTTTTTTTTTTTAGCTGTTTCATACACTCCTAAAGTCTCCATTTAAAAATATAAATGAAATTGGATATTCACAATCCAGGAAGCGTAGCATTTAGGTCTAAGTCCACATTGAAAACCTTGAATCTTGAATGAAATGAAAACATGTAAAAGTGATTATATTTGCCCCTGTTGACAGCCAGGTGTTTTGTTTTTTTTTTTAAAGACCTTATTTATTTGACAGAGAGAGAGCCAGAGAGAGAACACAAGCAGGGGGAGTGGGAGAGGGAGAAGCAGGCTTCCTGTGGAGCAGGGAGCCCAATGCGGGACTCGATCCCAGGACCCTGGGATCATGACCTGAGCCAAAGGCAGACACTTAACCAACTGAGCCACCCAGGTGCCCCTGACAGCCAGGTTTTAAAGCCAGACAGTTCCAGCGGTGGTTTGTTTTCAACTTCTGTTTGTTTCATGCAGAATGGTGGAGCTTTTGTACCTCACTGGCCCTTGCGTTCCAGCGTTTCTCAGTGTGCCCAGCACCTGTCATCTACACGGGACAATGCATTTTTCCCCCTAGGGAATTTGGTGATTTTCAACAATTTCAGTGCAGAAGTCATCTTTCAAATCCCTAACCCCTTGGCCTTCTGCCCAGTGTGTGGACACGGGGTTACAGATACACCCGTGGATGTGCTCTCAAGATTTCGGGCGGCCGCAGCCTTCATCAGCCGCAGCAGCTAGCACACAGTATTTACTCCTACTCTGCGCTCAACTGAGCTAATAATTACTGGAGGTAGAACCGTTGAACTTATCATCATCCAGGGACTCACTGGGGTGAGATGTGTAGCATATATAGATATTCAATGTGTTGTGATTTTTTTTCTTAAACTTTTTTTTTTTTTAAGATTTTATTTATTTGCGAGAGAAAGAACGAGAGACAGAGAGCATGAGAGGGAGGAGGGTCAGGGGGAGAAGCAGACTCCCCGCTGAGCAGGGAGCCCGATGTGGGACTCGATCCCGGGACTCCAGGATCATGACCTGAGCCGAAGGCAGTCGCTTAACCAACTGAGCCACCCAGGCGCCCGTGATTTTTTTTCTTAATATGTGTTATGGCGTTAGGGCCTCAGAAGGGCAATTTTCTATACAATTCTAATTTCGTGTGAAATGATATGTGTGGTGGTTGTAAAACATTCTGTATAAGATGGGTAGGTGCCAAGCAGCCTCTTACTTCTGTACAATTTGGAAAGCTGGAGTACATGTTCCACAGAGGATGTCCTCAAGATTCAGTGATACTCTTGGTCCAGCAGAGCCATGAACCCTGAAGAACTATTTCATATGGACACTTACCCCATTAAAAAAGAGAAATAACTTACTGTTTTATTACAACCATATGACATGCTGTTATAGAAGCAATCAGATCTTCCAAAAACAGGAGACTGATGAGAAAACTACAGCTCTCTGTAGAGTGTTAGGTGACCAATTATTTTTTAAAGATTTTTAATAACATGGGAAATGTTCACCATAGAACGGACAGGAAAATATTACTTCAATGATTTTATTTATTTGCTTAGAAGAAAATACTGCAATGTTATCTCTGGGTGGTAGGTTGATTTTTAATTGCATATTTATATTCTGTGTTCTTTTCCATTCTTCACCGTTATAAATAACGGTGAACCATGGCAAACAATATGGTACAGGGTTTTCTCTCCAATTTCCGATGAAGTCCTTAGGACAGAGTCCAGAAAAGGAATTACTGAATCAAAGGAAAATAATATTAAAAAGGAACCTTTTATCTCAATGGTATTGCCAAATTAGTATCCAGAAAGGCTGTGCCAACGTCTGTTCCCATCAATGTGAACGTGAAGTCCCAGCAAACTGTGCACTCAGTCTTCTCACTTAAAAATACAATCTTTGCATCCTGGGGATGTGGGAAATGCTATCTCATTATTGCTTTAATTTGCATTTATTTTCATACTATTGAAGTCAACCATATTCCACATGTTTAACATTTGTATTTTTCCTTTGTGAATTATCTGTTCACATCCTTTAGCATTTATGCCTTAATGAGTTCCTTTGTATTTGAAGAGTATTACCCCGTTCCCATCTTCATTGCGTACAGTTTCCCTAGTTTATTGCTAAATATTTAATTTAGTCTCTGACGTCTTTAACATACAGGATATGTTAGCAACTCTATGGATCTTTACTTCTCTGCTTTTCTTTTATTGATTTTCGGCTTAGAAAAGTTTTTTCCTATTTACCTAAGTACTCTAATGTATGTCTTTTGTGTTTTACAGTAAAATATGAAATGAGGAGCAAAATTGGTTTTTCTTTCCAAATGCTTCTCTTTCCAACACCATTTGATGAGGAAACCTTTTTTCTACTCAGTTGTTTCTATTTATTATTTGTATGTACCAGAACTTAATTCTGGACAGTCCTGTTTTATCTCCTGTCCGTTCTTACATCAGTACTTTTTTTCATTATTATAGTTCGGTAATACATTTTATTATTAGATATGGCATTACCGTTCTTAATTATTTTTAAAGCTTTTCTTGGTCTGTTCATTCTTCCAGATGACCTAATGAGTCATTGGGAAACTTCCCCCCAAAATTCCATAGGGATTTTTATTAAAATTGCATGAAACATCTAAATTAATTTAGGACGACTTAACATCATTACAGTCATCTTTCCATCAAGAAGGATAGTATTTTATGCCCTTTTCTGTAAACGCTTTTTAAAAAAAGTTTGTTTGTTTTTTATATTTATTTATTTAAGCTACCTCTACCCCCAACGTAGGGCTTGAACCCACAACACCAAGATCAAGAGTCGAAAGCCCTTCCGACTGAGCCTGCCAGTTGACCCGGAAAAGCTTTTTAAATATCTCTCTAAAGTTGTATAGGTTTCTTCATATGAGTCCTAAATATCACTTCCAAGTTTATTCCTGGTCATTTTGTCCTTTCTGTGTGATTAGAGAGATTTTCCTCTTTGGATAACGGTCATTTGCTCTATTATTTGCTTCATTACCGCTGGTTAACCATGGCTGGCTTTGTGATTAAAATCAGACAGCCGGCCTTCAGACCCTGGCCCGCTCAGGGCTGGCCAATGCACACAGGGCATCATCACCTCTCTTGCTTTCTGCTTGCTGATTGAAGTCGTGAAATAATATGACCCATCTTGTAAGTGCGCCTTGACGGTTAAGCGAGGTCCTTCATGTAATCCCAGGCGCTCATCTGTTCTGTTCTTTCTTTGGATTCCCCGTCCTCCTCAGGTGAAGTGCCTCCAGCCCCAGGCTGCTCCTCAGCGCTCCACACTTACCACCCACAATCCAGTGTGTCTGTGCATCTGTGTCTGTGGAAATTCAGCTTTTTAGTCCCTGAGAGCCCTTGTGTCTTCTGATTTCACTCTTTGAGAGCTCAGATTTCCTTCCTTTCTGTTTTCTTTCTCCTGTTAAATTCTTCCTCCTCCCATGGCAGTTCAGGGGGAGCCAAGGGCCCCAGACGCTGTTGGGTCCCCTCCCTCTTGTCACCACACCTCCCTGAAATGAGCTGCAATTTCTTGGTCTGCCTATAGGTTTCTGCCCTCCTTCTCCACGAATGTCCTCTTGGGCAGTGGGAAACGCACAGGTAGAGGGGGGCCCCCTCGATTTCCATCTTGTGGCTGAGCAGAGAACAGGTGCCTGTCTTCCACTGAGGTTCCAGTGGAAGCCCCTCTCTGGGGGGAGCTCCCCCACTGGAGAGCAGGGAGATCCCAGCCCACAGAGTAGATTTTCCCCAAGTGTTTGGGAGTCAGTGGGGTCAGGAACCACCCACCAACCTGTGCCATGAACAGGTGTGGCCCTTTCCCCAGAGGTTTCACAGGTGAAGCAGGCAGACCCTCTCAACCCTCCTTCCACCTGCCTTCTACCTTCCCTCTGGGCGCCCCCACCTGCCCACGTCTGTGCGTACAGGAGAGGGGACTTGCCAGGAGGTTGGGGGGACAGTGACTGAAGCTGTCTTCTCCAGAAGTCCCTTGGCTCTTCTGTTCTGTTAAAAGACCTAAATGGTGATTGCTGCCAACAAGAAAACTATTGATTTTCTAAGTGTTTGTCTATTCTTCGCTGCTGTTACTACACTCCCCAGAATAACAGTTGTGTGTTTTTTCTAGACAATCACACTGCCCTCCGAGTGGTGATCATCTTGTTTTCTCCATTCCCATGGTCGTATTTTTTACTTCTATTGCATGTCGTATTGTTGGCCAGCATATTGGGAACAATTAGAATAAAAATGATAGAGAGCATCCCAGGCCCTTGCTTATCTGAATGGGAATTCTTTCCATGTGTGAGGTTGTCTGCTGTTGTCTTAAGATAGGTCACTTTTACTTTTTTAAGGAAGAATTATTCTTTGCCCAGCTTAAAAAGTCCTAAATGAATATTGTATTTTACTCAGATCCATAGAGATCAGCACTTTTAAAAGTTATATCTATTGATTTGATTTGTCATATTAATTGATTTCCCTAATATTAAATTGTACTCAAGTCCTGGAATAATCTATACCTGGCTATGGTAAGCTGTGCTTTTGGTATATTTTAAATTAGATTTTCTAGTTCTGGCTTCAGGATTTTTATATGTATCCATAAGGGAAGTTTGTCAGTTGTTTTCCTTTTGTGTATTTTGGTATCAGAGTTACATTGACTTTTCCTCTTCTGCTTTATCCTGGAACAGTTTATATGACATGAGGAATATTATTTCTCAACAACATGAAAAAACGAATGCAGTTATTCCTATTTGAGAAGCTTTTCAGGTATTTCATTAGGATTACTTTATAATTCTTTAAATCTCAGTCCATTTCTTTTCAATCTTTACTTAAATCAGTACTGAGAAATTACCCCTTTTTTATAAAAGCACTAGCTTCACACCTGAAAGACTCCGCCAAAAAACTGCTAGAATTGATAAATGAATTCAGTAAAGTTGTAGGATTTGAAATCAATGTACAGAAATCTGTTGCATTTCTTTTTTTTTTTTTTAAGATTTTTTTATTTTTTTAAGAGAGAGAGAGAAGATGCCCATGAACGAGGGGCAAAGGGAGAGGGACACAAGCAGACTCCCCACTGAGTGAGGAGCCTGACTTGGGGCTCCATCCCAGGACACTGAGATCATGACCTGATCCGAAATCAGACACTTAATCGACTGAGCCACCCAGGCACCTGAAATCTATTGCGTTTCTATACACCAATAATGAAGCAGCAGAAAGAGAAATTAAAGAATCATTTCCATTTACAATTGCACCAAAAACAATAAGATACCTAGGAATAAACCTAACCAAAGAGATGAAAGACCTGTACTCTGAAAACTATAAAGCACTGATGAAAGAAATTGAAGAGG
The DNA here is from genome assembly GCF_054177405.1 of Leptonychotes weddellii. Classification (NCBI taxonomy): domain Eukaryota; kingdom Metazoa; phylum Chordata; class Mammalia; order Carnivora; family Phocidae; genus Leptonychotes; species Leptonychotes weddellii. The sequence continues at coordinate 13,044,792 of NC_138373.1, read as the reverse complement.
ACACAAGAAATGGAAAGACATCCCATGCTGATGGAGTGGAAGAACAAATATTGTTACAATGTCTATGCTACCCAAAGCAATCTACACATTTAATGCCATCCCTATCAAAACACCAACAGCATTTTTCACAGAGCTAGAACACACAATCCTAAAATTTGCATGGAACCACAAAAGACCCCGAATAGCCAAAGCAACCCTGAAAAAGCAAAGCAAAGCTGGAGGCCTCACAATTCAAGACTCCCACGTTATATTATAAAACTGTAGTGATCAAAACAGTAAAATCAGGATGGTACTGGCTCAAAAATAGACACATAGATCAATAGAACAGAATAGAAAACCCAGAAATAAACCCACAACTATATGGGCAATTAATCTTCCACAAAGCAGGAAAGAATATCCAATGGGAAAAAGAGTCTTTTCAAAAAATGGTGTTCGGGGCGGGGGTGGGGCGTCGCCTAGATGGCTCAGTTGCTTAAGCCTCCAACTCTTGGTTTTGGGTCAGGTCATGATCTCAGGGTTGTGAGATCGAGCCCCTCATCAGACTCTGTGCTCAGCTTGGAGTCTGCTGGAGATTCTTTCCCTCTCCCTACCCCCTGCTTCTCTCTCTCAAATAAATAAAATCTTTTTAAAAATGCTGTTGGGAAAACTGGACAGCAACGTGCAGAAGTATGAAACTGGACCACTTTCTTAAACCATACATAAAAATAAATTCAAAATGGATAAAGACCTAAATGTGAGACGGGAAACCATCAAAATCCTAGAAGAGAACACAGGTAGTAACTTCTTTGGCATCAGCCTTAGAAACTTCTTTCTAGATAACCTCCTGAGGGAAGGGAAACAGAAGCAAAAATAAACTATTGGGACTACATCAAAATAAAAGGCTTCTGCACAGTGAAGGAAACAGTCAACAAAAGTAAAAGGCAACCTACAGAATGGGAGAAGATATTTGCAAATGACCTATCTGATAAGGGGTTGGTATACAAAATATACAAAGAACTTATACAACTCAACACCCCCCAAAAATGAATAATCCGATTAAAAAATGGGCAGAAAACATGAATAGACATTTTTCTAAAGAAGGCATACAGGTGGCCAACAGACACGTGAAAAGATGCTCAACATCATTGATGCTCAGGGAAATGCAAATCAAAACTACAGTGAGATATCACGTCACACCTGTCAGAATGGCTGAAGTCAACAACACAGGGAACAACAGGTGTTGGCGAGGATGCAGAGAAAGGAGAACCCTCTTGCACTGTTAGTGGGAATGCAAACTGGTGCAGCCACTCTGGAAAACAGTTTAGAGGTTCCTCAAAAATTAAAAAAATAGAACTTCCTTGTGATCCAGCAATTGCAGTGCTAGATACTTACCCAAAGAACACAAATACTAATTCAAAGGGGGGTACATGCTCTGCAACATTCATAGCAGCATTATCTACAATAGCCAAACTATGGAAACAGCCCAAATGTCCATCAACTAATAAATAGATAAGGAAGATGTGGGAGCTATATATTTACACACACACATAAATACACACACACACACACACACTGGAATATTACTCAGCCATAAAAAAGAATGAAATCTTGCCATTTGCAATGACATGGATGGAGCTAGAGATTATTATGCTAAGCAAAAGAAGTCAGTCAGAGAAAGACAAATACCATATAATTTCACTCATATGGAATTTAAGAAACAAAACAAATGAGCAAAGGGGAAAAGAGAGAGAGAGAAACCAGGAAACAGACTCTTAAGTATAGAGCACAAACTGATGGTTATCAGGGGGGAGGTGGGTGGAGGGATGGGTGAAATAGGTAATGGGGCTTAAGGAGTGCACTTGTCATGATGAGCACCGGGTGATGTATGGAATGTTGAATCACTACATTGTACATCTGAAGCTAATATTACACTGTATGTTAACTAACTGGAATTCAAATAAAAACAACAAAAGCACTAGTTTCACAAAAAAGTTTCTTTTAAAAATGTATTAGCTTTATACAAAGTATTTCGTAATTTTTATTTCTTCTGTATTTGTTGCTACATATCTTTTCTCAGTTGTAATTTTATTTGAATTTTTCTAGATTTGATATGCCAGTAATTTATGTGTTTTATAGTTTTCCCCAAGGAATTTGCTCCTTTCTTTTTTATACACTGGTTACCATATGTATGTATATGTGTATTTTCCAATTAATTAATTCTGCCCTCACTCCAATTTTACTATATCTTAGTCCATTATCTTTATGTCTAACTTCTTTTCTAAATTTTTGTTTGAATGTTTTCTTTCCTATTTTTCTGCAATCTTTTAAAATAATGGAATTATTTTTAATGCTTTGAATTTACCTCTGAGGAAAGCTTTGATTAATACCTACATATTTGAGATATGTGATGTTCTTGTCATTTTCTTTAAAATTTATCTTGAATTTGTATTCTTTTCTCTTTGAATTTGTATTCTTTATTGATCAGGAGAGTTTTTCAACGCAGAGAGGTTTAGGGATTTCTGTTTAAATATTAAATATGATTAAGTCCTTGTTTCTTTGAGTTTGAGTAGGAAAATGTGGCCTCCTAATATCAGCTGTAGAGAGTTGATGTTCTCTCTGTAATCTTTCATATAATCCTGTATTTAAAATGTTCCATGAATATTTTGAGAGGTGTAGTGTTTGTTTGCTGCAGCGTTCAGTATACAGCTGATGACTTAGTTATTGCAATTGTATTGATTAAATTACCATTTTGGAAGCCAACATGGCCTAATGCAAAGAGCAAATGTGTGGAGTCAAATCAACCGGGGTTCGAGCCTGGGTTTTGTTACAGTCAATGGAACAATCTTGTATGGGTGGCATTATCTGGACCTCCTTCATGCCTTCGTGAATGGGGACACCTATTTTTACCTTTCAGTGTTGTTGAGAGAAATAAATGAGGCCCCTTACGTCAGATCCCTTAGCAATGTACCTGGTCTGTAGTTGGTCACAATTAATGCCAACTATTATTAAGTTTCAACACTTGATCTACTCTTAACTGATGGAATATCAGATAGTTTTATCTCTCTCAGCTCAGGAAAATGTCTTGTTACGATTCTTTTGAGTATTCTCCTGATTTCCTTTCTTGTGAAATTCAAGTCTCCAATTTCTGTTTTTCATCTCTATTATTTTCTCTTTCATCATTTCATTTCTCTCTTATTTCCCTCTGTCTTTATTTAGAGTAAGTTAGGGCTAGAGATTATTCATACAGTTGTCTCTGCAATTGCTCCCCTCCACACACATAATACATTTTCCAAATAGCATTTCTGTTTGTCTACATAAAATGAATACACTAATATGCTACTTTTGAGTAACACACAGAGGAGTGTACTAAGTAGAAGTGCATTAAGTAGAAAGTTTATAATGTGCAGGTTTTGGCTTTCCCAGTACACAATGACCTCTCTTTTCTGCCCTTTCCAGTGTGTGCACCCTGCCCTTTCTTGTTTGTTTATCATACTGTATGGAGGCACTACTCCACTAATATATTTTAGGCTTTATAACACAGCCCCCCAAAAAACCAGAAGTTAGAAAGAATACACATAGATATGGATGGAGCATGTGATATTTTTTCTGGCCCCACAGATGTTCTTGAACATCCTTTGCTTTGCTCTCACCATGGAGACCACTGTCCTAGATCATATCAAATTTCTCTTCTTTTTACTTCTGCAGAACTTCCTTTTCCATAGCAGACACACACTTGTGATTCCTTGTCTCTCTTGCCACCTGAACACAGATTTCCAGGAGGACAGTGGTGATGTCCTCTAAGTTCACACCCTTGACTTTCTTATTCTGCTGTGGTCAATTGATATTTCCCATTCTAATGTAAAGTGTAAATGAAAGCATCTTTTTCTATTTTCATTTCCCTATATTATCTAATATATGTAAAAACCCTGTGCTTGGGGTTCAGGTCCTATGGGAAACTGGCTTTCCAGATGCTGAGTTGCTGGAGGCAGGCACACTGCTCTGGGTTGTCTGGGCCTCAGTTCTGCTTTTACCAATGGGGTGAGGATGGGATGGTTCAGGAACTAGGAGGTGTGCTTGGGTGGCTCAATCAGTTAAGCATCTGCTTTTGGCTCAGGTCATGATCTTGGGGTCCTGGGATCCAGCCCCACATTGGGCTCCCTGCTCAGTGGGGAGTCTGCTTCTGTACCTCTGCTCCTTTCCCCTGCTCAGGCTCTCTCTTTCTCTCTCATAAACAGACAAACAAACAAATCAATCTATCTATCTATCTATCTATCTATCTATCTATCTATCTATCTTAAAAAAAAAAGGAACAAGGAGAGCTTGATAGATATAAAATTCCATGAATAGAAGCAGGGAATGAAGAGACAGTGCTAGTCCTGTCAAAATAATGGCCAAGCCATGGTGCAGCACAGTTAAGCATCTCAGATCTAGGAAGGTCCTACCTGTGTCACCAGCAGATGCAATATCTACGTTAGGACCTCTGAATCATGAGAAGCCAGCAGCTTTTCCTACTCAAGGTGGAAAAGTTGATTTCGATAAATTTCTGTGGCTTTGGCTCAATGACCCAAGAACTTATGAGTGCAGAAAAGGGCTAACATAGCAGGCTATCCTTAGAAAGGCCTGCTTGCAAGGTTAACCCTTGGGTCGTCTCCGGGAAATTTGATCTGGGGAGGGATTCCATCATACCTAGAATAGATCAAGAGTGGCTCACTGTGCCCAAACTGTTTATATATACAGTGTAGTTTATGCTGAACACCTGCTTTCCTTCTGGGAGTCTTGAATGTTCATACATGCAGGCATAGAGTGCCTACATGATCAGCCCCCTGGTAAAATCCTTGAACACTGGGACTCCAAGGAACTTTCCCAGTAGATAGGATTTCATACATGTTGCCACTACTAAATGCTAGGGGAGTTAATGAGCATGTCCTGTTGACTTCACTGGGAGAGGATTCTGGAAGCTTGTTCCTGCTTTCCTCCAGACCTCACCCCATGCATCTTTCCTTCCTGATGATTGTGCTTTATATTCTTTTGCAGTAATAAATCATAGTCAAGAGTAAAACCGTATGCTGTCCTTGGAGTCCTCTTAGCAAGCCATTGAACTTGGGGGTGGGTCTTGAGATCTCCAGTATATATCCCCCCTTCCAAGCAGGTTGCTGCTTCTGAGCCCCTTCTATGTAAAAATTCAAATGCTGTTGTCAGGTTTTGCCACCACCACCCCAGGTCCAGTAATGAGCCATACAATGTCCCTTTCTCAGCAGTCACCCTACTATGACCCTCTGTGGCATTTCACATCACTGGAGACGAACTACCTGCCCCCTATTGAACGTCTCCCTTGATTTCCAGGTCCCCCTCTCTCTTGGTTCTGCTCTCAGACACTTCCTTTCCAGTTCCCTTCTCCTCCTTCCTCTTATGTAGAGGGTAAGACATCAAAAAGGTGCTCTTATGTTTCCATTTTAAGCCCCAAACACAGGAACGATACTGTAAGTGCCGAGTTTCCCAAGAGCCCACTGTTCTTTATGTGTTAGCTCAGGCTGCTGGGACAAAACACCACAGACCAGGGGGCTTAAAGAACAGAAGCTTATTTCTCTTAGTTCTAGGGTGATCGAGATCAAGGTGCTTGGCAGGATGGGTTTCTGGTGGGAACCCTGTGCTTGTCTTGTAGACAGCTGGCTGCCTTCCTGCTGTGTCTTCACATGGCCTTTCCCCTGTGCAGTCTGTTCTGGTACCTCTTCCTCTTCTTGTAAGGATACCGGTCCCATTGGGTCAGGGCCCACCTTTATGACCTCATTTAACCTTAGTTACCTCCTTAAAGGCCCTATCTCCAAATACAGTCCTATTGGGCGTTAGGGCTACAACATACAAGTTTTGGAGGGGATACCGTTCAGTCCCTAACACTTTATAAGAGGTTGAGTTTGAAGTATTAGGCAAAAGAATTTCACTAGAGAGAGTTGGTGGTGGGCTCCGAGCTTTCACTAACCTTCCTGGAGTGGGGCAGAGGTGTTTCTCATTCAGTTTGAGCAAAAGATGTTTCCAGAGAGCCATTTATAGAGATTGACCCGTGTTTGCTTGAGTTTAAAGAATATAGGGGCTGGTGTTTGGGCCACATACGAAACACCTACAAGGCCTGGGCTGGAGCTGGAGCTGCTGCCTGATTAGGGTAGCCAAGCAGAGACAGCTGGGCTGCACTGGCAAGAATGCCTAACACAGAGGCTAAGGAGCAGTTGGTCTGGGGTTGCTTTGAGGACCAGTGAGGGCTGATAGCATCCCAGTGGAGAGAGAGACCACCAGAAAGCCAGGGGTCTTTATTTATTATTTTTATTATTATTTCACCTCATTGTGTGTGTTTCAGCTGGTTGGTCCTAATGCATGTTGTGTACTCCTGGCCCTCCCACAGCTTTCTACCCTAGCTCAAGTGCATTCGTTTGACTTCCATGGGAAGCAACAAGACACAGTCCTTAGCAGGTTAGCTTCCTGCACTTCTTGCTAGGTGGATCATGATATTTGGAAGCTTGAGGAGGGAGGATGAGGCCGGGTAGGAGTGAATGCCACCCTCCCATGCTGCACCGGCTTGCTTGCTCGAGATTCGTAAAACAACTTAACCAAATGGAGTTTTGCATTCAGAGTCTGCTACATTCTGTGAAACACAGCGGGTCTGGGAAGCTGCCCACCTTTGTCCCTGAGGGCATGAGAATCCAGAAGGCAGTCTGATGTCACCGTGCCGGCCTGGACAGGCCTTGTTTATTAGAGCAGTTCTTTTTAGTGGAAGGGGTTTTGGATGCCTGGAGGGCTGTATGTGAGAGGCCTGGGTCCTCTGGGAATTGACCATCCGAGGAGGATCACCAAGACCCCAACTGCAGGCAGAATGGCAATTTGGGGAAGAAATGGCTTTTAGGCGATGGTCATTTGTATTAAAGCCCCTGAAGGCCATCTCACCCAATTTCCCGCTAAATTCCTTCCTAAGTGGCCAGATAGGAAGACATATTGTACTCTCAGAGTTTGTAGACAGATACGAGCCTATGCTGGGATTTATGCCGGAATCTCTTATGCACAGGGGAGCTGGGACAACGTGGAGGCTAGTATCAGAGGTCCCAAGCTGAGTCTCTTGGCTGGCACATATTAGCTGTGTGGCCACAATCTAGTTAGTTACTTTTAACCCCTTCCCGCCTATGTGTTCTCACAGGTAAAGTGTGGAAGAGGAGAATCTGTTCATAGTGCTGGCTTAGAATCAGACAAGATGATAAATGCAAAGCCCTGAGCTCAGAATCTGGTATACAGCACGTGTTAAATATAATCCTTCTGATTACTTATTGTGACTCTTTTTAATGATTAAGAAAGACCTCTAATGGTTGACCTGAGACCCAACAGCTAGACCAGAGGGAGCAATTTAGATTTCACTTTGCCACTACATCCCAGGCAGCCGTAGCACTCCAGGCCAGGCAATGCTGCGGTCAGGGGAAAGAGTGTTCCAGACAGAGCCCAGCTATGACCCTGTTTCCCCAGAGAAGGCCCGGGTGTCTGCCCACAGTTTGTTCAAGTGCACACACAGCAATCCACTCCCAGGGTGGAATCCCAGCTCGGCTCCCTGTGTGAGTTTCTGCAAGCTACAGAACCTCTCTGTGCCTCAGTTTCCCCATCTGTAAAATGGGCTGCTGGAAGGCTTCAGTGAACTAGTGTATGGATGTTTCTGTAAGCAATGCACACCACATTGTGCGTGTCCAAAGGTAGATATTTTGATCATCATTAGACTGTTTAGACCTTTTTAGACATTAGCTTCTGCCTGGGAATGGTTTTCATATAAGGGACTTGATGAAAAACCTCCCTCTGAGATTCTATTTGTCTCATTTCTCCTGGGATGGATGGAGTGAGGGGGTGGGGACTTGGGGGCCATACTTCTGGGAGCAGCATAGATAGCTTATGGGGTGTTCCCAGTTCTGTTTTTCTGTCAAATGAGGATCTCCTGAAGAGATCTGTTTTCTAGTCTAAATCTGAATAGAACCTTTTACTACCGGTTGGACTGAGGTTGAGCTATGAATTAGGATGAGTCTTCATTTACAGGGGACCTGCAGAAAATGTTCTATGTACACATATATTCAGGAGCCAAAGCTGAGAAAATCCCAAGAGAAGTGGCGGGGGGGGCCCACCTGGACTATTTCTGCAGTTGTGGGCCTGCAGGAATCTATGTCCCTTTGCTCCATAACAGCAAAAAAAAAAAAAAAAAAAAAAGGGAGGGGGATCATATTTTGCTCACAAAAAATCTGAGGCTCCAAATGTCCTCTATGAAATCATAAGAAGCGAATTCTCACACGACCTGGACCTCTCCTGTACTCTTGGACTGACTGCAGTTGGCACTGCCCATAGGGCCCTGAGCACCTCCTGCCCAGAACTTTCTCTCTGGCCAAGGATTTGAGCAGTGAACGGGCTGCTCGCCTCACGGGGGCCATCATTTCTGCTTGTCAGCTTTGGGTTTGGTGTTCTCAGCCAAGGGCACCATCTGTGAACACTCCCTGATGACTTTGACAGCAGCTCAGTTTGGACCCTTGAAATACATCAGTTCTACACCGATTCGCTCCCAGCTCCCTGGGTGGGTGGGTGGGTGGGGGTTCAGAGAGGTGGGTGGTCTCTTTCCTGCTACCCGGAAGGTGGACGCTTCAAAGACAGCCCTGTTCTCCCGGCTCTGAGAATCAGGGGTTCTGCTACATCCCATGGACCACCCCCTCTTAGATTCCCAAGTGAGAGAAAGCAGTACTCACTACACTGCGGCCAGGAGCTTGAGTGACCCAGCTTGGTGGATAGATTTTAGTTAAGGTCTCATTAGGGCTTCGTAGAAAGTGATCCATGCCCTTGAGCTTCCTAGCCTTTGTGAACTGTTAGATGTTGTCATGGGTGACAGACATTTGGGATGATGCCCACTGCTTATAGAACAACATTACAGAGGGAGGGCTGGAGAAGGGGATCCATAGTACTTAGGGCATCTTCTTGTCCACTGTTTCTGGACCTCCCTCCTCCTCCTCTTCCTCTTCCTCCTCCTCCTCCTCCAACTCCTTCTCCTTTTTCAGAGCCACCCCACCACCAGGAACTTTTTAAGACATTGGTTTCCCTAGTTGCCTTACCCTATGAAATTTTCATAACACAGATATACTGTACATCTGTTTATGTTCTGTGGCCCAAGGAGAGCCACAAACCATTGTAATATCTAAAATTGTTTGTCTCCCAGGAATCCATTTTCACCTCATTGAGGGTGTTACTGTTTCTATAGAGAATGCATATTCTAGTCTGAGATGTTTTGGGCATCTAGCACCAGATGAGCGGGGGTGATTCGGGGTGAGCCGAGGGTCAGCGCAGGTGTTTAACAAGCGTACATCTATAGGAGACTAGGAGCCACAGGGAACTAGCTCAGTGTGAATGCCAGGAAGCCTGGGCCTTTTTCCTTTTCCTACAGCTTCCAGTTTCCCACTTTCACGAATACTGGATGACTCTTTTGGGGCAAATGTATTAGTCTGCATTTAAGATAGTTTCCTTGCCTTGTATTTTTCTGAAAAAAGTGAAGTTATTAGGGCAAAAGGTATCAGCATGGTATAGCATCTTAAATACTGTCAGTCCAGAATCCGGGGTGAGTGTACCAGGAAGGCGTAAGAGAGCCTACCCCTTCTCTGTATCTCTACCAACATTGAGCAATATTCTTTCTAGAAGTATTTGCTAATTTGAGAGGCAAGATGGTACCTCGCTGTTGCTTGATTAACCTTCTCATGATGACCAGTGAGGATGGAATTTAATTGATTAATTAATATTCTGAAGGTAGAATTTAATTAATTTATTTATTTTGAGGGTGAAATTTTCGATCCTCTATCCTGTTGAATGGGGAGGGGTAAACCAGTGTCTTCCAGTAACCCAGTGATTGCCCCACCCATTTGGTGCTAAATCTTTCCTTTCTCACTGACTTGTCACTCCTCCCTCCCCCCTTGGGTTTTTTTTTTTTTTAAATCTACACTGCAGTGTGTTTCTGGACTTGTTTTTCTGAATTATTGGCATCTTGATGATGACATCTGCTCAGCTTTTCGAAATAGGTTTTGAATGAGGGCTCTTTGAAGGCAGTTGCACTCTGGGAGTGGGTTGATGTGTGTGACTTTGGCAACCTTGTGTGTAGACACCTGGGCCGTCTGCACCAACTGGGCTAACATGTGGTGAGCTCTTGGTGGAGACGCCCTCTTGAGCAGTTCTAAGGGTGCAGAATGCCACGCTGATGAGTCACTGAGGCTTGGACAGTACCTGGAAGGTCTGTTTTTATCTGAGTTGGCTCAAGTTCACCTTTTGGTGAGGGTCAGATCTAGCATGAAAGATGTGGAGCTGAGCAAAGAAAAAACAAGCAAGAGATATCATTCATTCATTCTGTAAGTACATACTGAGTGCCTGCCATTGTGTAGAATATACAAAGAAGTTTCAGACTGGGTCCCTGACCTTGCAGAGCTCACAATGCAGGCGGGAAATAGGCATGCAGATCAGTGACTGAGATACAGGCTGATAAGTTCTATGACAGATGCATATGAAGGTAGATGGGGAAACAATTCTGTCTAGTGAGATGAGGGTCAGAAAGTAAAACAAAAAGAGAACATGATATTTAAGTTCCATCTCAGAGAACGAGATGATGTTCGTCAGGCAGACAAGTCAGGGAAGGCATCCTGGATGGAGGGAACAGCATGTACCGAGTTATGAAGTTCAGAAAAAGCATGGCATTTTGTGCAGAGGTGGGGAGCAAAAGACAGCGAAAGGGATAGTAGGACTTGAATGCCATCCTGGAGTGGTTTCCTTATTTTTGGTCAAAGATGTCACTGACGTTTATAAAGCATCATCAGTTATGCTTTGTGGGGGGCGGTGAGCTACTGTATGGGAGACAGTGTGGAGGTGAGAGTGTGCGAGCAGAGAGCCACTCCGCTAGTAATGTTGTAATTATAACTAGGTACATTAATTCTTGCAAACATTTTCCCACCACAGCCTTCGGAAAGGGACTAGTGATTGGATTGACAAGGAAGATAGAGCAGGCACAGACATGGAAGAGGTAAAAGACTTGATGTCTCGATATATGTGTGGGTGACAGGATGAAGGAAGAGATGGGGATGAAGCTGCAATTTCCTTCATGTGTGCAGCTAGGCAATTTGAGGTCCAGAAGGTACAGCAGGTGTGAGGGTGGCCATTTAAGTGGGGGGTGCTGGTTTGGCATTTAGATATGGAAATCCTGGCAAACAATTAGGAATATATGGTATTGGATGGATTAATATTGCCAGTTTCTTGTGTTTCCCTTGGTATTTTAAGAATGTTGCACAGTTTTCAGTGATGCTACCAGCTCTTCATTGATTGAGGTCACGGCAAGAAGAAAAGCGTGGTGATGTTTATTTCATTGGGCGCAGTAGGTCAATTTCAACATTTCTTCCTTTTTTTTTTTTTTTGAGATTTTATTTATTTATTTGACAGAGAGAGATACAGCGAGAGAGGGAACACAAGCAGGGGGAGGGGGAGAGGGAGAAGCAAGTCTCCCGCAGAGCAGGGAGCCCGATGCGGGGCTCGATCCCAGGACCCTGGGATCATGACCTGAGCCGAAGGCAGACGCTTAACGACTGAGCCACCCAGGCGCCCCCCTTTTTTTTTTTCTATCAACAACATTTCAACTCACATTTATATTTTCTCCTTCCAGGGGACGGCCAAGTGGACTTTGATGAATTCATGACAATTCTTGGCCCCAAACTGGTGTCTTCAGAAGGTCGCGATGGTTTTCTTGGAAACACAATAGATAGCATATTCTGGCAGGTGAGTACAAAATTGTTTAAAAGATTAAATTTGACAGTAGATGTGTGCCTGGGACTAACTTTTGACTCTGAATTGAGCTTCTGTTCAGCATGTGAAGATCTCTTCTGGGCTAGAGTGACATACGTTCCTTGAACCGGATGTCTAAGTAGAGGTCCATACTAGATCTTCTGAACGAAGTATCAAAACTATACCATTTGAGGTTTGGATGAGCGAACTATCTCCCTATTTTTTCCTTGTACCAGAAACTTTTACATTTGGGAGAAATGATATTCCTCCACTTCTGATTCACAAAAGTTTCTTTCTTGGGAACAGTTAGAAAGTACACCATTGGTATTGCCTGAGCCCCATTCTATCCCTGGTTCCAAGACATCCTTTTGCTGAGAGGATGGCCGGGTTGCCTCATGTGTTTAGATCCTATCAATATCCTTGTCCTTAATAGGACAGAATGGTTTTATCTAAGAATTTGTGTTCAGTGCTTCTCAATTTGCTCCTATTTCTGTCTTGTAAAATCTCTTAGGACATTTCAAATATCTATGTTCAAATTATTAAGGTGCTATGAATCATTTTTATATTAGTTCTTTAGTCTTAATATGTGCCTATCAGTTCATGATTACGGAATTTGGGAAATGGGTTATTAACCACTATATTTAAAATCTGAATGAAATCATTTGCCAAGTTAAATTGAATTGTTGGTTATACATGTAAAACACCACTCCAAAACAGTGAGGTTTCTTTAATTTCTTGATGTGTTTTTTTTTTTTCTTAACCAAAGATAATTCTCCAGTCTAGGTAAACATTGCAGTTGACATGTATCTCTAGTCTTATTCTGCTGCCCATCTTGCATATAACCAACAAGCACTCGGTAAGAACACGTTACGTGCCCTATAGTCTGTCACTGTGGGTTTCACAAAAGACATTGAAGACGTAGTCCTGGCTATTTAAGAAATTGGTTGGAGAAACACTCTTAAGAGAGAAAAAACACAGAAGGGATTCATGGTGTGATGGTTACTAGACTAATTATTTGTTAGCGTCCTCAGTACCTCGCACGTTGTACACAATAGATCCTCAATAACTATTTTTTGAATAGAACGAATAGCAGTTCCAGAAAGGAGACAAATGTGATCTTGAGGGGTCAGATAAGGCTTGGGGAAATGGGGCACTTGCTTCCAACTTTGAAATATGGCAGGAAGTGACAAAGGAATGAAAAGGGTGTTCCAGGCTTGTCATGATGGGTTTGAATAGAGTGGAGGCAGTGAGCACAGGGTAGTCATTGATTGATGAAGGTATAGTTTGAAGGGAAAGACCTCAAGCCTCGCTGGCAGAATGGTTTTAGGACTTGAGCAAAGAGAAGACCGAGGTGATCCCAAGGTCCCTGAATGACAGGGATAAGGTCATGGAGAAAAGAAGTCTTTGTGTGGAGTTGAATTCTAAGTTGGGCATGTTGAGTGTAAGGTGAAGGTCAGACAACTAAGAGAGGGAGGCAAGTCCTTGCCCAGGTGCACGCAGGGGCAGATCAGGGATGAGAGGCCAGGGCTGGAAATCCAGATTTATTATCAATCAGAGCTGGTGGGTGAAATCATAGGTGAGGATAAGCTCATCAAGAGAAGTTGCATAAATGAAGATGAGCAGAGAAGCAGGACCTGGTTCTGGAGGGCATCCAGGGGCAGGTGAGAGTGAGACACAAGAATGTGTCCCCAAACTGCCTCCCCAAATTGTGGTTATGATCAGCCCCGACTCTTCCCAGAGAAGGACCTCCGTGGTTCTACTTGTCATGAGACAAGAATATTTCACTGCTCATGTAACCCTTCAGGTGTGACTCAGCACTTGGAAGGACAGACAGGTAGAGGCCCTTAGCAGAAATAAAAAAATGAACACATAGTTAAGAAGATGGGGAGACACTGTTTCTCACCAGGTCATGTTTCAGCCCATACAGATCCACTCTGGATGAACATTCCAGAATTCCTTCCCTGCCTGATTTCTTTTTTCTCTGCTGTGTTTTATTCCCCACTCTGAGTGCTCTCTCTACCCTTTGCCTCTGCCTTCATGGCCCCCTGTAGCCTGGAAGAATGCTACATGCCTTCTAGGCTCAGAGCATTCTTCCTGACCCCCACCCTGGAGGACAAGGAGCTCCAGGTATTTAATCTACACCTGATATCTTCCACGTTCTTCAGCGTTGAACACCTACACAAGGAAATATTTCTCTCTCTATCTTGACTGCCTCTAGCATAGTTTAGACGTGCTATTATGCTCACAGATTCTCTGTTTTTGCTTTATTAAAGACCCTCTTCCTCACCTGGGGAGACAAACAGGAGGGGGAAAAGTGAATAAAGGGGGAAAATTCCATTCTGAAATATTTAAATGAATGCTTGGATGCTTTGGCAGTGGCTTTCTTCTCCTGCTGGTCCTCACACAGCTCAGAATTTTATGACTAGCAAAGGAGAACAGAGACATCTATCAATTCTCAGTAGTCAGCTGTACCCTCCCACACTACCCCCCTCCATCTGTCTATTCAGAGACAGCATGCACAAATGGTACTTAAAACATCCAGAGCATCCGGTCCTTCCTGGAAAAAAAAAATGCATCTTCCCAGTGCTTGAGTGATTTTTCAGGTTTAAGAGGAAGCTCTGTGTGTGTGTGAATGTTTGTATATGCATGTGTATGTGTGTGTGTTTACTTTGCTACAGTGCTTGAAGATGATATAGAAGAAGAGCAGCAGAATGGCGGCTTTCTGCCTCTGAATACCCAGGCAGGGGATATGGATATCAGGAGGTACGGATACTCTAGCAAGGAGAAGATTGTTTACTTAAGACACTCTGGCAAGGTTTCCCACTGGGGATAAAGTCAGTTTCTTGTAGAGACAGATAGGATGGTATACTTGGCAGGGCACATGAGTGATCTATTTGCTGCAAAATATATTACACCATAGGTTGTGATATAAAACAACAATAAATATGTACAATATCTGAAAGCAGCTAGCCAAGTGGTTCTGGCTCAGTGTCATGAGGTGCCAGTCAAGATGCTGGCTGGGGCTGTGATCATTTGAAGGCTCGACTGGGGCTGGAGGAAGTGCTTCAAGGTGCCTCCCCCATGTGGCTGACAAAGTGACGTGCACTGTTGGCAGGAGGCCTCTGGTCCTTGCCACACGGACCCCTCCATAGTGCTGCCTGAGTATCTTCATGACATGGCAGCTGGCTTCCCTCAAAACAAATGATGCAAGAGAGCACAAGGCAGAAGCTGTGGTGTTGTTTGTGGCCTCCTCTTGGAAGTCAAACTCCGTCATTTCTGGAATATCCTCTTGGGTACACGGCCCATCCCTTTTCAGTGAGGGAGAGGAACACCTCCTGGAGAATACCCGGAGGCAGCAGTCATCAGGGGCCATCTTGGAGACTGGCTACCGCAAAGGGTAAAGACTCTATAATTGGCTTCAGCCTCTGGTCTTACATTGCCACCACAGCCTTTGGTTTTCCCCAGCCTTTGGTTTCTTCCTACGTCAGAGGAAAACTGTGACCACGGCTGTTCTCTGTGTTCTGAGAAGTGATCCTAGCAGGCACTAGGCTCATCTTGCTAATTAAGTCCATTTTCCCGTGCTCCCTCCTCACTGGCATTCTAGTCCACAGTGCCAAGAGGAAAATAAAATCAACTGGGATTCTGCAACAACAGCTTCTTATCAGTTGGTACTCCTCCCAAAAGCTATGAGCCCCTGGTTCTGTGCAGGAAATTGGTTATCAGTGAAGGTGGGATATAATTGGCTACTAACGTAGCCTCCTCCCCAAGGAGGATGGTCTGAGGGCCATACCCCAGGGTCTCTGGGTACGCAGCCCTCTGGGTATGAGGCTCTCAGATTTCTTGGCAGCCAGTGCAGAGCCTCTCTCTTATGTAGCAAATAATAACTGCTGGAAATTTTTATTGTATTCTTACCCTTCGTTCATCAAGTTTCTGTGTGTTTGCCATTACTGCAGGGATATACTTGGGGAGGAAATGTGAAATGGTGTTTGAAGTCAGCCTTAGGACTTGGTGTGTGTTAACAGTGGAATGGAGGGCAGGGAAGGGCTGAAAGGGGCTGGGACTTGGGACGGGATGGTTTGAATGCTCAGTGTTTTGGATGGATCGCAACTGCAGGGAAGTGGGGTCCTCCAAGTTATTGTTGTTCTGCCATTCACTCATGCTACACACCCTGACTCCTCTTGTACCCAAGAAGGAGAGTCCTTAATACAGGAGATGCCCCCTGGTGGCAGGGGACAGAGCCCTGCTCCTGCATCACAGGCTTACCTGAGTCTCTAGAGCAACCCTTTACCTTTTCTTCTCCTTGACCTCCAGCACTGTGCAGAGCTGTTCTGCAGGGAGTTTGCAGACAGCATGCAAGGGCGAGGATAGTGGCAAGGATCCTGGCCTATCGAACAGCTCTCCCAGCCCCGGGGTCCAGCCAACGCTTCTGTTAAACTCTTCTCCCTCTGAAGAAAGAGAGAGAAGAGTCCCGCCTTGGCTGGGAGAGCTGAGATTTGTTTGTCTTACTGGAAGTACAGGCAGAACACCTAAGGCTCCTTCACTATCAGTTTTTTATGTATCACAACCAAACCCGATGCATCAAGACTTCACTAGTTTAGACTTTCTGTCTTAAGAAGTAAAACACATAAATATTTAAGCAAAGGGATCTGTTCACTGGATGCCGCTGGGTGTATGGGAACGCATCCAAGGTTGGAGGTCAAGAAACGGGAAACTCATGGGGCTCCCTGGGTTCTGAGCAGGCTCCAGAGTATTGCCTGAATGTCCTGAGCCTCGCTTGCCTATGCGTATGCTAGCTAGTCATTGTCATAGCTCGCTTATCTCACAGCTGTGTGCAATGTCCAGGACACTGTAAGTTATCCTCACATAAATGTGCGTGGGACACCTATCCCCAGGTGTAGTCCAGATCAAGGGCTGCCACACTGACTTCTCCAACCACAGGCCTGCTCGGCTTCCCTTCCAGCTGTCCACTCCTCCCCATCTGGTGGGAGAATACACAGCAGATGTAGTAAAGTACCTGCAGCTGTTTCCCAGGAATCTCTCCAGGCTTGGCCTCTGTCCCTCCATCCCAGATCCTTGCTCTGGTCTCATGCCTTCCCTGGCTTTCCATTTCTGTTATGGTCCCAGACTCCTGATCACTGACCTGTGCTCTGATCCAAACACTAGTCCTTCCCAGCCCAGGTCCCCGGCTTTTGCTTGGGACATTTACGTGCTGGCCCCAGGGCCATGGCTGAGATGAGCAGGGAGCTGTGCATAAAATTCTTGACTCATGGGCAATTGAGAGCCCTTGATGTTCCCCACTCATGACATATGAAAAGAACACTACGCAGAGCTACATTATGATCCAGATCTGTTAGGCATCAAAGTAGGGGAAAGAAATGTAGCAAAACATTAACAGTGATTTGTCATGTGTGGTAGGGTGATAAGTGATCCCATCTTTCTGTATTTTCTGGAATCTCAACAGTGGGCATACGTTAATTCTATCATCAGAAAAAGAAAATTAAAGGAAAGGAAATGCAGCTCCTAGCTAGTCAAGACTCTTAAATATCTACAAGTTTTTCATCTGTAAAACTGAAGATTACCTGGCCCATGAAGTTGACTGTTGGTAAAGCTTGCAGGACAAGCAAATGAAAAAACAGAAGGAATCATAGTCAATCCTGTGAGGCATTTGTCACATGGGGTCAAGACCTAGAAAACACCAGGATCTTTACTGTTTGAATTGTAAGAATAAATTGCATTCCAGGAGGCTGTCTCTCCTCACATCAAATCTGGCACCAACAGGATCATTCTCCCCCCCCCCAATATTTTGTCAACGTGCCACTCTATCAGAGTTTTGGATCCCAAACTGCTGCTCCCCAGATCTTCATCATCGAACAGAACCTAAATAGCTTTCAGAAGCGGTGCCCATCACAAGGGCTGTTAGATTGACAGCAAGTGCTTGAATCCCCAAAGTGATTTTACTTGTGAAATATGGAGTCTGGAAAACATTAGCCAAGCTGTGGGTCTTGAAGTGTGGTTCCTTAAAGGGCAGCACCAGCATCACCTGGAACTTGTTAGAAATGCAAATGTCTGTGCCCCACCCCAGAAACACTGACTCAGAAACCTCGGGGAGGGGGGGGGCAGCAGCCTGGGTTGCAGTAAGCCCTTCAGGTGACTCTGAGGCTCCTTCCAGGTTAAAAGCCCACGAGCCACTGAGATTTCCGGGAGCCTGGCAGGGCGTCTGGTCCCGCTTACTGGTCTGAGCCAGACCTTGGTAGGTGGGGGTTTTCTTTTATTTATCCATATTCATAGGTGTAATTGGTTGTTAGTCTGTAAGTTTTAACTGTTTTTAAAAGGTGGGAAAATCACATGTCAATAGGTAACTAGTTTTCAAAGTAGGAAATACCTTTCTAAGCATTAAAGCAATGGAAGAATCATACATAAAAGTATTAAACTGGGGCACCTGGGTGGCTCCGTCGGTTAAGTGTCCAGCTCTTGATTTCAGCTCAGGTCATGATCACAGGGTCATGGGTGAGATCGGGGCCAGCGCAGAGTTTGCTTGAGATTCTTTTTCCCTCTGCCCCTTCCCCCACTCACACACACACACACACACACACACACACACACACACACTCTCTCTCTCTCTCTCTCTCAAATAAACAAGTAAAATCTTAAAAAAAACTAGTATTAAACTATTAAATTGAAAGAATATTTCAAAAATGAACAGGAAAAATATGGCAATTGATGGAATAAAGCATATGTGAAGAGCATTGCTAAAGCAATATGAAAACCTGTTAACATGACAATAGACCGTGGAATAAGGAAAACAGTCAGTTGGTCAGTACTTTCAATAAACATATCAAAACAATTCAACCTCACTAGAAATCTAAGAAATGTAAATTAAAATAGTAATTGGATAACGGTTTTCACCTATCAGATTGGAAAAGAATAAAACTAGGATAATACTCAGTGCTGCCAAGAGTGGGATAAAATGGACAAACTCATACGCTACTGGTAGAAATGTAAATTGTACAACTGTCCTAAAAACTCTCTGGTGATACTTGGCTTCAACTTTTCAAATGTTAAACCCTATAATTAAAGATAATTCTAAGACTCTGTCATATGAAATTAGAGATGTAGAAAAGGCACTTACAAAGATGGAATACTGTATAATTGTTTAAAATAATGTTTTCACTCTACAGTCGGTAGAGATTGAATGCACAGTCTAATTACATTGCTGTTCTACATCTGTTATATATCCATTTATATTCATAGACAAACACTGGAGAAAATGCAATAATTCTGACAATGTTAATTATTATGGGTTGGAATAAAGGTGAATGTCATTTTTTCTTGATCCTCATTTCTATTTCCTGAAATTTCTACATTAGACTGATCTATTCTGTTATTAGTCAATGAAATTAACAAAACCTCAAGTTAACAAAATCCTATTATAAAACAACTGTTTTCAGTGGTAAAAAACAAAAACGTGGAGTTTCTAAGACACAGGCCCATTGTCGTGGTAAACAAAGCACAAAGTTGGTATGAGAGTATAAAAAGCATATAATCAAAACTGTAGCCATCAACGGCCAGAAGGAAAAACTCATGGAGGCCTCTGAATGGCGGCCGCCCACCCATATCTCCTGGGTGGACCTCTGCTGTGGAAGGCACTGGAAGCTCAAGGCTAGCTGAGGGCCCCCTCTCCCCCCAGCACGTCAGTCACCTTATATCCAGTTAGTATGCTGAAAACTCACACTTTAGGAGAATGTCTAAATCAAATTTATAATCAGGGAAAAAAATTGAAAATAATTGTTAAAACCCTTTCTAAATAAATTCATGACTGGTTCTTGAGTCCGTGGCTGGGGTGGGCTGACAAGTGACCTCAAGCCAGGAAGAGGAGAAGGTCACGGTCACATTCTCAGGAAAGTGCTGATTCCAGTAGCTTCATTCTTATATCCAAATAGAATCTTCCCAAGGTTGGTTTGTTTTTAACAGGTGTTAAAACAAACCTGTTTAACAGGTTTAACAGGTGTACAACATGGTGAGTCCACATCTCTGTACGTTATGCTGTGCTCACAACAACTGTAGCGTTAGAGCTCCTCTCAGTTGTAATTTGGAACCCAGCGTGCGGCCTGAACTCACGACCCCGAGATCAAGACCTGAGCTGAGATCAAGAGTCAGATGCTCAATTGACTGAGCCAACCAGGTGCCCTGAATCTTCCCAAGTTCTATTTTTTTTTAAAGATTTTATTTATTTTTTTAAGAGAGAGATAATGAGAAAGAGAGCACAAGCAGAGGGGAGAGGGGCAAGCAGGCTCCCCACTGAGCAGGGAGCCCGACACGTGGTTTGATCCCAAGACCCTGAGATCATGACCTGAGCCGAAGGCAGATGCTTAACCGTCTGAGCCACCCAGGCGCCCCAAATCTTCCCATGATTCAGGCAAAGTTCTTTTCTTTTATTTGATCTACTTACCCTCAGAGGTCTAACCCACAGGGTCTATATGTAATTTGAACCCTATAGACTCTCAGGACAACATAGAATTCTCATCCACATTTACCTAAATGCAGAGGACAGGAGAAAAGGAAAGATGGTAGGCTGGTTCTATCAAGGGTAGACTTTTGCACGGACGTGCACAGGAAGCAGAGAAAGGAGCAAGGGAGGCGTGAAAGCTGATGGAGACCTCCTGGGGCCGGGCAGACAGATCCTCAAAAACCCGCAACAAGCAGCACCCAAAGGCAGGCTTCTGTAGGGGATGGGGGTCCCTGTGCTGCTGTGTCCTGGAGACAGTTTTTTTTTTAAAATAAAACACTTTATCAAATTATGATTGTATTACATGTACATGTACATGTAAAGCTGTACTTATTTAATATACAGAACTCAGAGTTTGGAGGTAAGTATACTTTCGTGAAACCGTCACCACCATCAAGATAGATAAACAAATCTATCCTCTTCCAACATTTCCTCCCCACTCCTTATTGTTGTTGCTGTTGCTATTCTGTGTGTGTGATAAGAACATATAACATAAGATCTACCCTCCTAGCAAATTTTAAGTACACCATATTGTTAGCTATGGGCACTATACTGTATGGTCGATATCCAGACCTCCTTGATCTCACACGGCTTTGACCATGACCTACCCACTTCCCTGCTCCGGGCCCTTGGGAACCGCATTCTGCTCTGCTGCTGTGAGTTTGACTCAGATTTCTCATGTAAGCGAGGTCGCGCAAGTGTGTGATAGGGACACCTTCTGGCCACAGCTCCAGTGATCTTGTTGCCCCAAGACAGTTTCTGATGTTCACAGATTCAGCCGGGGAGGTGGAAGGAAGGGATCAGAGCCACCCTCCCCAATGGTGCATGGGCCCCCCTCACCGAGCTCCTGACCCTCTCTCTGCCAGACTCCGGTTGTCTATTTTTCTATTTTGACCATTCTGAATAAGATTTTGATTCTGTCATTGTATGTTTCTAACCACTTCCTGCCAGTATTGGGTTTGGGAATTTTGACTTTTATCTGGCTTCCTTACTGAATTCTCTCCTTAGTGGTCACGTGCCTTTCAGTTCATTTTCTTCAGTTCTGTATAACTTTGGCTACAAATTGCTGCGACTTGGTTTCCTCCCCTTTGACACTATATATCTGAGTTCCACGTATATTGACTGAAACCTGCTTATTAGTTACAAATGAGAAGGGTGAGATTTGGTGTTGATATTAGGAAATTAACATCTTACTTACCAACAGTTTATTTAATATGAATATATGATAGCTTTTAGCAAATGTCCTTTGAATCGCTCATAAGATCACATGATTATTCATGTTTAACTTACTGATATGATATAATATCATAATATTAAACAATTTTTACATTCCTAAGATTAACGTTAGTTGTCATGGTAGGTCATTTTCTTAGTGTAATATGAATTTGCAATACAATTTTAAAATTTGATTTGACACCAATTTTGATTTCTTCATCCATATTTATAAATAAAAGCAGCCTGTGGTTTATACAGAACTGTAAGTATCATTGTTAGGTTTTGAAACATAATTGTTCTGCCATGGTAAAATTAACTTGTCAAGTATCTATCATTTTTTGTCATCTACAATAAGTTCTATACTGTATAGATTTATTTATGACCTTAAATTTGAGTGGGCTAGTTCATAAAACTGCCTGGATCTAGTGGTATAGTTTTTGTTTTGGTTTTGGGGGTCTTTTTTGGAGGCATTTCTTTGATAACTTTTAATTGTTCTTTAGTCTATTTTTTTTAAATTTTTTAAAAAAGATTTTTAAAATTTATTTGACCGAGAGAGAGAGTACACAAGCAGGGGGAGCGTCAGGCAGAGGGAGAGGGAGAAGCAGGCTTCCCGCTGAGCAGGGAGAGCCCGATGTGGGGCTCGATCCCAGGACCCTGGGATCATGACCTGAGCCGAAGGCAGACGCCTAACCGACTGAGCTACCCAGGAGCCCCTTCTTTAGTCTATTTTGAAAATTTATATTATCTTCAGGAAGTTTCCAGTTCTTCAAAGTTACTTAATTTATGAGCATGTAATTGTACACAGACTTGTTGAAAAATTTCTTTACAAGTAGCTTTTTACCATTACTACATCTTCTCTCTTATTTTTCTTATTTTCCAGTTTTATTGAGAAATAATTGACATACAGCACTGTATCAATTTAAGGCATACGTCACAGTGATTTGGCTTACATGTGTTGTGAATTGATTGCTAAAGTAAGTTTGACATCCGTCATCTCATATAGATACGAAAAAAGAAAAATATTTTTTCCCTTTGATGAGAATGCTCAGAATCTACTCTCTTAACAACTTTCAAATACCCATACAGCAGTTAACTATAGTTATTAGGCTGTACCTTATATCCCTGTACTTATTTATCTTATAACTGGGAATTTGTACCTCTTTTTAAAAAAATTAAAAAATAATACTTCATCTGAGTATATTTGACATGCAATGTTATATTAGTTTCAGGTGTACAAGGTAGTCCACAGCTCTATGTTATGCTGCGGTCACCCCAAGTGTAGGGTTACAGCTTCTCTTAATAGTAATTTTTGTTGTTCTTATTTTTTAATATATGCCATAAAGTTATTTATTTTATTGATTTTTTTGAGAAAAAAATTTTTAAAGATTTTATTTATTTTATTTATTTGACAGAGAGAGACACAGCAAGAGAGGGAAACACAAGCAGGGGGGAATGGGAGAGGGAGAAGCAGGCTTCCCGCGGAGCAGGGAGCCCAGCGTGGGGCTCGATCCCAGGACCCTGGGATCATGACCTGAGCCAAAGGCAGATGCTTAGCAACTGAGCCACCCCAGTGCCCCGAGAAAATATTTGATTAATAGTTTTTCCTATTACCTATCTTCATTTCCTTTCTGCTTTCATTCATGTTATTATTTATAAATTTCTGTGTTAAAGGATTCTTTTATTTAGTTTTTAATGAATGAAAGAATTTAGATACGACTTTCCTATTAGTATAGCTTTATCACCATGCTGAGATTTTGATGGGTAGTGTTATCATTTACTATATGATCTGTCATTATAGTTAATATGTTTTTTCACTCCATAGGTAGCTTCAGAGAATATTACTGACTGCTTTGTTTAATCATTTGTTACTAATTTCTCATTTTATTATTACAGTGTAGTCATAGAATGCCACTTACGTAATCTCTTCTTCATACAGTTTATTGCGCCCCTCTAATGGGTCTCAGTATGTGTTCACTTTCTGCAAATGCGATTTGGTAATTGGATAAACTACCTTCACAGTTTGTAGGAAACAGGACTATATGCCCCCTTTCACGGATAGTTAGATTAAAATCTTGAATGTCCTGGTTTATTTTATATCTACTCTTAGATTGATGGTGGTGAGTGTCTCAGTTCTGTTTCCTTCATTTGTCTCTGTGAGGTGTGTGCGTGTGTGTCATTGATCCTGTCATTCATTCTTCGGTCGATCGACTGACTCATTCAACAAATGCTTATTGAAAGGCTCTTGTTGGGCCAGCATAGATATAGCTGTAAATAATAGGTTAAGTGTCTTGCTCTCATGGAATTTATATTCTAGTGTAGAGGGGGTAGGGGAGAGAGAGACGTTAAAGACACAGATACTAATCTCAGATAATATTCAGTTCTATGACGTACGTAAAACAGGATACTACAACAGAGGCAGTCGGGGTGGGTACTATACAACTTTAAACAGAGAAGAGGGGGCACCTGGGCGGCTCAGTCGTTAAGCGTCTGCCTTCGGCTCAGGTCATGATCCCGGGGTCCTGGGATCGAGCCCCGCATCGGGCTCCCTGCTCCGCGGGAAGCCTGCTTCTCCCTCTCCCTCTCCTCCTGCTTGTGTTCCCTCTCTCGCTGTGTCTCTCTCTGTCAAATAAATAAAATCTTTAAAAATAAATAAATAAATAAATAAATAAATAAACAGAGAAGAGAAGATGAGGAGGAAGTGACATTTGGACTCAGTCCTAAACCATGAGAAAGCTCTAGCTGTGTAAGCTCTGGGGACAGTGCTCGTCAGGGAGAGGCAACGGCCAGTTCTAGGGCCCCGAGATGGGACAAGCTTGACTAGAGCTGGCAAGCAAGGGAGGCGTGGTAGGAGATGCAGTTGAAGATGTCAGTAGAGACCAGCGCTGTGGGACATCATAGACCTTGTGTTGGGACATAGGTGCAGCGGAAAGTGGCGGATGCAAACGCTCCCACTAAGTCTCTGTTGCTAGGTACTTCTGTTCCACAAAGGGCTCGGGTCTGGTGCGGTACCCCTCAGGCTCCAGCTGGTTCATTGTTCTGGAGCCCCAGGGTGTCACCCTATCCATGTGGCTTATGTCCACATGTGCGTTCCCTTCATCAGAAAGAAAGGGAAGGAAAAAGGGAGCACAAGTCTTTGAAGAAGTTTCAGGATCACTTCTACTTCTGTCCCATTGGCCAGAAGTTAGCCACATGGTTGGCCAGGAGTTGGTCCTGTTGCCACACCCAGCAGCAAGGGACGTCGGGAAATGTAGTCTTTCCTCTGGACAGCTATGTTCCCAGATTTTAAAACGGAGGGCTTTGTTGCTATTAAGAAAGCATGAATTAACGCTTAGGGAAGAACTCTTTGTCTCAGGTCCCAGCAAGACAAGGAGTTTGGATATAATTTTATGTAGAAATAGTACTCATTGGAGTGTTTTAAGCAATGTAGTGGCATGATTTCATTTACACGCAAATGATATCTCCGCTGCAGGGAGCTAGAATGGAAATGGGAACTCGGGAAGTTACTTCAGGAGTTGGGAGAGACATGCTGGGGGTGGGAGCAGCTGAGGTAATGAGAAGGGGACAGGCACAGGTGTTGTTTTGTATGTAGAGCTATTCACTAAATCAAATCGTGGCATTTTCATTATGTATCCATTATTACCATTTATACCTACAGATAGCCTTCTCGGCCCATCCATCATTTTTGTCTTAAACGCTCTTTTTTGGGTATTAATACTAACTTCGTCTCATTTTCATTTTATTATTGCTACTGGCTATATCCTTATCCATCTGTTTCCTTTAAAAAACTCTACTTTTTAGGTACCCTTCTCTTTAAAAGAATCATGGTGTCAGATTGGTTTTTATAAGCCAGTGGAGAGAATTTGTCTTTTAATAGACAAATTTAATAGAATTTGTCTTTAATCTTGGCAATTCTTTTAAAACTGGTGTTTGTTCACGGTTCAATGGTCCTATATTATTCTTTTTGATTTTAAGCTGTGTCCTTTGTTTTGTCTTTTGTATGCTTTATCTTTTAAATTAAATAATGTTATAATCCTTTTACTGATTTTTACTTTTATGAAATATGTAGTTAAAATGGTATTTGTCTGAATATTAAAGTCAAAAGAATAAATAACTGCTGACTTTTCCTAATACAAAATTTGGCTTATATTTATTCTCTGCTTCCACCTTCCACTTATGTTAATCTGGCATTATATATTCTGTCTGTTTAAAATTTTTATTGAAATGTTTATAGATTCACATGCAGTTTTCAGAAATAATTTAGAAAGATCACAAGTACACTTACCCAGTTTTCTCCTTAAATGGTAATATTTTGCAAAGTCATAGTACAATATCATAAATGGGATTTTGGTACTGATAAAATTCACCAATATTCTTTAGATTTCCCCAGTTTTACTCGTACTCATGTTTGTGTGTGTACATGTTTACTGCTATACAATTTGGTCATATGTCTAGGTTTGTGTATCTACCTCCACAATTAAGATAGTGAACAGTTCCATCACAACCCACACCCCCAGCGCTGTCCCTACCTGCTGCCAACCACTAATCTGTTTTTCACTTCTAACATTTTGTCACTGTAAAATATTTTTTGTAAATGGAATCATACAGTATGGAACCTTTTAGGATTGGCTTTTTTTCACTCAGCATAATATCCTTGAGATTCGTTCAAGTTGTGTGTATCAGTGGTTTGCTCCTTTCTACTCTGAATACTATAGCACGGTATGGATGTACCGCAGTTTATTTAACTGTTTACCTGTGAGAGACGTCTAGCTGTTTCAGGTTCTTGGCTATTATGAATAAAACTGCTATTAACATTGGTGTGAAGGTTTTAGTATAAGCATAAGTTCTCATTTCTCTAGAATAAATGCCCTTGAGTACAGTTGCTGGGTCATAAAGTAATTGTGTGTTTGGTTTTATTCAACAATGATGAATGGCTTCCCAGTGTGACCACCATATTTTATATCTTACCAGCAGTGTGTGATTGGTTCAATTTCTCCATATTCCCCACCAACTTTAGTGCAGTTGCTGTTTTCATTTTAGCCATTCTGGTAGGTATGTAGTGATATCCCATTGTTTAATTTGCATTCCCATGATGGCTAATCTTTTCCATATCATCTGTATGTCCCCTTCTGTTCATGTCTATTTATGTCTTTTGCCCATATTCTCATTAGATAGTTGCTTTTGTTTGGTTGGCTTTTACTGTTGAGAGTTGACAATTCTTTATATATTCTAGGTGCTACTCCTTTGTGAGGTAGGTTGCTTGCAAGTATGTTCTCCCAGCACACAACTTATCTTTTCATCCTCTTTGCATGGGCTTTGGCAGAACAAAAGATTTTAATTTTGATAAAGTCCAGTCTTGCAACTTTTCCCATTATGGATCATGCTTTTGGTGTCAAGTCTAAGAACTCTTGGCCTAGGCCTAGATCACAAAGATTTTCTGTGGTTTTTTTCCCCTAAAATTTACATAGTGTTAAATTTTACATATTAAGTCTATTATTTATATTGAGTAAATTTGTATATATATATATAGACATATACAGGCATATGTAATATATTTTATATAGACATATGTAATATATGTTATATATATACATATAAGTCTATATAAATACATATAACTCTGTATTCTTCATATGAGTGAACTCATGATCTGTCCCCAAGTTCCCTTTTCCTAACCTGTCATCTCTACTATCCCAGCCAGCAACTTTATTTCTGCAATTGTATTTTTCAGTTCTGTAATTTCCATTTGGTTCTCTTCAATAACTTCTATTTCCTCATTAAGATTTTCTCATTTTTCACTTGTTTCAAGAGAACATGGGATCGATTGTTGAAGGATTTTTATGATGCCTTCTTTAAAATCCTTGTAAGATAATTCCAGTGTCTGATTCACATATGTATTGGGTGTCCATTAAGTGTCTTTTCTCATTCAAGTTGTGATTTTCTTAGTTCTTCAGATGATAGGTGATTTCCTATTGTATCCTGGACATTTTGCCTAATATATTAGTGGATGCTGGGTTCTATTTAAATCTTTTTTTTTTAGGGGCAGCCATCCTGTTTAGGATTAGCATGCAGGTCCTGGCTTACTTTTGTGGGCCATGGTTCCAAATGACAGCTTCATTTCACAGTCTTTGTGGTGATATTTTAGTCTGCTTGGTTTATCTGGTGCTGCAGGGCTTCCCACTCATCCCTCCTCATGCTGCTTGAGGGGTGGAAAGGGTTTTCTTAGGCTGGGATGATGGGTGTCTCTCTGTGGGGGCAGAGATCCTCAGGCAAGAGGCTTCCTAAGCCAAGTGCATCTTGTGATGGGGTTCTTCCCTAACTGTGGGGGACAAAGAATGCTTCCCAGGTCAGATGTTTATTGAGATCCACTTAATCAAATGGATCCACAATGAGATCCATTTCACTGTTGACCTCAGTCTCTGGGCAGAGATGGAGAGTCTCAGGCCCACAGGGACAGAGGCTTCTTGGGCTAAGCCAGTGTTTGGGTGGAGCTCCCTCTTGCTGGGGCTGTCCTATTATATTCCTGTGGGAATTTCAGGCCTGCCAGGGAAGGAGAGCACTTCCCTTAGCTGTTTATCATTAGTGGGGTTCCCAGTAGATCTCTATTGCCCATTGTGGGTTTGCCCTGTGTTGTTTGAGGAGCTCCCATTCAATATGGGTGAAGAATGAGCCTACCCATGCTGCCTTCCATTGCTGTGTTTGAGGGACAGGAAACATCAGATCTGGATGGTCTCCTTCCATTGGGTGGGAGAACGTCAGATGTTCTGCCACTATGTTGTTCTCCAGTGCTGGGTCCCAAACTGGTGACTCACCTTCCTCTTAGCACATTTGAGAGTTCTCCTTTGGTTATCTCCTATCTTGTTTCCATGGGTTATAGTGGTATTGGCAGGCAAGCGGGGAGAAATCGGTCTATATCACGTTGTCCCAGCTAGAAGTCCATTATTATTAAACAGTTCCTTTTAATCATTAAATATTCTTTTTCCAGAATATTTTTAGTGTTTGTGTTTGGTGGGTTTGCATCCATATGTACAACAGTTCATTTTACTTCTCTCTGAAAAGCTTTTAGTTACATTATCATTTCTTCATACTCTAAATTTCTTTAAGGTTTTATTTATTTATTTATTTGAGGGTCAGGGGAGAGAGAGAGAGAGTGTGCAAGCAAGGGGAAGAGCAGAGACAGACAATCTCAAGCATAATTCTTCCTGAGCACAGGGCGACTCGGTGTTCTCATGACCATGAGATCATGACCTGAGCCGAAACCAAGAGTTGGTCGCTTAACCAAGTGAGCCACCCACACGCCCCTATACTCTAAATTTCTTATATTTGAGTTGTTAATTATAGTTCTCTCAGTTGTCTGGAGAACGTTTCTGTAATTTTTCGTAGTGGGGATAAGGGGATTTCTCAAGAGACATGTTTTTCAAGCCCTTTGCAGATTTGAAAATATCCTTCTGTAACTTTGCTCACGAAATAAGAATATGGTTGAATATATAGTTCTTGGGTCCTGAAATGTTAACCTCAGTGTCCTATAATCATTTCTCATAGTATTTTACATAGAACCTTACTCTTCCAGATGCTTCCTGGAGGGGAAACTAAAGTTCCATGGTCAAATAAATTGTAGAAATGTTTCATACTTCATGCAGTTCATCTCTTGGAGTTCCAGAAAATACAGCAACTTCATGAAAACTCTGATACAGAATTCTTTTGGCAAACTTGTTCAATTTTGTTTGGTCTATTGTTTCTCGAAGGACGCAGTGATGATGATTGAATTTCTTTCTGTGCTTTGCCTATTAATATTTATTTCCTCAGTACTCTCAGAAGTAAAAACAAACAAAGAACCTAACCATGGATTAAAGGACAGAGATCTAACTTAGTGAGGTGTCTGGAGTGGGCCATTGGAACAGAGGTTTGGTGATGTCATCCTGAAGCTTGGTCTTCTGTGCCACCATCTTCAGCCTGTTGGAGGCTCCCCTTCATCCTTGTTGCCCTCTGGCTGAAGAATGGTTGCTATAACTTTAGGCACCAGAACTGTGTTTGCAGTGGGGTGACACACAGCAAAAGGCCTTCTTTGTGCTAATTGTTCTTTCTTACAAGGGCAACCTTTCTCAGAAGGCTCCTGGCTGGTGTTTCCTTTAAATGTCATTGGCTCAAACAGAATCACATGTTTGCTCACAGATGCAGGGGGACTTGAGAAGATGGGTACCTGGCAAGGAGAGATGTGATCGCTTGCCTCACTGAGATCTGTTCCGATCCACCCTTGAGGCTTGACTCATTGGTCTCCCAAATCAAGTCAGGTTTCTTTAAGAAAGGAAAATGGGAGGGGAGTGGTGGTTGCTGGGTGTGTCACAAGTGGTGACTGCCACAATCTTCCTCTAAGGAAAATGGCAGGTGGAATATACCATCGGAAATTCTTCAGATGCGTGTTCATTGATTTTTGTAGTTTATAGAGAAGTTGGAAGACAGCTTGACTATATTCCTTGTAGAGAACCTGTTTTGTTCTGCCTGATATTTATAATTTTTATTTACTTAAAAATCATATATTGGGCAGAATGGGTCTTTTTTTTTTTAATTACTTTGCCTGGATCTCAGGAAGCTTTTCTGATATGTCAACTCAGGTCTTCCTTCCACCCGGCACAGCTTTCTACCATTCTCTCTCTTTTTTTTTTTTTTTTAAGATTTTATTTATTTATTTGACAGAGAGAGACACAGCGAGAGCAGGAACACAAGCGGGGGGAGTGGGAGAAGGAGAAGCAGGCTCCCCGCAGAGCAGGGAGCCCGATGCGGGGCTTGATCCCAGGACCCTGAGATCATGACCTGAGCTGAAGGCAGACGCTTAACGACTGAGCCACCCAGGCGCCCCTCTAACATTCTCTTTTTAATTATTACTTTTGCTGTTGTTGTTTTGTTTTTCTCCTGTGCAACAGACAAAATCTTTAAGTTGGACTTTTTTTTTTTTTTTTTGTCTTCCTTGCTATTTGTCAACTTCTCTTTTTCTGTTTCATTTCTTTTCCATCCAAGTTCTGAGAACTTTTAACTCTGTTCTGCTTCATATGACTCCTGATTTATGGAGTGTATATCCTGTTGTGTATAAGCTTCAATGTAATTTTAATTTTGCTCTTGGCTTTTGAGTTCCTTAACATTCTCTTTTCTCTTATTGAAATCCTTTTCTGTTTCTTTATTTCAACTTTTTTCTCCTCCCGTGGCTTCCTACTTCTGTTCCCTTGTGACCAAGTCCTCTTGGATGTTTTAAAAACTCTACCATCATTTTTTTGTGAACAGTGATTTTTTTTCAGTGATTTTTCCCCTCTTAATCAGGGTAATGTTTATTTTCCCTTGTTCGTTGTTATCTTTTTGAAAGTACTACGCTAACATTTTTTTTTCCTAATCCACATTACCCCAGCATCCTGGGATTCGTCACAGAGCACGGAGGTAATTTAGTGTGATTTTCCAACCTCTCTGGGTGTGTGTTTTTCCTCTTGTGGCTCAGAGAGTATGGTTGGTGGTTTCTTTCTATATCTATCCCCAGGAACATGGTCCTCAGTGAAAGTTCCTCCCAGATTTTGGCCTGTGTTCTTCTTTTATCTTCATTTCACAGTTGCTACTGACCGTCTTTCCTTTTTATTTATTTCTGAGTGTATTCTTTGGGGAAATTAGCAAGGAAATCTAGTCTGACTCTGGGCCAGCACTCTTATCCAGTTTGTGGGTACTTGGGAAATCCCCCGAGAGGCAGTGTGCAGTAATAGGGAAAAGCACAGGGCTTCTGAGCAAGTAGTCTTACTCCCAGCTTTGCCTCCTGCATGCTGTGTGACTGTCAGCCCATCACTGGACCCCTCAGGGCATCGGCTTCCTTGGCTAACAGGAAGAGCCACGTGACAAGGTCTCTGAGAAGATAAAATGGGATACTGCATGTGCAGTGCATGACACACTGTGTTTCAGCCCCCTTCCTCCTGTTCCCAGTGCTCTACATAGAAATAGCAAGCATTGAGTTGAACTTCTGGTCAACCAGCTCTGCTCTCATGACCCAGATTCTGTCCATGCCTGGACCCTGTTCTCGCAGCCAGGGCATACTTCATATTTAGAGATGCTTTCCACAGGGACTGTGGTCTTGGGATGCTCAGTAACCCCCCCTCCCCCGCCACCTCTTCTCTGCCTGGCAGGACACTCCCAATCGATGTTCCTTTTTGAGAGGCAGCCTAGTGTAAAGTTAGGATCCCAGGCTGTCTGTAATTTCCAGATCTGCTCCTTATGACCTGTGGGACCACAGTCTGACTCTCTCTCCTCCTTTCTGCTTCCTTTGCCTCCTCTTTAAAATGGGGATAATGATTTACCTTCCTCATAGGGTTAACCGAACTGTGTAAACCCCTTAGAATGGTTCCCAACACCTGGAAAGCATGGTATCAGTGTTTGCTGTGGTAGTGCTGATGGTGAGGATGATGGTGATGGTGATCATGACGGTGGGGATGATGGTGATGGTGATCATGTTGGTGAGGATGATGGCAGCCATCGTTATTAGACTCTTGTGGTGTAGACTGCCACATCTGGGCACACTGTGTTCTGTGGCCTGATGCAGCCTTCCACTGCCACCCCTCTCCTGCCCCACTGCCTGCACCTGCACCCCTGTGCCTGTTGGACCCCAGGGGTTGGGTCTAATCCCTCTCGCATCTGTCCCTCCCTACGGCTGTCACCTTCTCCACGCCCAGCTACAGTCACCCAGCACTGTGGCAGATGAAGGATGGAGACTTCAGAGTGCCTGTCTCTGGAGACATTGAATAGAGACAAGCCCACCATCCAGGAAGATTTAGATGTTTATCTGCCTAAAGGCAAGAAACTGAACTGGATGATCCTTCAAGGTCATGCTTCTGTTCAGAATCTTTCAAAGACTCCACTTCTCCCTCAGGACAGAGTCCGAATTCCAGAACGCTGTTCCATCTGCCCTGCTTTCCTCTTCGGCCCAGTCCCCAGCAATCCCCTCACAAGCCTACCCAGCAAGCCTCCAAAATTACCCATGGTCCTGACCATACCGCACTTCCCCGCACCTCCACACTTTCCCACTGGCACACCCCTTTGCCAGGACAGCCCTCCCTTCCCGCCCTCCTCCCTAGACCCCACAAAACCTTTGTGCCCCCTACCCTGTGGCACAGTCTCTGTTATCAGTCATTCCTCACTGAGGAAGCACACCGTCTGCCCTGCCCCCGGTGCTCTGTCCCCATGTCGTTACAGTGTCCTGTGTCAGCTTATGTAACAGCCCACGGGCCACCCTGCCTGAAACCAGTGGTTTCTTGTGGTAACAGGATGCTGAATAAGCATCACTCATGACATCAACAAAGCACAACTTTATTTTTGTCCCCTTTTGCCCCTTTAAAACATATCTGGTTACAGGCATGCCATTCTGCTCCTAGATGAAAACCTGGTGGTTCTGTGCCTTTTTTTTTTTTTTTGGTCCACAAGACTTTTAAGAATTAAATATTTTACTCATACAGGAAAGTACAGAGCAAACATACCGGGGGGGTTATATAACAGGTCACCCATATTGAACAAATAGTAACAATATTTGCTTCAGAATTTAAGAAATTAAATATTATAGACTTGGCTTCTCTTATTATGTTAAAGTTGCTTTTTATCTTCTCATATTTTTGTACTTTTGCTATGTGTGTATGTTCTGTAAGCAATAATTTGTTTTACAGCTTTACATAAAAGGTACCAATGGGAGGTGACACCTGGCTGGCTCAGCCGGTGGCGCGTATGACTGTTGATCTCAGGGTCGTGAGTTCAAGTCCCACATTGGGTATAGAGACTTCCAAAAAACAAACCAACAAACCCCCCCAAAAAAGGTGTCAACAGGAGGTGACACCTGCAGGCCCCCTTAAACTGATGTAGCCTTGAAATCAAGACTTTCATTTCCACATTACCAAATTCTCACACACTGTGTGTCTACAACAAGATCTCGTCTTAGAATTTCATCTAAATGGAGTAATACTGCAGCTTTTTATGATTTATCCATATTGCTGTGTGTAGATTTAGATCATCTTAAATACTGAAAAGTAGTCCATTTGTACTATCACTGATAGATTCGATGTCATGTCATTGGTCATTTAAGATTGTCTGTAGGTTTTTATTATTGTAAGTAGTCCTGCTGTTGCAGTCGCTTTAAGTCCCTATGCATGAGTATCTCTAGGGCAGACGCTTGGAAATGGCACTGCCCTGGTGTGGGGATGCACATCTTCAGCTCCATTAAGAATTGCCAGAATGTTTCCTAAAGAACTAGTTTCAATTTATAACCCCACCAATACTTTATGTGAGCACCCACTTACTGCATCCTTGGGAACTAAATCTTTGCCAAGATGCAGAATGTGAAATGGTATTTTGTGGTCATTTTAGTTTGTTCTGCCTTTAATACTGGAGGGGGTGACCATTCCCACCATGTGCACGGCCATTTGGTTTTTCTCTTTGGTGATTTGCCTTGTTCATATTCTTTGCCAAATTTTCAATTTGGTGGTGCATCTTTTTCTCTTGATCTGTTTGACTCACTGTTCTACTCCTACCTCTGGGTGACTCAGTGCTTCTGGGTAATAGCAAAGGTAGAATAATTTAAGCCTGTATTGCTGCAAACTCTAGCCAAATCACCACAATCCCAGGAGAGAGAGCGCTTCCATCTTTCCCCGGGAGAAGAATCGAGATGGAATGAGTAAAATAAAGTGTGACTGTGTGACTGCAGGATTTGCAACTCCATGGTTTATTTCTTCAACTGGCTTAGGCAGTATCACTGGATGCTGAGGCTCATTAGCACTACTCAGATACTCTTCTGAGTTCTCGGGGGCAAGTGAACCCTGCTATACGTAACTCAAATTATTACCCTTCATAACATCATTCTTGCTGTTTTGGTCATGGTGACTCTTGAGGGGAGCTCACTAAATTCTCTCTTCATATTACCATTTATTTCATGGAGTGAATGGGTCTCAGTGCTAGGGCAACCCAGAGTGGATTACGCACCTTGCAGCCTTGACCAAGCATTTAACTCTACTTGGTAGGATTCCTGCTATTTTCTCAGCCTCCTCATTTATATGGTCACACTTCTGCCTGTTCTCTCTTGCTCTCTCCTGCACTTTCCAGTAAGATCCGACTCTTTGTGCAAGGCCTGACTGACCTATTCTGTTCTACTTGAATCTACTGACTTTGCTGGTTAGGTAGCCAGGTCGTTTATCTTGACCTCCTTGCAAGAGATTGTTCCTTTGATTCATTGTTTATACTTAATAATTTATAGAAAACTTTTGAGATTAGCTAGAGATCCATTTATGTCATTAGTCTTTTCAAACTAATATTTTTTTGGTTTGGTTTTATTATCTTCCCTACCTTGTAGATCATAATTTATTCATGTCTGCTCTCTGACATACTTCTATTCTACTTCTTTTCAGCATTTCTGTGTATTTTTTTCTTGGGTTTGTCTTTAGAAGCAGCAGAGACTTGGATTTTTAAAAATTCAACCAGTAGTCTGTCTTCAAATAGATAAATTTAATCCACTTTATGTGTAGGGGTTGGGGAGGAGATTAGAGACACCTTTGGAATCATTTGTTCTATCCTTATTTTGTGTTGTCTGTTTACCATTGGATAGATTGCATTCTCTTACCTGTTGAATAGATTACCCCCCCACACACACACAAACACACCTTTTTTCTTTCCCGAGTTGGAAGCTCTAAATTTCCATTATTTTACGTTTTAAAATATGTGTTTTGGGGCGCCTGGGTGGCTCAGTCAGTTAAGTGTCTGCCTTCGGCTCAGGTCATGATCCCAGGGTCCTGGGATCGAGCTCCGCATCAGGCTCCCTGCTTAGTGGGGAGTCTGCTTCTCCCTCTCCCTCCCCTTGCTTGTGCTCTCTCACTCTTTCTCTCAAATAAATAAATGAAATCTAAAAATAAAATGTGTTTTAACATTCTTTTACAAAGTTCAGAATTATTCAGTGTCTCTGTGATCCTTATAAGTAAGACAGTGACTGCCACTTCCATGTCCTTGATGATTGTTCTCTGGAATTTGAGGCTTTCAGAGATGCAGTATGACCCCCAGGGCATCCTGGCCCATGCGCTGGTGTGAGCTTTGTTTGCTTCCTCTGGTCTCCCTGGGATTAGCTCTGTGTGAGCCCAGGGGGCTGGGGGAACCTGATGGCCTTTTCTGAGTAGGGGGGCTGGTGTCTGTGCCCAGTCTCAGCAGGGATCCCCACTCAGCCTTCTCATTTCATGTGGAGCAGGTTCAGTCTTCTTTTCCCAGCAGGGCAGGAGCTCCCTGCTACCTCTGTCTGTCATTATATCTGAAGCCAGCAGGCTCTCACATTCAGTGCAGTTTTCTGCCTTGAATTTTGGTTCAGTTTTTGGCAAGAGGAATGATGACTTTGTTCTTTAACGGGACTGTGCCTTTCCTTTTCCTTACTTAAGTTGTATTGGGGTTGGGAGTGGTGCTTAAAGCCTACCCTTCTGGTGCACTCCTGCCCGATTTTTAGCTTTTTAGCTTCCTGAGGGTAAGAACTATTTCCTTTTTTTTTTTTAAGATTTTATTTATTTATTTGAGAGAGAGAGAGGAGTGGGAGGGGCAGAAGGAGAGAGAGAATCCCAAGCAGACTCCATGCTGAGCACAGAGCCTGACATGGGGCTCCAACCCAGGACCCTGAGATCATGACCTAAGCCGAAACCAAGAGTTGTATGCTCGACCACCTGTGCCACCCAGGTGCCCTTCATGTCTACGTCCCTATTAGGAACCCTATGCTGGGTTCATAAAGTAGATGTGACAGGTCTGAGAGTTTATATGACTTGCATGCCAGTGGTGAGCCTGACACAGTTCCATGAATGTTGGCAGAAGATACAAGACTCCTGGTCGGAGACAAGGACTATTGCTAACAGCAATAGCAATGGCCAGAGTATCATCATCTTTAGCTGGTTCTCCAAGCCCCAGTTTGCACAAGGTGGCACTAGGAGGGCCTGGTGTCACCCACTTACAATTACAGCAGGGGACTCTGAGCTTAAGGAACCCAAATCTTTTATAATAGGCAGTAAGCCTACCTGCCTTGATCCTGGAGAGACCTGCCATCTTTATCATACTGGACCATGATCCACCTTGCCCTTTGGAGGGAGACATTATATCTTCAAAGGCTATTCTCTCTACAAATGTCCTTGACAAGATAGTCCCAAGCAAAGGCAGTCAGTTCCCGTGTTGTAAGACATGCAGAAATGTGAAAGGCCCAGGGAAAATTGTCTCCCAGCAGGTGGCTGCCCAATAAAGTCTTCTCTGCAACGCCATTATGTGCATGATGTGTTATGATAATGGTGGCGTGATGAAAGAAGAGTAGTCATAGAAATGAGGGCGGGTCTTTAGTGTTGCCTGTGGCTTTAGGAGCCAATAGCAACAAATGCAGAGAATGGAGAATTGGGTCTCCGTTTTTGTGCATTGGGAGGATAGGCTGGTTGGCAAAGGCCTGTCAAGAGTGGATCCCAGAGGACCCCACAAACTCTGCTGCTCATCCCTGGAGGCATAGCTGGTGCTCCCTCCAACCCTCAGTACTCGGGCCATGGCTGCTCCTCTGCCAACTCCATGAAGAACTCTCTAGAGTCCCTGATTTTTTGCAACATTGGCTCAAGATTCACGATCCTAGGTGAATACATCTGGTTGGACAGAGAAGTGGGCTCAGATTCCCACTGAGACACTTATGCTGGGGAAGTTTCGAGACACAAGAAGGAAATTCAGATCCTGAGCCTGTACTTTGCTTTAACCACATCTTTGGTAGCAGCTAATGTATGTATTCATTGGCTTTGCTGTGATTCGTGAGCAGATAGGCATGAAGACAGATGATTTTGTTTTCTTTGCATCACTTTTTGTAAGCACGGTGTCACGTGTATCTATCCAGTAAACCCCTGAAGGTGTCTGTCACCCATGTGACAGACCTGTCAGGCTGAGTGCCATATACCAGCCCCTCTGACTGTAAAATCTGGTGGGAGGAAGCAGGTTTAGCTGGTTGTGAGTCCTCCCTCATCAAGCACACATATTTTCAAATAGGATAAGTGTCAAAGTCAGGACCTACTTCACCTCCCATTTCTGGGAACACTTCAGCCCTTCCCCTGGCTGGCCCTCTTTTCCCAGCTGATGTCAACCTGGGCCAGTTTCCATGTAGGAATCAGCAGAGGCAAACATTGCTCAAAGACAAAATCCTCTGATATTCCCGCACTTGGGGAGGGGGCGGCTTTAGGAGAAAGAGCAGAGCTCAGCACTGGGAGAGTGTGGTCCCAGACCATCCCCTTCACTTACCTCTCTGAAGTAAGGGCTCCCTAGGATGACCTGTCCAGCTGCCAAATTTGCCTTTTCTTCTGCTTCCTTGGTCAGCCCTGCTCAGAGACACTGTGGTGTCCATGACCTTTTCGTCCTCACCATGACCAGGTGGGCAGCGTTATTCTTTACCCTCATACATTTCACAGCACTTTATCCTATGATGTTTTTGTTGTTGTTGTTCTTGACTGAAATCACTGTCCAAAGATGCCGGTTTGATTGGACCAACCAATCCTCTAAATTGGTTGGTTATTCATAGTTGGAAATTGTCTCTCATGGAACACTAAGTCTGGCATAATTGGGGTGTACTCAAGATTTCAAATAGAAACACCTTCATGTAGCTAATAATCCTGTGTTTCATACTGGAGTTATTATCATAAAGAGAAGATGAAGGAGCAAGAGGGTGTGAAAGTTCATGCATAGAAGAGGGACGGAGAGGCACAGAACCTTCAGGAGCACAGGTGTTTCTCATGAAGCACATGGTAGATGTTGGGTGTTGGATCACGTCAGGAAAATTAACAAGGGATGATGGACAGGAGAGAGAATATAAATATTGGTTCTGACATTGGACTTAAACTTCATACTTTTTTTGATTTTTTAAATTGAGATATAACTGACATATGACATTTTATTAGTTTCAGGGGTACAACATAATGATTCAATATTTGTCTATATTGCAAAATGATCACCACAGTAGGTCTCGTTAACGTCCATCACCACACATAGTTACAATTTTATTTTCTTGTAATGAGAACTTTAAAGATCTATCCACTTAACAACTTTCAAGTATACAATACAGTATCATTAACTATAGTCACCACACTGCACATTACATCCCCATGACTTGTTTGTCTTACAACTGGAAGTTTGTACCTTTTGACTCCTAGTTCCCCCACCCCACTCCTCAACTCTGGCAACCACCAGTGTTTTCTGTATCTATGAGTTTGGGTTTTTGTTTGTTTGTTTTTAGGTTCCACATTTAAGTGAGATCATGCAGTATTTGTCTTTCTCTAATTCACTTAGTGTAATGCCCTCAAGGTCCATCCATGTTGTTGCAAATGGCAAGATTTCATTCTTTTTTGTGGCTGAATAATATATATATATATATATATACACACACACACACACACACACACACATGTAGACACACATTTTCTTTATCCCCTCATCCATCAACAGACCCTTAGGTTGCTTGAATGTCTTGGCTATTGTAAATAATGGTGTACAGTGTATATGGGGGTGCAGATGTCTCTTCCAGTTAGCATTTAAACTTCATCCTTTTTAATGACCTAGAACACAGAATGCCACCGACCAGAGGAGTCGATGTCAGATGGGTGGCAAGAGTCTAAAACATGGCTCAAATTCCCTACGAAGTGTGAACCTCTGCTGTGGTGCTCTCTCTGGGCCTGCTTGTTTGGGGTGGGTCTGCCCAGAAATGCACGTGTACATGTGCACAGCATCCTTCTTTCTGATGAGAGGAAATTGAGCTAGAGACTAATTGGATTCAGTGGAAGGCCCAGCTGATATGAAGCCCCACTGTGGGTTCCTGGCTGAGGGAAGATCTGCCCAGACAGAAGGTTAATGGGAAGCGAGAACAGCATATCTCAGGAGCCTTGGTCCCAGCTCCCAGAACTGCTGCCCCAATGGAGACTGTGCTGGCTTCCAACCTAACTGCTCATCTAGGCAGAACTAGCCCCTTTCAGGCAGGAGCTGCGGGGCTGCAGAGCCACAAACAGAGCCGGGACCAGGTTGTGACCCGCTCCTCTCCCCACAGTGTTGGGCAAGTTTCTTCCAACTGGCAGCAGGGCCAGGGAAAGAACATCTGCTCCTACATTTTCCAAGTCACAGCTGTCTCTGCTGATGGCTTATTCCTTAGAACTTGCTGGTATGTGCCCACTTATTCTTGCCAACTCATCCAGGTCACAGGGTATCCCACATCACTGTTGTCCACCAGATCCGGTCCTAGAGCCTTAAGGGATGGGATGATCAGTTAGAATAGTAGCAGAAGAAAACACCCTAAGAAATCAGTGGAACAGGTGCCCCCCAGCCTGGGAGAGCTGGCCATTCATTCCTTCCCAGGGGCCAAGAACATAGCACTCATTGTGCCCTTACTGCAAGGGTGGTCCAATCAATAAAGACGATCACTGTGTTTACTGCATATTTGGTTGAGCTGCATCTATTCAGACTACATAGGCAAGGTCAGCCTGAATTAGTTAGCAAGCTCTCATGACATAGGCATTTTCAAGAAATGGGATTTTATCACAGTATTTCACCATATTTTTGTATATCTAGGTAATTGGAATTAACTGCTACTTTTAAGAAGGGTTTTTAAATGGAAGCTCTGAGACACATTGATAATTAGCATCCTTTTATACCCTCAATTAAACTGCCAAAGTCCCTAGCACTTTTCTTTCTTCTTTAGTTACTTAAATATAGCTCTGTAATTTTATTTACCCGATTTGTTTGCTCCAGCAGCTCTTCTTCAATAATAATGAAGGAGACGACTTAGGCCGTACTCACATCAAATCATCATAAATTCTAAAAACTTGCCAAGTCCGAAATTCTTAATGAGGGTTTAGAGTTTACAAATGCATCTTTGGTTTCAAAAGCCTACATCTTGGACAAGGGAAGGACACATTTCTGCTCAAACCACACAGTGAGTTTGCTGGGTCCTGGCTCACAGACCCGTATCTACTAGTTTATCCATTTTTTTCCTTCGGTGCAAACATCAGAAACAGGAAACACTTGAAGCAGAATTCAATTTTTAGGAAATGCACCTGTTAGGTAGTGCAGGATAATTTTTTTCAAAAATGCATTGAGCTGGGTGCTATGGGACCATCAAGCATTGGCTCTCAAAGGGCCCACCACCCAGTTTGGGGTGTGACCTGCTGGGCAGCTCTTGGGGCTTAGTGCCGGCATCATGGTTGGTCCTTTCGTGAGCTAGCATCAGATGACCGTTCTGAGCCACAAAATCTGGGGAACAAACAAGATCACAAGGGACCACACTCTGACCATGTTCTTTGCAGGTCTGCAAACGAGCCTCTCCTGACTGCAGCCCGCAGGGGAGACAGCCAATGATGCTTGATTGCTTTACCGGAATCAAATTAGGGGAGTGAAAATGCTTGTCAATCACTGCCAAGCACACGTGCTCAAACTCAAAAGCTGCCCGGTAATCAAGGAAGAGTAGCTGATTAAAATCTGTTACATTCCTAAGTTGAAAATTGATGGCTCCCTCCTTGCATACCTTCTAAATTTCATCTGACAGCTTTGTCGGACATCATTTGTCATTTGTGACACAATGCCAACAGAGAAGTGGACACACCTTTGACCAAATTATCACACTTTGGCTGTTGTTCTCTGCATGTGTAGAAGTGCCTGAACTTTCTCCCAACAGACATAAACAGATGAGAAGGTAAAAATGTTCTCCTTTCAGATATCAACTCAAACAATAAAAAAAAGAAAAACCTTCCATATGATTCCCCCCAAAGGCCACATAACTCGAAGTCTGTTGGGCAAACCACTTTGAAGTCAGATACGCACGAAATTGGTTTTCGTCCAGCCGTGCAACAAAATGCAAATACCCACTACCGAAGCATCCTATGGGAAGTTCAGAACTAGCTGAATGCCGGTGTTAAGGGTTGGACCTGTGTATCCATGGAAGGCTGAAGGTTTCAGAGAGAGATGAAAATTCCAATATATCAGGGTCCAGATGTCCAGAGGCCATTCTGTGTCCATTTGTTGGGTTCCCTTGTGGGTATTAAAGCTCCATTCACCAATTTTTTAATTAGATTGAACTTGGACAGACAGCTTAAACATCAGAAACTGTTTCTACACCTGTCCTATGGGGATAATGATATGACACCACTTCTTGCGGTCATGGGGATCATGCAAAATGTACATAAAATACCTAGTTTGGTACTTAGCATGTAGTAGGTGCTCAATAAGTATTTGCTGTTTTGATTTCTTCCCACTTGCTCTAAAATACTAATCCTGCTTTGGAACCTTTTAAGGTCTATGAAATGACTGGCATGAACTATCTTTGCTGTGGAGAATTGTCTTTGTGGTTTGGGGAAGATGCTAGTGCATTCTGATATCATCTATCTCCTCTTGTTGGTGACTTTTCCCCCAGTATTGAGATATAATTGGCACATAACACTGTCTTAAGTTTTAGGTGTACAGTGTGATGATTTGATACATGTATATATTGCAAAATGATGGCCACAGTAAGGTTAGCTAACACTCCATCACCTCAGAGTTAACATTTTTTTATTGTTGTTGAGAACATTTAAGGAATACTGTCTTAGCAACTTTCAAGTATACAATACAATATTGTGAACCTTAGCGTGCATTAGATCCCCAGGACTTACTCATCTTCTAACTGGAAGTTTGTACCTTTTGACCACCTTCACCCATTTCTGTCACCCCCAGCCCTTGGCAACCACCAGTCTACTCTATGAGTTCAGCTTTCTTAGATTCCACATATAAGTGAGATCATACAGTATTTGTCTTTTTTGGTCTGACTTCTTTTTGCATAATGTCCTTCGGTTTCATCCATGTTGAAAATGGCAAGATTTCCTTTTCTATGACTGAAAAATACTCCAATATATGTCATGTTTTCTCCATCCATACATCCGTTGAGAGATGCTTACGTTGTTTCCATGTCTTGGCTATTGTGGATAATGCTGCAGTGAACATGGGGATGCAGGTATCTCTTTGAGATAGTGATTTTCTTTCCTTTGGGTAGATATTCAGAAGTGGGATTTTTAATAGTACTTCTATTTTTAATTTTTTGAGGAAAC
Organism: Leptonychotes weddellii; assembly: GCF_054177405.1. Lineage (NCBI taxonomy): Eukaryota > Metazoa > Chordata > Mammalia > Carnivora > Phocidae > Leptonychotes > Leptonychotes weddellii. The sequence goes on along the minus strand of NC_138373.1, from coordinate 13,002,192 downwards.
TCCATACTGTTTTCCATAGTGGTGGGACCAGTTTGGACCCACCAACAGGGTTCCCTTTTTTCTGCATCCTCTCCAACTCTTGTGATCTCTTGTCTTTTTGCTAATAGCCATTCCAACACGTGTGCGGTGATATCTCATTGTGGTTTTGACTTGCATTCCCCAACGGTAAGTGATGTTGAGTACCTTTGTATGTACCCGTTGGCCATTCGTATGTCTTCTTTAGAAAAAAAAATGTCTCTTCAGGTCCTTGGTTTTTGATCTCTCTTATACTGTACCTTCCGGTAAACACACTCATTATTCCCCCACTTTCCAGTCTTCTTCTGTAGCTACGTGTCTATAATTCCCAGTCATACTACAGTATTGCTTTTACTTTCCTTTGCTCAGTTCCGTTTGCTTATGAGACCTAAAATGCCTTCCGGGTGTTTCTCACCAGTTACTTGTGTCTATTGGGAATTCTGGGTGAACGGACAGAGCCTTGGAACTTAGGCGTTCAAGCCAGCTTGAAATTAGCTCTCAATTTTGCAGAACCAATTACCCTCAGGTCCCTCATGCTGATGGAAGTGAGTTTTAAATCGTAGATCTGGCTGCTTAGCAAAAACTGGGCTTTGTCAAATGGGAGAATACCCGGGTGATGCTGGCTTGAGCTCTTCCGTGACTAAGGAGCACTTATCCTTCTCTGCTTTTTATTGAAAATGTCATGAGCTTTATTGCCTAAGTGTTATAGCACAAGGACAAAGTGGGAAATTACTTTAATTTCCATTCAGAGTGCTATATTGCCTGCCTGTTTCTAGAGGGCACAAAAGGGCAGCTGGCTGTGCAAGAAAAGGGTGTATTTTGCACATAAGTGTCCCTAAAACTCTAGTTACGATTCTTTGTCTCATTTTTTAAGGGCCTGATGCCAGAAGAGCTGTAAGAATGTTTTCTTGCTACAAACTTTTTACTTGTTCTAACGTATTGGGATTATGATACAACTTAATATTATAAAGCAAATTGACAAGTAAAAAAATAATGGTGTTTGCATGGTCAAAATAAATTTGTTTCATATTAGAAGGATACTGTTTTCTGATAGAATTAAATAACTATTCAATCTTGGGATCAGAAGAGAACGACCATTTATCTAAATGAATCTTTGTATGAGATCCCAACCAAGTGACTATCTAACCCATGTTTGGTTTTATCTACTGCCAGAAACGCTTTCCTTGGATAATACATCATATCTTTGCTGTGCTCCATTAGAAATCTGTTCTTCGTATTATGCCCCAGTTGGTCCTGGTATAGCCTGCACCCATTGATCCCACTCCCAATCCAATAGAACAAATCAGAATTAATTCACCTCTCTTCTCCCTGACAAGCTATAAAATATTTGAAGGCAGCTTTTACATTTGCCCTGTCTTTTCTCTTCTCCAAGATAAACTTCCCTAGTCCTCTCTTTCCTATATACCATCCTGTTGACTTTGTCCCGATAATGCTGTGCTTGATCCTCATTCCTTGTAAATGAAAGCATCTAAAAATGAATAAAACAAGTCAAGTATTACATAATAGTATGCTTTCATGAGTAAGGATTTTACGGCATGTGTCAGGAGGAAACACTTCTATCATTTATTACATATCCCATGATGTAATTATTTATTTGGTTGTGTATGCTGTACCTTGATAAGGAAAATATTTAGTCTCAGAAAAGTACATAGATCATATTAAGATGAAAGAATTTGTTAGAAAGAAATCGGGTCAAAAGGCAAATGACAGTAGGAGAAATAAAATGATGTCAAAGGTAAGATTAATAGCCAACGCATGTCACACGCCCAGCTCCCCACTTCCACAGCTGAAGCGAGGAGGTAACTCTAATCAGTTATATGATTCGCAGTCTCCAAAAGATAACAGCAACCTCAGTTCTCAAGAGAAATATAACCATTTTTGGTATTGAGACATTTCTGTGGCTGCACGTGGAAAGGACACTAGATGGAATATTTAGAGATATAATTTCCAAAATGCCTTTTAGATGTACAGTTGTATGAATTTTGATAAGCTTATACATGCATGTAACCCCCACCACAAGAAAGCTATAAAATACTTCCATCACCCCCCAGATTTCCTCATGCCCCTTTGGACTCGGTTCCGCCAGCCTCAGCACCTGGCAACTACTGATCTGATCTTTCCGTCCACGGTTTCCCCATTTCTGTCATATAAATAGTCATATAGCATGTCACCTTTTCGTCTTCTTTCATTTGGCATAATGCTTTTGAGGTTCATCTGTATTGTGTCTATCCGTAGCCCATTCCTTTTTATTGCTTTACAGTACCCCAGTGCCCTACTCTAGCTTGCACCCAGTTTGTTTATCCTTTCACCAGTTAGCGGACATTTGCACTCTTCCCAGTTTGGAGTGTGTCATAGCCCATTTGGGCTGCTGTAACAGAAATACCATAGCCCAGGTGGCTTAACAACAACAGGAATTTATTGCTCACAGTTCTGGAGGCTGGGAAGTCCAAAACCAGGCACCAGCAGATTTGGTTCTGGTAGGGCCTGCCTCCTGGTTCATAGCCATATTTTCAGTGTTTTCTCACATGGCAGAAGGGACAAGGGAGCTCCCTGGGGTCTCTTTTATGAGGGCACTAGTCCCATTCACAAGGACTCCATCCTCATGACCTAATCACCTCCCAAAGGCCCCACCTCCTAATACCACCACTTTGAGGGATAGGATTTCAACATAGGGATTTTGGGGGGACACACACATTCAGTCCAGTGCAAGAGTGATTATGAATGCAGTTGCTATTAATATTCATGTACAAGTCTTTATGTGGATGTATGTTTTCATTTCTCTTAAGAAGATACCTAGCTGGAATGCTGTATGGTATGGTAAGTATATGTTTAACTTGATGAGAAACTGCCAAAATGTTTTCCAAAGTGGCTGTACCCTTTATAATTCCCACTAGCGATGTATGAGCGTTCTGGTTACTCTACATCCTTGCCAGCACTTGATACGATCAACTTTCCTTTCCTTGTAAATTTCAGACACTAATACATACACATATAGTGGTATCTCCTCATGACTTTTATTAGCTTTCTTTACATTTGCTTGCTGTTCTTTAGTGATATATATGTTTATATCTGTTGCCCATCTTTTACTGTATTGACTTTTTCCTTATTGAGTTTGAGGGTTTTTAGGTATTCTACACGCAGTTTTTCTTAACAGGTATTTGTTTTGCAAATATTTATGGCAGATGATGGCTTGTGCTTTTCATTGTCTTCACAGTACTTTTTGAAAAAAGAAGTCTTCAATTTTTGTGAAGTCCTGTTTGTCATATTTTTCTTTTATGATTCATGTTTTATGTGTCCTACCTAGAGATCTTTGCCTAACTCAGGCAGGGCCTCCTGTGTTTTCTTCTATGTGTTTTATCATTTTAGGTTTAATATTTGGGTTGTGTCAGTTTTGAACAGTTTGTCCATTGCATTATTGGAGTAACACGTGAATCAGTTTCAAAGATACTGTTCTTAAACCTTTCTTAAAGATTATTTATTCATTTGAGAGAGAGAGAGAGAGAGAGAGCACCTGTGCTCACACAAAGCAGGGTGAGGGGCAGAGGGAGAAGGAGAGAATCTTTTTTTTCTTTTTTTTTTTATTATGTTCAATTAGCCAACATACAGTACATCATTAGTTTCTGATGTAGTGTTCAATGATTCATTAGTTGCCTGTAACACCCAGGGCTCATCACCGCACGTGCCGTCCTTAATACCCATCACCCCCCATACCCCCAGTTACCCCATACCCCCACCCCCTCCCTTCTGTAACCCTCACTTTGATTCCCGGAGTCCAGAGTCTCTCATGGTTTGTCTCCCTCTCTGATTTCTTCCCGTTCAGTTTTCCCTCCCTTCCCCTGTGGTCCTCCACACTATTCCTTATGTTCCACATATGAGTGAAACCATATGATAATTGTCTTTCTCTGCTTGGCTTATTTCACTTAGCATAATCCCCTCCAGTTCCACCCATGTTGATGCTAATGTTTGGTATTCGTCCTTTTTGATGGCTGAGTAATATTCCGTTGCATATATGAATCACATCTTCTTTATCCATTCACCTGTTGAAGGGCATCTCAACTCAGGAGGTGAGAATCTTAAGCAGATTCTGTGCTGAGCACAGAGCTCTACGTGGGGCTTGCTTTCTCGATCCTGAGATCGTGACCTGAGCCGAAACCCAAGAGTCAGACACTCAACCAACTGAGCAACCCAGGCGTCCCTGTTCTTAAACAGTTCTTAATAAAAGTCGATGACA
>NC_138373.1:12982178-12997425 GCF_054177405.1 Leptonychotes weddellii | reverse complement strand
TCAAGTATACTTAACATGCAGTGCCACACGAGTTTCAGGTGTACAATATAACGATTCAGCAACTCCACTCACCACTCAGTGCTTATCATGATAATTGTGGTCTTAATCCCCCTCACCTGTGTCACCCACCCCCTTACCCACCTCCCCTCTGGCAACCACCAGTTTGTTCTCTGCATTTAAGAGTCCGTTTTTCGTTTGTCGCTTTTTTTTCTTTGTTAGTTTATTGTTTCTTAATATTAACTCAGAAGCCCTTCTTTCTTGAATGAATTAGATGTCTGGTAAATATACTCCTGACTCATGACAGTAAAATCATGTTGTCTGCAAACGGGAGGAAGTTTTTAGTATTGTTTTATAGAAGGTTGGAGGAAAGAGCACACACAAAGGATCGAGCTTTTCCAAAAGTAGTATTAAGCAATTAAAGGCACACTTTAAAAAAAAATGTGAGCCAGTAGACATTTCTGTTTTTCCCTGAATCCTTAAAAACTATTTCTACCAACTTATACCCCAGTGGTATTTTTAAGGTGCTGATTTTGAGTTCAACCCAACTCAATAAAACTATCTTATCCCATACAGATTACTCCCTAGGTAATAGAATACTGCATTGGCCAATATTGGAAGAGCCATATCTGAAGACCACCTCATTTAGAATATTGTCTGAGAAGCTCAGACTTGTGATTTATATAGAGGAAAACACGCATACACTTTTTTTGGGGGGGGGTACTAGATTCTCTTTTATTACAGCAAGGTTTGGGGGAGGTAGTTTGGGCTGACCTATCTCTAACCATGTCTTTTTTTTTTTATGTTATGTTAATCACCATACATTACATCATTAGTTTTTGATGCAGTGTTCCATGATTCATTGTTTGCGTATAACACCCAGTGCTCCATGCAGAGCGTGCCCTCTTTAATACCCATCACCAGGCTAACCCATCCTCCCCCCCCCCACACACATACACTTTCAGTGAAATGTTCCATAAAATAAATATATCTATACTTTGGGAGGGAATGAAGAGTTGTCCTTTTGAAAGTGATTTAATGGTCACAGGGTAAAACTAGATAGGGTCATACCCATGGAATTGATGGAAACCCCCTTTTTTAAACCCTTACCCATTTCACTCACCCACCGCCCACCTCTGACAACCACCAATTTGTTCTGTGTATCTATGAGTTCAGGGTTTTTTTTGAGATTCCACATATAAGTGAAATCAGACAGTATTTGTCTTTCTCTGTCTGATGGAAACACTTTTAAGTTCACAAGGAGCTAGACCCTAAGCTTGGTGTGAATAGGGTCCATATCTTTCTTGTTCATGCTTGCATCCTTAGTTTCTAGCTCAGAGCCTGTCACATAATAGGCAAAGAATGAATGAATGAATGAATGAATGAGTGTTTCCTGGACTCAGTTCAAAAGCCGCTTGGGCAATCTGTAAGTATTTAATGATATTAAGTAGGCATATGCCCAGAAATCCCAGGCTGGGTATTCTTCCTAGAGACATTCACACAGAGGACTGTAAAAGAGCATATGTAGGAGGATGCTGATTATGGTCTGTTTGTGGGACTGAGTTGGAGGTAGCCTAGGTGTCCATCCCTAGGGTATGAATAATATGAAATAATTTGCAACAATCCAGATGTGCATGGACAGCAATGTGGATAAATCATAAAAATGAATTCTTTAGTCACAAAAGTAAGAAACACAATGAGATTCATAGCACGATACATTTATGTAGTTTAAAGCACATGGACATTTGAAACAGCAAATATTTTGAGGCAGTGCATCAGAGGGGATAAGAACATGGATTCTGGAGGCGCCTGGGTGTCTCAGTCATTAAGCGTCTGCCTTTGGCTCAGGTCATGATCCCAGGGTCCTGGGATCGAGGCCCGCATTGGGCTCCCTGCTCGGTGGGAGGCCTGCTTCTCCCTCTCCCACTCCCGCTGCTTGTGTTCCCTCTCTCACTGTGTCTCTCTCTGTCAAATGAATAATAAAATAAACAAAATCTTTAAAAAAAAAAAAAAAAAGAATGTGGATTCTGGAGCCAGAACTCACGGGTCCAAATCCCAGTTCCACTACTTACTGCTTATCTTAGGTGAGCTACTTAGTTTCTTTGTGCTTCAGTTTTCTCATTTGTAAAATGGTGACGCCTCATTGCATTGTTATCCAGATTAGGTGAGTTAATGTATGTGAAGCATTTAGAACATATAATAAGTGCCCCATTTCTATCATAACTATAATTACAAAAGAATATGCCTAAAGACATATATCAAACACGTTAGAGTGGGTGACCAAGGGGGTAAAGGAAAAGGAGTAGAATTTGGAGGTGAAGAGGGGAGGGGGAGAAAAAAAGGGAAAAGAAAGTTATTTAGAGCTTACGGTTGGGGCATGGGACCTTATTTTGTGACACTGGGGAGAGTAAACTCTCCAGGTTTCCCTGGTATCTGAGATTCCAAAACTTCAAAACCACTTTCAAGTCTTAGATACCTATGTCTAGACCTGTCCTCGTTACAGTATTTGAAAGCCAAACTTAGATCCTTGTATAAGAATGGATTGTAGCTGAATCTTTCGAGGTTACTAGCATTTTGAGTAAGTGTTGCATTGATGAGAGCGCTGATGATCTCTTCTGATTTCACTTTTCCTTATCACTTTGTTAGTCTCATCAGGATTTGCTTTATTTGTTTATTTTACTTACTTTATTTTTGCCTTGGCAGTCAGGCACAAGAAGGGAGAGACCCACATCTGCATGCTATAGATACAACTGGTTTTAAGTGTTCAGCAATTTGTAGGGAAGATATGGGAGAAATTCTTTTCCTCAAGGCAGCCAAGATGGAATTTTGAAAGTCACTGGATAATGAAATGTTACTAGTGGAATTTGAACTCTTTCTAGTCAGTCTCATTGTTTTGAGCCCAATCTCACCATTGTACAGGGTTAAAATGAAGGGACATGTTCAGTCTTTATATAGTCCAGAACGTCCATCCAAATGTTGGTCGCAAGCACAGAGGGACCAAATATGACTTGGTCTTGGTCAACAGCTCCCCAGCATGGAGGTGGTGTTCACAGTGAGGTTTGTTACAAGTAACTTGTTCCTACTAACATTAGTTTTTTGTGCCTGTGTGAGTGGATTCAGGTTATTCCTATAATAACTTCCCTCTTTGTCATTTGCATTTTGTATCAGAACTTCGTGAAGAAACAGAATGCCCCCAGGTACAAATGAGGAGGCGTTAATGAGGAGACGGTTTATGTAGTGTAGGCAGGTTAAGGAACAAACGAGATTGTGAGGCTCCCCGCGACTCACACAGATGGAGGATGTTCCTACTCACTGAGCGCTGGAGGGAAAGGGTTACTAGAACCCCATTGGAGCAAGAAGAGGAGACACCCAGTGGCAAATTCCACTGCTAGAGCAACAGAGCCCTTTCAGAAAGTGAACAGGGGAGAAATAACCCTGACCTCTCTCTTCAAATGCCCTCAGATTTCCTGCCATCGTCGCCCATTGGCCTCACCCAACCAGAAGCCAGTTGCAAGGTTGTCTAGGAGATGCAACCCTGCGGTATCAGCTTTCCAGGGCCCAGAACAGAGAGGGGCAGAGAACAGATTGGGGGGATGGAAAATGGAGAGTTGTCAGCGTACATTTCTATCTTTCTTTTTTTCTTTTTTAACAAAGAGAGGAGTTTGGGGATTTTATTTAACAGTACCCATGGGAGTGTGGGACAAATGTGAACAGAATCTGCTAAGTATTTTATGGCAGGAAAGAGATTGCAAATTACTGGTCTCTGAGGCTGATTCCCAGGGTAGAATTTAGGTAATGTTTTCCTCACATATATCTCATATGCTATCACTGAGCACAACTAGGTTCTATTTATAAATACATTTGGTAGGGAAATTTCTGTTAAGATTTAAATATATGCCTTTAGAAGAGAGGTCCCCAGGGAATGTAAGCTCCATTTCCAATTCTTTGTCTTCTTTGCCATTGTATACCAGTATCTCCCACAGTGCCTCCTGGCATTGTGAATGAATGAATGAATGAACGGGAAGTGATCTTCATACACTTTAAATAGTCTAGGTATGGATTCATTGGATCCATATCCAGTTCAAAAAAATATGATAGTGACTTTGCCAATGATGTAAAATTCTTTAAAAACAAATGATCTTACAGGGTGATGGGTATTAAGGAAGGCACATGTGGTGATGAGCACTGGGTGTTATATGCAACTAATGAATCATTGAACACTACATCAAAAACTAATGATATATGTTGGCTAATTGAACATCATAAAAAACCCAAAAAAACAAAACAAATGATCTTAATATTGGGACCAGACGGACATGTAGGTGCCTGCACCTTGATGGTAAAGTGGAGGGTTATAACTAAGACACATCATGTTCAGTTTGCCAAGGAATGGAAAAGAATCAGGATGAGAAATAGATTCTGGTCCTATGAGCCATGAAGTTTGACCATGGTCCTCTTATGCTGATAGAGATGGGGGTGGAGTGGCATTTGTCTCTTATCTTTGCTGTAAGTATTCACTGCACATACCCCTCCCCCACAAACAATCAGAAATGTAAAAAGTCAAAAGCCTAGAATATATCAAGATGCCCTAAACTTCAAATCTCTTTTACACATATAATATTAAAACTTATCAGAAAGGCTGTGGAAAGTTTACAGTAGAGCAAGGAAGTTAAAGCTCCACTTTTCTAGCCAGAAGGCTAGGGAGGGAGGCCCTGAGCACACCCAGAGGAGGGCCTTGAAAAAACAACATAAAGTCATATGAACTTCTGAGCTCACTCCCAGATTGCACATGCACAGATCTGATTCTGAACAGCATAGTAAAGGCTTTGAGGACTGATTCATAGTATAGATAACCTCCCAGGTTGCAGACCGGCCAGTAGATTGCACACCCCCAGGACAGATCTGAATAGCACTGCAAAGGCTTTGTAAACTGAGCTGATTTTGGAACCGCAGGGAGTAAATCAGAACTTGTGGCCTTGGTATAGGGCAAAGACCTTCATGACCTTGGGTTGAGCAAAGTTCTTAGATATGACACCAAAGCACAACCCGTGAAGGGAAAAAAATGAATTGGACCTCAACAAAAATAAAACTTTTAATGCAAATCAATGAGATATCAACTCAACACCAGTTGGATTGGTTATTTTCAAAAAGACAAATATAGCAAGTGTTGGTGCAGCTGTGGAGAAAAGGAACCCATGTGCACTGTTGATGGGAATGAAGTGGAAAACAGTATGGAGGTTCCTCAAAAAATTAAAAATAGAACCATAAAAAAAGCAGTTCCACTTCTGGGTATTTACCTGAGAAAAATAAAAACCAACAATTCAAAGAAATATATGCACCCCTATGTTCATTGCAATATTATTTACAATAGCCAAGATATGGAAACTGCCTAAGTGTCCATCAATAGGCGAATGGAGAAAGATGTGGTATGTGCATGTGCATACATGTACACACACACGCACACATATGTACACACACACGCACACACACACTGGAATATTATGCAGCCATAAAAGAATGAAATCCTGCCACTTGTGACAACATGGACCTACCTAGAGGGTGTTATGCTAAGTGAAATAAGTCGGACACAGAAAGACAAGTACCATATGATTTCACTCATATGTGGAATTTCAAAAACAAAACAAATGAACGAACAAAACAAAACAGAAATGGACTCATAGGTACAGGGGACAAAGTGGTGGTTACTAGAGGGGAGGGGGTTGGCAGAATATGGATGAAATAGGTAAAAGGGATTAAGAGGTACCAACTTCTCATTATAAAATGAGTAAGTCTCCAGGATGTAAAGTACAGCATGGGGAATATAGTCAATAATATTGCAATTACTTTGTATAGAAGGAACAGATGGTAATTAGACTTTTCGTGGGGATCATTTCATAATATATAAAAATATTGAATCAGTATGACACCTGAAACTAATAGGAAATTGTATGCCAATTATACTTCAATAGGAAAAAAAATAATGAAAATAATCAAAAGTTCTTGCTTTGTAAAAAAAACCCAAAAAAACCCAACACTAGTAAGAGAATGAAAGGAGAACCAGAGTGGGAGAAAATATCTGTAAATTACACATCAAAAAGGGACTCATATTCAGAATATACAAAGAACTCTCAAAAATCAACAGTGAGTAAACAAACAGCCCAGTGCAGAAATGGGCAAAATATATGAACAAACACTTCACCAGAGAAGATATTTGAAAGCACAGAGAAGAATAAGCACATGAAAGACACTCAACATCAGTAGTCATTAGAGGGGAATGCAATTAAAACCACAGGCAGATACACCTGTCCAGATTGCCTAAACTAAAACAAGCAAACAAATGAAACAAAGCAATAAAAACCCTGATAACACTAAATGTGGGTGAGGATACGGAGCCACTGGAACTCTTAGACATTGCTCATGGAATGCAAAATGGTACAACCACTCTAGAAAAAAATTTGGCAGTTTCTTACACAGTTGAACATATACTTAACATATGACCCAACAACCCCACTAAGTATTTACCCTAGTTGAGTTAGAAACCTATGCACACACATGCATTGACTTGTGCATGAACATTTACAGCAGCTCTTTTCACAATTGCCCAAAACCGGAAATGACCTACATTATCTATCAGCTGGTAAACGGATCGACTGTAGTGCTTTTGTAATGGAATATTGCCCAGCAACCAAAAAAACTGAGTAAACTATTAATATATATAGGAATGTAAGTGAATCTCAAGGCCTTTAGGCTGAATGAAGAAAGCTTGTCGTAAAAAAAGACATATATGACTCCATTTATAGGGCACTCTGGAAAAGATAGGATTATAGGAACAGCAGATAGAGGAGTGGTTGTCAGGATTTGGGGGTGAGGGATGCATTTGACCACAAAACTATTTGTGGGAGGAGGGAACTTTTCAGAATCCCGATTATGGTGATGGTTATAATAGTCTATCAGGCCTTAAGAAAAGACCATGAGCTGGGGCGCCTGGGTGGCTCAGTCGGTTTAGCGTCTGACTTCAGTTCAGGTCATGATCTCAGGGTCCTGGGATCGAGCCCTGCATCAGGTTCCCTGCTCAGCGGGGAACCTGCTTGTCCCTCTCCCTCTGCCCTTCCCCCTGCTCATACTCTCTCTCTCTCAGGTAAAAAAATAAATAAAATCTTAAAAAAAAGACCATGACTCAGTCAGGTTTATAGAATTGTACATAACACCAAGAAAAATCCCCACTAGAACCATATTATGGGTGTGTGCCTGTGTATGATAGGGTGGTTGTCACGCAGGTATATGCATTCATCCAAACTCACTGAGCACTTAAAATTGGTGGTTTTTGTGGCATGTCAAATATACCTTAAAGAAGTTGAATACAAATATTGGTAAATCAAACAAATCATAATGAAATACCACTGCGCCCTTATCTGCATGGTTAACGTGCAAAAGGATGGCAATACCAGATGCTGGCAAAGACAAGGAGTGGCCAGCCTCATTCCCTGCAAGTGGGGGTATGCATTTTTTGGAAAACTCTGTGGTGCTTGGTCCTAATGCTGTGCATTCCTGTGCCTAGAATACCTCTCATTGTGTACCTTATGGAGGAGAGCACACAGAGCCCCAAGACCATGAGTGCCAGTGTTCAAAACAGTACCATCCTAGCTCTAACCGGCGACAACTCAGCCATCAAAAAGAGTGAAGAATAAATCGTGGGGTACTCATTCTCTGCAGTACTATATAGCAGTGAAAGAAGACACACTGTAGACAGTGAAGGTGCATGACACGAACAGCAGTCCGAGCAACCTCGCCAACTTCCCAAACACCGAATGTAGCATATGAGAGCAAAGAAAAGTGTCCCAGGCTTTTTTTTTTAAGATTTATTTATTTATTATTTGAGAGAGAGAGAGCACATGAGTGAAGGGAGGGGCAGAGGGAAAGAATTTCAAGCAGATCTCCCCGCTAAGTACGGAGCGCGACGCAGGGCTCAGTCTCATGACCCTGAGATCATGACCTGAGCCAAAATCAAGAGTCAGACACTTAATCGACTGAGCCATCCAGGCATGCCCAAAATTTCCCAGTCTGAAAATGAAAACACTTCTATGTTTCCTCCCCCATTCAAATAGTCAACAATAGTAGCAACAACAAAAATCCAAAGAATCAACCAGCTCATTTCTGTCTAAGTCACCCCCTGGAAACTACATTCATATGTCCGAGAACTGAAGTTACTTAATCAGGGGCTTGTGATTGGTAAGCTGAGGAAAGCATCTGGGGTTTTCTGTGATCGGTACAGGTGACAGTAAGCTGAGGGGGACTGTCGAGGTCTGGGAGTAGTGTCTTTGGGGGGTTGAGCTTTTGGAGGGTGAAATATTTCATTCTTGAGTTCCCTACTGCAAGAGACTTTGCTTTCTTTTTCAACCCTTTTTGCTTTCACTTTTATGCTTTCATGTCAGATTGCCTCATGTTTTCATCGTTCCAGATCAATAATGATAAATTTCTTACAGTGAAGATAAATTTTAGCTTTAACCATGAATCAAAGAGTCACAGTCCCACCTACCTCCTATCAACCTCACCAAAAAGAGTAAATCAAAATTCTTTCACAGAAAATAAAAGAGGATTGTCAATCAGAGCCGAGGGGCTGCTAGATTATTCCAGTGTCCTAACCACGACTTTCGCTAAGATAAAAACAAGATGATTAATTGCAGATTATCTTCCCGTGTCTCATTTAGCTTTCCTCACCCTCGACCAATTCATAAAGCTCCCTCTGAAGGGAGATGAAGGGACCAACTATCACAAATAAAATAAAGATGCTCCTGGCTCACCGTATCTGCATTGCTAAGTTCAATCAAGACTTTGCGTTGGAATAACACAGAAGCATAAAATTTTCAGACACCCGTATCTGCAGTCTTTCTGGTTGCAGTTCCTCCCCTGCAGCATCCGTATGTGCTCCAGTCATCCCATCCATCACAAAAGGAGTTATTTTCTGCTGTTAGAATTCAGAGATGGGGACTGCTCAGTCTGCACTCCCTAGGCTGGGGGTTTTCAGTGAAACCACATGCTCTGGGCTCCCCTGGCTGCCAGACTGCACAATGGCTTTCAGTCTTGAGGCCCCAGGCCCACCTGAAGTATGTCATATTTCTAACCCTCCTCCTAGGTGTGGCTGTCCACCCATTTGCCATTACTACGTACATCATAGTCAGGTTATGCTAGAATCTGTCTCCAGCCTGGGTGGCTCTTCGGAGTCCCAAAGCGTCCTGGGCCCATTGAGCCTGGGCACCCTGAAGCCCTTAGGTCCATCCTATATACTGGCCCAATATTTTTTAAAAATTTTTTAAAGATTTTATTTATTTATTAGAGAGAGAGAGCACATGAGAGGGGGAGGGTCAGAGGGAGAAGCAGACTCCCCACTGAGCAGGGAGCCCGACTCGGGACTCGATCCTGGGACTCCAGGATCATGACCTGAGCCGAAGGCAGTCGCCCAACTGAGCCACCCAGGCGCCCCTATACTGGCCCAATATTAATTGGTTTTTGAATCTAAAGAAACCGTGTTCCCTATCCCACACAGAGCAGTGGGCAAAGCACTCATGTTGAGGTCCAACAGACCTGGGTTTGAACCCCAACTGTACCATTTACTACGTAATCTCTAAATTTACTAACTTACAGTCCTCACCTATAAAGTAGGAACTGTGGCCACCTCATTGACCATTTTGAACTTAAGGAGAGAACATATATCAAAAGGTCATCAGCCTCTCTCTCTCTCTCCACTATAGCATTCCATTAGGATACAAACCTTCTAAGACAACTCTCACCCTAAAAACAACAAATGAAACTCTGTTCACACCCCTGCCCCCTCCAGCTTATAACTCATTTTTCTTCTCCCCTCCGTGGATAACCCTTCCAAAGAGTAGTCTGCACTCATTCACTGCCGTCGATTCTGTCCTCACACTGACTCCTGAATCCACTCTGATCGGCCAGATTTCCATCCCTGCTACCCATAAAAAGCTCTAGTCAAGGTCACTGATGACCTCCATGTTGCTAAATCGAATGGTCCATTTTCAATCCATCTCTTCTTGGCCTCCCGGCAGCCCTGGTATGGTTGGTTATGCTCCCTTCCTTAAACACTCCTTCCACTTGGTTTTCAGGATGGCACATGCATCTTTTCTCCCTCTCATCTCCTTCTCCAGCTCCTTTACTGAGTCTCCTCATCCCTTGGTACTAAACCCCAGAGGATCCTGATTGTCCTTGGACTCATTTCATTGTAGACCTCACCCATGTCTGTGGATTTAAATACCTCTATATGCTGAAGGTTCCCAAATTCATACATTCAGACATTTCCTCTGAATTCCAGGCTCCTATGACATCCTGTCTTGGATATCGTCACTTGGTCACATCCTCTCTTAGATACCATCACTTTGTCACGTACCGCATATCAGCAAGTCCTACTGATACATATCCAGCATCTGGCTATATCTCCCCATCTTCTGGTCCAAGCCACTGTTGTCTTTTGCCTGGATTATTGCAGTAGCCTCTTCACTGATCTTCCTGTTTCTGCCCTTTCCTGCCCCCATTTACTAACACAATCAGACTTAAGTTACAATGTGAGATAGCTCATGTCATTCTTTTGCTCCCCCTTTGTCTTTTTTAAAAGTTGAAATCCTCCATGGTGTGCCTCTGCTACCTTTGCTTCCACTCTCACTCTGCTGTGACTGCACTGGCTTCTTGGCTGCTCCTCAAACACATCAAGCAGGTACCTGCCTCAGGGCCTTTGCACTGCAATTTCTTCTAGCTGGAAACCTGTCCCCCAGACACCTCAGGGCTTCTTTCCTTGTTCTCTTTAGATCTCTGCCCACATGTTAGAGAAGTCTTTGTTGGCCACACTGTATTAAGTAACCACTCCTTCCCTCCTTACCCTCTCCTGGCTTTCCTTATCCCTCTTGTTTTGCCTTAATTTTCTCCATGGCACTTTTCACATTCTTTCATAAGATATTACTTTGTATTAGTTTATTGTCTGTCTTCCCTCATTAAAAAATAAGCTCATTCAGCAACTTATTCTCTGTTGCAGTTTCTTTGTCTAACCAAATGGTTTAAAGAGTCCCAATTTTTAGTCACCTCCCAAGGACATTGTGAGGAGTAGACATGATAATACATATAGAAATGCATTGGAATTCACTAAAAGTGCTACCTGCATGTAAGGCATTAGTTCTGTCATCACCATTATCAATAAAGAGGATTCCAGGGGGTTTCAGCCTCTGCCCTCCTTGGGTACCTGCCTATAGGAAGGCTTCTCTTCTTCCAACTGGAGAAAAAGCCAGAATGTCTCCTCATATACCAACAGACAGGATAGATGAGGCTGCTGAGGGGCCACAGAGGCCAGGAAATGGGATGAGTGGCTGTGGGCAAGCCACAGTGTGCGTCAGAACCTCAATTTCCAAAACATACCAAAAATGAGGTATTCATAATATTTCCTCTGCAAGGCTCTCAGATTTGATAAGATCAGGAAAAAAATAGGCAAATGCTTGGTCTACAGAGAAACCTAGCGAAGTGACAAGGTGCAGATTGCTGATGCACACCCTATAACCTTGGGTGCGTTATTTTACTCCTCTGTGCCTCTTTTTCCTCCAAGGGTAAAAGAGGGTGCTAACAGAACCCATCTCTTGGGGTTGTAGTGTGGTTAATTGCAAAGCACGTAGAACAGTTCCTGGCTGTTCTAATAAATGTTACCTGTCTTTATTACTATTGTGTTAATATTTGTAGAGTATGAAGCACCACACAAAAATATTTTTTTGTATTATCATGTGTTCTTTTTAGCTGGGGCCAATGAGAAGTGGTGAAAAGATTAGGGGCATCTCATTGACCCACATCTGTTGAACCATAGCTACCCACTAAAAGCATTTTAAAGAGATGTGTAACTAATGACCAAAGTCAAACCGAAATATATATATTTAAAGACTCCCCTCTCAGTCCTTCAGAATTCTTTTGATGTCCTTTGATAACTCTCTTAGGGAAGAATAAGTGGCAAGATTCAAGAACTCTCTGATGTAAAGTAAGAGATAATAGGAAAGTTGCATCAGCATGAGTTTGGTTTGCCCCCAGACTGTGATTAGAATTGTAGATTCCACAGGGGTCTCCCCAAAAGGATTTGGGGTATGCATTAGATCTTTCTAAGTGACTTCCCTTCTTTGAGTCTGAGTTTCCACATTGTAAATTTGAGAGTATTAATAACCGCCCTAAAAATAATGGCAGTCACTCTCCAGTCCCATCCCACCCTGGGTTCTCTAGCAATAATGAATTCATTGCAGTTGTTCCAGTAAGCTAAATTCTCCCTCACCTCTGAGCCTAAGCTGTGTCTTTTTTCTACATTGCCAACCTCAATCTCCAACTTGCAAGATTTTAAGACTGTCCCTAGCTTTTACTTCCTCTGGGAGAGGGATCCCTTCTCTGTGCCCCTACAGAAACATATGCCTGCTGCCATCAAAGCACTTACCCCATGAAATGGAAATTGCTATCTGTCATAAGCTTGCAGGCCCTGCTAAGCATTTGGCCCCTGGGTACCCAGCAGAATGCCTAGCACATAAACGGCACTCAGGATATATTTCTTCCTCGGGAAATTTTATTGACAATTATTCAGTGTGCTTTTACACACATTTTGGAAGACTTAGTATGCCGATAAAATGCCATAACACCTTAAAAAGCTAAAAGCACTATGAAAAGAATATGTATTAAAAATGAGACCGACCTTTCAGGAAGACTTTGGTGATATACTGCAGACAAAAAAGGTAATGGCATCTTTCCTCGCATCTGACTCTTGGTTTTGGCTCCGATCATGATCTCATGGTCGTGGGATCGAGTCCCACAAGGGGCTCTGCGTTCGGTGTGGAATCTGCTTCAGATTCTCTCTCCCTCTCACTCTGCCCCTCCTGCTAGTGTGCGCACGCTCGCTCTCCCTCTCAAATAGATAGATAAATAAATAAATAAATAAATAAATAAATAAATAAATAAATAAATAAAATCTTTTAAGAAAGTATAGAGGATTGAAACACAAAGAAGCACATGGGCATTTATAAGGGGAAGCACTTCTACCACTAGAGGAATCAAAGAAGATTTTATGGAGATGACTTGAGGGGTGAGAAGAAGTTGGGCAGTTTCAGATGGACTTTGCATGTGAAGGTGAGGAGGATGCAGAGAACCCACAGTGCTGAGCTGACAAAAGCATGGTGGGGGACCTGGGTTTTAGAAAGGATAAACTAGCTGGCTGGGCAAGGTGGACTAGTCCAGAGCCTGGAGCAGAATAAGGATGCTCCTACAGTCATCCAGGTAAGGGCTGAAGGGTCTCATGTAGACGGAGGGAAAGGCATGAAAAGCACAGACATTGTAGAGGAGGAAAGGATTTCTGTGGGAGGCCCCTGGGAGGATGTGGAGGCACCAGGGATGCGAGGGCACTGAGCGTGAGGATTTATTTCATGGCTCAGGAAAGTGCCACCAAGTTGCTTCTGATTTCTTCAATTTAGCAATCGCAGTCAGCATATCCAATTCAACAGATCATTGACTTGATTGAGATGCAGGAAGGAAGCTCTCGGAATGGGTAGGCTAGTTCATTGTTCATGCCTCAGCGAGCAATTGTTTCCCTCCGAGATGCCCCAGAAAGCAGACTCAGTTCTGGGGTGGTCCTGCCCTGGTTCTCCCTCTGCAATCAGCAGCTGCATCTGTTAGTTGGGGCAAGTGATTGATGGGTTGAGCCTGCCTCCCAGTAGGGGAGTTTTGGGGGAGGGGAGGCTGCAGTGGTTTGAGAAACTGGAACACAGAAAAAGCTGGAGAAGGAAGAAGATCCACAATTGTTTGGGTCCTTGAGTGCATTGTAAAGTCAAGTGCCTTGGCTCAGGGCGAGCCAAAGCTTCTGGATTTTCCGGTTATTATCCGTGTGGTCTTAGTATGGAATGTGACACCTGCAAGTCCAAAGAGGATATTTTGAGATGCTGTAACAAACCAAACTGCTCCCTGAGTTCCTATGGAAGCTGGAAAGCCTTGTTTCTGATATTTACTTCTTCACTGGAAGTGAAGTATTTTCCTGAGGCTACCTGGTGCCAGAGTGCTTTGATCGAATTCCAGTATGGATCCAAAAAAGCTGTGTGGTGCCCTAGGGGCAGCCATGGAAGTCATCCCTTAGTTAAGAGCCTACTATGTGCCGTGCAGGTTTTAGGCATTTGCAGTGAATGGAACAGAGAGAGAGATAGACCATAAACAAAGAGATGTCATTTTCTGATAAGTGCTCTGGTGAAAATAAAGCAGAGTGATAGAATAGAGACTGGGGGCTAATTGGGCATGGCTGGTGAGGGCAGGCTTCCTGTAGAAGGTGACATGGCTTGGAAAGGAATGAGAAGGTGGAGCTGGCTTTATCAAGAATTGTGGGAATGGCATTCTTTGCAGAAGGAATAGCAAGTTCAAAGTCCTAAGGTGGGAAAACTTGGCGTATGCCCAGAGCAGCAAGACAGCTGGTCTGGCTGGAGTACAGTGAGGCAGGAAGGTGGGCTGGGGCAGACTAGTGGGAGCATGCAGCCCATCCTAAGGAGTGGGGAAGCCACTGTGAGTTTTGTTTTTTTTTTTTTAAAGATTTTATTTATTTATTTGAGAGAGAGAGAATGAGAGAGAGCACATGAGAGGGGGGAGGGTCAGAGGGAGAAGCAGACTCCCCGCTGAGCAGGGAGTCCGACGTGGGACTCGATCCCGGGACTCCAGGATCATGACCTGAGCCGAAGGCAGTCGCTTAACCAACTGAGCCACCCAGGCGCCCCGCCACTGTGAGTTTGAACAGGCATGTCCTGATTAGAATCATGGTTTCAAAAGCTGACTCCGGTGCGTGTGCGTATCAGACGGGTGAGGGACAGAGAGAGAGAGTGGGAAGTAGATTCGTTCAGCAAGAAATAATCTGGAATCTCAAAAAGCATGGTAGTGGGAGTCAGAAACCTAGATCCTATTCTCAACCCTTCTACGCTTCCAGGTGTGACCTTGGACTAGCCCCTGTGCCTCAGCTTTCCCATCTGTAAAATGATGGAGTTGGAGCAGGTCCCACACAGGATCCTTTTCCACTTGCCCAGGCCTGAACTGTGGGATGAAACAGGTGTGAGCAGTTATCCATAAGGAGCTTTTTTCCAGATGGTCAAGGAAGAGCGTCTTTCCTCTGCATGTCCGTTATATTTATGGTCAGCCCTTCAGTCCAGACTGCATAGAAAACCAATCCTAATGGATCCCTGAGTAGCATCAGTGAAGCCTTCCT
>NC_138373.1:12945028-12981678 GCF_054177405.1 Leptonychotes weddellii | reverse complement strand
GAATTAATTAGAGAACATTGAAAACTTGGAAATGCCTATACAACCAGCTTGTGCATTAATTTAAGACATTTTTTTTTCAGTTTTATTGAGATGTAATTGACCTACAGCAACTCTGTTTAAGGTGTACAACATAATGATTTCACTTACATATATTGTGAAATGATGACCACATAAGTTTTCTTTTTTATCATTCATCATCTTATATAGATACCAAAAAAAAGAAAATTTTTTTCCTTGCGTTGACAATTCTTAGTATTTACTCTCTTAACTTTCAAGTACGCCAAAAGCAATATTAACTATAGCCATTGTGTTGTACATTAAATCCCTAGTACTTATTCATCTTGTAACTGGAACTTTGTACCTTTTGACCACATTCCACCAAAACCCACTGTCCTTATCCCCTATTTCTGGTAACCACAAATCTGATCTCTTTTTTTATAAGGTTGGTTTTATTTTGTTTTATTCCACATATAAGTGGGAAATCTCACTTAAGAGCATGCACTATTCGGGGAGCCTGCGTGGCTCAGTTGGTGGAGCATCTGACTCTTGGTTCCAGCTCAGGTCATGATCTCGGGATCATGAGATCGAGCCCTGTGTCGAGCTCTGCACTCGGTGGGGAGTCCACTTGAGGCTCTCTCTCTCCCTCTCCCCTTCCCCCTCCCCCGCTCACATGCTCTCTAAATAAATAAATAAAATCATTTTTAAAATTTGAAAAAAGATCATACAATATTTGCCTTTCTCTGTCTGACTTATCTCACTTAGCGTAATATCTGCAAGATCTATCAGTGTTGTCACAAATGGCAGGATTGCCTTCTTTTTTTAATGGCTGAGTGATTTTCCATTGCATAGACATACCACAAGTTCTTTATTCATTCATCCACTGGTGGACACTTAAGTTGTTTCCATAGCTTGGCTGTTGTAAGTAATGCGGTTGTGAACATGGTGATGCAGGTACCTCTTTAACATACTGTTTTATTTTGGGGGGAAATGTATTTCTAGAAATGGAATTACTGGATCAAAGAGTAGGAAACTCCATACTATTTTCAACTGTAGCTGCACCTTTTGTTTTGTTTTGTTTTTGTTTTTCTGCATTTCCCCAATGATTAGTGATGTGGACCACCTTTACATGTATCTGTTGGTCATCCGTATTTCTTTTTTGGGAAAATGTCTATTTAGATCCTTTGTTCATTTTTTTAAAAATGTATATTCAATTTAATTAACGTATAGTGTATTATCAGTAGTTCAGTGATTCATCAGTTGCATATAACACCCAGTGCTCATATCACGTGCCCTCCTTAATGCCCATCACTCAGTTACCCCATCCCTCTCAACACCCCTCCAGCAACCCTCAGTTTGTTTCCTACAGTTAAGAGTCTCTTATGATTTGCCTCCCTCTCTGATTTCATCTTATTTTATTTTTCCTTCCCTTCCCCTATGTTCATCTGTTTTGTTTCCTAAATTCCACATATGAGTGAAATCATATGATATTTGTCTTCCTGACTATTCTTTTTTTATTGGATTATTTGTGGGGCTTGTACTATTGAATTCTTTGAAAGCTATGAGTTCTTTATATATTTTGGAGATTAACCCTTATCAAATACATGGTTTGAAAATATTTTTCCCATAAGTTGTCTTTTCATCTTGTTGATTGTTTCTTGTTCTGTGCAAAAAACTTTTTAGTTTGATGTAGTCCCACTTGTTTATTTTTTATTTTGTTGCTTATGTTTTAGGTGTTTCACTGAGCTTTTACTGTCTGTCAGGCACCAGTGATTCAGAATTGAATGAGACAAAGTGCTTGTCCACAAAATTCTTGCAATCTAATGGAGAAAATACATAAGAAAACCAACCACTTCTTTATAATATCATAAGTGCATTAGCTGGAATTATGGAAAAGTAGGGACTATGCAGGGGGCGACACTTGTAAGAATAACTTCCCGTGCCTCTTTGTATCCTGTGTACCTGTTGTGGTCAGATTGTAGACAAAAGATTCTACTTTATGTAGCTGTAAAAGTCTTATCGGGGAATGTAGAGAGCTCACAGGATTGTTAGAAAGGTTCAGCTTCCAAGAAGCACTTCCTGTATCACACTACAGATGAGGGCTTCCAAGGAACCTACTGCCTTTAGCATGACAGGGAAGCTGGTGATTCAAGAAGCCATTTGCTGAATCAAGCTCCCACCACAACTCCCAGCTCTGGAATCATACTACCAGGTTCATAATCCACACCAGCAGATTGCATGCTCCTCTGCCCACACATCTGTCTCACTTCTAAGTCAACAGGTCATATAAGTACATTAGGTTAGTAGACCCCTGGCTGCAAGACAGGCTCAGAAATAAGTTTTAGCTCTCCAGACTCTATAATCTACAATATGGGAGGACATAACAGAAGAGCATTGGCAAGACTACTGATTGAGCTGGTCTATACCACCTGCCACCGCAAACCTCCCCTCATCACCCTCCTCAAGGAGGATGCCCGTCTAGCCATCCACAATTATGGCTGGGATCGCACTCCATCCATCAGATATGTCAGATCTGAAAAGGCGCTGGAATTTTTGGTCTCCAACAAAGCCAGGAAATTATGGTCTATTGGCCAAATCCAGCATACCACCTGTTTTTGTATGGCCCAAAGCTAAGAATGGTTTTCACAGATGAACATGTGCCATTAATTTAATGATAGGGAATACTACATTTGAAACCCAAGTAAGCAAGATGTTACCACCTCTCAAAAAAGAGTTTGATTTTTCTCATCCATAGATCCGTATCACCAAAAAAGTACTCTATTATTATTACATTTTTAATTTCATTATTTTATTTTATTTTTGGTAATTTGTTTTCTCCATTGCTGTGGAAGTACTTACATAATTTCCTTGATTTTTGCCTCTTTGCACACAAAGCTTAAAATATTTACTATCTGGCCCTTACAAAAAAAGTGTGCAGACCCCTGATCTAAGAAGAATGCATGATGTTATAGAAGCACCAAAAAGGGACATCTAAATTAGACTGGGAAGTCAGAGATGTCTCTGGCTTAGGTTATGCTTAACCTTGAATGCAAGTAAGAATTTTAAAAATGGAGAAGGGAAGGGAAGGAGTTTAGGGCACAAGAAGCAGCATGTGAGAAGCACAGAGGTGTATGGAGCTGAGACAACAGGATTATACTCATGCCAAAAATGCAGTTGGACTCCTTCATTATACCAAACACAGCAGTGATTTCAAAAGGGGTCATAGACCTAAATACAATAGCTGAAAATATAAAATCCTTAGAAGAAAATTAAGGAGTGAAATCTTCATAATCTTGGGTTAGGTGAAGCCTTCTTAGATATGCCACCAAAAGCACAAGTGACAAAAGATAGATAAATTGGACTTCATTAAAATTAAAAATTTCATTTAAAAAAATGTCAGAAGATGAAATTGTCAAGAAAGTGAAAAGACAGCCCTCACAATGAAATCATATAAGTCATACAGCTTATAAAGGACGTGTATCTGAAATATGTAAAGAACTCTTTCAACTCAAAAATAAGAAGACAAACAACACAATGAAAAAATGGGGCAAAGTAACTGAAAAGACAGTTTTCCAAAGAAGACCTATAAAAGGCCAGTGATCACATGAAAAAATGCTCAACATCGTGTCATTAGGGAAATGCACATCAAAACAGCAATGAGACCGCTCCATGCTCCCTAGGATGGCTGTGATAACAATTTTAAACAAATAGATAGTAATGAGCACTGGCAAGGACCAGGAGAAATTGGAACTCTCAGACACTGCCACATGAATGTAAATCGTGCCGCCAGCTCGGAGAACAGTCTGGCAGTTCCCCTAACAGGTAAACATAGTTGGACTATATAATCCAGCAATTCCACCCCTAGGTAATATCCAATAGGAATCAAAACACATGTCCAGGGGCACCTGGGTGGCTCAGTCGTTAAGTGTCTGCCTTCGGCTCAGGTCATGATCCCAGGGTCCTGGGATTGAGTCCCACATTGGGCTCCCTGCTCTGCGGGAAACCTGCTTCTCTCTCTCCTACTCTCCCTGCTGTGTTCCCTCTCTCGCTGTGTCTCTCTCTGTCAAATAAATAAATAAAATCTTTAAAAAAAACAACAGCAACACATGTCCAGACAAAAACATATATAAGGGTGGCCATAGCACCATTATTCATAACAGCCAAAAATTGGAAGCAACCCAAATATCCATCAACGGATGAATGGATAAACAATGTAGTATGTAGTATGTCCATACGATGGATATTATTGAGCAATTAAAAGAAATGAAATACGATCCATGCTACGATATGAATGAACCTTGACAACATCATGCCAAGTGAAAGAAGCCAGACCAAAAAAAGGTAACATATTGCATGATCCCTTTAATGTGAAACATCAAGAATAGGCAGATCCATAGAATCAGAAAGGAGACTAGTGGTTGCCTAGGGCAGGGAGGGTACAGGTGGGAATGAGAGGTGATGGCTAAAAGGAGTGTGTCTTCTTGTGGTGGTGAATATATTCTAAAGTTGTAGAATAAATTATATAATTGCACAACCTTGTAAATATACTGAAATCATTGAGTTGTGTATTTTAAATATGTGAGTTGTATAGTGTGTGAATTATATCTCAATAAAGCTATTTTAAAAAATAAAATGAGTTCATGGAACTTTAGGAGTTTTCTGATGGGGAAAAACAACAACAACAACAACAATGCAGCAGAAAAACAGCCAGAGACATAGGTTGTGTCCAGATAACACAGGGCACCGTATACTCATCAGTGTGTTCTCAATTTTATTGATGCACTGTAAGCAAGGCAGTGACCTGATCATATTTGAATCTTAAGTCACTCTGGCAACAGGGTAGAGGATGCATTACAGGTGGAGTGAGTGGAGGTAAAGAGAAGAGGGAGGATACCATAGCCATCTCGTCTGGGAGCGATCAAGCCAGAGGGAACTTAGAATCAAGAGACTAGAAACAAGGGACTCAAGGTCTCGATGTTACCAAAAGGACAATATATTGGGAGTAGCACATAAGAGCTCTAGCTGTTAGAAAATAAAGTCAGAGAACTATTTTAATTAACAGTTGCAGAGGCAGAGAAGTTATAAGTAATAACACAGGTCAGTGTGGATTTATAGGTTTGAATTTCTGAATTGTATTCAGTGGCAGAAAGATTAATGACCTCACAACTATTCAGTTCTAAAGCCTTCAATAATTGTTGTGGGAAAAGAACATATCAAATTTTTTTTAAAATAGATCAGTTAAATACTACTTAAGTGACATATCTAAAATATATGAACATAGAATAACAAAACAAGAGGATTGGAAAAAAAATAACATTCAAAGACTAACCAAAAAACATTATTGGGACAAAGAGAGACATTATTTGATGATAAAGTATTTAATTAACCAGCAGGATAGCATTCTTAAAAATTCTATGCATGTATTATCATAGCTTCAAAATATATAAAGCAAAATATTGAAAAATATGGGCAGGAATTGGCCAATTATAGGAGGACATTTTAACACACTTTTCTAAATGATTACTAGTTTACAAAAATTAGTAAAGATTCAGAGGATTTACCTAAGACCTAAGAGGTAGATTAAAGGGAGAGAATGAAATATTTTGCATTATAGTTGAACTTCCTCCTCTGTCTAGGATGTGGGAAATAGGAAAGAGCTTTGCTCCCATTGTAATAACTGGAAAAATCTGGAAAAACTACAAAAATCACAATTTTTCTTGAACCCGTCAGGGAGCTGAAGCCCCAGAGCAACCACATAGCCTGAAATGTGTGGAAAGAGAGGCACCCCCACGGACAGATGGACACAAGCACTGAATCACCACTAGAGGGTCACAGAGGAAGAAAGGTCTGGTGCCATATTAGTGAGAAAGAAGAATTCAGCAAAAATTTCTAATGAATTTCTAAGTTCTGAGGGTAGGCTAGCGTGACCGTATAGGTTTGCAAGCACTCCCAGGCCCTTCTCCATGGACCTCCATTGTGCTCACATGAAAGCAGAAATGCTCAAAGGAGTTCCATTGTTTATCACAGAACACATTGGAGGGTGCCAACCCCAAGCAGGAAAAATACACACAGAGTAACACCCATACATACACACACACCTAAAAATATCACCTAAAGATAAGAATCACACGACTGAATGGAAGAAAATATTTGCAAATGACATTCACTAAAGGGCTAGGATCCAAAATATATAAAGAACTTACATAACTCAACTCCAAAAAAACACAAATAATCCAATTAAAAAGTGGGCAGAAGACATGAACAGACATTTCTCCATGGCAGACATACAGATGGCCAACAGACACATGAAAAGATGCTCAACATCACTCATCATCAGGGAAATGCAAATCAAAACCACAATGAGCGATCACCTCACACCAGTAAGAATGGCTAAAATCAAAAATACAAGAAACAACAAGTGTTGGCAAGGATGTAGAGAAAAAGGAACCCTCATGCAATGTTGGGGGGCAGTGCAAACTGGTGCAGTCACTGTGGAAAACAGTTTGGAATTTCCCGAAAAAATTAAAAATAGAATTACCATATGATCCAGTAATATCACTACTGGGTATTTACCTAAATTAGAATACAAAAACACTAATTGAAAAAGATATCTGCACCCCTACTTTTTTTGCAGCATTACTTACAACAGTCAAGATATGGAAGCAACCCAAGTGTCCATCAGTAGATGAATGGATAAAGAAGATGCAGTATACATATATACAATGGAATATTACTCAGCCATAAAAAAGAATGAAATCTCGCCATCTGCAACAACATGGATGGATCTAGAAAGTATAATGCTAAACGAAATAGGCCAGTCAGAGAAAGACAAATATCATTTGATTTCACTCATGTGGAATTTAAGAAACAAACAACAAAACAAAACAAGAGGAAAAAAAGAGAGAGAGAAACCAAAAAACATACTCTTAACTATAGAGAAAAACAGATGGCTACCAGAGGGGAGGTGGATGGGGGATGGGTGAACTAGGTGATGGGGATGAAGGAGTGCACTTGTCATGAGCACTGGGTGTAGTATGGAAGTGTTTGAATCACTGTATTGTACACCTGAAATTAATATAACACTGTAGGTTACCTATGTTGGAATTAAATAAATACTTAAAAAGTAGTTTTAAAAAGATAAGAATCACAACAGACCTCTTATCAGAAACTATGTAGATCAGAAAACAAGAAGTGACATCTTTCAAATGCTCACAGAAAAGAATTTGTCAATCCAGAATTCTATGCCTTGTGAAAATAGTTTTTGAAATTAAAGGCAAAATAATGACTTTTTCAGACAAAAAGGGCCTTGAGGTTTGATTACCAGCAGACCTGTACTATAAAAAATGGCCAAGGACAGTCTTGAAGCAGAACAAATAAGATGGTGAGAGAAATTTGGGTTTACATAAAGAAACAAAGATCTCTGGGAATAGTTGAAGGGCACGGCAATATAAATTTAATATTGAATCACTTTTTTAAAAAACTGACCTTTTAGGGCAAATATAGCTCTAAGGTATTGTGTTTGTAGCTCATGTGAAGTTAAATGTATGACAACAATAGAACAAAAGATATGAGAGAACAGTTGGGAGAATACTGTCTTCAGCTTGTTACATGTAATGTACCATGGTATTATTTGAAGGTAAATACATTGTAGGCAAATTGCTGAAAATCCAAGGTAAAGAGAAGTCATGAAGGCAGACAGAGAAAAAAGGAAACAGTATATAGAGAGAAATAAAATAAGGTAGAGCTATTTAAAAGCAAGGAATTAGAAACATAAACTTCATATATGGTTTTATCTGTATTGGTGGGACCACAAAGACCCTACAGAAAAATTCACCAGTATTGGTCTTATTCTGATTCTGGAGATGGATCAGAGCTTCATAGGGGTTGGTACACAGGTGTTTGTTCTACTATGCTTCATAGCTTTGCAAGGAACATGCATACATTGTTTTGTATGTATTAAATATTCTATTAAAAGTTTTGAAATTATTTAATGTCATGTCTTCCACCAGGAAAATGTAGCCTATATCTGGAAAAGTAGTTTCTGAGGTGAGGGGTGCATTCTATCTGCTGCTACAGGAAAAAAAAAAAAACAAAAACCTGAATTCCCCGTGTTAGGCTGCAAGCTTCTGGTTACAGACTCATTAAAGGCAGTGGTAACATTGGTGACTTTTAAAAATCAAGTACCCTTGGGGGCAGGAGTGGTGTTGTCTTTTGTGATGCTCTAAAAAATGTGTGCATCTCTGTCGGGCTCTCTCCAGGAGGGATGTGAGCATCCTTATGAGCACTTCCTAATTTTCCATTGAAAATTATATGAGAATATTATCCCTGAGCCAGGTCATTGCTCTAAATCTACTTGGCATCCAGGAAAAAAAAAAGGCAATGAGCTAGCTCTCTATTTAAATTAGGTAATCACACTGTCTGCCCCACAGAATCACAAGGAAGGCAGGCAAATGTGGGCTGCAGATGGAATCGGTTTAATGAAGGGTTTGGAATAATGGAGTGAGTCTTCTGTCCGGACCTTGCTTGAATGACACACACTGTTGAGGTTAATTGGATGAATCGCATATGCTTCCTTCCTGTTTTAATCACAAGTGCATGGGGAGTCCCCATTTCCCAAATAAAATGCATTCTTCCTTCCAGCTAGTTCTAGTTTGAAGCTATTGATTAGGTTTGCAATTTTACAGGGCCTGGGAGAACCAAAGAGCCGCAAAAAACCAAGTCTCGACAGAACACAGAAGTCATTGTTCTGAGGTTGGCTGTGGGCTTTTTCCGCCCTCGAGAACAGATGTGCATAGAGACGTCGTCTCTGCATCGGGAGGCACATCAAGCCCACTGTGAAGCTGCTCGCTTGTTTATCCACAGAAAACAGTGCGCAGAGCTTGGGCCAGAAATCAAGAAAGGGCTCCCAACAATTACCTGTTGCTTAGGCCTGGAATTCAAGCGGCAAAAGCTATTAGTATGTACTGTCAAAAATACATATATGTATATATGTGTATATATATATATATATATATAGGTATATGTTTACTAGTGTTCTCCCACTTTAAACAAAGGCAATACTCAAAATTGTAACTAATTAGTTGTCACCTTAGGCAAACCTGTGTGTCTCAGTTTTAATTCCTTGAATTCATTCATCATGCACTCATTCAGTAGGTAATGCACACTAAGTTCTATGTACTATCACAGGACTATGCCAAGTTGTGCACATGTGAACCAGATATTACACTTAAACACTTCAGAGCCAGCAGAGCAGAGAGCAAGGTAAATCATTAAAACAGAACCCCTTGATGCTCTTATTATGTCTTCTTTTTTTTTAATTTTTTTTTTATTATGTTATGTCTTAGTATGTCTTCTGTTGCCTCATAGTACTTGCTCAGTTTGCAGTCCCTTTCTTGTCCGTCTACCTGTTTGGTGTTTGCTGTCCTATCAGACCAGAAGCTCCATGAGGGCAGGACCACCTCTGTCTGGCCATCAGTTATGTCTGCAGCGCCGTGGTCAGAACAGTAAGAATGCAGTAAATGCTGCCTAGTGGGAGTGTTCATGCGATGCTCTAGGACCCAAGGGAGTCTTTCCTAACCCGAGTTGGGGAGTCAATGATGACTTTACAAAGGAAGCGATGCTTGGGTTGAATCTTCAAGGATGTGTGAGAGTTTCCAAGGGGCCAAAGTAAAGAAGAGTTTTTAAGGCCAAGGATGGAGCATCTGCCCTGGGCCACACATGGAAGAGCGTTTCTTCATCTGCTTTTAAAAGCCTGCGTATTAAAATTCCTACCAACTCTAATATGCCATCATCTTAATCTTCACATGGCAAATATTTCTTTTTTTTTAGGACTGTATTTTATATAGCTTATTTTTCAGTCAATACAGGGTATTGAGTTTCTCTGAACATTATGGTACGTCACTTAAGAAAACCAGTCCGTTCCTAATAATGTGTGTATTCGGTTGTTTTTTCTTCTTTCTAGGGCAGTTTTTCTCACTGCAATATTTCAGAGAATCCTTTTGTGCTGAGGTTTGAGTATCAGTAAATAAGAATCTTTTGAGGGCTCCTGGGTGGCTCAGTCGGTTAAGTGTCTGCCTTAGGCTCAGGTTATGATCTCAGGGTCCTGGGATCAAGTCCTGCATCGGGCTCCCTGATCAGTGGGGAGTCTGCTTCCCCCTCCACCCCTCCGCCCTGCTCATGATCTCTCTCTCTCTCAAATAAATAAATAAAATCTTTAAAAAAAAAAAAAATCTTTTGAGAGACTCTATAGAGAAGCTGTGCCAGAATGCGGAGGAAAGAACAAAGCTATATACCTCAGAAGGTTCTTAGAGTTATTTCAGCTGATGGATTAGATTCATAACTGTCAGCCGATGGTAAATGAAAGGAAATTTCTTTAAGCCCCTATTATGTGTCAGGCAGATGTGCTCAATGAAACCACGCAGTGGAGAAGGTATATTTTATGTCCATTAAGCAGATGAGGAAACGGTCCTTCAAAGGTGTTAAGTAACTTGTCCAAGGTCAAACAGGAAGGCAGTGATGGGAACAAGATTCAAAACCATGTGTGACCATAGCTGAAGCCAGTGCCTTCAATTTAGGGGTCAGTACAGGTGTGCTTGATGAGTGGGGTAGGGGTATAGACCAGTGTTTCCAAAACTGCTCCTCGTCCTTGAAATCCATCCTGCAGGAAACACATGGTGGTGTCATTTTCCTTGGATAAATAAATTTGGGACACTTTAAAGAGCTTGTTTCATTGCAAGGTTTAGCAGAACCTTCAATATGCTCATGAACATGATAACTTTCCAAGGTGGGGGAAAGCGTGTATTTGCTCTGCAAGCTTTTTCAACCACGGAATGCCTAAAATTTTTCTGTCCTGTAGTGATCTGCTTGATGTTTCTCAGAACCAGGTTCAAGAACACAAGTTGAGAAATTCTGACCTAGGTAATAATTGCCCCATCACACACCTTGGACATCCCTTTTTGTTTGAGTTTAGCTTTGGCTAGGTCTTCCTGAGCCATTTGTGAGTTTATACCATATTCTCATGATGTTATTAATTTTTCTGCATATTCTTTTCTCTCTGTCTCAAATGCCCTCTCTTTACCCAGGGCGTGGGGTCTTTTTGGAAAACCACTCTGCTTTGGTCCCTTTTCTGCCAGCGCTCCCCTGATTCCCAATCTGGGCACTGACTCCTCTTTTCCCCCTAGAATATCTTATCACTTAGAATTCTAATAGGCCCTTTCCTTTCTGTCAACTCACTGGATGGCAACAGCATTGAGATCAGGGATGATGTCTTTGTATATAGATCCCACCACCTAACACAATGGCTAGCACATAGTAGGCACTCAACCCATGCTTGAATGAATGAATTTTAAAATGAATGAATGAATGAATGAATCAGTCAGCCTCACTGTTTTGGGAATGGTGGGTTAAATGAGTTTAAATAGCTCAATTGGAGCCAGGTGGTGGAGAACCTTACCGTCAAGGCTTTCAAGTTTTTACCTTACCATGTAAGCAGTGCAAAGCCTTTAAAAGATTTTGAATGGGAAATTTGAATACGATGTTTTAAAATGGCATTTCAAGAAGATGAACTGGGGAGGCCGGTTTGAAGATGAGAGGTCTGTTAAGTGTGGAAGCGTCCAAGCCTTAGGTGATGATGGCAAAGACAGGTCTCATTGCTTATTTATAGGATTGGCTTTAGATGGATGATGAGGTAAGAGCTGGAAGTATATTTTATTCAAAAAGCAGATATCATTATGGAGCAGTATAAGGGATACAAAGATGAAAATACATATTCCTTGTTCTCCAAAATCTCATAGACTGATCAAGATCGATCCAAATTGCACACACAAAAAATAAACTATGGCAAACTCTAAGTATGTTATATAGTGGAACAAAAAAAGGTGAGAGAACTAGAGAAACCATGGAAATTCCAATTGAGGAGGTCTAAGACTGTCTCACAGAGGAGGGAGGACTTGGCCTTAGGAGATGGATGGCATTCCAAGGGGCTGGGGTCTGGACTGAGAATCGAGTGGACACCAAGAATGATGAGTGATGAGTCTCAGCCAGTGTCCTTGATTGAACTGGATCAGGTTGGCCCTTGCCCTTTGGGGGACGTGCATTTTCTGCCTGGAGAGGTGAGGAGGCCTTTGTCCCCCATACCCTCTTTGAGAATTTCGGGCATAGGGCCAACCATCTATTCCTCCAGGCTTTTCCGTTTCCGTGCTTAAATGAAAAACAAAGGAACAAAAGCCTTGACATGCCTGAGTTGTTCTGGTGAGAAAGCAGTCTACATTCACCATCTCTACCATCTCCTTGAATCATTGGAAACCCCACGAGCCCTGAGTTATTATTGCCATTTTACAGATGAAGAAATTTGAGGCTCAGAGATGTTACATATTTGCTCAATTTCAGTCTTGGATCAGCTCTATTTTGACAAGTCCTTTGATGCATCATTTATTAGTAACCTGCCTTACAGTTGGACAGTCTTTGAGAGCCTTCAGTTGGACAAAGATGGCAAGAGATGCTTTTTTCTCAGGTCTTCATAAAAATAATTCACCCAGGCAGCACACGGGGCATCTCCAGTGTTTTCACATTGGTGAGGACGGTGGTGAGAGCCTATATTTCTATATGTTACAAAACATTTGTCTATGCACTGTTTGGTTTGATCCTTATGCTATCCCTATCTTCTAGGTAAGTCAGAGATTATCATCCACATTGTATAGGTGAGGAACCTGGAGCAAGATGAGGAACCAAAGAGTATTATTTTGCAAATGCGTGCCATCAACCCTAGATGCATACGGATTTTCAGATCCTGGGGTACTTCAAGTTCCCCAGCTCTCCATCCCAGTCCCAACTGTACTGTTGGGTCCTGAGACCACTCCAGTGCTTCGGCTGCTCTGGGCTCTAGGCCTCCAAATCTCTGGGAAGCACTTTCTGAGCAAGCTCAGTTCTCTCCTGCAGGCTGTTATGTCCATCTTCTTTAGAGTGAATGTGTTGGTTTTTGCTTTCTCTGCTGGGTGGAAGATGGGAAAGAGGACCTTTTGTCCCTGACTCCCTGGGTAAGGAACTCAGCTGTTCTCAGACACCAGGATGTTACCACTTCAGGATGCTGCCCACGGCCCAGGAAAAGAACCTCAGTGGTTTGTCAGCAACCGTAGTGTTGTTCCCCCTCACCCCACCCTTTCTTTCCTCCTCTGCCTGCTCTGTGTTTGACCCCTCTCTTTGATGCTTAAAAAATATCCATGTATTTCAACCATATCCCCTGCTTGGCTACAGGTGATTCACGATCTCTCCTTCCCGGGACTGAGAATGCTTGACCAGCTACATTTGCATCCCTAGTACCAACTCAGGATGCTCTCTCTTAGATGGCCATCCTAGGCAACCTTAATGAGCACAAGCCTCTGGGCTCCTGAAATCCACCCCATGTTAAGAAAAGAACCCTTCCTTAGCATTGATTTCCAGGGAAGTTCACTATGGCCACAACCTTGAGATCTGCTGGGCTGGGGTGGGCGTGGCTGGGGGGGAGGGAGGGCCAGGGCCAGGAGGAAAGATGCTGTTGCCCTACTGCTTTAATTCGTCCCCAGAATTGGTGCAACTTGGGTCGTGTCTTTTTAGCCACTAGGTACGTGTTGGTGCAGATGTGCAGGGACAATGATGCCCCCTATTGGGGGAGGGGGGTTGGGAGGATGGGTCTGGAAATGGCTGCGTCCCTGGAAATCTCAAGCATCGTCTCCTAATATCGTGGCCTCAGGGCCCTGCTCCTCCTCTTGGTCAGATTGGTGTTTCTTATCTATACTTTTTTTTAAATAGCTGCTTGACATCCGCCAGGCTGTGTCCCTATTCCTAGACATTTGGTTTCAAAGCCTTGTGTGATTATTTTGAGAGGAAGAAGTGAACAGGGAGATAGAAACTGTCACGAACCTAATGGGCTCACCTCTCTTCAAAAGGCAGGGCTGTTGAAGTGGCTCATTTCTTGTCTCGTTTTGAAGGAAGGAGGTATAAGTTTGTATAAGGTATAACAAAGATCATCTTTGTTCGATCTCTTGCTCTGAGGAGCTTGAACCTATCAGAGGGTGAGATTTAGGCCTATAATGGAGATTTAAGACTACAAAGAGGAGGAAACAGGCTTTCTTGAAAGTTTGCCTGCGGAGGCCCTAATCCCTCTATGATTTTGTCTTAAACAACACACAGAGGTGATCATGTACCCACGTCCTGTTGCCACCACGCTCTGTAGGTCGAGTCTATAGCCTTCAGTAAGAGCTGGAGGCATTTTATAAACTTTAATCTTAGAGAAACAGTGTAGGAAATTAATTCCAGTTTTGCCCCTTACCACCTTGTTACCTTGGCCCCTCTCCTCAGCTGTCCCGTGCTGTCATCAGAACCAGAGACTGCCATTCTTGGCGTGCCCCCTCACAGGCTTGTGATGAGGACTTGATGGACAGTGTGTGTTGAAACCATTTACAACTTGTGTGGTACGGAAGGGACAGGAGTGACTCTGTCACCGTCAGCCTCCCCTCTTGTAAGAGAGAGAAGCCAGCCCCTGACTTCTGCAACTAGCCCCTGGGCAGTGGGCCCTGTTGACTCCTCAGCTCACACATTGTCCCCAGAGGGCTGTGGACCCTCCAGTCTTCTGAATAATTCCCTGCTAGAGGAGCTTCCAGAAGCTAGGCCGCAGAATCCGAAGGGTTGCCTTAGGGCTTTGCCTAGAAGCCAGCCTCCAGGCGGGGCCTGGCCGACTTCCCACCTCACCCCTCACCTCTCCCTTTTCCAGGTGGACGGCTGTCAGCAGCAGCTCAGGGGATGAGGTAGCCCTGGGGGAGTGAGCACATCTGGTCTCTGCGTCAGCTTGTAATGGGAAGTAGTCCCTCGTTCATCTGCTCGTGTTTGTGCGGCCTCCACTTTATAGGTGCTGGCTCGCCCCCAGCCTGGCACCCCAAGCCTTGGCCCCAAGGAATTCTTGGCTCAGCTCCTCGGGCCAGTCTGAGCCGAAACTGCTGAGTCTGTGAGAATCCCGTGTGCCAATTGTTTTTACAAGGTGATGTCCCGAAACCCAACACTGAATAACCCAACTCAGAGCTGCCAGATCCATAGTTAAGGCCCTATGGAATCGTTGGACACCGGATTCCCGGATCCAGAGGATAATCCCCACCCCAAACCCACTGCGCCCCCCCCCGCCCCCCAAGTCGGACGTGCTGCTTCTCGGGTTGCACGGACAGAGCTTCCGTTCTGCCAAATTCTTGGGTTCGTGTTCTCCTGCCAAGGTCAGCAGGAACTCAGTTAATCTGCTGGGTGAGTCCTAGCTGAGAAACAGCCCCAACTGGGGAGAAGTAACTCATTTCACATAACTCCCTACCTCGAATTCAAGAGGGAACCGTGTCAAGCCGCATTTCCGACGTCAGTCTCCAACAGGCACCTATTTTGGTGTGGCTGGTCTCTCTGCTTTCAAGCTGCTTCAAGTGGGAAAGTTGCAGCTGTAGGAAAAAGGCAAAGTGCATTGGAAACACTTGAGAGCCTGGAGTGAGAGCGAGCTTTGCCTCAAATTGCCAGGTGCTTTTGTTCGACAGGGCACGCCGTCTGCTGTCCTTGGCCAAGACTAGTTCCGAGGAGCCTTTGCTGGGCACATTCCACAAAGCCTCGGGTTTCACAGGAAAGGGCCCTGGCTTGTCAGGACCTT
The DNA here is from genome assembly GCF_054177405.1 of Leptonychotes weddellii. Lineage (NCBI taxonomy): Eukaryota > Metazoa > Chordata > Mammalia > Carnivora > Phocidae > Leptonychotes > Leptonychotes weddellii. The sequence goes on along the minus strand of NC_138373.1, from coordinate 12,966,032 downwards.
CTGGAATCTCTGAGCAACCAGTCTCTCTTCTGCTCAGCTACTCAAGCCTTTTTTTTTCTCCGCCCTCTTCCCCACCCCACCCCCCCGCCCCCTTCTCACTTCATCCAGAACATGCACTGAAATCTACTTTAAAATGTCTACTTGTTCAGTCCTGGAGCAAAGAGGCCAAGATCTTAGATTAAACCCGTTGCACTCAGGTAGCTTGCAGAGGGGAAGAAAAGAAAAAAAATCCCAATAACCAGAGGTTGCCCTCTGACCACAGCTTGTAGAACTAAAGGCCCCCCGAGGTTCCCTTGACCATGGTCTTTTGTGATTCGATGAAGCCCCTTCCTGTGTGTGAAAGACAGAATATCACCATTGTCTCCTGATCATCCTCACTTTGCCAGGGCAGGGTATCCTAAAAAATCCATTTTTTTCTTTTTTTTTTTTTTTCTTTCTTTTTTTTAAAGATTTTATTTATTAGAGAGAGAGAGAGAGAGAGAGGGAGAGCGGGCACAAGCAGGGGGAGCAGAGGGAGAGGGAGAAGCAGACTCTCTGTCGAGCAGGGAGCCCGATGCGGGGCTTGATCCCAGGACCCTGAGATCATGACCTGAGCCGAAGGCAGACGCTTAACCGACTGAGCCACCCAGGCGCCCCGAAAAATCCATTTTTTTCTAGTGTAAGAATGCAAGAGAGTCTACTTTGGCTAATGGCAGGGAGAATAATGTATACAGAGAGGCCCTTCTGATTTAGTGAGTCATTCATACCTCAATACATCACCCTCTTATCCTAAGCAGAATTTTAATCAGAGGTGAATCTTATTCACAGGCAAAGTCATCCCGTTTTTCATCCGTGCACCCACCTGCTGAGAAATGCTTAGGATTTTCTCTCTGCCCAGCTCCTGGGGTTCTTCTAATCAGAGACAGAGAGCTGAGGGGTTGGCGGCCATTACTTTTATTGATATTAATATATCACAATGTTCTGGAAATGTCAGGTTCTTCTGCCTCTTGGGTACTAAGCTGACAAAAATGAAGGAACCCAACTCATCTCAAAAAACTAAAGGAGGTAGTACTTGATAAATAGCAATCAGATGAGTAACAAGCCTGATCACCAAGACCCGAATTCCACCCTGGCTGTTGAGGCGAAGCCCCCGGGGTGGATGGCATGTCCTCAGATAGATGCCAGGATCTCTGTGCATTTGAAATGTAAAATATAAGCAATCCATGATTTCCTAGGCTAATGCGATTCCTAGTGAATGTGTAGAGTTGACAGGTTATTTATCAAAGTGTGGGGCCTGGTTTTGGTTTCAATCAGGGACCAAAATGCAGGGTTTGTGCTTGTTTCAGCAATCCCAAAATGACACAGTCATGGTCCACTGGAGCCAGAAAGGACTTTGAAGATAAACTTGTCCCAGACCTTCATTTTACAGACGAGTTTCTGGGTTTGCTCAAGTTCACACAGCAAAACAAGTGACAGAGCTGAGCCTGGAACCTGATTTTCGTGGCTTCAAGCCAGGGGCTCTTCCCCATCTCCCCCTGCAAGTGCATTCCTGGAGATAAATCTTATAACACCTGGCAAATCACATCAGCGGGGCATTTTGTTTTTTGTTTGGGAAAATTTGGGGTGCGAGTAACAAAAAACAAGTCTTATGAAGCAGAAAAAGAGTATATTGGGAGGGTATCAGTAACCCTCAACATTCATAGGAATGCTAAAGAAGCAGGCTGAACAAAAAGGGGCAGACACTAAGTGTACTATCGGGAGGACTAGATTTCAGGAAATAATTAGCAGGGGGAGGCTGCTAGAATGAATGGGTCCTTTTTTCTGCTCTCTCATAACTCCACTCAAGAGAGACTTTGATCTCCGGCTAGTTCACTGACACTGCAGGCTAAATAAATGTTGTTCGGAGTTGTCCAGCTCAAGCATTCGGTGGATAAGAGATCCTGGAGAGAGGGTCTGGTTGGCCTAGCTTGGATTACCTGACCTGCTTCCAGAAAGGAAACATTTAAGAGCTGGTATGTGACTCTGCCTGTTCTCCCCTCACCATGTCCAAGCCTTGGGATTCATATCAACATGGCGGCATCAGAAGCTAATGAAACCTCTGTCACCTGGGTCTCTGAGGGATGGTCGTCAACAGAGTCTTCAGGGGTTGTTACAACAGCATATCCTAGACTCTCAAAACCAGTGCACCCACTTATAAAATGCCCTCCAGAGTGTTGATATAAAAGACACGCAGGGATGTGAAACATCCCACCACATAACTTGGTGAGAAATCTGGCTTACAACTTAAAGCACCATAACTATGACAAAAACCTGGGGGTAGCCTCTCAGTTTACTCCGATCCTGTTCAGATGAGCATCTGCCTAATTCCACTCCATCAATCTGACGCAGATTTACAGGATGATTCTTGGCTAGAAAGCCAATGTGTCTAGGACGTCAGGCACAAAATGCCTCCTTTAGCAGCCAGCTTGTTTTTTTGTTTTGTTTTGTTTTGTTTTGTTTTACCAGCGAGTGTTTGTATAAAGGAGGAATCAATGGTGGGTTTGTGTAAGAGACATCTGCCTATTCCTACACACATGATTTTATCTCAAGGAAGTTCTGTCTGACCAGAAAAGCTGGTTTGAGGCAATGGGAAACTGAAACTGAAATATCCTGGAGAAGTCAGAAGATTATGTATGCAGAAATGAAACACGGAGGAGCATAAGAATACACAACTGGAAGTTGCTGGATTCCCTAAAGAAGAAAGATAAAGCTTTAACATATAGATATAAATGAATTAATTGGATTAATGAACAATGAACTATTGGATTGACTGAATCAATGAATAATGAATTATTGAATTAATGAATTAGAACTAATTGGTTCATCAGGGGCTCTCCCAGTTACTACATTTACTTTATATACTTAGTTAAAACCTCCTGATTTACCTTCAGTCGGAAGACTCAGTTCATTCTCTGGGAGGTGGGCTGGGGGCGGACACATGGGACTTGGCCTCGTCGGCTCAGGCAGGCTGGATTGACTATGGGATGAGCCCCTGGCTCGTTCCCTTTCAGAATGTGGAATGAGAAGGTCATTTCTCTGCTGGCCTTTCCCCATTTCTTGAGGATGTGGTAAAGATAGCAAGTCAGGCACAGCGGAGAGGGTTTTGAATAAAATGCAGCCAACTTATGCATCCTTATATTTATTTTTCAGTGCATTTTCCAGTGTTCTTGAAACATGTCTGCTTTTCCCCTAAAACTGAGAACTTTGAAAATTCAGCAAAGTGATTTTTGTTTTCCATTCCGGGCCAAACTTCCCAGGTCACCTTTAGGTTTGGTCTTTCTCCAGGATCCTCAGAAACCTTTTGATGTTAACTTTTTGATTTATGTTCTGTCTCCCATTTGGCGCTGGAAGTAGCTATTCTTGACCAAACTCTATGCTGTGTGGATTGGTTCTAAATTGGAAGAGAGATAACTCCAAAGTAAAACAATGTGATTTTTAAAGAAATTAGATGATGTGAGTCTAGGAGAAGAGTACAGGTTTGCAACACTGAAGCTCAAATTTGTGGGAGACTGGAGCCCAAAATGGGTAGCTTTGGGTGGAGGTTGGGACGGGCAAAAAGGGCCGGTAGGTGGGAGAGAGAAAACAGGATTTAATCCGACTTAACTGCAGGTGGGACATGAGAAGCCAAGAAAAGCCATGTGTCTGAAGGATCAAGAACCAAGACAAAGTGATTAGGACAATGCTTCGAAGCCTAGACCCAAGACCCACAATAATCTAGTATAGGAAACATTTCCGGTTCAAAAGAGCAGGGAAATGGACTTGTTTTCACCTGCTAGGGAGATCTGCGTCTGAGAAGTCACAGATCGAGGGCTGAACGTTGCGCCTGGCCGATAGTAAGTGCCTACAGTAGATTAGCCAGTATTGTTATTCTAAAGCCATTTAGCTAGCAATCAGCGAGAGACCTGGCAAAGTAGGTATGATCACTAACCCCGAGGAAACTGAGGCCTCGAAGTGAGGCGGTTTGCCCCAGAGTCACACCGTAGAACTGAAATTGGAGTCCGGGTCTTTTCCTGAGTCCCAATCCTGCTCTTATTCACCACATCATTGTTGCCGTGGAGGCCCCACGTGGTGTTCTTTCTAGTTTATGCATGGACAATCACTGACTTTTGCAAGCGAGCAAACAGGACGCTGCCATTCGCATTGGCCCCCGATGGGTCATTTGGGTTCGCCACACAGGAATGCCTGATAATGGCTTCACAGGGAGGGAGATGCCCTGTTCTGTCGACCCTTGCTACGAGACACATCGAGTCTTCGTTGTTTGTTTGTTTTTAACCTCATTTCTGTTTAAAAATAAATTGATTTAGCAATTTGCACAGTGCCTCCCTGGACCATACTTTATGAAGTGGAAATGTTCAATGATCCTAAGCGGAAAAGGCCGGACAAAGCATTGCACACAAACCACACCCACGCCACGGCTCCCTCTGAATTGGCAGCCGGGCCTGGCCCGGGGTGAAAGCATTCTGTGAAAGGCAGGGCCGAACCAGCCGGGGCAGCCCCGGGCGGGCGCTCCACCTCCGTTCCCGGACCCACGACGCCAGGACCCCTCCCCATCCCGGATGCACAACGGCCAGCCGTGGGGCAGAGCTGCAGGGCTCGACCCACACACAGCCATTGCTTTCTGCAGAAAGGGACACTGTTACCTGTTTGCCACCTAAGCGACCCAGCCGTCAGCTGGGCCAGTCTCGCCTCCCTGCTTTCTGGTTTACCCTGCACCCTAACGCTGTCTTGACACCTGCTTATTTCCTATGTCATGCATGCTCATGAAAACTTGCATTATTTTGTCTGTTTGCCCGTGTGTGTGTGTGTTTATCTTGTTTCCAAGGATGCCCCACTGGCCCCTTGGTGATAGATGCACCTGTCTCGTCACCATCGTGCTCCCAGCATTTACACGGTGCCCCATCTATGTAACTCCTGCTCTGTGTTATTTGTCAAGTCAACGAATCAATCTTCCATTCTGCTTTAACATGGCATCATCATGTGCTGTCCTCCTGGCTCTGGACCAAGATTTCTGCTCTTTTCTTTTTTCATCATGCTAAGAACACTTAACTTGAGATCTACACCCTTCACAAGTTTTTAACTGTACAGCAGTGTTGTTGACATCGGGTACAGCGCTGGGCAGCAGATCTCTAGAGCTTATTCGTCTTGCTTGACTGAGTCTTTCTGCCCGCTGAGCTTCACCTAACCTTCACCTGTGCTCGCTGGCCTGGGCTTGGGAACTCCAGTGACACTCCTGGATTCCTCCCTGAATTCTGAATCCCTTAGACAGCTCCCCACACATTCCAAGTCTCTGGATCAGTGTCTGAGCTCTCCCCCTCACTGCATCCTGGCTCCTGGCCCCGGAAATACATCGTCTACATCTGAACGGCACTTTCCAAAGCCTGGAAAGCAGAAAGTTTTGCTTAGACTCCACAGCGTAAAGTGTTTATGTTAACAATCCACAAAACATGCCAGAGAGTTTGCATCAAGGACGCTGCCCCACCCCCCAGCAGTGGCAGAGAGTGTCCCCCTCACAGCGTCATACAGTAGATATTTTTTTTAAAGCTCTGCCCATCTGTAAAATCATTAAAAGTGTCTCATTTAAGTTTGCCATTTTTAAAAGATAACCACAGATCTTTGCATTTTCTTTTCTGTGACCTTAACTGTGTTACTTATTGATCTATAAAAAGAACCTGTTTTACTTATTGATCTTGAAAACTCTGGTACTCGGGACATTAAATGTTTGTCTGTCACAGTCACGGGAAATATTTTGTGAGTTTCTTTTCGTATTTTAGCTTTGTTTCTCTTGTTTTTGACATGGTAAAGTTTTAAAGATTTAAAGCTGACAAGTCTAGAAATGTTTTCTTTTGTTGTATTGCTTTTCTGATTTTTAAAAAAAAGCCTTTTCCCCTCTAGTGCTTAAAGAGTTAACCTCTCCTTCTCCTTTTTATGGTTTATACTTTGATTTGGTAAGAAACCTGGAATTCTGCAATCCTTCTAGGGCTTAGCTTCATTTACATGATGAGGATTTCACTTGATTTTTTTCCTCTGGAGAACCAAATATCCTAATGCATCTTTCTATGTCTAGACAGATTCTATGCCATGGATACATATGTTGATTATTTCACCATTACCGTATCGTGTCAGTTATTCCGGACCATATTATACGCTTTAATATATGGAGATACCGTCCTCCCAACATTATTCTTCCATGTTTATTTTGCACATGAACTTTTGAGTGCTCTTTCTAATTCCAAAATAAATATCATTGGGGTGCTTATTACGTTACTTTAAGAACTGACACCTTTAAGATATAGGAAACGTGGAATGGTTCTTTAAATATTTGTTCCCCCTTTACAAATTTCAGTAGAGATTTTTCACTGTTTTCCATCAAAGTCCCATACGTTTCTTATTAGCATTATTCCTTGACATTTTATGAAAAGTGGGGGGTGGCCTGAGAGGAAGAGCGAGAGAGGAAATATGTGTGTGTGTGTGTGAGTGGAATTTTTTTTTTCCTTTATGTTTTAGTATTGGCTACAGATAAGCCATTGGGTTTTGCTGATTTTTACTGATCTGATTGAATTGGAGTCTCTTAATTTTATGGATATAGATGATTAGACAGAGTTCAGTAATTATAATTTGGTCTCCTCATTTCTGATAGTTATGCCCCATATTTCTAGAATAAGATTCTAGGCAGATAGCCCCTTCCCCATCCCCATCGTGCCGCCATATTCCATCATCATCTTGCTTCTGATGTTGCTGAGACAACTGCTTTCTGGACATGATTTCTTTGAGGGTAATTTGTCAGCTGTCAGTCTGTCTGTTGCTTCTTTGAGGATAATCTCATTTTTTCCTCTGGTTGCTTTGGGGAGTTTGCTTTGTCTTTGCATTTTGCAGTTTTACTATTGACAAGTCTAGTTGTGGATTTCTTTTCATGTGTCTTCCTTGGACTTTGCTGGACTTCTTCAAACCACGGATCGCATATCTCAGCCCTTAAATGCTCAAGTGTTGCCTGTGACCCGTTCTCTCCTCTCCTTCTGGAACTCTGGAATTAACCTTCTGTCAGATCTTCTCACTGTATGTTTCATAGACCCTCCTGCCTCTACCTGCTTCATTCCAGAGTATGTCTTCTCACTGTATTTCTGTTCATCGATCCTTTCGTCAGCTGGGTCTAATCTGCTCTGAGCTCTGAGTTCTTCATTTTGGGTTATTCTGTTTTTTCAGTTCTACTCCTTTTTTTTTTTTAATTTTCGGCATCTGTGTTATTTTTTATAGTTTCCAATTCATTGCCAAAATTGTCACGTGTGGTTTACTTCACCACGAGCATTGTAAACCCCATTGTTTTACAGTCTGTGTCTCTAACCTCAGTCTTGAAGTCCCTGCCGGTCTCTTTCTGTTCTCGATTGTTCCTGCTGGTTCTGGCTCACCGAGTGGTGTCTTTCCACGTGCCACATGATTTTCTGTTGTTTGCTGAACACTGGATTCAAATACTACATACAGTGTTGAGCCCTGGAATGATATTATCTTTCTCTGGCCCCTCTTTCTTTTTCCAGAGCAGGGTCTTCTTGCATCCTGTTGATATTGAACAAATGCTCAAATTCCATCCCTCTGTTTTCTTTAGGAAATAAATTTCAAGGGTATAAACTTAGTCTGAATACTCACAGTTATGTTCCCTTTACCTCGTGTTAGAATCATCTTCCACAGGTTCAATGTAAGATTTTTCTTTCCCAGCTTTTTGCCCTTGTACAGGAAGAAATGTATGCAGAGCAGGTGTTTACCAACGGACAGCTCATGTGGCAAATTCCTGGTTCCACTCCTTGGATCTTTGGGCGCCAGGACATCATCCTGATATATCCACGTCTGAAGGATGCATTTAATTCCGGAGCTGCTTGCAAATTTCCAGGGTTTTATTTATGTTTTGTTTTGTTTTGTTTTAGCAAATCTTCATCTACTAAGGTTCTGTAGGACGGAGATGGACCGGGTCTACTCACGGCCTTATTTACTGGTTCCCTGAAACATGGGAAAAGTACAAGACAGGAACCCAGCCCCAGCACGTTCTGTTCTCCTCTCATGCACACATGCTCTGCTAATGAAAACTCTTTTCTCAGGAAGCTGGCCAGTCTTCCTCTGCTTGGAAACAGAGTGTTATCTGGGGGTTGCAGGCTCTGCGTGGACAGAGGAAGAGGCTAAGGTGGGAGTAAAGGAGGGGAGGAGCTAACAGCTCCCCCTACCCACCTGCAGCCCAAAACAAAGTTGTTTGCCCAGCTGTTCTATTGGTTCAGTCTGTGGCTCTCAGGGTTTGAGGGCCGTGCTGAGGGTTTTCCAAAGCCTTTTGCCTCCTTCCTTTCATGCTTTAAAGGAGGAGGCTTAATGGACCTATACGATGCATCCTGTTATGTTTGTTAATCTAGCACCATGGGCCTTCAGTTGTGAATTCCTTCAAGATTCTGGTCTAATTTCAGTTTATTGGGTTTTTTGTTTTTTGTTTTTTGTTTGTTTTTTGGGTTCTTTCACAAGTATGTTAGTGAGAATTTGGGAACTGTTGCATCAGGACTGGTAAGCTGATTCCATTTGAACCAGCTCAGCTATTTTTTTGGAAACCTAATCTTTTATTAAACATTAGGAAGTGCTGAGCTTGCAAGAGAGAAACAAATTCTCTGGGGACATGCAGAATTAATAAAGAGAGATGATAGTTGGTGACAAATCAGCCCTCAATTGCCAAGTTTATAGAGTCACAGATTTTCCAATATCCATATTATCTATGAAGTTCGGTGTCCAGCAAGGAAATAGGACGTTACCAATCAAGTCACGTCCTTTCTCGCATCTGGGCAATGATTCCAAGTGAATGGATGGTTAAAAAAAAAATCTAAGCATATATTATTGAAATGGAAAGACATGGTATGTGTTATTTTTATAATAATTGGTGCCCTTTGTAGAATTCGATTGACTTCTGAGACATAGCAGGCATTGTATAGGCATTCTCCTATTTCAGATAGCTTACGGAGATCGTTATTTTCAGGAAATAAACATTTTAAGATACTTCTCAGGCCAGCGTGGTTCCAAGCTTATTAACAATTGAAATTTGTAACATCCATCCAGAAGTTTAGAATCTCCATTAACAATGTTGTGGAAACCATTCCCACATAGCTTTGTCCTTGGCTGGGATGGTTGTGGAATCGTAGTCTGTCTGGACCCAACCCTGGCCTCAGTGGGTGAGCTTCTGGAAGGCCTAATCCTTCTTTTCAGGTCTCCTATTAAGGTAATTTTGTTCCCCTTCGTATAGTTGTGTTATTCAACCACAGCTCTTTTTTTTTTTTTTTTTTAAGATTTTATTTATTTATTTGACCGAGACAGTGAGAGCAGGAACACAAGCAGGGGGAGTGGGAGAGGGAGAAGCAGGCTTCCCGATGTGGGACTCGATCCCAGGACTCTGGGATCATGACCTGAGCCGAAGGCAGCTGCTTAACGACTGAGCCACCCAGGCGCCCCAACCACAGCTCTTAAGAGGCGGTTCTGTTGGCCGCATGGCATGAGCGTAATATTTATATCAGAATTCAGTCCCCGTGAGAGAAAATCAGATTTTCACCGCAGCGTGGGGAAAATCCCCCATGCCAAATTTGATGCATGTGAAGTGCTCCCGCGAAGCCCAGAAACAAAACAAGTCAGTAGTCGAATGAATAAAAAATCAGGATCATCGTAATTATTTGACATTCTTCTGAAAGTTCTAGTCAATTCCAAGAAATAAAAACAAGGGAAACAATTAAAATGAGATAAAATGGTCAAGAGAATCACTAGAAGTAACACTAGAATTAAAATGAGAACCAGCAAGGTAGCCAAGTGCAGTGTAAATATTACAAAGCCAAGTCTTCTTCTTTGCTAAAGCCAGTTAGAAATAGGGGGAAAGATTTCATTCCTAAGAACAACAGTAATACAAAGCCCACAGGAATAACCCGAATAAGAAACATACAGACTTACACCAAACTACTAAGAACTAAAATGAAAGATGATTGCATGAAGAAGCCTAACATGCCCTCAGAAAGCAAAATAAATGGGGTAAAGACATGGGTTTGCTTTTTCAGGTTAATGCATGCATTAATGCAGTCTGATCATCACACTGTCTCTGGAAACAGCTTAGCGCAGTGCTCGAGAGCAGGGACTCTCTAGCAAAACCGCTCACACTGGACACCCACCTCCGCCACATCCGGGTGGCCAGGCAAACTTCTTAGCCGCTCTGTGCCTCAGTTTCCCCATCAGGAAAATGGGAAGATAGTAATAGTAGCTATTATGTAAGGTTATTAGGAGGAGTGAAAGTGTCAATATTTGTAAAGTGACTTTCTGACACATAATACATGTTTGTTAAATTTAATTGACTAAAGCAGACTAAAGGCCTGTGCAGAGACTACATCCTTCTGACCCTGGTGTCCAGAGATCCCTACTTGGTGCCTGACACAGAGAGGCTCAATCAATCAGTGTTCCCCGAAAGGAACAGAAACTGGTCTACATTGGGTTCTTTCATTGCTCTTTAATTTTTGCTGACTTGATAGACACTGTATTTTGCTTCGATGTCTATTTCTTTGATTATTAGTGAAGTGGATAGATTTTTTTTTTTTCCCAAAAGATCATTAGCCACCAGTTTTTCTGCTTTCACTCATTTCGGTCCCTGGTTTTTGCCTTTTCTTCATTTAACTATTGAGGCCCTAGGGTTTATCTCATAAAATAAAGACCCAACATACTCTGTCGTAAGTGTTGCAGATACTTTTCCTGGTTTGTTGTTTGGCATTTAATTTCATCTAGGCTGGTCTTTGACCACAGAGGGTTGACATGGAGAGACTTAGAAGTGCAGAGCTTTGAAAAACACTGACTTCCATTTCCTTTTATTCTTTATGTGGTCTGGGTTTTAAAACTATTAATTCTCCAATCCATCTGTACTTCTTTTGGTGTGTAAGGTGAGGATTACAACGACCTTTTTGTTCCCAAATACCTAGCTTTTAGGAAATTTAAAATGATCATGGGGTATGATGTGTCAAGGTGAATCTCAACTTGAAGGACTCTGACACTGTCTCTCCAAAAAGCCAACACGCTCCATTTAATAATTTCCTTTTTTTTTTTTTTTTTTGGTCCAGTTAATTACTTTGGAATACTGCTCTTGCCGTCCACATTTTCCCCCATAAACAATTTTAACCCAGTGGTTTTCAGCCAGGGATATTTTGCACACACACACACACACAACCGCCACCCAAAGGACATTTGGTAATGTCTGGAGACAATTTGTGATGGTCACAGCTCAGGAGGGGTGGGAGGAGTGCTCTTGGCACTTAGTGAGCAGAGGCCAGAGATGCCTGCCAAACATCCTCCAAAGCCCGGGACACTCCTCCCCCCACTACAAAGAATTATCTGACCCAAAATGCCAATAATGTCGAGGTTGAGAAACCCTGCTTTAACCCGAAGAATGCAATCTAGCTAAAATAAGATGTTTCTGGGAAATCTGAGGCTATGTTGGGAATGTCAAAAAGAAAATACCATGATAGGAGCCCTTAGGGTTCCCTCTGAGCCTCTTCTGTTCTTCTCATTTCAGATTTGACCCTTTGTGGGAAGGGAAGGGCAGATTTGAGGAAAGGCTCAGGAGATACTATTGGGCCAGAGGTCATCTTTGAAGGATTTGTGAATGTTTCCCCTGCAAATGAGGTTTGCGCTACCTCCCAGTGCTGCCCGAGCTAGACATTATGAAGTCGATAAAATCTCCCAGGATTTATCAAGCTTGGAAAAATTGGTCTCGTATATTCTGTCAAGTTTTCCCAGGATTTAAAATCCCACACCTACTGAGAGTGGGTCCTGGTACCTGATATCCTAACCAGATTCCCAGGTCCTATGTGTGGATTTCCCCTTACTGACTTAAAGCATCTTCATAGCATAGCCTACATTCTTATTTATACAGGGGTTTATTTCTGGACAAACCTGGTACTCTGCAGATTTTGCTGATTTAAATATGGCAGCTTTATAAATATGTTTTAATACCCAGTGAACAAGTCTTAATTATTCCTTCCAGCATCACTCAACCAAATTTTTTCTTCTTCTTCATATTCTCAAGTTTTTCTTTTCCCAGATGGAATTAGAATGCATCTGTCATTTCATTAAAAGTTTCACTGGAATTTTGTTTGAGAACATGTAAACGAACAGAGGAGGGTGTTGTCTCAGACATTGAGGGTGGGAGGGTAAGTTGGATGAGCCTTCTGGAAAGCAACTGGGCAGCACGTATTAGGTAAGGGTATTTAAAATATTCATGGTGTCCTCGACCAGTAAGTGCACTCCTAGGAGACCAGAGCCACAGAAAAAAAGTACACAGTTGTTTGCTTTAGCCCCGTTTTTAATAAAATAAAAATAGAAGCAACCGAAGAGTAGAAGAACATTTCTCTGTGATGGTATCTCCAATCAGTGGAGTATTAAGCAGCCATTAAAATTATGTTCGCAGTAAGATTTATTGAAATACTCGAGGAAGGCATTTAGAATAGAAATTTGCATTAAGGGCTGGAAGCAAAGTTGCACATTTGGTGTTAACAATGTTAAAACATGCAGGTGCATAGAAAGATGTTGGAAAGAAATATGCCAAGTGCTATTAGTAGATAAGTCTGGGTAAAATATTATGGATGGTTAGTTTTCTTCTTGATAGTTTTCCCTATTTTATACAATAAGCACGTGTTGCTATCACAATACAAAGTTTTTAACAAGATATTGATAGAATCAAGGAGAAGTACAGCATGGGGTCAGAGGGCGTCAGCAGCCCAAGCCCCATGGAAAGGAAGATAGGAAAATGAGTCTGGTCAGGGAGCCAGAGCAGGTACTGGGCCCAAGTGTCACCGGCAGAAAAGACCCACAATGCACAGTGACTGCCCTGGCTCACAGCAAATGTGCGCATCTTGGATTCTGTTCCTAAAAGTTCTGTTCTCATTCTCACTCCCTCCCCTTGTCCAGGGGGAAGGCAGGAGAAGTCACTTCCAATTCCCTCTAAGTCAGGCACTGTTGTATCTTTCCCAGAGTGTAGACCCTAAAGTGATCCGGTTCTTTCCCAGGCAGCAGGGGTCCCTGTGTTCAGTCTCCCAGGGTCCCTGGCTCCGTAGCACATCCTTTGCCTTTGTCCCCTGCCTACACCTCCCCTGCCCTGGCCGTTGTGACTCCAAGCTCCTGCTGCCATTCTCAATCCCCCAACCATATTACTTCTTCCCTCCTTCTCAGCAGGGGCCTCCCTCCTACTTCAAGAACGACAGGGAGGCATCAGAGGTGAACATCCGCGACTCCCTTTGTCTATTTTGCCAAACTCTGTGGCATCACTGTGCCCACTTCTGCCCCAGGCACTCCACCCCGGGGGGGCCCTGGATCCCACCCCCCTCTCCTCCTTCCCCCCCAGAACTCTGCCACATCGGTTCACCTCTCTCTCTGCCACTCCTCTGCAACTTCTTGTCTCCAGGCTCCCAACTCTTGGCCCATAAACTCAACAATGACTTCCTTCTCTTCCAACCAATCACCATATTGCTTCCATCTCCTCCACTTTGAAGGCATCTCGGCCTTCATCCTATCACTAGCATCCTAATTGGGAAACTCAAGGATTACCTTACAGCCCTTCTCTTTCTTGACCTCTGGCTATATTTGACACAGATACTCCCTATCTTTTTTTTTGAAACTCCTTCCTCCTTTTTAAAAACGTAACTGCTACGGGGTGCCTGGGTGGCTCAGTCATTAAGCATCTGCCTTCGACTCAGGTCATGGTCCCAGGGTCCTGGGATCGAGCCCCGCATTGGGCTCCCTGCTCTGCGGGAAGCCTGCTTCTCCCTCTCACACTCCCCCTGCTTGTGTTCCCTCTCTCACTGTGCCTCTCTCTGTCAAATAAATAAAATCTTTAAAAAAAAATAATTTCCCCTTAGCAGGATCTCTCTCATCCTCTAAGATGTAGGTTGAGGTAGATACTCTCCCCTAAGTTCCCACAGCGCCTTGTACCCTAATCCTATTTTCACATTTCCACATTTTTGTGATCTTGTTACATGGTCCCGTGCCCCGGCAGATTATGAATTCTTCAAGAACAAGTACCCCTGGGCTACTTCTCAGTCCTCTGGGACCCTCAGTATCTGATACTACACGGATGAGAAGAATGCAGGCAATAACAGTCTGCTGATTAATTGCATGGATGGATGAATGAATGAGTGAATGAATGAATGAATGAATGAATGAGCAAATGAACCTTTTCAACACAAGGACATGACTTGCTCAGGGGAAACAGGAGTGGCTGAAATGCTGGACGTTGAAAGGAAAAGCCGGCTCTGTCAAATCCCTTCTGGGGCACCTGAGGCCAGCATACTCTACTTTGGCGGCCATGACTTTGAGTTGTCATGTGGACCCAGCTGATTTAATAATGAAGCTTTCAAAGGGGACGCTTGCCTCAGGGGGTGAGGACTTTGTAGGTCACCATGAGATAATGAATCACTGCCTTCAAGCAGAGAAAACTTGCTACTGTCTTTGAGATATGTGTTAAAATTGTGTTGGGTTATTTGTTAGGACTCGGAACCCATCCTGAATGTCTGAGCTAGCTATTTCTCTGGACCCTTGGATTGACTTCTTTGTGCCATTCACATTCTAAAATTGTGGCTGTGTTTGCTAGAATGAATCAAATCAACTCATTCTACTGGCAGCCGGAATGGTTCTGAGCCTGTTACTATGGAAATGAATTTTTTACTTCTGTGGCTCCTTTCTGATTTTCAGGCTGTACAGCAACATTTGCAATGCTCCTGTGAATTTCTCCCCAAAGAGAGGAAAAGGATGAAAATAGAATCATAGGGATAGAGAGCCAGGGATTTGTAATAGTCAAAAACATTTGGCAAATCTCTTTGCTCCAGGTCAGTGCAGCTCAGTCCTGTTTATTTGTTTTGTTTATGGTTTATGTGCTAAGCTCAGCACTTTCCTGAACTAGCTGACTCTGCTCTGACACAACTCAACTTTCTAAGACAAGGACAATGTTATTTTTTTCAAAGTCCCACCGTACACTCCAACACCAAGGGACTGATCCAGCCCAAGTTGGGAGCATGTGGACTTTGTGGCCCCAGTGCCCACCTTCTCCAGCCCTGGGGTCTATGTCTGTGTCCAGTTTTTTTTTTTTCATTCTGGTGGTTTTTGTGGCATTCTGAGGCACGGGAGGGTAATGCTTCAGCCTCGTCCAGTGCCCTGACAGAGGGAAAGCAAGCAGGGAGTCAAACCTTTAGAGATGTAGAAAATGCTTACATATCCTCTTGTTCATCATACCCCTAAGAAGAAATAGGAGGAAGGGAAAAAGAGAGATGTACAATTTAGGGACTTAAGATGCTCCTGAGTTCTAAAACATTGGAAGGTAGCTTCTCATTCCTGCTGCCATTCTATAATGTTGGATAAACGGGTTCATTCATTTATTCCTACAGCATCAATTACTTCTGAGTACATACATTGTGCCACACACTTTTCTAGATACAACAGTGAACAAAGTGTATGTACGTGTGTGTGTGTGTGTGTGTGTATACACATACCACTATTCTCATAGAACTTAGTGTGGTGGAAGAAAAAATGATCAAATAAATATATAATAGATCATTGATGAGTGCTATGAAGAATGAGTCGAATGAGGGAATAAAATATGGAGGGGGTCCTATTCCAAACTGGATGGGAAAAGAAGACCTCTCTGAGAGATTAGTAGCAATCCAGAACAAGTTTAATATATCAAGATTGGCAAGATGGCCAATATGACTGAGGCCAAAGTGTTGGGATGGGGATTAGGAGACACAGTTGGAGTTAAGCAGACATTAGGCTGAATAATGGCCCATCAAAAATGTCCGTGTCCTCATCCCAGGAACCTGCTGCTGTGTTACCTTACATGATAAAAGGGGCTTTGTAGCTGTCATTAAGTTAAGACCTTTAGATGGGAGATTATCCTGGATTTTCCAGGTGGGCCCAGTGTCAAGACAAGGGTCTTTATAGGAAGGAAGCAGGAGAGTTAGATAGAGACAAGAGAGAAGGAAGTAGAGGTCAGAAGAAGATGCTGGGCTCTTGTCTTTGAAGTTGGAGGAAGGGGCCATGGGCCAAGGAATGTGGGAAGCCTGGAAAAGCTGGAAAAGCTGGAAAAGGCAAGAACATCGATTCTGCCCTTTGTCCTCCAGCAGGAACACAGCCCTCCTGACATCCTGATCTTAGACTTCTAACCTCCAAAGTCATAAGAGAATAAGTATGTGTTATTCAAGCACTGCGTATGTGGGCAATTTGTTACAACAGCAACAGGAAAGTAAATCAGGGGTCAGGTTATGTAGGACCTAGTATTCTTATAGGTAGGATATTGACCTTTAATCTGAATGTGAATCAAAACCACAAATGTTCTAAACAAAGGAGCGCCATGACCCAACCTGTGTGTTTATAGAGTCATTGTGGCTCATGAGTGGAAGACAGACTCCAAGAGGGAGAAGTTGAAGTCTGGGGACCAGGGAGAGAGAAGTGGTGTTGGGGTCATGGGGGAGGGGGTGAGAAGGAGCCAGATCGGGGATGTTTTAAAGGCAGAGACAGCAGGACATGCTGATGAACTGGATTGGAGGGGTGCAAGGAGGAGAAGTAGGGAGAATCATTCCTAGTAAATGGCTAGAGCAGCTGGTGGGATAGAATTACCAATACTGAAATGCAGAAGTCTGGGAGGGAAAGAGCTTGGAGGTGTTTTATTGTTGATTATTTAATTAAAAGTGTTTTTTGTTATTTTTAGAGGATGTGAGAGCTTAAGAATTCTTTGGAATTTAATTTTGAGACGGTCATTAGATGCCCAAATGAGAAGTTTAGTAATCAGCTTTACATACAAGTCTAGAACTCAGATGTGAAATAATAGAATATCTATATAATATCTGTATTATATAATATCTGTATAATATCTGCCCCTGGTTCCTGGCACAGAACTCCTAAAACCCATGTCATTTTCCTAAGTGATGAGAGAACTTGGAGCATCTTTTGTTTTAATATTTAGTCTTTGACCTGGCTTCCTGACTCGGAGCTCCTAAATCCCTTGGAATTTTCTCGGTGGTAGGAACATCTTTTGTTCTATTGAGCAACTCTTGATGGGGTTCCGGATGGCGGCTGGTCACTAGAAAGGCCAACCCATGCATAGAAGCTTGAAACTTTCAGCCCCAGTGCCATCCTCTGGGGAAGGGAGTGGGGCTGGAAATTGAGTTAATGATTGATCATGGTCATCGATCAGTTAATGATTGATGAAGCCTTTATAAAAATCCCAAAAGTATAGGGTTCAGAGAACTTCCAGTTTGGTGAATGCATTCACATGCCAAGGAGATGTCTATGCTCAGGACCCTTCCAGACTTCACCCTGCATGTCTCTTCATCTGGCGGTTCTCCATATACTTTATCATATCTTTATTATATAATAACCTGGTAAACATAAGTAAGTGTTTCCCTGAGTTCTGTGAGCTGTTCTAGCAAATAATTATGTGCAACATGGGGGGCTCATGGGAACCTCCAATTTGTGGCCAAGTTGGATAAAAGTTGTGGGTAACCTAGGGATCTACTACTTGGCATCCGAAGTGGGGGACAGTCTTGTGGAGTTGAGCCCTTAAGCTATGGGGTGTGCGCTAACTCTGGTTAGTGTCAGAATTGAATTGGATTATAGGACAACCAGCTGGTGTTGTAGAGAATCACTTGGTGTGAGAGAAAACCCACACACCTGGGGTCAGAGTGTTGTAAGTGTAGTAGTAGGGGTGAGTAAAGGAGAAACACAGGAGTGGGTCTTTCCAACTCATCAGGGTTGGACCAGAGAGATATATGCAAGAGTCCTTAACAGAGAGCCAGATGGGCAGGAAAGGGAAGGAAGAAAAGGGGTGGAAAGGAGCGTGTGCTGGAGGGGGGCTGACCGTTGAGCTACTCCTGAATTTAGAGGCTGGCCGGAACCATGTGGCCACAGAAAGGGAGAATGAAGTGCACTCATCAGTAATGATGAAGCAATTACATCCCTTCAGAGCCAGAATAGAAGCTGGTAGAGGAAATAGAAATCAGCCCTAGCAGAGTGCCATAGAATGTGGAATTAGCACAGCGCCCTGTGAATTTTTTTTCCCAGCCTTACCTTTGGTTGATGAGCTCAATTTAAGGATCAAATTAATCAGCCTTGAGCAGTTGTGGAAAATGTGAAAATCTCTCACCTCTGCTTGGTGTGGCTTTCATTTACCATCTGTATTCAGAGCAGAGATGGGTATAGCCCAAATATGGTGTCTTCCCAAGGGGCTGTTAATTCCCTTCACCTTCAAATCTAATCAGGTTCTAAGCCTCTCTCACCGGAGTGGCAAGAAATTCGATCTCAGTCATGTTTCAGGAGTGCCTTCTAATCTCTTGAAGCGTGAGAACCCGAGTGGTACCTGGAGCCCTTCTGTAAAGTCACCATAATCACCTTCCTCCCCGTGGCTGTAGGATGATGTTTGGGAGCTTCCTCTCTGCATCTCTTGGACTCCAATGTCCTTTGCATTTGGCTGTCACTCTCTAAGCTTGAGAAAAGACAGGCCAGCCCGACAGCCATCCTATAATCACCCCATCTGGGAGAGTAGCTACAAGAGGGGCCACATCTTTACAACCTGTGGAGACCCCACAAGTCCTGCTGTTCTCAGCCTCTGGAAGAGAAGCTTGTACCCAGGGGAGACCATTTCTGCCTTTCCACTGCTAGCAAGAATTTCTCTCCCTTCCCCTACAAGGGCCTTCTCCTCTCCCACAGTCTTCACAGGGCAACGTGGGCGGGGTTATCTTCTGGATGCCAGACCACTCCCATTTTTGGTGCCGAAACTCTACAGCCATTGACGGCCCCCAAGATATGGTGTCCCCGACTCAGAGCACAGAGAAAACGTTCTTCTGATGGGGAGAGAAAAATGCATCTCATCTTTTTCTACAGCAATTCATTTCAAGATTTTATGATTTTATATAACTCTTAAACTGAACAAATGCACTCTTGAAATAAGGCAACTCTGTTTCTGTCTCCCAATGTCCCTGGACTTTATTCTCCCATCATCGTGGGGGAAACATGGTGGGATTTTTCTGATCACTCTTAATAAAAATGTTCTGTGCTATGGTTACTTTAAGTCGAATAACAGTCTCAATTCGGTCGTTAACATGTCTGACCAGAACTGTAAATTGGATTTAAAGGCACCATTTCTCCCAGCGCCCTGCCCCGGGTTTGGGCTGGGGGGTGGGGGTGGGGGGTGGGGAGTCGGCAGTTAGGAAAGGAGCTCTGTGGACGTGTCCTTCTCCCACATGGTTCTCCCTCTGCTCTTCCTCCAGCTCCATACCTGTGGTTTCAAAGCCAGCAAGGACTGGAGCTGGAGTACAGCGAAGAAGAGGGGGTCATTCCTAGCAGCTCTCCAGACTTGGCATCTGCTTAAAGCCTCCTCTTTCTCATGTGGGCATTTTCATGTTTTCCAGAACAACCACTGCCCTCCATCGCTCATGACCTCTCCCCTCCAGGTCCCTTGGTAAGGCAAATCCATCCCCATCCTAGCGGCCACTTCCTTCTGCCCCAGCCCTGGGGACTTGGGTGGTACCTCTACCTTCTCTGCACTGGGGTCCCTTGTCCCCTCTGGGTGGCTGTCTAGGAAAATCTCCCTGTTTCTCTTTTCCTCTCACACAGCACTTCTGATACGAGATGTGTGGGTTTTCCACACCAGGCATTTCTGTTACTGACTGCCTGGGCATAGCATCAGATCTCACAGGGTAAGGGTTCAGCCCCACACAACTGCCTACCCGCCCCCCCGCCCCATTCAGATGCAATTGTAAGCTCGGGTTGTCTGTCACCTGTATTTCTGAGCAGCTCTAAGTTGGGATTCCCATGACCTTCTCCTCGGGTTCTATAATTTGCTAGCAGGGCTCACAGGATCCAGGAAAACAGTTTACTGACTATTGCCAATTTATTGGGAAGGATACTTTAAAGGATACAAATAAACAGCCAGATGAAGAGATACCTCGGGTGAGGTCCAGAAACATCCCGAATGCAGGAGTATCTGTTATCATGGAGCTGGGATATGCCACCCTCCCAGCACAGAGATGTGTTCACCAACCTGGAAGCTCCCCAAACCCCATACTTCGGGGATTTTTAGGGAGGCTTCATCATGTAGGCATGATGGATCATGATCTCAATTTCCAACCTCTCTTCCCTTCCTGGAGGATGTGGGGCTGAAAGCTCCAAGCTCCTAATCATGGCTTGGTTGTTTGTTATTAACATTTTCTTCATTGCTTTCTCTTTTTTTCAGCTTTATTGAGATATATTTGAGAAATAAAGTTATAATGTATTTAAAGTGCGTTAACACGATGATTTGATAAATGTATATGTATACATGGTGAAGGATTCTCACCAGGTGTCAATTAACACATCCATTGCCTCATATATATATGTACCTGTGTGTGTGTGTGTGTGTAAACACTTAAGGTTTACCCTTTAGAAAATTTCAGTTATACAATACAGTGTTGTCAACCATAGTCACTTTGATATATATTTGATCCTCAGACCTTACCCTTATAACTGAAAGTTGTACCCTCTTACCAGATTCTCCCTATTTCCTCCACCCCCCACCCCCAGCCCCTGGCAACCACCATCTGGCTCTCTGTTTCTATGAATTTGACTTTTTTGTTGTTTTAGATTCCATACATAAGTGATATCCTACAGTTACCTGTCTTTCTCTGGCTTAATTCACTCAGCTTAATGCCCTCCAAGTTCAGCTGTGTTGTCACAAATGGCAGGATTTCCTTCCCTTTTTTTTTTTTTTTTTAGATTTATTTATTTATTTTTAGGAAGGGGATGGAGCACAGAAGGGGGGAGGAGGGTAGAGGGAGAGAGAGAGTCTCAAGCAGGCTTCCCGCTGAGCATAGAGCCTGACACAGGGCTCGATCCCAGGACCTGAACTGAAACCAAGAGTCAGCTGCTCAACAGACTGAGCTACCCAGGTGCCCCCAGGCTTTCCTTCTTTTCATTTTATTTTTTTTTT
>NC_138373.1:12919235-12944528 GCF_054177405.1 Leptonychotes weddellii | reverse complement strand
ATCCACGTCGTTGCAAATGGCAAGATCTCATTCCTTTTGATGGCTGCATAATATTCCATTGTATATATATACCACATCTTCTTTATCCAGTCATCTGTCGATGGACATCTTGGCTCTTTCCACAGTTTGGCTATTGTGGACATTGACTTTTTAGCCTTGTTTTTCTTAAAAATTAATTAATGGTATCTCTTTTCATTGTCAACATCCACATTACAATAAATTATAATAGGCTGTCACCCTACTAATCGGGCAAGTGAGAAATGAACCATTGGATTTAACCACATTGGAATAACCACAAGGTCAATGGTGACCTTGACAAGAGGATAGGGGTGGCGTGGTGGAATGGGTTCATGAGAGAACAGGGGGAACATTCAGATAAGCACAGAAAATAATTAACAGGCAATCCAGATTAACAGATGTTAACATTTTGCTATATGCACTTTAGAGCACTCTTTGTTTTTTAAGAAATAAAATATAGATCCAGGTAAAGCCCATGTCTGTTTCTCACCCCTCATTTTCTCCCCAGAGGTAACTGCTGTCCTTGGCTATTGCCTACAGCTCACTAATCAGTGGCCTTCTAGGTTTGGGGTCCCAGTTTTGACAATGTGAGGTTTGGTGGGCAGAGCTTCAGCCCAGCCCATGGAGATGGCCATTCGCTTCCCACCCGCCCCCCGGCTAAGACATTATTGGATCAGCCAGGAGCTTCGCCCACCTACCTTTCGATGGCATTTTTCAGCTATATAACAAGATCTCATTTTCTCCTTCTGACAATGTATAATAGCCCAAAGCGTGGAGTGTAAAATGGACTACCTCACACAAATATTCAAATATACACAACATGTTATAAGAATAAAATTATTCCAAGATTCAAATGGTAAAGTAGTCCCATTTGCTCTCTTGACTTCAGATTCTCACTCAGAGAAAGACTAGTATATGCCTAGTATATGAAGAGAGAGCAAGGATGCATACAACAGCTTTAGAACCCAAGGCCAGAGATCGACCATACATCAGTATTTAAGGAATATTTTTTCCAGGTCTCAAAAAAGTCTAATGAACTCACTGGTATACAGCGCCCCCCAGTAATGGTAATGGTTAGGTCCTGGGAGAAGCACTCTGCCCCTCCTGCCATTGTGGGGCTCACTCCCACTGAGGTTGCTGAAAATGGAAATAGATACCTCACCCACGTGTGTTTGAAAAAGAGATCATCCAATCTAAGAGGAAAGGATTCAGAATGACAATGTGATCAGCTGAGCTGGCCTCTCCTTGTCTCCTTCCCTTCCAGTGCTGAACAGCCCCCTGCAAATGCAGGAAGAGCGGGACCAGATGCTGGTCCTTGCCTGGCCTGTGGTTTATTGATCTGGGCAACCCAACCTAATAATGTCAAGGAAGTTTTTCATGGGACTTCCGAAAGCAGTTCCTGCTAAACTGGGAAGTGTCCTTCATGTGGCTGGCCGTCAGCCCTCTCTCTGCCTTTGCCGTGGTCATTACCAGCATGGGGGAAGTAGGTGGTGGTGTGCCTGATGGGACTGGGACAAAATAGGTGATCTTGACAAAGGTGAAAAGACAATGCTATGGAGCAAGTTTAGTCTTTTTAATAAACGGTACTGGAATAATTAGATATGCACACACATGAACAAAATTTGGATATGTACCTTATGCTATATAAAAAAATCAACTCAAAATGGATTACCCCTAAATGTGAAACCAAAAGCTATAAAACTCCTAGAAGAAATTATAGGAGAAAATCGCTGTGATTTTGGGTTAGGCAACGATCTCTTAGGACATCAAAAGCCTGATCCGAAAAAGAAAAACAGAAACCTGATAAGTCAGATTTCATTAAAATTAGTAATTTTTGCTCAGCCAAAGACACTGTTAAGATAATGAAAATGTCAGATACAGACTTGGGAAAAAAATACTTGCCTATGATACATTCTACAAGGACTTATATGCAAAATGTGTAAAGAACTCTCAAAACTCAATAGTAAGAAAACAACTTTTTTGAAAATGGCAAAAGATTAGAACAGACATTTCACCATCAAGGATATATGAACAGTATAAATGCAGATTAACACCACAATGAGATACCACCACACACCTATTAGAATAGCAGCAATAAAATGATAATGACAAGTGTGGGTGAGGATGTAGAGGGGTTGAACTCAGAACTGCAGGTGGGGGTTATAAGATGGTATGACCACTTTGGAAAATAGTTTGACAGTTTCTTAGAATATGAAATATACACCTATCATAGCACCCATCCATTCTGCTCCCAGGTGTTTTCCCAAGAGAAATGAAAGCATATATGTATGTATGTGAATATTCGTTGCAGCTGTATTTGTGATAGCCAAAGACTGGAAACCACCCAAATGTCCACGGACAGGTGAATAGATAAGCAAATTGAGGCATAGCCATTCAATAGAGTCCTACACAGCAATAGACAAAAAGAACCATTGATAATGTAACAACAGGGATGAATCTCAAAATAATTATGCTCAGTGAAAGAAGCCAGACATAAGAAGCTAAACATAATATACGATTCCATTTATATACAATTTTAGAAAATGCTAACTAATTTATAGTGATAGAAAGCAGGTCAGGGACTGCCTGGGGATGGAGAAAAGGCAGGGAGGGGAGGTATGGAGAGATTATCAGGGACACAAAGAGACTTTGGGGAGGTGACTCATATGTTCACTATATTGAATGTAGTCATGGTTGCATGAGTATATACATATGTTAACACTTACCAAATTGTGCATTTAAAATATGTATTATTTAGTATATGTTGATTATCCTCAGTAAAGCTATTTTTTAAAAAGATGGACTCAAATACAAATAAAACAAAGAAAAATGGGAAAGGGGAAAAAGGGAGGGATAGAAGGAAAGGAAGGAAGGAAGGAAAGAAGGAAGGAAGGAAGGAAGACAGGCATGCTAACTGGATTGGGGTCATGGCTGCTCTTGGAAACTTGGCAAAACAGCACAGAGGGACACTTTTAGATAAAAACACACTAAATAAATGATTGAATAAGCAAACAATTGCCTGGATGCACAAGACTAGCCAAGACTGTTGTGTCTAACTGATAGAAGGATTTTGGGGACAAGGTGTGGAAAAGCAAAAGGAAGATGTTTATGACTTTTAGGACAAAAAACATCTATGGAACTGGATGAAAGGGAGAGAGAGAAGTTCAGGGTGGCCTCAGAAACTGTCACTCTACCAGTCTCATGTGTGATGCAGTATGACCAAAGCCAAAAGTGGCAGGATAATGGCAGAACTGGTCATTACAGAACTGAGTTCCCATTTTCCAAAATGGGAACCTCTGAGGAGTGAGCTCTGAAAGCCACTGCCCTTCCTACTAACCATGACCCTGGCACAGTAATGGCTTTCTCCTGGTCCCATTGAACACTCCCTCGCTCTATGGGTGGGGCCTCAATCCTTCTAAAAGAAAAAGAAGATACACCACCACCATCCCCCTCCCCACTGGCAGAACAGGAGGAAGTGGGCTCAGTGAAGAAAACATACAGTTGGTAGCATATTTCCAGAAAAAAATTCCGTTTTATTTAAAGATTTGTTTCTGTGCATTTAAGCATATATTCCTTAGGTACTCTCAAATTAAAACAAAGAAACTGCTAATTCTAGTTGCTAGAGGTTTTTAAAGGTGGCTTGTTATTTCTATTATTTCATTATTAGCTTGGATGTGGTGTTTTGTTTTTTCCTTAAAAATTCTGGGCATAGCTTCTTTAATTTTCTGTTTGTATTTTCTGGCCATTTATTTTCTAGAGTCAGTTTATATTTCAAAGGTTAATCTATTCTTGGGCCATAAACACAGTGTTCAGAATATTATCACTTTGTATCTTCTTTTGCTATTTTTTAAAGGTTTTCGTGCAAGAGACCATGAGCAGCAGGGAGGGGCAGAAGGAGAGGGAGAAGCAGACTCCCCACTGAGCAGGGAGCCCCATGCGGGACTCGATCCCAGGACTCCAGGATCATAACCCAAGCTGAAGGCAGACACTTAACGGACTGAGCCACCTTTCTTTTGCTTTTAATACAGCAAATCCTTCTTTCTCCCCTCACCCTCAATTATTTTGATTATAGGATGGGGATAGACTTTGTAAATGTAATTTTTAAAAACATTTTACAATATTTTCATTGTGGTAAAATACACATAAACATAAAATTTACCATTTTACCATTTTTAAGTGCACAGTTAAGTGCCATTAAATATATTCATACTGTTTTGCAACCATCACCACCATCTCCCCGCAGAACTCTTTCTCACCTTGTAAAACTGAAACCCTGTGCTCAAGAAACACCAACACCCCATTCTCCCTACCTCCCAGCCCCTGGCAACCACCATTCCACTTCCTGTATCTATGATTTTGAGTACACTAAGTGCCTCATAAAGTGGAATCATACCATATTTGTCTTTTTCTGACTAGCTTATTTCACTTAGCAGAATGTCCTCAAGGTTTATCCACGTTGTAGCAGGTGTCAGATTTCCTTCCTTCCTAAGGATGGATAATATTCCATTGCATGTATAATAGACCACCTTTGGCTTATCCAGTCATCTTTCAGTGGACACTTTGGGTAGCTTCCAATTTCTGGCTATTAGGAATAATGCTGCTATGAACATGGGTGTACACATATCTCTTCAAGTATCTGCTTTCAGTTCTCTTGGGTATATGCTCAGAAGTGGAATTGCTAGACCATATGGTAATTACATTTTTAATTCTTTGAGGAACCACCACACTGATGAAGTGTACCACTTCACAGTTTCACCAGCAGTGCCCCAGGGTTCCAATTTCTTCACATCCTTGTGGTATTTTTTGATAACACCCATCCGATCAGGTTTGCTGTGTTATCTCACTGTAGTTCTGGTTTGCATTTACTTGATGATTAGTGATGTTAAGCATGTTTTTATATGCTTATTGGCCATTTGTGTATCTTGGGAGAAATGTCAATTCAAGTCCTTTGCCCATTTTTGAGTCTGGTTGCTTGTTTTTTTGTTGTTGTTGAGTCTTAGGAGTTCTCTGTAAATTCTAGATATTAATCCCTTATCAGATATATAATTTGCTAACATTTTCACCCATTCTGTGGGTTGCCTTTTCACTCTTGATAGTGGCTTTCAGTGCATGGAATTTAAAAACTTTTATGAAACCCAATTTGCCACTTTTTCCTTTTGTTACCTGGGCCTTTGGTGTCATATTCAAGAAATCATTGCCAAATCCAAAATTATGAAAATTTTGTCCTGTTTTCTTCTAAGAATTATATTGTTTTAGGTCTTCATCTAAGTCTGTGATCCAGTTTGGGTTAATTTTTGTAGATAGTGCTAGGTACAGTTACAACTTTACTTTTTTGCATGCGGATATCCAGTTTTCCCATCACCATTTGTTGAAAAGATTGTCCTTTTCCCATGGAGTGATCAGGGCACCCTTGTCAAAATCATTTGACCATATATGATAGGGTTTATTTGGGGCTCTCTATTCTCCTGCATTGGTCTGTACACCTGTCTTACTGTAGTACCACACTGTTCTGATTACTGTAGCTTTGTAGTAAGTTTTGCAATCAAGAAGTGTGAATCTTCCAGTTCTATTCATTTTCAAGTTTGTTTTGGCTATTCTGGGTCTCTTGAGATTCCATATGAATTTTATGATGGGTTTTTCTTTCTGGAAAAAAAAATGTCATTGGGATTTTGATAGGGATTACACTGAATCTGTAGATCAGTGGGTAGTATTGACATTTTAATAATATTAACCCATGAATATGGGATGTACTTACAGTTACCCATGTCTTCTTTAATTTATTTCGGCAACGTTTTGTAGTTTTTATCATACAAATCTTTCACCTCAGTTAACTTACTTTCTAAGTATTTTGTTCTTTTTGATGCTGTTGTAAATGGAATTATTTTTACAATTTCCTTTTCAGATTGCTTATTGTTTGTGTATAGAAATATAACTGATTTTTGCATGTTAAATTTGTATCCTGCTACTTTGCTTCATTCACCTATTCTAGCAAATTTTTTGTGTGAAGTCTAGGGTTTTCTATGTATAAGATCATATCATTTGCAAACAAAGCATTTTATTTACTCCTTTCCACTTGGATGCTCTTTTTTCCTAATTGCTCTGTCTGGAACTTCTAGTATTATATTAAATAGAAGTGGTGAGAGTGGACATCTTGCTTTGTTCCTGATCTTAAAGGAAAAGCTTTCAGTCTTTCACCATTGAGTTTGCTGTGGGTTTTTCATATATGGTTTTATTATGTTGAGATTATTTCCTTCTGTTCCTAGTGTTTTGTTTTTTTTAGTGTTTTTATCATGAAAATGTTGAATTTCGTCAAATGCTTTTTCTGCATCTTTTTTCTGCATCTACTGAGATGAACATTTTTTTTTCTTCATTCTCTTAATGGTGTATTACACTGATCCATTTTCATATATTGAACTATTCTTGCATTCTGGGAATACATCCCATTTGATCATGCTGCATAATCTTTTAAATATGCAGCTGAATTCAGTTTGCTAGTATTTTCTTGATGATCTTTGCATCAGTGTTCATAAGGGATATTGGTCTGTAGTTTTCTCATGTTGTCTTTGTCTGGTTTGTTATCAGAGTAAGGCTGGACCCATAAAATGAGTTAGGATGTGTTCCCTCTTCAGTTTTTTTGAAACATGCGAACAAGAATTGGTATTAGTTCTTCTTTAAATGTTTGGTAGAATTCTCCAATGAAGCCATCAAGTCCAGGTCTTTTGTTTGTCAGATTTTTAAAAAAGGTTTTATTTACTTATTTATTTATTTGAGAGAGTGTGTGAGAGAGAGATTGTGAGCAGGGGGGAGGGGTAGGAGAAGAAGCAGACTCCCCAGTGAGCAGGGAGCCCAATGCGGGACTCAATCCGAGGACCCTGGGATCATGACCTAAGCCAGAAGCAGACGCTTAACCAACTGAGCCATCCAAGTGCCCTGTTTGTCAGATTTTTGATTACTGATTCAGTCTTCTTTCTAGTTACAGATCTACTCAGATTTTCTACTTCTTTGTGATTTAGTCTTGGTAGATTTTGTGTTTCTAGATTTTTGTCCATCTCTTCTAGGTTATCCAATCTGTCAGCATATAGTTGTTGATCATACTCTCTTATAAACTTTTTTATTTTATAGAATTGGTAGTAATGTCCCTGCTTTCATTCTGATTTTAGTAACTTGAGTCTTCTTTCTTTTTGTACTTTATCTAGCTAATGGTTTGGCAATTTTGCTGATCCTTACACAGAACTAACTTTTGGCTTCAGTAATTTTCTCTATTGCTTTTCTATTCTCTATTTCATTTATCTCTGTTCTAATCTATATTATGTCCTTCCTTCTGCTAACTTTGGATTTAGCTTGTTCTTTTTGAATTCCTTATCATAAGATAAGGCTGTTGGTTTGGAGTCTTTCTTATTCTTTAATGTAAGTGTTTATAGCTATGAACATCCCATTAACACCATTTTTGCTGTATCCTGTAAGTTTGGGTATGTTGTGTTTTTGTTTTCACTCACCTCCAGGGTTTTTTTTTTCCCCTTTTCTTGTGATTTCTTCTTTTACCCATTGGTAGTTTAAAAGTGTGTTTGCCACAGTTTTTTATATTTTCCAATTTTCCTTTTGTTATTCATTTCTAACTTCATCCTGTTGTGGTCAGAAAAGATACTTTGTATAGTATCTATAAACACTTAATTTGTGGCCTAACATATTGTATATCCTAGAGAATGTCTCATGCACTTATTTATTTATTTATTTGCTGTTGTTAGGTAGAATGTTCTATATATATCTATCGGATTTAGTTGGTCTATTGTACCTCTATTTCCTTACTTATTTCTGTTTTCTTGTTTTATCCATTATTGTAAGTAGAGTATTAAAGTCTCCAGCTATTATTGTAGAGTTATTTCATGTAAAGTCTTATAGAGGTATTATTATAAAGTCTATTTCGTCTGATATTAGGATAGCCACCTCTGTTATCCTTTGGTTATTATTTCCATGGAATATTTTTTTCCAGCTTTTCACTTTTAATTTATTTGTGTCCTTGGATCTAAAGTGATTCTCTTACAGACAGTGCATAGTTGATAATATGTTTTAATCCATTCTGCCAATCTCTGTCTTTTGATTGAAGAATTTAATCCATTTATATTTAAAGTAATTACTGATAAGGAGAGGCTTCTGTCATTTTGCTGTTTTTTTCTATATGAGTTACAGCTTTTTTTTTATTGCATTTCCTGCGTTACTGCCTTCCATTGTGTTTAGTGGTTTTTTTTTTTAAACAGGGAAATGTTTAAATTCCTTTTTCACTTTTTTTGGTTGTATATTCTATAGCTATTTTCTCTGTGGTAACCATGGGGATTACATTTACTATCCTAAATTTATAATAATCTAATTTGAATGTATAGCGGCTTAACCTCAATAATAAATAAAAACTCTTCTCCTTTATAGCTCCATCCCCATTCCTTCTAGGTGTTGATGTCACAAAAATTACATCTTTATACATTGTGTGCCTCAAAACATCAACTAATAATGCTTTCAAATTCATAAGTGTCTTAAATTATGTAGAAAACAAGATTTGGAATCACAAATTAAACAATAATACTAGCTTTTAGACTAATAATTTTTAAAAAAAATTTTTAAATTGTGTAGAAGAAGACAAAAAGTACAGTTACAGACCATTGTTAAAATAACACCAGCTTTTGTAAATTCTCATGTGTTTACCTTTATTTCAATCTTTATCTGTCCATACAGCTTTGAGTTAATTACTGTCTAGTGTCTTTTCATTTCATCTTGCAGGACTTTGCTGAGCATTTCTTCCAGGGCAGGTCTAGTGGTAACAAATTCCTCAGGTTTTCTACACCTGAAAATGTCTTAATTTCTCCCTTACTTTTGAAGGACAGTTTTACCAGATATAGGATTCTTGGTTGATGGTTCTTTTCTTCTAGCACTTTGAATATATCAGCCCACTGCCTCTGGCCTCAAACATTTCAGATGAGAAATCTGATAATCTTATGAGGATTCCTTGCATGTAATGATTCACTTTTCTTTTGCTGCTTTAAAGGCTCTCTTTTCTTTTGCTTTCGAAAGTTTGATTATAATATGTCTGGGTGTGGGTCTCTTTGAGTTCATCTTATTGGAATTTACTGAGCTCTTGGTTGTTTATATTCATGTCTTTCATCAAATTTGGGACGTTTTCAGCTATTATATCTCCAAACATTCTTTCTACCCCTTTCTCTGCCTTCCTTCTGGGACACCCACAATGCATATATTGGTCTTTTTGGTGGTGTCTTACAGGTCCTATCAGCTCTGCTCATTGTTTCTTCAATCTTTTTTCTTTCCGTTCCTCAGTCTCAATAAGTTATGTTGCCCTATTTACACAAGTTCACTGATTCTTCTGCCTGCTCAAATCTGCCTTTGAATCCCTCTAGTGAATTTTCAACTCAGTTACTCTACTTTTCATAGCCAGAATTTCTTATTTGTTTCTTTCTAGGTTTTCAGTCTCTTTATTGATATTTTTATTTGTTCATACTTTTTTTTCTCTCTACTTTCTCCACATCTTCCTTTAGTTCTTTGAGCATCTTTAAGGTGGTTTTTAAAAATCTTTGTCTAGTATATCTACCATCACATCTTATTTCAGGAACAGTTTCTTTTGCTTTAATTTTTCCTTTGAATGTTTCATACTTTCCTGTTTCTTTGTTTGCCTTGTTATTTTTTTGTTGTTGAAAACTGGACCTTTGAAATGATAATTCAGATTATTCTGATTACTCTGGAAATGAGTCTTTTATGTTTCTAATGGTATTTTGATATATTTTGTGGTTTTGTGTTGTTGTAAGTGGGATTTTTTCCCTCATATTTTATGATAGACTTCTTCTGATATATAGGATAACTATCGATTTTGTATGTTTTTTTTCATTTCACATCACACTCTATTAGTTCACACAGTGTTACCCTAAGTGCTCTTAGATTTTTCTAGTAGACAAATTATCTGCAAATAATGTAATTTTTTCTTTTCTTAACATAATGATTTTTTTCTATTTTATGCTTTTACTATATTTGTTTGAAATTCCAGTGTAATGTTAAATTATTTTGAAGTTGGAAGGCATCCATTATTACCCCTAATTTTTAACTGGATGATCTCTAGGCTTTAGCATCCAGTAGGATATTGACAAGTGGTTTCAGGTAGATATTCTCAATCATGTTAAGGATTCTGTTCATTCCATTAATAACTTGCTAAAAGGTTTAAAAAGTTTGAAACAAATATTGCTTTTGATCAAATCTCTTTCCAGCATCTATCAATTAAACACATTTTTAACCTATACCACTTTATATTAATAAACATAAATTAAAATAAATAGCAAAAAGAGGGAAATATCTGTAGTATGTTATTAAATATATATAATACAGTAGTACATATTACAAAGATAATACAAACTAGCATGTGTATTGCATAAGACATATATATGCAATAAATATTTTAAAACTTGCCCAATATTAAGTAATTTTTGCCTTCCTCAGAAAACTTCTATTATATACTTTTAAGTTTTATTTGCTACTCTTTCCAAAATTGGTAATTTTTATTTGGACTTTTTTCACTTAAATAAAATGAGCATTTTGTCATATCATTCAATATTATTCTACAAAAACAATTTTAAGTTAACTTTATATTGAATCTAACATATAAAAAAAAAGTGCACCAATTCTAACATATAGTTCAATGAATTTCCATAAACTGCACACCTGACCAAACAGCACCCAGATCAAAGAATGAAATATTACCAGCACTCCAGATGCCCTAGAAGTGCCCCTCCTAGTCATGTAATGCCAAGGTTAACCATGTGACAAAAGTATGTTTTAATGGCTGCATAGTGAGTGAGAAGGAAGAGTAATAGCAGATGAAGCCAGTGAGGCAGGGAAAAGTCAGATAAGGTAGGGCTCTGAGAACCACAGTGGATTAGTTTTCTATTGCTACATGACAGATTGCCACAAACTAAGTGGTTGCAAATAATACAAACTTGCTGTCTCCCAGTTCCCATTGGTCAGGAGTCTGGGCATGGCTCAGCTGGATCCTCTGCTCCGGGCTTCACCAGATGTCAGCTGCACTGTGGTGCTCATTTGGAGTTTGGGCTTGTCCAGGCTCATTCTGGTTTGTGGTCAAAGTTTAGTTTCTTGTGGGCTACAGATCTGATCTCCCTGTTTAGTGACTAGCTGTGGGCCAGGGGTCACTCTCAGCACCTAGAGGCTGCCCACAGTTCCTTGTCATGTGGACCACATGTCACAGCATGGATATTTGCTTTTCCCAGGCCAGCAAGAAAAGCATATCTCACTGGTTTCACCTTATTTTAATTAATTAATTAATTAATTAATTAATTAATTAATTTATTTATTTAAGTAGGCTCCACGCCCAGCATGGAGCCCAATGCAGGGCTTGAACTCACAACTCACAAACCACGTGCCCTTGGTTTCACCTTCTTTTAAAGTTTCCTGTGATTCAGTCAGGTCCTCCTAGTGTAATTTCCATTTTGATTAACTCAAAGTCAGCTGAACGTAATCATGGGAGTGATATCCCACACCAAAGGGAAGGGGATCATAGAAGACTATGGGTCACTGGGGATAATCTTTGAATTCTACCTATCACATAACAAAGAGAAATTTTTTTTTTTTCTGTTTGCCATGAGGGGCTATTTGAAGGATCCTAATCATGAGTTGGAGATCTGATTTAGATGTTAAATAAAACTAACATCAATAGAGGGTCCATAAAGAACAAAGCTAACTGGGTGCTATGTGGAGGTGTAATCAGATTTTTGGCTTCAATAATTAGGAAAAAATGGTACCATTTTCTGAGGTCAAGAAGGACGGGGAGGTGAAAATGTAGCGCTCAAGTTGGCACAGCCTACATTCTAGATTCCTTCTCTAGTTAGGCATCCAACAGAGTTCACAGTTGATGGACATACATGGAGCTCGAGGGAGAGATCAGAGCTGGAAATGGGATTGAGAAATTATCAGCTGGAATAGAATGTCAGCTCCAGACACTTGACAAGAGACCAGGAGGGAACATCGAGAGAGGCCAGCAGATCACTGCAGATGCCACAATTTCTTAAATTACATTTCTTGGTCTTACAATCAGGCACATTGACAGATTCCTGCCTGGAGTCTTCCCAGAAGTAACCCCATTGTTTTGCAGTATATCTTCTATGGCATCAACTTAGCAGGTTTTTTTTTTTCTTTATAGATCTTCTGTTGAGGCAAGTTCTGTACACATTGAGTTCTTATCATTGGATGGGGCTTCTTTTCTGTCCATTTGCTCAAACCTTCTACCTGAATTTCTAGTTTTTAATAGTTTCTCATCGTGGGCAGCTCTAATGTGCTTGCCATGGCTGGGTTCTTTGATAGGCTGAACCAATGGAATTATAAGTAACCAGAGTGCCTTACTTAGAAAAGACACTGAGCAAAATTTGGGAATTTGGATACTGGTCAAGATAACATATCCAGGCATGTGAGCTTGTTAAGATTGCTTGAACCTTTCTGGCAATTACAGATCTAGAATCTGGAATAGATTCATCTGTCTATTCTAGCTCAAGGTGCTCAGGCCTAACAGCATAAAATAAAGTCTCCAGCATGAGCTAATCTTTACCTAGCCCTACCCTTGATTGTTCAAGGAGGAATAAGCCTCACATCTAGAGCTGCTCATAGCAGGTAACTTTGCTGATCACAAGAGGCTAGTTGCTCCAGAAAATTAGACACGTGATCTCTGTCCAGCCTAAAAAAGTCAGGGAAAGATCAGATGACCACATGTTAGAAAAGTTAGTGCTACCCTCTGAGAAACCAGGCATATTTCACACACCAGGAGCTTCCAGGTTAAGCTCCCCCAGTGCCTGCCTGTTCAGATCTCTTGGATGGCCAAGGATTTGCCCCCAGTAGATCAGCAGCCCCAGAAGCCTCTAACGAAACTGCCCTCGGTGCCATTAGGGACCTGCAAAGGTCCATATCAGGTTAAAGTGAAATCCCTGAGGCAGGAAACCCAATCAATATTTTGGGACATTATCCTGGAATGCAGATTTGAAAGCTTACAGAATCCTTCTGAGAGTGGGGCTCAAATTTATCACCTGACTCTGTTAAATAATAGCTGAAGGGATTGAAAAGGAGATTTTATAAGGACAAGAAAATTAAGTGAACAGAGCTTCAAACAAATCATGGACAGAGCGATTATGGGCACCTTGAAGTCAGGGAAGATTTGGTGCCCACCGCAAGTAGAAACCCAAGAGATGTTTATGGAGTGACTGACTCATTCTTGCAAATGCATCACACACACACATACACACACACACCAATTTGCTTCATACATTCTGGGATCCAGGGTTAACCAAATGTCTCCATGCATTAGGAATTAGAGACGACCTTGTGGAGATATGGATAGAGAATGTCTGTTCCGTCTGACTGTTATTTCCGTGTTCTGTCTCTGTGTATCTGATGCAAACGTTCCTCTTTGAAGATCCTCATAGGACTAGGTGTTAATCTAATAATCTTGGCTACTTTGAATTAGGTGTTTTCCATTATCCATGTCGGTATACCAATCACTTGGAGTTCTCTGTGAAGTCTTCCCCTGCTGTAAATGTCCCCTCAGCAAATGCTCCCTCTGTATTCAGTGAGGAGAGCATTGCAGACAGCTCAAGCACTAAGTGGCCTAGACGGAGGGCTTCCTGGAAGCGTGCTTTTATGTGCACCCATTGCTCTGAAGACTTCCTCACTGCCTATATTCTTTCACTTTGGACTACCTCTCCTGGTGCAGAAACTTTCAAGTTTTAAATGGGAGGAGGAACCAAGTTAGATGAATTTAGGGCACTCCCAGGTATAAGAGTCAATACTCAGTCTTAAATTCAGATAGGCAAGGGTCATGTTGTAAATTGGGAGTCGGAGGTTGAAGTGGGAATCAAAGGTCATAGGAGCCTCTGGAACAACCCACAACCTTACTTTCAAAGATGGTATTGAGTGATAGGGAGAGTGGGCTGAGGGTTGATGGAGTGTCATTCAGTAAACAGGCAAAGGAAAACTGTTCCCAAGGAGAGAGGAGCCCTGCCACTCGGAGCTCAGGGAGTCTCGTTCAGTTTAAATCTTCTGCAACATTTTATTCATTGCCTTATTTCTTATGCACCAGGATTCTGCAACTCTCTGGCCTGCTTTCTTGATAACACAAATACAGAATGAGCAATGTTCCTATGAACACTGTGTGCTTTTTGGAGCCTCTGAGCCCTTAGGAACTCAACCACTACTTATTACTTATTATTTCCTTTTCTAATTATTGTTTTATATTTTCATCAGACATCTTGGTTAAAAATGCCTTGGTCCTTGGCCCTTCTCCAATGGGAGAAGTAATTAAACAATTTGCATTAGAACTAGTGGAAGTGCAGAGCCCTTGCCTGTGTGTGTGGTCATTCACTGGCCTCTCCAGCCTCAGCTGCTGGCCTGATGAAGTGAGCGTGGGCAACCCCATTGGCCAAGAGAGTAGGACAGACAAGGGAAAAGGGGTTGGTGAGGCAGCCAGTTGGCTGGAGACGGGAGTGAAGGAATGGATGGGTGCAAACCTCCTCCTGATGATGTTCAAGGGGATCAATCTTTTGAAATGCCCCAGGCAGCATGCTCTCGCCAGCCTGGATGAGCAGCAGTCCCAGGCAGCACTCCCAGCCCTTGCATTTAACTTTCTTTGATTCACAGACTGAATTCCCACTTCACAAATTTCTTACCAGTTCTTTATGTTGAATTCTGAACTCTGAGCAATATGGCATTGCTTTGATGGAGCCAGGAACATGAAGACACATAATGAACACATCTTGGAAATTTGAATATTTAATTGTCTTATAAGATTACAGAATATGGATACACCAAAATTTCTTTAGCTGTTGCCCCATTTGTGAGATTATTGAACTCATTTCCTTTGTGCTAGTTACAAATAACTATATAGATATCTTTTACGTAAATCTTTGTTTGAACTTTTTTTTTTTTTAAGAAAGCTGTTCCATTTAAATAACAGGTTTCTACACTTTAGCCTTGAGAAGTTTAGAGTTCACACCGCACACACACACACACACACCATGATCCTGTCCGAAAGCAAGAACATGTTAATAATTTTTTATTTGAACATTAATCTATGTTCTTGGGAAAACATATATAAAAAATACAGAAGAGTGGAAAATAAAACAGAGTAAATGGTCTGGTCCATTCTTTTTCATTTCATTTTATTTTTTTAAGATTTTATTTATTTGAGAGAGAGCATGTGCACACAAGTGGGGGAGGGGCAGAGGGAGAGGGCAAAGCAGGCTCCCCGCTGAGCAGGGAGCCCGATGTGGGACTTGATCCCAGGATCCTGGGATCATGACCTGAGCTGAAGGCAGACGCTTAACCGACTAAGCCACCCAGGCACCCCTATTTTTTCATTTTAGATTTTTTTTACCTCCACATACAGATACATGTATGTTCATATATGTAACTGTTTTTTTATTCTAAAATGCCTTCAACTCTAAAATATGCCATCCATGTATAAAGAGCCTTTGGGGAGCGGGGGTATGAAACAAATCCTATAAGCACTGCATTAAATGCATATGTAGTCAGGATGCTTAGTGCTTGCCACAGGACTCAACACTGGCTAATGTAAGCTACTACAAATAAAAGAAATTTATGTTAAGATGTGGGTAGCTCACAGAATTGACGGGAAGGCTGGTGAGCCAGGCTTGAGGAAGTTATAGGAGGTACGTGAGGCTGTATAGCCAGCCCCAGAGCCCAAACCCCAGCACAGAACTCCTCCAGAAGGACTTCTGCTGGCACACCTGGATTCCTAGTGCTGCCAGGTACTGTGACATTACTGCCTGAAGTCACATGGAACCTCCATGGTCGCTTCTTTGCAGCCCTGGCTCCAGACTGAAACTCTGGG
The DNA here is from genome assembly GCF_054177405.1 of Leptonychotes weddellii. Taxonomy (NCBI): domain Eukaryota; kingdom Metazoa; phylum Chordata; class Mammalia; order Carnivora; family Phocidae; genus Leptonychotes; species Leptonychotes weddellii. The sequence goes on along the minus strand of NC_138373.1, from coordinate 12,928,615 downwards.
GTGGTCTGTCTGATTGGCCAAGCCTGGGTCACATGCCCAAATCCCAGTTGCATGGGAGGTTGGTGACATCTGTAGTTCTTAGGGCTTTTTATGTGAGCTGGATGTTAGGTCCCCAGGCTTATAAGATAGAGGGCTCTCCAAACACAGGAAGAAATTTTAGGTGTTGTATTAGGATTTTCCAGAAAAACAAAACCAGTAAGTGGTATCTACATACACATACACACACACACATAATACGTATATACATTTTTATATACGGAACATACACATATATATATATACACTCCTATAATACATATTGTGTGTACATAAATTTATATAATTATAATGATTATTAATAATTATAATAAATCTTGTATATTTGTGTACACACATATACACATATAAAAGGGGACTTGTTATAGGAATTGGTTCATACAGTTATGGAGGCTACGAAGCCCCACAGTCTTTCATCTGCAAACTAGGGACCCAGGAGAGCCACTGATGTAATTCATAATTCAGTCTGAGTCCAAAGGCCCAAGAACCAAGACCACCGATGTCTAAGGACAGGAGAAGATGGATGTCCCAGCTCAAGCGGAGAGCAATTTGCTCTTTCTCCACCTTTTTGTTCTATTCTGCCACTCAGCAAATTGGATGATACCAACCCACAACAGTGAGGGTGGTTGTCTTTACTCAGTCTACCAATTGAAAAGCTAATGTCTTCCAGAAGCACCCATACAGACATACCCAGAAGTCAAGTTGGACCAGCTATCTGGGCATCCCTTAGTCCAGTCAAGTTGACACCTACAATTAATCATTGCAGATACCGTGCATCTTAAAAGAAATCATCAGATTTCTACTAGAGGAGTAATTCTCCAACTTTAGCAAAGAATCCCCAGAAGAGCTTCATAAAGCATGGGTTCTTCATAGAGCTGCACCTCTTGAGATTGCGAGGTTCTAGTGTGAGACCTGCACACTTGCATTTGTCCTAAGTGCTCAGATGATGCCGATGCTGCTCTTACAGACCACACTTTCAGCACTATTTTAATTTTGTTAAAGATTTTTATTTATTTATTTATTTGACAGAGAGAGAGAGAGCACAAGCAGAGGGATACAGGCTTCCCGCTGAGCAGGGAGCCCGACACGGGGCTCGCTCCCAGGACCCCGGGATCATGACCTGAGCTGAAGGCAGACACTTAACCGACTGAGCCACTCAGGTGCCCCTTCAGCACTATTTTAAAGCACATATTTATTTTTAACTGCCCGTGGCATAAATCGATACATACAATATATATCACTTTCTTCTCATTAGTATGAAGTTTGAGTTTAAACCATATTCACATTTGGTATGAAGAGTGTTCTAAATCACTTTTAGTCATTGGCAGTTCTTTATACAGAATCTCCGAACAACACACAGCTTTTTACAATATATACCCCTTGTCATGACAGCTTTAGCATTGTTTTGAATTACAGCATCATGTTGAGATGTATCAAAGAATTTTGAGATTTTGTGCTATTCATATGTAGTGAAGCCATGGTTTCTTTCTCTTTCTTAATTAAATTCTGTTTAGCTGCACATTGAATAGTTTCTTTTGATATCCTGACAGGTATCACCCCCTGAGTGATAGACATTCACAACAAATGAATCAGCCACATAGTATCTCCAAGTTTGAAAATTTCTGTGATCTTTTGAGACTGATGTGGCCATGTCTGCTGCACTTATTTGTATTGTCTGTGTGAAACTGCCAATCTTCATTGCTCAAAGTAACTTTTTTATTGCTATACGTTTGTGTACTTTTTTTAATTATGAAAAAAATTTTAAATAGGAAAAAGAACAAGACCTTTCTCACAAACACCAATGTAGACACTATGCAAAACTAACAAACATCACCAACTTCCTGCATTTGCTTCTGACCTTTTCTTTCCTCTTAAAATAAATAACAAAGTAGTGATCTAGTTGATACCCCTTTTGTATGACATTTCAACACCTCTCCCCTGCTGACGTTTTCAGAGGGAATCATTGTCATGAGTTTGGGGTGTTTTCTGGAGATCATTTTTAAGCAAAAATCAAGGACCCAAAGTTAAAATTCTACCATCTGCTTGGCTCCTACTCCATTCCCTACACACACACACACACACAATCAATTTAGGGTGATTTATATACCCAAAAGGCCAGACTATTAAGAGTCCAGAGGAAAAATAGGAGAATATCTTTACAATCTAGAGATAGGCAAAGGATTTCTGGACAGAACACAAAATCACTAACCACAAAAAATTGATACATTGAACTTAACAAAATTTAAAATTTCTGGTCTCTAACAGGAACCACTAAGGATATGAAATAGCAAGCCACAGATTAGGAAAAAAATATTTTCAATTCATCTATCTGAGAAAAGACTTGTATGCAGAATAGATTTTTTTTAAATTGCTCAAACTGAATAATAAAAAGACAACCCAATAAAGAATGGGCACAGTATTTGGCCACTTCACAAAATAAAATATTGTGTAAGGGCCAGTAAGCACTATAAATGTAAAGATGTACAAAATCGTTTGTCTCAGAAAAACCACAAGTTAAAACACCCACGAATTACCTACGTCTTCCCATAAAAGAGGCTAAAGTTCAAAAGACTGACAATACCAAATATTGGCAAGGATGTAGAGTAAACATGATTCTCATACATTGCTGATAACAATGAAAAATGGTATGACCACTTTGGAAAACCATTTGCTCTCTTTTATAGAGTTAAACATACACTTCCCCGGTGACCCAAGCTTTTCTCTCCCAAGTAATTTCCCAAGAGAAATGAAAATATAGGTCTGTGAAGTGTTGTGTACAAGATTGTTCATAGCAGCCTTAATCACCATAGCAGCAAACTAGAAAAACCTAATGGCCATCAACAGGAGACTGAATAAATAAAATTGTAGCAAATATATACAATGAAGTTCTGTTCGGTGATTAAATGGAACGAATGAATCATGGACTATCAACATGAATGACTCTTACAACGATTGTGTCTGCCCCTTAAGATTCTACAGGATTTTATAGAACCTCTTAATAGACCTTTTGTCTTATATGGTCCACAGGCTTTGCCTTCTGTCCCTGATTTGTGCAGGCTCATCAAAGCCATGGCTTATGGCCATGAGGATTGGCAGAACCTCTTAGGAAGAAAGCCAACTCAGAGCTTTCCTTAATTCTCTGGATGCTTGCCTGCACTTAGTTTGAAGAACCCTGACTTTCCTGCCAGTTCATATACTTTTGTTGGTTTTTGTGCATCAGCATAGAGTTGAATTAATCATATTTCTCAGTGCATGGCACAACGTCACCTCAGATCCTTACGAAAAACCTCCCTCTAATTTATTTCCTTTTCCCACTTCCTGTTTTGCCTCCATCCCATTTTATTGTGCATCTGTTAGGGCAAAGTTTGTATCTTTGTTTTGAGTGCATGTACTCCTCATGGACATAAATGGTATTGTATTTTCATTCATTTATCAAATACTTACTGAACATGCCCAGTATTTGCCAGGTGCTATTCTAGGCACAGGGATACAACAGTAGTAAAAACTGACAAAATCGATTTCATTCTGTCCTCCTTTAATCTGTGCTTTGAAGAATTAGCCATGCTGCTGTGTGTGCATCTAGCTCACTACTGCGACAGACCTGCCAACCCTGGGAGTCTCTGGGGCTAGCTAATCACTATTATCACTTCAGTATGGATCCTTCTAGAATTTCTTCTGTGCTTAATCCCAGGGAAAAAATACTCTTTGTTGAATGTTTTTTTTTTTCCATAAATACTATACTTGTTTAGCGTTTTTTCCTAAAATTTAGTTTTATTTATGTATTTATTTATTTATCTATTTATTTATGAGAGAGAGAGAGAGCGTATGCACACGAACAAGGGGAAGAGCAGAGGGAGCGAGCGAGAGAGAGAATCTCAAGCAGGCTTCATGCTCAGTACAGAGCCCAAAGCGGGGCTTGATCCCAGGACCCTGAGATCATGACCTGAGCCAAAATCAAGAGTTGGATGCTTAACCGACTGAGCCACCCTGGTGCCCCATAGCATTCTTGGTTTTAGTTCACTCAACAATTTGTCAATATATTGAGCAATCATACCTTTTAAACTATTGTGCAGATTCCATATTAAGGATATCATGTATTTTACTTGGCCATTTTCCTGTTGATGGACACTGGGTTCCAGTGTTTATTTTCCTTTTACAAAAATCCTGCAGGAAACATGCCTGTTCTTGCCTCCATGCGCACACACTTGGGAGGGTTTCTCTAGGGGAGATACAGGGAAGTCAAACTGGTATGTTATAGGCTTTGCACATTTTCAGTTTTGATAGATATTGTCAAATCACCTTTAACAGTTGCTGTCCCAAAATAAAAGACCTTTGCTCACCGCATTCTCTCCAACCTGCAATACCATCAAATGTTAAAATTTTTACCAACTTGATGGATTAAAAATAACGTCTTATATTTTTAACTTTAATTGCTTTGATTTCTAATAAGGTTAAACAGCTTTTCATGTATGCAGTGGTCACTCATATTTCCTCCTTAGGTATTCATTTTCCTCTTGATTTACCCATCCTTTTCTATTTATACTCCCTTCACATAGTCTGGAGGCTAATCCCTTGCTGATTATGTTGCAAACATCTTTCACCATGCATAGGTTTTAAATTTTCACTTAGGTAAAGCTCTTTATCTTTTCTTTCTGGCTATTGTTTTTGTCTTGTTTAAGGTGTTTATCTCAACATATATTTATAATTATATTATATATTAATATATGTTAATATATTAATATGATAATTTTATATAATATGTTTGCTTCTGTTTTAGAATTTGTGTATTTCATCTACTTGCAACTTATTTTTATAAATATCATAAGCACGTAACTTTTTTACGTCCCAAAGAGATAGGCAGTTGTCCCAACTCTACTGAATCCTTAACCTAAGTGATTTGAAGTGCCACCTTCATGCTGAATTCTTATATGTAGTTGGTGTATTTCTGAACTCCATAATCTGTTTCACTGATCTGGACTCTATTCTATTTATGTACTGTACTATGTAGGTAGTATATCTGGACATCTGGTAGTGCAAATCTCTGCTCTTCTGTTTATTTATTTTTTAATATTTTATTTATTTGCCAGAGAGAAAGAGCAAGAGAGAGCACAAGCAGGCAGAACAGTAGGCAGAGGGAGAAGCAGGCTCTCTGCTGAGCAGGGAGCCTGATGCAGGACTCGATCCCAGGACCCTGGGACCATGACCTGAGCCGAAGGCAGCCGCTTAACCAACTGAGCCACCCAGGCATCCCTGCTCTTTTATTTTTCATCTTGGATGCTCCCTGCTTATTTTCTTTGTCATATACATTTTAGGATCAATTTAATATTTCCCTGACAAATCTGGTTCGCATTCTGATTGGGATTGAATTGAATGGTTCACTAATTTCATAATGGATATATTTAAAATAGCAAGTCTTTTCATCCACGGATATACTGTTTCTCTCGCTTTAGTAAAGATTTTTATGGCCTTTATAGCTGTTTTAATAGTTTTTCCTTAGATTCATTCCTAGGTACTTGAAATTTGTTCCTATAATAAATGGCATCTGCTTTACCACTGTGTTTACTAATGAGTTATCATCGATGATGGGCAAGTGTTGAGTTTTGTGTGCTGATACTGTATCTGGCCATCTTGGAGTACTTTCTTATTCATTAAAATTTCTATGAATCTGCTGACACAGGTTTTGTTATGCTCCTGATGGTGGCTTGTCTTCTGATTTCTTCTTCAGCTATGCTGAAGACAAGCAATCCAGGGCCAGATTATCATAATTTTCACCTCTGTTCTTTAAGTCTGCATTTCTGGTAAGCTTTCCAAGTTCATTTTCTTTCTTTCTTTTTTTTTTTTAACCATTTTTAAAAAATATTTTATTTATTTATTTGAGAGAGAGTATGAGAGAGAGAGAGAGAGAGCACATGAGAGGGGGGAGGGTCAGAGGGAGAAGCAGACTCCCTGCTGAGCAGGGAGCCCGATGTGGGACTCAATCCCGGGACTCCAGGATCATGACCTGAGCCGAAGGCAGTCGCTCAACCAACTGAGCCACCCAGGCGCCCACCAAGTTCATTTTCTATAACCTGAATTGGAGTCTACACATCATTGGCCCTGCACTTTATTACCTCTCCTGCTGTTTTTTCTATTATGTTTTTAGAATCCTTGAGTTTCTTTTACTTCTCTTGGTGAATTCCCTTTTGTTCTTAACTTAATTTTTTTATCCCAGTCTTAAATCATAGCTTTTGCTTCACAGATAAAATTTTGGGGTGTGTGTGTGTGTGTGTGTGTGTGTATTTTCACTGAGAACACAAAATAAATGTTTTGTCATCTTATTTTCTATAAGGAGCCTTCTCAGGGCTATACCTCTTCTCTACCTCTATGGATACCTCTCTTTCTACTATGTAGGAATTTTCTTTGCAATATTCTTTGGTGTTTTTATTTTTTTCCTGTTTATCCTTCAAAGAGGAAAGATCTAGCCTCGGTTGGTGATCTCAGGGCACAGAATGGATGGATTCCTCTTTTTTTTCCTCTTTGGCCTTCTGGATGTCAGCAGGATTCCAAAATCAGTTCTTGACCTGAAGAGACCGCTCAGTTTCAAGATGGCTGCCGACACCAAATTTGATTAGCAAAGCATAAATTTGGTGCAGTCCTGAGGAGGAGAACCCATCACCCTTTCCTCTGATTATGGGAGTATGCTTCATATCTGACTAATCTGACACAGTTTCAAATCCTTTCTTAACAAGAACAATATAGAGGAAGTGGAATTTCTGAAGTATCCCTCTCCTAGGGTGTCTATTCTTACTGTCATTCTTGAAACTGACTTCACTTCTGTGATGGTTAATTTTATGTGTCAACTTGACTAAGCCAGTGTGTTCAGATATTTGGTCTAATATTAATTCTGTGTGTGTCTATGAGGGTGTTCTTGGATGAGATTAACATTTGAATCAGTAGACTGAGTCAAGCAGACTGTCCTCCCTAATGTGGGTGGACCTCACCCCTTCAGTTAAAAGCCTGAATAGAACATAAAAGCTAAGTAAGAGAAAATTCCTCCTGCCTAACTCTTTTCTAACTGGGACATCATTTTTTGCCTGCCTTCAGACGTGAATTGAAATACGAGCTCTTCCTAGATCTTGAGCCTTCAGACTGGAGCTATATCATCAGTTGTCCCGGGATCTCCAGTTTGCCAAATTACCTTGTAGATCTTGAGTCTTGTCAGCCACCTCCAGGATTATATGAACCAGTTCCTTGCATTGAATTGTATAACCAATTCCTTATAATAAATACGAGATATATATGTATCTCCTGTTGGTTCTGTTTGTCTGGAGAACCCTCACTAACACAACTTCCCAAGGAGCAGTGCTTGGTGCCTTTCCTGTTCAGCAAACAACTGAGCATCCTTGTTACTTTCATAACCATGGACAGGGCCTTGTTCTGGCTATAACCTCAGCCTAGCATCTCCCAAGGGTCCTCTAATCTCTGTAAGATAAGAGAATCAGAATTGCAAAAAGTACACCATTTGAGGGGTTTCCACTTCCCTAGTCTTTGACATAAATAGATACCCAATGAGACAGGTATTTGTCTTCTCAGGGTGCTTCTTTGTTGGCATATCCTAAATGCCCCAGTCATTGCTGGAGATCAGCTCTCCTCCTGTGTGGTTACTCACAGTGATCAGAAGCAGGTGAGATCCAGGATAGTGCCATCTAAACCCAGCAGGAAAACCCAGGGCAGCACCAGAAGTGATGAGTCAGAATCACCCGGATTCTCAGTGCTGGGTCCCACCACCAGAGTCTCCATTCCTAACCAGTTCCCCAGCAGTGCTGATGAATCTCGGCATTAGGGTTCAGGACTAGAGAGAAAGGGCTAGAGCCAAAATATCATTAAGGAAACAATCAGGAGCCTTGCACAAAGGTCAGGAAGCAGAGGGAAAGGTCGAAGAAAGACCAGGACTTAGGCATGGACAGCGCCAAGATGTCAAGGGTTTGTTTTCATTGGACGCCAGCCTCTAAAAGTGGAGATGGGGTGGGCTAGATAACATACCTAGAGTAAAACACAAGTGTGAAGGAAACCCTGCCCAGGCCCCCGCCTCAGTCATTTCTTTCTGGCAGGTGGGAAGAGTGACAGAGTTTGCCAGTATGGATGTCCAAAATCAAATGTTCAATTGACATAGATTTTCGGACTTAGCTTGCTTTATCAGGAGACAGGAGCATTGTGAAACTAAATTAATAAGGCACATTACAGAGCTCAGATGGGCGAGAGGGTGTTGCCTACTGTTCATAATGTGTGATGTTTCCGGTAAGTCATAGATCCTTACGTTAAGGCAGAATTTACTATACGAAGCTATTTCATATTTATTGACAGTGAATCCATTTCACCACCATTTCTTAGTTTAGGTCCCCTTTCTTTTCTTGCCTTCTGCCCTCCTCGTCGAATGCTGTGGTTCCCTCTGTTGCTCTATCCTGGATCTCAAGAGAGAGATCTGGGGAGATCCCTCCCCAGCATCTTAAAAACTTTAATTAGCTATTTTGATATATTCCCCAAGAACTCCGGAGTCTGATTCATCAAAATGATAACAAGAAGATATTTTGGGAATTTGTTCCAATTTAAAGGACTAAATTATTTCTTCATTTGTTATTTATCTGCCTGTGGACATTCTAATGCCTGATACCAAATTTACACTCGAGAAGCCGGCTCTCCACGAGCCAGCTTTTCCAGGGTGAGCAGAACATAAACTTGGAACCTGAGTTGTGTCCGTTAACAACACATCTCTGAGTCTTTTATAAAGGAGTCGGGTGAGACTAAATGAGAAGAAATTGGGCATGACTTCAAATCTTTTCCCTGCAAAGAGCAAATGTCAGCGGGGGGGATGGACGGACATCGGACAGGGGAGGAGGTTGATTCCATTATGAGGAATCCACCCCAAGCCTGGAGCTTCAGAAATAGAGCTTTTCCACCCCAAGAAAATCAGGCGTCCTCTCTCTTTTAACCTGCCTGACAAAGAAAGAAAAGACATATCACCATGTGCTTCTTGTGCAAAAGTGACAGAACTCTCCCTCTTTACGGTCCATCTCTGTCAACACCAGAATGTCGAGCGTGCCACCAGCTACATAGCTGCTGAGACCAATGCCTGAGTAACCTCCGTACTAGGGTCTCGTCTGCTGCCCTTACCCTGGTTCCTGGTATTTAACCCCCATAAATACCAATCCACAAACTGAAGCACGCTGTGCACTCTCACTCAGGCCATCTGTCGTGCAGGCTTTCGTCACAGCCCGAGAAGAAAGAGGAGGCAGGGGAAGAAGGTAACATTTATCGAGGGCCTGCTTGTGCAAGGCAGTGCACCAGGTATTAAACACACCTCGTGT
>NC_138373.1:12902956-12918735 GCF_054177405.1 Leptonychotes weddellii | reverse complement strand
TAAATAAATATTTAAAGAGGGGGAAGGGAACTGTCTCCTTGCTAATCAAGGGGTGGGGGAAAATAAGAATAAGATACAGAGACCACAAAGTATCCGATTACTATAAAATCATGTTTTTTACTCACATTTCTTACTTTGAGCGTGCCCATCCACACACCTCTGCCTTTTTATTAGTTAGTGCCTAGCCGAGAACAAATTAAACACCCTCTCACCACCCTAGAATTCTGGGCGTCCAGGATTTTCCCTCACTGATTTTCCAAGAAACATTGCAAAGCAGATAAAATCTAAATAGACTTAAGGTAGGCTAAAATGCAGTGTTACATTCTAATGTAGTTAGGTTATAATCTAAATGTAATTCCACGGAGATATAACTCCGATGTGAGGGAATGCTGGGGGTGCAGGGAAGGACCTGTAGGCTCTTGTGGATCATTACTTACAGAAGTACTCATAGTTATGGGGTTCAAAGCCAGGAAAGCTCCAAGAGGCCCTATTATTTATTTTTACCTTGCTAAGTGTATTAGCGTGTTATCAAAGCTCTCCATAACAAGCACAGCTTGCTGGCATTCGTAAAACCTGCAAATGGAAGCAGAGAAGCTAATGTACCCGTGCATTTCTCTGGCTGGATTCCAGGATGCACTGAGGTTTTCTTAATTTAGAATTGACTGTAAATTTGGACATCTTGCTCTTGTGTCACCAGCCATGCTGCAAGCATCCCAGGAAGAAATCAGCTAAGCCACAGGGGCAAAATACCAAGAGTGTGACTCATCCCCTGATTTTCTGAAACAAGTGTCGAGTCCCCCGAGGATGGATTCTGTGTCTCTGGGAACCCACACAAAATGGGAGCTGTCAACATCCGAGGAGAAATTTGAAAGGGACACCCAGCGCATTGGCGTCGGCTCGTGGGACAGTACAGAGCCCCCACCTGTGTATTCCCTTGGGGGAAACACAAGCCGCCCAGCAGGGCAGCTTGGCATTTCTTTCTTGAATCATCCGAGTTCCCATGCTCAAGCTGTGATTCTCCAAATGTCACACCCAGTGAATCCTGCCCTTCCAAGGCAGACACATGGCCTGATATGCCCAGCCTATCCCCAGTCTCTCTACGTGAGGTGTGAGCCAAACACCTCTCCCTCATGTAACACCCAGAACCCAGGGTGAGCGTTAGACCAGGATGGGCTGGGAGATGTTGGTCTTGTTGCAATTGGCTGGCCGCCATTATGTTCAGTCTTTGTTGGCGTGAACTGAGGGGTCATTCAGGCCCCTTCCTGTGTACACAGAAAAACAAAGAATTGAGGGTCTTAGAGTCCAGGGAGGGGCAGGGCGCAGGAGCTGCCTTCCAGGGGAAGGGGGGTGGTCCCCATATTCTGCTTTTAGTGGCCCAGGGGAGCAGCCCTTTTTGCCCTTGGGTCCTGAGAACTACTGCCCTATCCTTCACTTCCTCTCCCAGGATTCGATGTCATCCCCTACCCTTGTGTCTTCTAAAACAGCCCCTGTTTGTTGCTTAACTCAGTCTGGATGGATTTCTGCTTTTTGCAGAATTCCTGCGCTAAGACAGTGAAGATCCCTTGGCTGTCATTTTGTGACACAGGTTTCCATGATTTTTTTTCCCCCTTTTACAAGGGCATTCTTTCGGGGGGAGGGGAGGTTTCCTTCAATAAATACCCAAAACACATACACCCTGTAAAATGTAGAAAGAATCCCTCCTAACTGTAGCTCCCCCTACCCCGCCCCCCAAAATACTGCCACATACTTAACGGCAAAACAGTGCTAGTGAAGGCAGTCAGTTTTGTTTCCTCCGTACCGGGCACAACGATAAGGCATTTTAGAGATGCAGGTTCATTCCATCCTACCTGCAACTCTATTGGCATTAATATTCCCACTTAGAGATAGGGACACTGAGGCTCGGCTCTGAGAGGTTCAGTAAATGCCCAAGAAGACCCAGCAGCTCAATCACGGGTCTCCCTTCCAATGTCTGTGTTCCTTGCCAGTACACACGTATTCTCCGGACAGTTTTCTTCATGCACTTGGCTCTGCAGGATATTAATATATGTTTGTTTCTGTTAGAATGCGTTTGTTGCAAGTAGCAAAAACACCAATTTGAACTGGCTTAAAGGGTAAGGAAATATCTCCGTGAACAGAAATCTGGAATTGAATGAGCTTCGGGGTTGGTCAAAGTCAGTAGCTTTGACCCCCTTCCTCCCCCTTTGTGTTGACACCTGTGCAGATGGTATTCTCCAAATATGGCCCTAGTACCACATGTTCTGCAATGTGACCTTGGCAGTCCCTGCATAAATAGGTGGTCCACCTTCTCACTTTCTTGAGTCTGGTGAGCTTGGGACTTGTTTTAAGCAACAGAATGCAGTGGAAGTGATGTTGTGTGCCCTCCGCTTTGAGGTCAGAAAGGCCATGCAGCATCTACCTTGTTTGCTGGAACACTAATACTTGGAGCCCTGAGTTGCCATGTAAGAAGTTCAACTATCCACCATGTGGTGGCTGTCATGCTATGAGGAAGCTAAGCCACACAAAGAGGCCATGGGTAGGCTCCATCCTTGGCAATCCTAGTCTTGGAATCCTCCTAGGATCTGCCAGACTTGTGAGTGAACAAGCCTTCAGATGATTCAGCTCCAGCTGTCAAGTCGAGTCTTTCCAAATAGACCCCAGACATTGTGGAGCAGAGGCAAATTATGATAACTAGAACGATGTCCTTTTCATGCCAGTAGCAAAATGATGGAGCTGCTCCAGACATCACATCTAGACCTGACAATGCCCAGAGCTTAAAGAGGGACTATCTCTTTCTGGGGCGTGCTCTCTCTTTCAAGGACAAAATGCTTCCCAGGCCTCCTGGCAGGCATCAGAGCATGTCTCTTTGGTCAAAAGTGAGCCACATGCCCACCTGGGACAGTATGGGATGGAGAGGACCTCAATATCTATGACAGTACTACCCGAGAAAAGGTTTCCCTGTTTAATTATTGGTAAACACTAGACTATAAAAAATTAAACTGAACTTTTATCTACAAGACTGCTCAGAAACATTGATGCGATTATGTTTGTCATTTCCAGTAGGGGAAATCATATGCCGTATTTCTCATTCATATTTACCATGAAAGTCTATTTATTTAGGTAGTTATTTTAAAAGAGCACTTCGCTTCCTGAAACTATCTTCTACAGAACAAAATTTGGAAAAAAAATAATACAATTAGATACAGCATTTCCATTAAAATCAGAAACATGATACATATGCCTATTAACACAACTATGATTTAACATTAACCAGTGCAACTAAATAAGAACGCTGCCTCCATTTAAATAAAGAAATTAGTACTTTTTTTAGAATAAACCCACCCAAGGAGATGAGAGACCTGGACTCCAAAAAGTATAAAGCACTGGTGAAAGAAATTGAAGACACAGACAAATGGAAAGATATCCCATGCTCATGGATAGCTAATATTGTTAAATATGGGAAGAGCCTATATTCTAAATGTCCATAATGTCCATACTACCAAAGCAATCTATAGATTTCATGCAACCCTTACCAAAATACCAACAACACTTTTCACAGAACTAGAACAAATAATTCTAATATGTGTATGGAAGCACGAAAGACCCCAAATAGCCAAAGCGATCTTGAGAAAGAGGAATAAAGCTGGAGGCGTCACAATTCCAGATTTCATGGAAAACAAAAAAAAGAAATTAGACTTTTTGCCTCCTTTCTTACCTCTCCCATTTTTACTTTTTGATCTTTATTTATATAATATGGGATTTAGATCCAATTTAATATGTTTAAATTATTGGTTTTTCATATTATGTCTTTCTTTTTAAGAAATAGCCACCTTATTCGCATTTTGCTTTATACTCATGTTCATAACATTTTAAATTAAATTTTAGAGTGGATGATTTCAGTTCTCACAAGCTGTTTCTTTATGTCCTGCTTTCCCCATTCCCAAACTCCTCATTTTATTCATCTCTCAGTGGGCTGATGTGAATTTTAAATCATTTGTTTAGAAAGGGTGGTGGATTTTATGCTTTCTGAGCTCTTGCAGAGCTGTTATGAAGTCTGCTGTCTTTGAGGATGAATCTTCCAGGTGTCAAATTCTTAAGTAAAAGCACTTTCCCTTAAAATCTCAGTGATATCTCTCTAGTATCTCCTGGAGTTTAGAGTTGCACAGGACATGTCCAAGAGGGCCTGGTTTTCTTACTTGGAAGTTAACCTATTCTTTAGGCCTAGATGTTTTGCAGAATTTTTTCTTTATTTTTGCATTTCAGACATGTCATCGAGATATGTCTAAGTGTTGGCATCTTTCAAATTATGTTACCTGATTCATGATAAGCCCTAAAGATCTAGAGAACTAAACTTTTAGGAAATATTTTTGTGTTACTATATTTTTTGGTTATTGCTTCTATTCTACGTCTTCTTAGTTCTTTAGAAATAATGGTTTTCTGTATATCTCTATTCTATGTCCTTTGTATTTATCATCTTCTCTTATATGCTTTTCGTCCCTGAATCCTTCTGTCTGTATGTCAGAGCTAATGATATTTATTTTGCCATCTGATTCACTGAGTCCATTTTCTCTCCTCTAATTCTTGCTCTTTATTGCTTCTGTTGTCATTTCTGCTATGGTGTTATTAGATTTTTAAAACATTACTTCCTATATATTAACTAGTTTTCATCTAATCAACAAATATATGTATATAAGAATACCATGGGGCACACAAAGCAATTGCTGTGTAAAGTTTACTTTTATTTCCCATATTTTTCAAAAGTATGTATTCTTCAGTTTCTAAAGTGCTTGGTTCTCCTGCAATTTTTATATCTTGAATTCTTTTTCACACATTTCAAACTTTGTGTGTTCATTTCCTCCAGGACACCTGACCTTTGCATAAAGAAAGATAAATAATGGAATAGAATTTGCAATAAACTAGCATGAGCCTCAATGAGCTGGCAACATTTTTGAGTGTGGACAGAGCCAGGAACATGGGCAGGTGGATTCGGGGAAGTTCAGATATCTCTGTAGGGCTGTTTCTCCATGAAGGGTAAAGCCAGTGAATCTGGGTCAGCTTTTCTTCTCTTGTTTTCTGTTCGACCCGACCTTCGCTTGGAGCCACATCTAGCTGCATGGACTTTTCCTTTGTGCTGCTTCCTGCTCCCATGGTGTGGTTACTCTTGCTTTTGGAATTTCCAAGTGTATCAATTAATGCTGCACAACGATGCTGCACAAGAAATCACCCCAAAACTCAATGGCATATAATAAGACTTCACTTATAGTGATGTTCATGGGTCTGCCAAGTCAGCTGATCAATGCTGAGGGTCAGCTGGGAGGCTCTGAATCCAGCACGAGTTGGGTTTCAGGTCTGTCCCACTTGTTTCAATCCTGGGCCCAGTCAGCAGAAACTCAAGGAAAGGTTTTTGCATTGAGATGTCATTGGCACAAGAAGGCGTGCCCAACTGCCTCTGCATATGCCAACTCCTCTAACAGCTTATTGTCCAAAGCAAATCACCTGGCCAAGTCCTACACCACTGAAATATACTCCAGGCATTGTCGAAGTGTGGGGAGTAAGAATTTGCTTTGCAATTATTCACATTATAACACCTAGTTCTTCTCCAGTGTGACAGTCCACAGTGGCAAGGAGCTTCTAAGGAAATGGCCTTGGTCACCCCATTGCCGTTCTGATACCCTCACATCCCTAAATCAATGGCAGGGTTGGTGTGCTTCTCCAGAATCCTTCCTCTTGACTCCCTAACTGCCTGACATGATCTCAGCCTGCCTTTTTAAGTGTTTCAATGGAGCTGCTGATTTTATGGCCTCAGTTATCTTGTTTCTATAAAATGTTTGTTTATCTTTAGCTGATTAAAATTTCATAGGCAACAAATAAAATTTTAAAAGATGAGGTCGAGATGTATAATTGAATCCGATAAATGTAGCATTGCACAGCTTAGCTGTGTGCTCAATTTGTGATCTGAGAGGCCATGCCACCTGCTATGTGTGTGACCTGGGTATTAAAAGGGAGAGGCTACAGCTTAACCACAGTCTGAGTTTGTCATCTGGTTCCTAAATTGGAGAGTTATACCACTTACCCATGTGCCATCTCTGTGCTCAGGTTACTAAAACAGAGTTGTAATTCCTAACCGCATGCCTTAGCTGTGACTTGGTGAGACGAACAGAAGGATGCATAACTTACCCAAGTGCCATATTAGTGATCTGGTTACTAAACAGGGGACCATACAGCCCAACCGAATGTTGTATTTGTGATCTGTTACTAAAACAGAGTGCTGCGCCACATTCCCACACACCATGATTGGGTTCCGGTTACTAAAACAAAGGGCCATATGGCTTAACACAGTCTGCATTTGTGATCTGGTTCATGAACAGAGAGCCATGGGCTTCACTCTGGACTCCTGTCGGGCTGTTTTCCTGAAGGAGGAAGGTCTCTGAACTGCATGGGGTTTCCTCTGGGAACTAAAATTGGGTCAATGGTATTCTAACTAATTTTGGATTCTAAGGGAAAAATCACCACCTTCATTTCCATTCTCAATCTCAGAACAAAGTACCTTAGTTCTTTTAATTTTCAACCACCGATGCTAATAGTTCTGTAGCCGGGAAGGGACACACAGCCCTACATTGCTGTTCTTTTCTCTCACTTCAGCATACTTGTTTCTTTTCTGCCCTCCATTCAGCCAGGACCCATTAAATTTTGGTCTTCTGTTTCTTTTTGTTGTTGTTGTTCCTTTTTTCAAGTTTTTACCTAAATTCCAGTTAGTTAGCATACAGTGTAATATTAGTTTCAGGTGTAGGATTCAGTGATTCATCACTTAACATGCAACACCCAGTGCGCATCATAACAAATGCCCTGGATATTAATCCATCCTCCATCTAGCCCATCCCTCCCGCACCTCCCCTCCAGCAACCCTCAGTTTTGTTCTATGTAGTTAAGAGTCTGTTTTCTGGTTTGCCTCTCTCTTTTTCCCCCCTATGCTCATTGGTTTTGTTTCTTAAATTCCACATATGAGTGAAATCATATGGTATTTGCCCTTCTCTGACTGACTTATTTCACTGAGCATAATACACTCTAGCTCCATCCACGTTGTTGCAAATGGCAAGATTTCATTCTTTTTGATGGCTAATATTCCATTATACACACACACACACACACACCCATATACACACATACCACACCTGCTTTATCCATTCATCAGTTGGTGGACATTTGGGGTCTTTCCATAATTTGGCTATTGTTGGTAATGCTGCTATAAACATCAGGGTGCGTGTACCCCTTCAAATCAATGTTTTTGTGTTCTTTGAGTAAATACCCAGTAGCACAATTGCTGGATCGTAGAGTAGTTCTTTTTTTTTTTTTTTTAACTTTTTGAGGACGCTCCATACTGTTTTCCAGAATGGCTGCACCAGTTTGCATTCCCACCAATAGTATAAGAGGGTTCCCCTTTCTCCACATCCTCGCCAGCACCTGTTTTTCCTGAGTTATTAATTTTAGCCGTTCTGACCAGTATGAGGTGATATCTCATTGTAGTTTTGATTTGTATTTCCCTGATGATGTGTGATGTTGAGCATCTTTTCATGTGTCTGTTGGCCATCGGTATGTCTTCTTTGGAAAAGTGTCTATCCATGTCTTCTGCCCATTTTTTAACAGGATTGTTTTTTGGGTGTTGAGTTTGATAAATTCTTTATAGATTTTAGATGCTAACCCTTTTCAGATATGTCATTTGCAAATATCCTCTCCCACTCTGAAGGTTACCTTTTAGTATTGTTATTTGTTTCCTTTGCTGTGCAGAAGATTTTTATCTTGATGAAGTCCCAATAGCTTATTTTTGCTTTCATTTCCCTTGCCTCAGGAGACATATCTAATAAGAAGTCACTATGGCCAATGTCAAAGAGGTTACTGCTTGTGTTCTCCTCTAGGATTTTGACAGTTTCCTGTCTCACATTTAGGTCTTTCATCCATTTTGAATTTATTTTTGTGTACGGTGTAAGAAAGTGGTCCAGGTTCATACTTCTGCATGTGGCTGTCCAGTTTTCCCAACACCATTTGTTGAAGAGACTGTCTTTTTTCCATTGGATATTCTGTCCAGCTTTGTTGAAGATTAATTAGACCATATAGTTGTGGGTCCATTTTGTGTGGTTCTGTCCAGTTGTGGGTTTTCTATTCTGTTCCATTGATCTCTGTGTGTTTTAGGGAGGTCTTTTGATTCTTTATCCTGTATCTGGTCACGTTTTCTTCATCCATTGGGCATCCCGTATTTTCCGTTCTTTAACTGTGATGATTATCCCTGGATTTTATTCAGTTCATCCTCTTGCTTTAACTTCCATTATGGCCCATTTTTTGAGTATTTCCATTTGCCATGCTTCTCTTTGTGCGTGGGGACTTTCCTCAACACACTGGTTGTCTCACCCATTTCTTAAGACAACATGTGCTCATTCTTCCATTCCACCAATACTAAGCTAGGGCTAACTTTTGCTAGGTGCTGTAGAAATAAAACCACCAACAGGCTACATCTCTATCCTTAAGAATCTTCTGGTCTATTGGACAAAACAGAAATGCCAGCAGGCAATTTTCATACACCGTCGTAGGTGTGATAACAAAGTTGGGTATGAAATAACATGGATCACATGTGAGGGGAAGCACATTCAACCTCAGGGGACTCAAGAAAGCTTACCATAAGAATGTCAGAGAAGGTGAGACCTGAAGGAGGAATTTGTTTAGAGGAGGACACGGGCCAGAGCATGGTGTTCCAGATACAGCAGCCTCTGGGTGCTCAGGAGGGTCAGTACGTTGAAGATTCTGATGTAGGGGTGGGATGAGACAGGATATGATGGCAAAGCCAGATCACAGAAGTACATAAGAAGCTGTGTTGAAGAACTTAGATCAATGATGAAAGAGCAAGGGAGTCATCGGAGGGTTTACATCGGGTCACCTTGGCTTCTGGGACCTTGTTTCACAACGAGTGCCTGTATCCAGAAAGGTTCCAGTCCTTGCAGACAGGATCAAAGTGAAGCCAAACCTCATCCATTGTTCCAGCTGAGCAGATCTACACTTACAGGTGGTTGCTGCCTAACTCTTCTCCCCGCAACTCCCAGCCCATCAGACATGGCTTTCCTCTCTATCTGAAGATGGTCACTAAGAATTACTTGTCTGGGGTCATGGGTGTGGTAAAAGGAACGCTCCAGAATGAGATAAGTAATGCAATGACATCTCATCCTATTGCTTTGCTGAATGCCAGATGGAAGCTGTCAAGAGAATCCTAAAAGCCTAAATGACAGTCTTTAAATGAGAAAAAAAAAGCAAGTATGCTATAGCCACGAGGAGCTTAAATTTCCCTGCTCTCAGACAGAATTATGTGTCGGCCGACTTCAGCTTCCAGCCTAGATCAGAGATGGATTCTGTGAGCCTAACTACAGAGATGAAATTGGATAGCACATCATTAATAGGCCTATCAAAATGATGTCTTATATTTGTATTACCTTGCATTTTTCATTAAAAAGACTGAACATTCTTATTTTATTTGATACTCCCCAAATCTCTATGAGGTGGCTACTTACAATTATTGTTATTATTACATCATTATTACTATTCTGATCATTTTATTATTAATATTATTGTTATCTATTAAATGGATAGAGAAACACATTCCAAGCTGTTAAGTGACCTGCCTAAGGACACTCAGCTAGTGAGTGGCAGACTCCATCCTCGATTATAATTCTATTAGTCCCCGCATGGAGGACATTTCTATCAACCCCTTTCTGCATTTATTTGCAGAACTCAGCTGATTAATCTCATTTTCCGGAACTGCCATAGTAGCCAACTAAGGGGTGGTAAACAGACTCTGGACTTGGAATCAGTTGAGTATTACCTGTGTGATATATGACCAGGTGACATTGGATACACTTAACTTTTCCTGCCACAACAAAACCAAGGCACAGACAAGCAAAATGTATAAAGTACAAGGAGCTGTGCATTTTAGAATAAAAGGAGTGTTATCCACAGAAAAACCCTATGACATAAATAACACTATATATTTCATAGGGGAAAACTAAGGAACAGAGAAGTTTAGAGACTTTGACTGGGTCACACAGCCACTACATGACAGTGTCTGGAGGGAAACCAGGGTCATGGGACTTTTCTCAATGTATTTCTACTGAGGATTCACACACACACACACACACACACACACACACACACACTGGTTTTTCATTATGCCTTCACCTTCAGTCAGATGCTTCATACATGCTCACCTTAACACTCTAGTTCACATTAATAACATGAACCACTTGGAGCCTCACCACATCCCTTTAGATGTGCAAAAGGGAATTGTGTATGTTTTTTATTCTCAAGAGTTGCTATGAGGACACAGACATTTTTCCTAGGCCTCCTGCTTGTTTCTGATTGTCCCACTTCATCATCCACAGATACTGCAGATGTCAAACATCTCCCAGGGGTTGTGTAGAGTTGGGGACCCTCCACTTGGGTCTCACGGGAACCCACTCTTTAGGAGAGTGTTCACAATTTAGCCTCGGCCCCCAAACTGGATGGTCCAGTAACTGGGCCACCCCGGCTTGACAAACCACAGCATCCCCTGTGTCCAAGCTCCCGAAGATGAGTTCTTCCCACACCTGAGGTGAGCTCTTAGCAAAATACCTTTCTTTTATCAACAAAACCCAAACATAAACCTTTTTACTGCTGTGATAACAAATTTCCACAAACTTTATGGCTTAAAGCAACATAAATGTATTCCCTTAGCGTTCTGGAGATGAGAAGTCTGGAATCAGTTTCACTGGGCTAAAATCAAGGTGACCGCAGGGCTGTGTTCTTCCTGGTGGCTCTGGGGGGACATTGTTTGTCTTTTCTAGCTTCTGATGACTGCCTGTCTTCCCGGCATGTGGCCCTTCCTATATCTCTAAGGCATTGTTACCTCATCATATTACCTTGTCCTCATGTGTCCAACCTCCCTCGGCCTCCATCTTATAAGGACCCTTGTGATTACATTTCGGGCCCCCCCAGAGAATCCAGGATAATCTCCCCATCTCAGGCTCCTTAACTTGGTCACATCTGCAAAGTCCCTTTGACCACATAAGGGAACTGATCTGCAAGTCCTGGGATCAGGATGTGGATATCTTTGGGGCCGTGATTCAGCCTTCCACAGAACCCACTTCTAGGAGGGCTGGAAACTCTGTGCTCTGGAGTCCTCACAGCTTCTCACTCCAGTGGGACAGATCAAGCCGGTGGAACGGTACTGAGATGAGTGAATTGCTACTCAGTCTAAGGCTCCGATCACCGTGACAGTTGAGAGTGGGAGCAGAGAGCTGTTAATGTCCTCTGCTCTGAGCTGCACTCGGATACCATACCTTTAATCTTACCCTAGGGAAGGCACTGCAATACTGCAGTGATGTCCATTTTGAAAGGAGAAAGGTTTTCCTGATTCTGACCGTGAGACGTGTTACTTACAGAACAGTGTGCCCTCGCCCACTGCCCTCCAGCCCCTGCAGCCCAAACCCCAAGCACGTGCCTGCCTCAGGGCCATTCCCTATACCTGGAGTATGCTCCCTACAAACAGCCACACCAGCCACCTTCACCCCCTTTATGTCTCTGCCCAAATGGCACCATCTCATGGGGACCTCCCTGATGCCCTCATTTAGAAGTGAACAACCACCACCACCTCCACTCTCCCCCTGCCAAGAACACCCCAGCCTCCTTCTGGCTTCACTGGACCCACGACACATCTCACCATCTGACATTCTGGTCACTTCTTTCTTTCCATGCTGTTGGTCTGTGTCAACTATACTCCATGAGGACAGGGAATTTTCTCTGTCCCATTCCCTGATGTATCCCCAGGGTCTAGAACAATGCCTACCACTTAGTAGGTTCTCAATATACATTTGTTGAATAAGTGGAAAAAAAAAGCATACAGAGAAAATAAGCAACCCAGCCATAGTCAGAGTCTGAGGTTGACCTGTGGCTCTCCCCTGTCACAGGGGAACCTGGCTGGCACCGTTTTAACAACCACACTGGGGAGAGCGAGGTGCACACCCCAAATCCAAGTTCGGATTAAAAGAGCAGAGTGTGAGGCCCTGGCAGAGGGGAACAGAAGGCATGTGCTAGATCTGAAATCCTAAATCTCACTCCCTTGCTCCTTATCTTTGGCTACGTTACTTAACCTCTCTGAGCTCCAACAGCTTCATCTGTGAAATGGGCATGAGGTAGCCTGCCCTTCCTCGGGGCAGTAACCCACGTGAGGCTCCAGTGAGGCCAGGTCTGCCATGCACCTGTCACAGGGGAAGCTTACCCTCCATCTAGCCTCTCCTACCTGCTCCCGGACAGTCAAACTGGAAACTAGGCACTGGACATCCAAACAGTCCAGTCCTACTGGATGTCTTGTCTCAGATTTGCAGCCAGCGGACCTAGCAATGGGCACAGATCCCAAGCAAGTTCTATTTACAGATCTTCACCTAGAAGGGCAGAGCCAGTTAAAATGCAACCCCTTCTTACCCACACAGCAGTGAAACACATCTACTGTGGAGCCTGGGTTCTGTGATGAGACAGAAGCCACATGGAGTCAAAGTGGCCGTGGACTCTGACCACACTGTGTCAGGATGTGCATCAGGGCCGGTGTTTCCTCCAGGGCCGGGAGACCAGCTCATTTGCTCACAGCACTGCTGCGGCTGTTCTCTGTTCAGGGCCATGCTGTATAAGCAATAAGGACCTGGCACCTTACCTCCTTTGGCAGGCTGAGCCGCCACACATGGGAGCCCAGGACAAATGAGGGCGAAGGCAGGGACAACCAATACACATCGTGCTTCGTTGAGTGCTGGGTGGACAGTGGGAAATGGGCCACTTCAGTGTCCCCCCTAAGCTGCCCTGTGGGAGATGGCCTTTGAGGAGGAGCAGAAGGAGAAGCACCCTCCGGGAGAAGCTGGAGCCGGGTCCGAGTTCCTCCAGGAGCAGGGACGGGGGAGGGACCCCTGCCATCGTGCTAGCCGGGGCAGGTCAGGGCACTCCTTGCTTGCATTCGGAATGGTGAGTCTTTTCCACAGGGCATGGCTTTTTCCATGTCAGCCATTGATTCTGAGCCACATGTCTGCCCCATAGGTCTGGCAGTTAGTAGAAACTTTCTTCTGGAATGTGGCAGCAAATAGGTACTCCATCTCAGTTCTGGTGGGATGATGGGTCTTCATGTTTTTCTGCATCACCACTGTGTTCCAGGGGGTGTCTGCAGGGGCTGAGCCATGTGTTACGACCCATTCCCCACGCTAACCTGAACTGATTCCTTGTAGGACTACAGAACACGGTACACTCCTTCTCTCTGTCCTCATGCCCCCCACATCAAGAGTGGGGAAACCGCACGAGTCAGATGGATCCATCATAGCCTGACCCCCGCTGTTGCTCTTCAGGGCCTCCAGCCACTACCCATTCCTGTGCCCAGCCTGCTCGTCTTGTCCAGGATCCAGATGTGTCCGCCCCTTTGCTCACGGTGGGGAGGGGTCTCACAACGCCTTACGTTCCAGTCTCCCTGTTCAGTTCTCCATGTGGGAAAATCTTGGAGCCCAGAAGGACTTGGGAAGTCTCCTTGGTTACAGTGGTGTCTCCTGTACTTACAGGACACCGTAGGCTGATGGCCAGATGCACCCTTTTGGGGGGAGGTCTGCTTATTAGACCGGGGAAGCTGTGTTGTCCATGGTGTGGGAATGAAAGGGAAGGCACAGGCAGGAAACTCTGCAGATCTAATGACCTTGTGTGGCCTTGCCACATTGGTGCTCGGGTCACACTTAGACAATGGAGCAGCTCTATCCCACTGATTCGCGCAGCTCTCTCTTGGTGAGATGATGCCTTTTGCAGATGGGTAGAGAAAAGAATGGTAGTGGGCAATGTTCCAGGGATTACTTGGCCCATTCTTCTCTCCAGAGGAGAAGGAACTATGTCATCCAGTTAATCTCACACCTTCTGTGATGAGTGAGTTTGGATCCATGTAAAATCTGGTCAGGGAGCCCCGGGGCCCCCAGCCTTGCTGTCTCCCTACAGAGCGGAGCGCCCAGCAGAGAGCAGAGGGCTCTGTCCTTCCAGCAGCCGGGTATTTCATCTTATCAAGAATTCAGGACTTCGGGGCACCTGGGTGGCTCAGTTGGTTAAGCAACTGCCTTCGGCTCAGGTCATGATCCTGGAGTCCCAGGATCGAGTCCCGCATCGGGCTCCCTGCTCGGCAGGGAGTCTGCTTCTCCCTCTGACCCTCCCCCCTCTCATGTGCTCTCTCTCATTCTCTCTCAAATAAATAAATAAAATCTTTAAAAAAAAAAAAAAAAGAATTCAGGACTTCACTGAAGACCCGGGTACCCCTGAGGTTCCTCTCACAGCAGGAAAATACATTCAATTACTCTGCTTGTGCACCTTGCAATGAGAGAGAAGCTGAACATGGGAAGTCCCATTGCACAGGGGCTCTTCCTGGTCTTCTGTTGGATTTTGGGTTTAGGGACCTTGAGCGGGGAGGGAAGGCACATGAGAAAGACTCTGCTTGGAACAAACGGAGGATTCACATTTATTCATTCAACAACCATCTGTCCTTCATCGGGCTGGGGCCAGGCTCTGTGACGGGACTGACTGTAGACACCGTGTAAGGCACAGTGCCTTCAGAGTGCTCGGCATCTATTGGCAGACGCCCATGAACAGACAAAGAACTCCCAGTGGGAAGAGCAGTGATAAGGAGTTCCGGAAAGCCTGAGGCACCGATGGGTCCCCCCAACGCCTCTGTTTACGCAGCTGTTTAGAGACTATGATTCCCAGGGTTCAATGATGTGGAGAGCAGAGCGTGAAGGACTGGCATGTTCCATCACCATGGTAGACAGCCACATGGGGGCAGCATGCCCTGGGTCTCCCTTCTGTACTAGAACTTCATGTATCTTTGTACAAACTTGCCTGAGCATGGGAATCCCCTGGAGCCTTGTTGCTAGATTGCTAGGTCCCACCCCCCAGAATCTCTGATTCAGTAGGCTTGGGGTGGGGTAGGGGAGGGGTTGGGGAAATTGCATTTCCGACCAGTTTCCAGGTGCTGCTGGTGCTGCTGGCCCAGGAAACACACTTTAGAACCTCGGTGTTAGGCTAAAGGAGGATGGGCAACAATTTTCCCACCTTGAAAGAACCATGCTTCCTGAGCAAGAGAGAATCAGCATCCGCAAAGTGGCATCTGAAGAATGGCCCCAGGAATTGCAGATGGAGCTTGGGGATACCCACAGCTCCTGATGCTTAGCACGGATCCCACCAGGCAGTGAGCGGTCTCTCCTTCTGCAAGTCCTGCATGTTCTCATTCACTTACAGGTACCCAGAACCAACAGCAACTGTAACGTCGGATTAATTACAATGGAGCATGCCTAAGGAAAAGGATACAGAGGAGGAGCATGCCTCTGAAAAGTGCATCAGGGAAAAATTATAGAAGATGCCTGCCTGATGTTCTTTAATATTTTAATCTTTAAAAGCAATGCAAGACATTTTGGGTCAATTTTTTTAAAAAAAGCAACCATAATAGTCTGGGCACAAAGGAAATGGACTAAAAGGATGAGCGTGGAAGGAATCAAACAACACTGCAGAATTAAAACCTTCACTGGAGAGAGTAGGAGTGGAATTAACAATGGAAGAAAAATTAGTGTTGTGGAATACAAAGCAAAGAGATGAAAGCGATCAGAGAAAAGGTGGGAAATATGGAAACAATGGGTAGAGATTTTAGAATCATGTGTGTTCCAGAGGAAGGGACCTATTCGCTGGAACAGGTTGTTCAGAAACAATCAAAC
>NC_138373.1:12851883-12902456 GCF_054177405.1 Leptonychotes weddellii | reverse complement strand
TTCTTCTTTTTTTTTTCTTAACATATCTTGCATTATTTGTTTCAGAGGTACAGATCTGAGATTCAACAGTCTTGCACAATTCACAGCGCTTACCAGAGCACATACCCTCCCCAGTGTCTATCACCCAGTCACCCCATCCCTCCCACCCCTCACCACTCCAGCAACCCTCAGTTTGTTTCCTGCGATTAAGAATTCCTCATATCAGTGAGATCATATGATACATGTCTTTCTCTGTGGCACTTGAATATTTTTTTAATGACTGATAGTGTATATTGATAGACGGTATACTACAGTCCTGTACCCAATTCCCATGTGTGGGTTTTTTCCCCCACACTACCAAGCAATTCTCCAACATCAGCTGGGTGTCCTACAGTTCAACTCAATTCTGACCTTATCTATGTGGAAATGACATCAGATTCCAGAAGTTGAGGGCTCAACCCACAAGACTGTCCTCCACTTCACTTGCCAACTGCAAGTCCAGATTGTTACCCATACTTCTGACTGGCTGCCTATAAGTCAGAGGTTCCTGGGACACCCTCCTTTGGGTTCCATTAATTTGCTAGAGTGGCTCACACAACTCAGGAAACCAGTTTACTCACTAGATAACTGGTTTATTGCAAAGGTTATTAAAGGATACAAATGAATGGCCAGATAAAGAGATACATAGGGTGAGATGGCAAACAAAGGAGCTTCTGTCCTCATGGAGTTTGGGGCACATGGAAGTGTCCTGGCTCACTAACCTAGAAGCTCTCTAAATCCCCTCCCTTTGGGTTTTTATGGAGGCTTCATAACATAGGAACAGTTGGTCCTTTGGCCATTGCTGACTGAGTCAACCTCCAGTCCCTCACTCCTCCCTGGAAATCAGGGGGTGGGACTGAAATTTACAACCCTCTATACATGATTGGTTCCCCTGGCAACCAGCTCTTCATCTTACAGGGATTTCCAAAAGTTGCCTCAGTAACATAAACTCAGTTGGGGTTGAAAGGGGCTTGTGAATAACAAGACACCCATTTGTGGCTCGGAAGTGATTGCAGGAACTGAGGACAAGAGACGAAATATCGTAACAAAAGATGCTCCCATTGCTCTTACCAATTCCAAGAGTTTTGGGAGCTGTGAGCCAGGAACAATAAATGGAAGACCAAAATATGCATTTATTATAAATCACAGTATCACATACACCCATTCTGTAATGGAGGTTGTAACCTGTTTATCTTGATGTCCTCCCAATGCCTTTCCTGGGCTTTCTCATACTCCATACCCTCTTCCTTTCTGATGACTTTTATTATCACCTGTATGCAAATGACTTCCAAAGCCATATCATTAGCCCATATCTAGACATCCCCCTGGGTTTTCTGTTGGGCTGTCCCTCAGGAACCTCCAGTGCACACATCCAGAATTCACCTGGTCACCTTTCTCTCTGGCCTGTTCTTTCTCTGTTCCCATCCAGCTGAACAGAAAGCATGGGCGTCATCCTGATTGGCTCATTCTCCTTCAAGCTCTGCACACAATGAATCATTAAGTCTTGCCAATCACGCTCTTACGTGGCTCTCTTACATGGTTCTTCATTCTCTCTGTCACCGTAGCCCACTGTTAAAAAATGATTGAAGAAGACAATTTAGGTGATGAAAGCAAACTTTCACACTTCATGAAGCAGACAGTTTGCATTCGGAGAATGCAAAATGGGGCGGAAGACAGGAAGCTTTTATAGGTTAATGCATAACGAACAAGGAAGAGAAAAATTGGAAATATCTGATTGGCTGGGGACACACACAGTTAGCCCTGTTTGGGGTGAGAAGGCCCAGCATTGGCTTGGTGTTGGGGAACTGACTGACTGGATGCACTGCACTTCTCAAGAGGAACATTTACAAGGACGCAAAATTTATCTAAGTTCTGGTTTGCTGATACGGCATCTCAGGCGGGAGTAGCTTCTTCCTGGACCTAGAACGTTAGGTCAACACCACCAAGGTTTCTAAACCTGTTGCTTCAATAGCCTCCTATCTGGTTATCTTGCCCCTTATACACCAAGGATAATTTTTCTCAAACTCAAACTCAATGAAGCAATTTCTCCAATGAAAATCCTTTAGGGGCACCCCATTCTACCTAAAAGATAAAGCAAAGCTCCATTCCTCAAAAAATTAAATCTAGAATTACCATATGACTCAGCAACTCCACTTCTGGGTGGTATATACCCAAGAAAGCTGAGAGCAGGGACACGATCAGGTATTTGCACCCCGAGGTTCGTAGCAGCATTATTCACAGTAGCACAAGGTGGAGGCAACACAGATGAACCTAAGTGAAATTAGCCAGTCACAAAAGGAGAGACACTGTATGATGTCACTTATATGATGTATCAGATTCATGTTAGACTGTCTACAGGAAGTAGAATGGTGGTTGCCAGGGGCTGGGGGAGCAGAGAGGGGGATGGGGAGAAGAGTGTTGAATGGGTGTGGAGTTTCAGTTTAGGAAGATCAAAAAAGTTCTGGAGATGGATGGTGGTAACGGTTACACAACAATGTGAATGTACTTTTTGTCACAGAATGTATGCTTTTACTGATTAGCACCCTCCCCACGGCCCTCCCCTCACCCCCCACCACGTTCTACTGCTCCCAGTTCTCAGAAGAACCCAACCTATAGCCATTCACGGAACATGTCAGCTTTCACACCCTAGATCTTGGTATAGCCATGAGTTGCGGCCATCATGTCCTTCTCCCCTCCCTTCCCCTCACCCTCCTCCCATCCCACTTACCTGGCAAATCTCTTTCCTCTAGGTCTCAGCTTGCATGCCTGTCCTCCAGGAAGCCCTCTAGAACCTGCTGCCTTCCCCAGGGGTTCTCAAGCCATCCTGTGCTTCCCCTATCATGGCTCATAACACACTGAATTAACATCACTTATTGGCTTGTCTTTGGAGAGCAAGATTCATGTCTTGCTCACCTTTGCATCTCCGTCAGTGTCTGGTGGAGTCAGCCCCAGTAACTCTTTATTGAATTAAGAAATTTTGCACTAAGGAATAGCCTCATTTAAGAAATATTAGGACTGTAAGATACAGTTCTCTTCATAGATTTTAATATGTTACCCATGGTCTTTGACAAATCAAGTAGTCCCCAGAAAATAAGGTTATAGGAAACAGCAGATTATAAATGTAAGGCTACATAATATAATTAATGAAGATAAATATGTTTGTGTAGTTGACTCTGCAGAGATATCATAATGGAAAACTCCTTCTGTTTCTAGAAACTAACAGATGTACAGGCTGCATTCTTTAACCATGATCCCTACAAACAGAATAAAACAAAAAAACCAAAGCTAGAAGAAAGAAAAACAAGTACGATTATAAATACAAAATGGGATATCAGAAGTACTGAGAGAAATTTAAAACTGTGGTACTAATGCATGTGGTTACATGCTAATCTTTGTCTCTGCTTATGGCACACTGGGTGGAAGGGTGTCCGAATTTTCTCGTCTGTGACATCCATCACCCTCACCCTGCATTTTGCCAGCCTTTTCCCAGAACCCAGGCTAACAACCACATGTTCCCCTATCAAATCTAAGGGGCAATAAGACTGCAGGTCAACCCTAAGTGTGTCTCATAATTCACTCTATAGTCAATAAACTATGATGCAGAAAACAAATCCACTTTACACACCCATTTCACTTGTTCTTATATAAATGGCTTTGAACTTGAGTCATTTAGATTTCCAGCAAATTTCAGTGACCTTGTTTCATTTGTTAGAATAAGGGCATATTTAAAGCAAGGTAAGGTTTGCTTACAAAGAAAGCAGAGAAAGAAAAATGTCTAGAACTTTCTTTCACTGCGATCCAGACTAACATAAAATATTATTCTGTATTCGTTCTTGGCTGAGTTATACTGCAGAAATCCCAAAGTCTTCGTGGCCAACATAAGGGTTTATTTCTCTTAAGTCAAAGCCCTTTATGAGTTAGCCCCACATTGTATTTATTCCAGGAACCAGAATGAAGGAGCAGCCCCTATTTGGTGTAGGTGTTTTTGTGATAGAAGGGAAAAAGAAATGGCAGAACACAAGATGGCTTTGAAACTTGTCTTTGGACATCCATCACTTTCATATATGACTTTCACTGGCATTTAATTGGCCAAAGCCTGACATCAGTGGGCAGGGAAATAGAATCCTCTCACATGTTGGGGAAAGAAATAGTTGGACATAATAAAACCTATTACAGCCCATACCTTTGCAAAACAATATTCATTTTCTTCCCTTCAGCCACAAAGTATACTCCTCCCTCCCCAAGGGAAACACCCAAAAGTCCCATCCAATTATAACATATAAGACTCAAGATCTAGAATCTCATGATATACATTGAATCTGGGTATGGCTCCTCCTGATTGGAGACTATATAACTAAAAAGAAAAAAAAAATCCCACCATCCCCCCACCACACTCAACATATAAAGGCAGAAAAGACCCAGGCTAACCACCCCAAACAATCCTATCCAGAAAGAAAAAAAAAAAGGAAGACACATTGCAATCAAAGGGTACTTGGAGCAATTCTAAACTCTTTTTGAACAGACCTTGGAGTGAGGAATATTCCTTGATTAGACCCTAGTTCTGCTTCCTGGAAACTGCTCTTGAGTTCACTGCATGATTTCAAGCATGGTTCCCAGCTTTGCCATCTGGGAGATCCATCCCTTTGCACTAGTCAACTAGTACTCATCTGATGAGGGCATTAGAGAATATGCCTTGCTTGGGGCCTCTGTAGCTTATTCTCCTAATGGCTTGTGCCCATAAAAGGTTGGGAGCCCAAAGATCATTTTAAGTTTTGAGCAGTCATAGAGTCTTTTATTCCAGGCCGTTGGCTCTTGCCCAGTACAGCTCTCTCAAAACCATAGTCATTTTTTTTTTTATCTATTTGATTTCAGTTGTTTTC
Source organism: Leptonychotes weddellii (assembly GCF_054177405.1). NCBI lineage: Eukaryota > Metazoa > Chordata > Mammalia > Carnivora > Phocidae > Leptonychotes > Leptonychotes weddellii. The sequence goes on along the minus strand of NC_138373.1, from coordinate 12,897,558 downwards.
TGCTAATAGCCACATCCACAATTATTTTCAGACATAACTCTCTCTAAACTTAATAACCAGCTTCCTCGGAGAGTCACTTAACATATTCAGAGGTTTTAATAAGGAATGCTTAGATTTGTTTTGTTATTTATAGCATTTCTCAATTTTATCTCTTCCTAGTTGAAAACGAAAAACAATTGCTTCTTCCCATTCTGTAAGACCAGGAATTTCTGAGTTGTCTCTATTCCTGGCTTGCAAACCAACCAATTCTTTCCTGAACATATATCTTTTTTTCCCTCTTTTTAAAAAAATTAAGATAAAATTCACATATAACATTACATTAGCTTCATATGTATAAGATAATGATTCAATATTTATATATATTGCAAAATGATCATCACAATAAACTGAATTAACATCCATCCCCACACATAATGACACACTGTTTTCCTTGTAATGAGAACTTTTAATGAGAAACCTACTCTTTTGGTTTCAAATATGCAATAGTGTTATTAACTATAGTCACCATGCTGTACACTCGATCCCCATGACTTATTTATTTCATAACTGAAAGTGTGTACCTTCTGACCCCCTTCATCCATTTCACCCACCGGCCACCCCCAAATCTGGAAACCAGCAGTCTGTTCCCTGTATCTATGAGTTCAGGAATTTTTTTTTTTTCCATTGGTTGGTTTTCGATTCCATATATAAGTGAAATCATACAGTATTTGTCTTTTTCTGTATAATTTCTTTCACTCTGAGCTCACCTCTTGTGGGACCCTGTAGATACAACCAGTTGCAACCATGCTGTTCCCCAAACTTCTTACCTAAAGCCACAGACTCATTCGTCATATATATGTTCTTCAAGTCCTCACAGGCAATGACTTACCAAAAGTTGTGCTTCTGCACAACATACATCGGTCTTTATCTTTCCAGCCTCCAATAACATTTTTCTCATTTCCCACCATTTGGCCCTGGAACATCCTATTTTAGAAAGTTTGTTAGGGTAGCCTCTTACTTCCGTGTATTAATTTTTGTGTTATTGACTTAAACCAACTTAGCAAACAAGCCCAGAACCTTTATGGCTGATCACAACAGAGGGCATTTCTTACCCACATTATTTTTCCTTTATGGGGTATCTGCAGGTCTTCTCCACTTTATCCTTGCTCTGGGGCCCAGACAGAAGGAATAGCCCCCACGTGGGACATGCTGTTCTCATGGCGGAGGGGAAAGAGCACATGATCGAACCACAGAATGGCTCTTAAAGCTTTTCATTGGATGTGGCATATGTGACTTCTACTCACATTTCATTGGCCAAGGAAGTGATAGGACCAAACCTGATAGAAAGGGAGTGGGAGAGTATAATCCTTTCCCTAGGACAGGAGGAACATACCTGGGGAAGCTACACTTGTCCTTTAGCTTCTCTTCCTCATAAACATGGCTTTGAACTTGTATTTTATCTTGTTAGAACAAGGTACACCTTTATTTTTAAGATTTATCTATTTATTTTACAGAGAGTGGGGGAGGAGGGGCAGAGGGAGAGGGGAAGCAGACCCTGTACTGAGCACTGAGCCCAATGCGGGGCTTGATCTCACGACCCCGAAATCATGAGCTGAGCCGAAACCAAGAGTCACACGCTCAACCGACTGAGCCACCCAGGCGCCCCAAACAAGGTACATATTTAAAGCAAGATGGGAATGGCTGGCTCCTTGGGAGCTGTATCATCTTTAGAGACATGTGCATTGTCTGAAGTGCGACACAACTCCAAAGTCCGTGAGGTGTGCAGGGTGTGAGGAGGTGACAGCAGATGGCTGGGTGAGTAGGAAGCCAAACTAGCAGCTGGCATCTTTTTCTCCAGGACTCTCAGTTGAGGGGGATATGTTGCACTCGCTGTATTCCCACTAAGTCCCCTGCAAGTTCTCGAGTATGCTTGGAGCTGAACGTGACAGACAAACTGCTCAGCTGCTACCCAGCAAAGCTGGGAGAAGCTCCTAGAGAGGAGCTTTGGGGCGTTAGGGCCATGGGTCATGCCCCAAGCTGGCTTCTCAGCCCCCTGTGCCTGAGACCATCTCACTCCTCTTTCTCTTCACAGTTCGACATGCAGAGGATAACTTTGGAGGAGTTGAAGCATATCCTCTACCATGCCTTCCGGGACCATTTAACGATGAAGGACATTGAGAACATCATCATCAATGAGGAGGAGAGCCTGCAGGAGACGTCGGAGAACTGCCAAACAGAGTTTGAAGGAGGTAGGTACCCCTGCTTCTGCTTTCCTGCTCTGGGCTCAGCGCATGCCTCCACATCCTCTGTCGATGGAAAATGTGTTTACAGTTGGGGCTGGAGTGCCTTGTACTGAAGCCAAGAATCCAGGACCCAGGTTACAAGATCCTCACTGCAAAGATGCAGCAGGTTATTTATTTCCTTTCTGTTTTTTTCCCCAAACTCTGCATTTTTGCAGGACCTCTAGTGACCCTGTCTTTCCTCCAGTGATCCTCTGAGGTCCGTGATTAGATGTGCAGCTTTGTGGTGTTTGCCTTTCCTTACTGGGGGCCACGTGGAGTGGTACCCTCGGCCTGTTTGGGCTGGTGGCAAACTTGGATCCAGTCCAGTGGTTAACTGTGTGACCTTGGACACCAGGTGTGCCTTCCCTGAGGGTGCATCCTTGCCTAGAAACATCAGGATAATTACACCTACCTCTCAGGACCCTGAGGAATGGTTTACCTCTGTGCTCTGCTCCCTGAGGGCGCTGCTCAGAAAGAGCCCCCTTCATGAAAGGACTCTCGTGAACATAACCATGGAGTTTCAGAAGAAATAAGGTTTTCCTGGGGCCAAAATATAGACCCATGAGAGGCCATTTTGGGGGGCTCATGAAGGAAAACTTAAGAAAAAAAAACCCCACCTACCTGATCCCCTAATTAGTAGAAAGTTCCAGGTAAGCTAAATAATCGAATCCCTCTTTCCAACTTTGAAAATCAGAACTACTGTAACAACGCTGATGCATCGGAAAAAAAATTTTTTAATTACATTATAACAGGATATCAGGCTACCAGCAATTTTTCACTTGTTCAATGCTGAGATTTCTTAAAGAGGTCAAACTATTATTTTCCATTCTTTTTTTATGAACACTTAAAGAAATCAATGTACACAGTGGGTAAGCTGTCATGTGGCCACCAGAATAGATTCGGCTGCCTGGTCTTGGAGCTGCCTCTTTCAAGCCGACAGAGCACTGTGGCAGGGAGTCTACTCGGGGCGGGGTTAGTCCAGGTGGCCACAGTGGCTCATTCAGACCTACACGCCCATGGGTCCTGTCTGGGCTGCATCGTGTGCAGGATTAAAGGCCATGGCAAGAGGAAACAGGAAGAGATGCTCATACTCCGAGGCAATAAATGAAATTAACTCAAGCCTGGGAAATAGGGAGTAGTGGGTGGGAACGGGCGTAAACCTGAGAGCGATGCCCCTTCTAAACACATTCAAATTTAAATTTTTCAAAAATGCTGGAATGGCAAACGTAACCCGGTGGTTGTACAGAGGCTGCCTTGCTTAGCCTCAGTGTGACCCCTGGGCTGTAGCATCAGTGGCCATATTTGGAGTTGCACACCCAGAGTGGGATGGTCACAGCCAAGGCCATTTGCAGCAGGGTGGGGGCGGGGTCGGGGTGGGGGGGGGGACACTGGGAGGGTCAGTGGAGGGAGGGAAGCAGAGATGGGAGAAAACTTGGATCTTGGATAAGTTTTCCTTGGTCTCCCCCATCCGTCTTGTTCCTCCCTGTTCAAACAATGGAAGCACCCGGGGGCTCCAGCCCCCCACTGTCAGCAAACACTCTTGAGATGGGTGGGAAGAGTATTTCTGGGCATTTTATTTTCCACAGGAGCCTTCGTCTGTGGATCACTGTTTTGTTCAGAGAAATGTCACAAGTCTTAATAATTTGGGAAAGGTCAGACTGTGCACGAGGAAGTAATCTGAACTCTAAGCAATGTCTTTTTATTATTCAAGAGCTCATACATTAATAAAGTAAGTGACTGAGAAAGGGATTTTTCCAAATAGAAGTCTTACAGAGTCTGCTTTCATTGATTCAGACTTATAACATTGGCAACAGCTACCATTTGGGGGACGGGGGTAATTGATAAGTTCCAGTCACTGTACTAAATGCCTTAAACTTTGTGGTCTTATTTAAGAAAAGAAACATTGCTTTATAATTAGTAGATTGCTTTTTTGAATGACCTCTGCAACCTTGATTACATAATCCACTTGCTTGTTTTCACATCAGAGAGTTGGTTTTTTTTTGGTGTGTTTTGTATTTTAAATATTATGTCAGCGCTGTTTGGCCCCAGATGCAAGCTCATTGCTTTGTGTTCAGGTTTAAGATTTTTCCAATCTCGGATAGGATCAGAGTCACTGGTGGATATATTTAATGCCCACAGCCCTCTCCTTGTTCGAGAAGGGGCTTCCCTGATTGTATTTTTGGGCAGGGTTGTCTAGGAAGAGATGCCACACAGGCATTGAGGCCCCTGTGCCCTAGAAGAATGCATTTGAGACGCAGTGGCTGACCTTGACCTTCCCGCCCAGGGAGCTCCTCCCTCCTTCTCTTGTTAAAACTTTGCTGCAGCAAGAAACAAACAAACAAAACAAAAAACTTTGCTGCAGCAAGTGTGTACCCAAAGCCGGGGAATCCATGGGGATTGGGAGTCTTGCCCCCCTTATGTCAGAGGAAGGCATCAATGAGAAAGAAAAAAACCTAGAAGTGTAGGTCTTTGCCTTAAAAGATGAAAGGGCACATCTGTCTATCTCTGAGCAAGGAAGGAGGAGGTGGTCAATGAAACTGATGTTGTGTTGGGGCACCTGGGTGGCTCCGTTGGTTAAGCTTCTGCCTTCGGCTCAGGTCATGATCCCAGGGTGCTGGGATCGAGTCCTGCATCGGGCTCCCTGCTCAGCAGAGGGTCTGCATCTCCCTCTCCCTCTGCTGCTCCCCCTGCTTATGCTCTCTCTCCCTGTCAAATAAATAAATAAAATCTTAAAAGAAAAAAAAAGAAAGAAAGAAACTGATATTGTGTGGCAGAGGGAGAGTTTAATCAAATAGCTCAGAGCACAGCAAGGTTAGGGTCAAGACTGGGATTCTGGAGTGTGACATAGCTTTGGAAATGTGGATTTGCACAATCCGTGTGACGCAGAGCCAGTTAGACATTAACAGGAGACCTTCCACGTGCCACCAGCATCGTTTTACGTCAGTGATTATACTCTTCACTTTTATAGATCTTGGGTCTGAGACTTGTACAGAGGTGTTCCGTTTCTGTCCGCTGAATGAGGACACAAACATCCTTCTTTCCATATGAATGGAAACGTAAAGGAGAAATAGGCCAGGAGCCCAGGGGGTTGTGGCCCCCGTGATGGGAGAGGTTTCTGGATTTCTTTTTCTCCTTTTAGTTTTCCTTTTGGCTTGATGTTGTCTTTATTCGTTTAAGTTTTAGGCCAACACAGACCACAGATATATGCACGAACACGTGTGCACACACACACACACACACACCAGCCCCTGACACATTCTAATCTGCCTTATCTTTACGGAAGACAGGGCTCTGGAGCATAAAGAAGCAGGAATTTTTCCATCTTCTCCCAGGTGAAGGACAAGAGGCAACAGGATGAGACTCCAAGCTACATAGAAGGAAAGGTTTCCTGACTTCTTCAGGAAACTCTGAGATGGGGGTTCATGTCACGTGTAGAACCCATTTTCCTGGAGCACCAAAAGAAGTCATTTACAGAAACCCTTATTAAGGCAGGGAAGAGACTAGAAGAATCTAATTCAAGGGCTCTGAAGGAGACCTTACCTTTATTCACACCTGGCTTCTGGATGAGAAGTTACTCGGATTGAGTCAGGCACCTGACCAGCTGTCACCTACCGTGCTGGGTGCTCTGGGCATGAGGTCATTGAACAGCACTGAAGTCAGGGCCTCTCTGGCATAACCCGCGAGCCCGAATCCGATAGGGCCCGGATCCCATGAGAATACTCAGTATGACTTTCAGGCCCTCCCAACCCCCCTGATCTTTTCGAATTCCCTTATTCAGATAAATTATGCTCAGTGTTCTGAGGTGTCAGTTTTCACTATTTGTGTTCTAACCATTTGGAAAAATAAATAGGTCAGCATCTACCCAAATGGGTTAGATACAAGAGTATGTGACTCCCCACAATGCGCATTCACTATCTGTGCTACGTAAGAGTTTTAAGATGTTTTGCTTCTGTTTCACCCCTTATAATCACCAGACATTTAGCTTTTGGGGAACATAAGCTCACAGACACTGAGAGACACATTCGTATTTCATTATTTGGTTCCAGTTGCTGACATATGTGAAACTGAGTGGTCTTGTGGTTGAATCATCTATTTGCCTGTCACCGGCTCCTTATTAAAGGTTCGCATAACAAATTCTACTATATATTAAGTTTGATTTACTTCCTCCAATATGTTTACTGCTTAATTCAAATTGATACAGTCCAGGAGGTAAAGGGACAGGAGGAAACTGCCCAGCATGCCGGCCAGGTGCTGGTCATTTGTTAACATGTGCAACTAACCTGCAAGATTAGTTCTGCGGCCCCACTGGTCCAGATGAGGAAAGTGAGGCTCAGCAGAGTGGTGTCCTTTGCCCAAAGTCAAATCACGGGTAGGGATTTGAACCCGGGGCTCTCTGACACAGCCCTGCCCTGGCCTCTTCATTTGTTCTTCTGGGTCCTTCAGCCAGACGTAGGCATTTCAGACTCCTTACAGAATGGCTCTCCGTCATTACTCATTTTCCTATTTCATCGCCAGTGAGATCATATTACATTTGGAAGTTGAGTAGAAGTGCAGGAAGACTGTGTGCGAGCCCTTTCAAGACACATCCCCCAAATGTTGTCCCTAAATGGAATACCAGCTGTCAGATTTTTCTAGACATTCTGACAACACGCACGACAGAAGGAAGTAAAGCAAAATCATCAACGGGGGGATAGTTTCTATGAAAGGCACGGCAGAACAGCCCTGCACCGTTCAGTGATGGGATGATGGACAAGAGAAAGAAATGTCCAAGGAGGTGACACTGGCCAGGTCGCCGCATGGATGTGCGGGTCATGTTTCCAGCCCTGTGTAGACTAGATATGTGCTCCTGGATAAGTTATTAATTTTTTTAAGATTTATTTACTTATTTGAGAGCGAGAAAAATAGATAGATTGAGAGAGAGAGAGTGAGAGGAGGGGCAGAGGGAGAAGGACGGAATTTTCAAGCAGACTCCCTGCTGAGTACGAAGCCCAATGCGGGGCTCGATCTCATGACCCCGAGATCATGACCTGAGCCAAAACCAAGCATCAGACGCTCAACCAACTGAGCCACCCGGGCGCCCCAACCCTGAGGAAGTTATTTAAAAACTCCCTGGGTCTTCTTTTCTTCATTTGTCCAAGGCAAAGATTGGACAATGACAGTCACATCCAGATTCGACAATTTCTGGACTCACTGGAAGGTCAGAAAGAATTTGCAGCCAAATTCAAGGTCTCCAGCTCAGCCATCCCTGCTGAAAGTTGCAGTATTCCTCTCAGGATGTCAAGTTCACACCCAGGTGGGGAGCCTTGCCCCATCACCTGGCCGTGCACATTGGGTATTTCAGGCCCGTCCAAATGAAAAGGGCATAAGATGTCATCTCTACCATCTGTTCCCATTTTTCCCGGTGCTATGGCTTTCCTTAAATAAACCCTGTTCTCCTTGGGTAAAGGTATCAGGTTAAGGTGTAGCTGAGGTCCATGGCAGGCAGTGAGACAGGAGAGAGTTTGCAAAGAGATTTGGGGCTTCAGAAAGAAAGGGATTTTTCTTCTGTTCGGGAATCCGTCCCAGCAATCCTGGAGGAAAGTTTTCTGGAGCCATCGGTGAGGAGGGATGAGAATCTGAGACACCAGACAGAGAGCTGGAGAGCTGTTTTTGATAAATACATCTGCTGGTTAAGAACTCCAGCTCTGCAGTCTGGACAAGCCTGGCTTAAAATCCTGCTGCACCATGTATTCAGTCATTTGCCCGAGACACTTAAATAAATATTCAGAGCCTAATGTTCTTCATCCGTGAAATGGGAACCCTATGATGACCTCATGTGGTTGTTAGGAGGACTAAGTGAGGTAACACATGAGAATATTTTGTACGATGCTTAACACAGTAGTAAACACTCAAAACAAACAAACAACAACAACAAAAACAAAATTAGCTGGTTCCTAGCCCCAGGTCTGTTCTTCTTTTGTTTTTTTCCTAGAGATGTCATGAGCACCCACTGCTAGAATGCCACATCTTTGAAGGATGGGACAGGGACCAAATTTGCAGGGTTTGAACATTCTTCTTGACACATTCATTCCTAGAGTCATCATCGCCAACATTGAACTTACTGAAGGTACTGGTCAATACTCTTGGTTTCGAGTAGCAGAAACCCCTTAAACTAAAAAAAACACTGGCTCAGATAATACAAGAAGTCAAAGGGATGAACTTTGACTGACCTGGATCCAAAGAGCTCAAGCGACATCCTCCCCTCCCCACCCCCCCAGTCTCGCACTGTCTTATTCCCAGCCTCTCTGTCCTTCTTTCCTCTCTGTCAGCTTCATTCTTGGGCAGGCTCTCTCTCCCCGAAGGAACAGGATTGTCTCCCTGAAGACTCATCTCCATTCCAAGATGGGGCTCCCATCAATCGTGCTTGGCCCATGTGCCTTGCCCTGGACCAAGCCAAGAGCTTGGCACACTCTACTTGGCCGGTCTGGTTTGCTGCAGTGGGAAAGCTGAAGCGCTGGATTGAGAGTTCCATTAGGTGGAGAGGTACAGATCCCCAAACCAAAAGATGAATTTTGTTCCAAGAAGAGGAAAGGTCTGTTGGAAAGGCTAAAACAACGCCTGGTCCACAGTGGAACCCTCAAAGCAAGACACAGCTGTCTGATGGCTAGAAACCCGAGATGAGTTTGTGGTACAGAAGCAACCAGCTCCCACCCCCAGAAGGAGAGGTGGCCCCTCTTCCCCTTAAAGGGCATCATAAAGCATACCAGCCTCGTCCGTCTTGTCTTCGGGTCTCACCTGGGGTACCTGAGCATGCCTGATTTCACTGATGTATAGAAAATTCTCTTTCAGAGGCTCTTAATTAGTTCCGCCTTAGGCTTTGGAAATATTCAGTTTCATAAAATCATAAAATGTTGGACCTGGAAGGATCACAGAGCAATAATAGCTCCCAGACCTGGTAGTTCTCGCTCCTTGTGAGAACCACCTAAGATGGGTTTTATATTGTTTTGTTTTTAAACATTCCTGAGCCCCAAGCTCCCTGCCAGAAATATCACTTACATAGGTCTGTGTTGGGGCAATTAATCAGAATTGTTATGATTCTGGTTTGCCTCATTTGGGAGCCAATGCCTCCAGACGTGCAGCCTCATTTCTAAGAGACTGAAGCCAGAGGGATTATGAACCCCATATATCCAAGGTCCACCCAGCTGGTCAGTGGCAAAATCCGTATGGACTCCCGCCTCCAGGAGAAAACCCAGGAGTCACTGCCTGTTGTTTGCCGAGTGGAGCGGTGTGAATCTCTGTGAAAATGAGAAAGCAAAAGGCACAGTCTGTTGCTAGAGCTCACAAACCCAGGTCCTGCCGTAGCAGCCAGGAGTCTGCAGGTGCTGAAGACTTGCTAACAAGCTTTCAAGAAAACTAGAGACCTCACTTCTATGTCCTCCTGTGTCAGCCTCCCCCAACTCACATTTCATCCCCATGTACTTCCAGGGCTCCTACTCTGTCAACCCAAGAGACTAGAAAGGGAGCCCAAGGCCTGACGGGAAGACCGACATGAGAAGGATTGCCAGCAGCATGATGCATTCTTGCCATTTTCACGTTCAGTTGCAAGTTCCTCAAAAAGAGTTACCATCTGACCCGGAAATTTGACTCCTAGATCTGTCCCCAAGAGAGCCAAAACGTGGATACGAGTGTTTTAGCAGCATTACCCATTAACAGCCAAAAAATGGACACAACCCCAACGTCCATCAGCAGGTGAATGGATAAACAAAATGTGGCACAGAAAGAAAGAAAGTAGGAATGCTCCCTACAGCATGCATGGGCCTGGCTAAGTGGAAGAAGAAGACACAAAAGGCTACATGTTGTATAATGTATTTGCAATGCCCGGACTAGGTATTTGCGCAGAGACAGGAAGTAGATTGGTGACTGCCAGGCAGGAATGGAGCATGACTTCTAATGCGCGTGGGGTCTCCTTTTAGGGTGATGAGAACATTCTGGAATTAGGTAGTGGTGATGCTTTCACAGCCTCGCGAATGTACTAAATGCCGCTGAATTGGTCACCTGTGAAGGGTGAATGTGCTGGTATGGGAATGCCATCTCAATGAGGAATAAATAAATATTGAGAGTTAGACCATTACAAAAATGTTAAAGGATCAGGCTCTTTGAGAGCAAGATGTTCAGGAGAAGCCTCCTAGGAAAGTAAAGTTTGGGGTAGGCCCAGAAGAAATGAGAGGGGAGGTCAGCGGGCACCCCTAGCAGCGAGAACGGGCGCCTTGAGTCTTGGCCAGCAAGCAGAGTCTCGTGTGGGGATGACCAGAAGCAGAGGTTGCTGGACAGGGAGGCTTAGTGGCTCAAGGAGCAGAGGTGGGAAAGGGATCGGAGGTGGTCTGTTGATCTCCCTGCTGAGCTTCGGAGCTGGATGGAACGCACATCCCCAGCAAGAAGGCCTTTGCAGAAAGGTTGCAGGCATGGGTGGTACATCCTAAGTGCTGCTGTAGGGGGGTGAGTCTCGCTGCTGCCCGGGACGAGTTAATGAGGGAAGGGACCACAGCAAAGGTCTGGGAGCAGTGCTTGGATGTGCATTCCCAAGCTGGAGGCTGCTGGGAACAGGAGAAAAATGAGCAGAACTTTTCTCCAGCCCTGAGGGGATAGGATCAAGTCTTGCATTTCTTTAGCAATTCACAGTTGGCCGTAGCTTCCACTTTTTTTTTTTTTTATTAGCTCATTCATCTTTGAGATAATTCTTGACACCAGCAGAACGTTATCACTAGCTCCTTCTACAGAGAGAGAAACTGAGGCTCAGAGAAGTTCGGTCCCTTGCCCGGGGCCGCTCCTAAGTGGTGGTTAAGAGAAGCCCTAACCTGGGCTCACAGTTCATCCTAGGCTGACCTGTAAGCCTTGTTGAGGAAGCAAAGCGTAGACACGGAGAATAAATAAAACCCCCAAACTATAGCGCAGTGCAAATAAATACATGCTAGCCAAAGACAGGCCTTAAATGATTATCAACAAACACATTAATTCCTGACGGGTTGTACTCCGTCAGCCACATCAAGTGTTTGAAATGCCTTCTCTTTGGATCTTTCTATTGCTGAGCTTTCTGTTGCTAAGCAAAAGATCGAGAAGACAGAGTTTGTGCAGAGGTTTTGAACCTGGGTCTTAGAATCAGACCCAGCTCCAGCCCCACCTCCACCATTTGCCAAATGAACTTGGACCCCACTTCTCCAAGCTTCAGACCGCTCACCTGTCAAGTGACGGTCACACACCCAGTTCACCAGGACGGCCACTATGTAATTTTACGATGACGTATATAAAGCACACAGTGCATGCCTAGCCCACTCCGGCGGTATTCGAGAAGCAAAGGGGAGTTTTTAAAAGGTTCACAAACGAGAATTGGCATTCACTGGGCGCAAACAATATATCCTTAATCTTCACAACGAGGTAGGTTTTATTGGTCCCATTTTATAGATGAGGGAATTGACTGAGGCTGGAGGAAATTCGCTTGCCCAAGGTCACACAGCCAAGATGTGGGATAACCATGTTTCAGACTTGGGTCTGGCTCCGAGGTCATTACTTTTGTACTCTGCCACACCGCTGATGACAGTGTGAGAACTGGAGATCAAAGGACTCTCGTGGAGACACAGAGGCTGAATTATGGGCTCAAATGGTGATGTATTTCAGAGCTATGGAAGGAGCTGCAAGCACCACTCTGTTTACCGGACTTTGGTCTGGATTCCGACTTGCATGGCCCCAAGTACAAACTGTTAGGTTCTCCAGGCCTTTCCTCCTTCCTTATCTCTCCCCTCCCACTGCCTTGAAGGACTTTCAGATCAAAGGTGCAGCCGCTCTCCAGGGGGATAATCCTGTTGCCTGTAACCTTGTTTTCCGAGTGTCCTTCACAGAGAAGGGCTTCGGCCAAAAATTTCTCCCTCTGCGTAATCACACAATTTTTCTTGGCCTTCACCAGCCCTCAGGACAGAAAGGTAGATGACTGCCTTCGGAAGCATTTTTATGCTGAGGAGCTGCCCAGAATAAATTAGCCAGTCCTCAGAAAGTGTTAGATACGCTACTTCCGTATCCTCATTTTATTTTCTGCTTTGGTCCTTTTCGTTCTTAAACACCACATCTTTTTCCCTTCCTGAGGGCTGGCACCTTTTTACATCTAGCCCACTCCTGGAGGCAGGGGGTGGGGGGAGGCACATCTCTGCACCAAGGAAATTTTCTTTCTCCAGGTAAGAATTTGTAAGATTCTAAGACCCAGACATGATCAGCAAGTTGAGAACTGAACCGAAAATACTCCCAATCACCCAAGGGAAGCAGAAGCCCAGTGGATCCAGGATTAAAGATAACAAGACAGCATCTAAGAGATGGTGGCAGAAATAACCAAGTATTGGAGAGGGAGCCCAAGGCTGCACCAGGGGGCCCTGGCTCTCTGTGAAATGTGGCTTGCTGGAGAAACCTTCCTGGTTGATACAATTTTTAGAAACCCCTTGACAAGCCCCCCGAGACCCCTTCCCTCAGGGAAAGCTCTGTTTGTCCTTGGAAACATCAACGGGCTTCCTACTACTTCCCTGTTATTTCCAGGGATCTCAGAGAAGCCACTGAATGTCAAAGGGAAGACGTACTTGAAATTGAACCATTTTTAGGTTCTTTAAAGGCATGTGGACCCGGGGCGCCTGGATGGCTCAGTCATTAAGTGTCTGCCTTTAGCTCAGGTCATGATCCCAGGGTCCTGGGATCGAGCCCCACGTCGGGCTCCCTGCTCAGCGGGAAGCCTGCTTCTCCCTCTCCCACTCCCCCTGCTTGTGTTCCCTCTCTCGCTGTGTCTCTCTCTGTCAAATAAACAAAATCTTTAAAAAAATAAATAAATAAAGACATGTGGACCCTAACTTGACCTTGCTCTTTTGTCAGTCTTCTTTCCTACAGAGAGAGACTGCGAGTAATATGAAGGAAATTGCATTTCTACCCCTGCCCCCAACCGCCCCCAACCTTCTCTGGGCCATAATCTGACCTAAAGAACAACCACTTTCCCTCCGCTGGAGGTTTGCAAAGGTTGAAGGACCCCTTTTCAAAATGGAAGGTGATTTAAAAATGTTCTTCTGTCCTGGCATTGGGTTTCTTAACATCTGAATCTAAAGAACCATCTTTCCCAAAACTCCCCACCCTATGTCCCTAACACACACACACACACACACACACACACACACACACACACACACAGAGACACCTGTCAGGTCCCCCAGCAACTCAAACTCCATCAGATTCTTTGGCACCACCTAGTCCTACTGAATCGAAAATCCTGGGGCTGGGGCCCAGCAATTCCCTAATCACCTGGAGAACTTATTAATTCATGAATTCCTGGCCTCCGGCCCCAGAGATTTTGATTCAGTAATTCTGCAGTGGGACCCAAGAATTCACATGTACGTCAAACTCCCAGATGGTGCCATACTGCTGGTCCAGTGAGTAGCCCTGGTGTCCATAGCTTCCCACCTGCCTCCAGGGCACAGATTTCGGCCATATGCTAAGTGGTAAATTGTGTGCAAAGATCACGGATGGACAGACAGATGGGAAAGGGAGGAGGTGTAGACTAACAGAAGGAAAAGAAGTTCTGGCAGGGGAAAGCAATTCCTGGAAAAGAGACCTGTTCTTCCTCAACACACTTTATCAAAGCGTTTCTTTCTGGTGATTGCCATTTCCCTGTGTCTAGTCCCAATTACTTCCCCACTGATTCAGACCTATTAATGGTTTCTCAAGGGCCTTATGAGAATGGGGGCACAAGACCAAGCCCAACAAAAAGGATTAAGAGAACACAACCCTAGGGCCCAAGGTCAGACCTCCCCGGTGCAACAGGCCATGGGGGCAGGGACACCATGTCTCTGGAACGTCTGAGAGGGTTTTGTGCCTCCCTCCCTCCTTCACACTGGTCCCGTCCACAGAGCACGTGGTCTCCACTTCTCAGATTTCACCAGAATCACTTAGTTAAACATAGATCGCTGGCCCCGTCCCTGGAGTTTCTGATTCAGTAGATTGGGCATGGGGTCTGGCCTGAGCACCTGCATTTTTAACAAGCTCCCAGTGACGTGGATGCTGCTTGCCTAGGAACCCCTCTCTAGAACCACTGGTGCGCATACCTGAAATCATACCAGAAGTCATTTAGAGTCATTTCGACCAGCGGCCACCAAGAACAATTCTGGGGAGGGGGCAAGTTGCTTCCAGCCCGGTGCCAACAGGTAGGGAAGCATCTGAACCTGGCTGTGCCTGCAGCAGGTGACTCAGAAACGGGAGCCCGGTGCTCTGCAGAGGGGGACACCGTCATGCCTGGATGATGCCTTTTGTGAAACCCTCAAATGTCACGTGTTTGCTCACTCAGAAAGTCCCTATAACTCCACTGGATCTGGAAGTTTATACCTCCCTCTGAACATCACATCTCTCATGGTGTTTGTTACAGAAGTTTTACTGTTTCCTACCATCTGCCAGAAGAGGTGATGTTTAGGCTCCGAGAACGGTCCCCGAGACGCTTGTTGATGGGACCAGTCTTCAGCCTATGGACTGGGCTTGCGGAGGAGGAGGTCAGCCTGTCTCACTGTGTCGCTTCTCTCTTCTCTCCCCCTCCCCTCCCTCCCCGTCTCCTTACCCTCTGCTCCCCCTGCAACCCCAGTGCATTCCCAGAAGCAGAACAGACAGACCTGCGTCCGCAAGAGCCTCATCTGCGCCTTCGCCATGGCCTTCATCATAAGCGTCATGCTGATCGCAGCCAACCAGATCCTCCGGAGCGGCATGGAGTAGTGCCCTTCCCCGCCGCTGCGTCCCCGGCTCACCGTGCATGTGCATGCCCTGCGGGCCGACGCTGTTCCTCCGAAAGCAGACATGGACCAGACAGGGCACAGTGGAGTGAAGAACCCAAGGCTGCGGTGCAACGGGTGTTGCGAATCCACTTCATCTCCTTGGCAGGGACACAAAAGGGCTGTCTTAAATGCTTTAATGGTTTTGTTTCCTAATGCAATAAAATAGCCAGGAGTTCCCAATGACTGCGTCAATCACCCCCAGGAACTCGGAAGAGAGACTTCATTCCCATCTCGGACTTTTCCAGTGGCCATCCAGGCTGGTGGTGTAGGAGAGCAAGAGGGAGGCGTGGACGTGCAGTCATTTCCATGCCCCGTTGTCTCAACCCCCCAGGGTCAGCTGAAGACTCCCGGCTGAGGGAACCCTCAGTCCCCAGAGGCTGACTTCCGGCTCGCTCCCGAAGAGGGGGCCTTCCATCCCACCCTGGCTTCCTTCCTCCACCCAGTGGAGCCCGTCCCCCCTCCCAAGGCGTGAGGGGAAAGCCATCGAATGGGGTGCAGCGCCTGTCGGTGTGCAGGGGGCACCCCTCGCTTCCGTTCTTACTGCCTTTTCTACAGGACTCCTGTTGGCAGAGTTGGGGAGCTCTCAGTTTCCGTCGGCACTTGGCTTTCTGTTCCTAGAGCCCATCGCGCACCAGCATTTTGGAATCTGCAGAGAGCCTTTCTCCCAGCTTTGCCCCCTGTGCTGCCATTAGTGAAAAAAGAAGCATACTCGTGGGCATCTCTATAACCTAGACACATAGACAGACGTATGCATTGGGCTTCTTCACGTGTGACGTCATTCTCTCCTACTCGCTTACTCCTGATATAAGCTTGTCCTCCGACACACGTCCCTGCCTCCTTTGGGTGGGCCAGGTAGTTTCGGGGCGAGGGGGGGTGCAGGGAGGGACCGAGACCAGTGGGGAGGTGGTGTTGCAGCCCACCCCCAGCCGTCAGAGGAGTCCTGGAGCCTGAACCCACCCATCCATGCCAGAAGACCCCTGTAAGTTCAGGTCCTTGAGCATCTTTCCTTCTTCTCGTCCTAAAATATGCTTTGTTAGTCTTCCCCAGATAAAAAGAGAAATACAATCCACAGTGGAAAGATGGAAAGATCAAACGACTATTTTACATAACACCTTCCAGCACTCAGATTCTACAACTGACTCATTTTCATGAGGAAACAAAAAGACGTGTATCAGCTTAGCCAGCACGACAGGTGATTCGCTCCTGCCTGCAGAATACTTCTGCTGGGGAAGAGACCTGGATCCCGTGGTCCGTGTTCAACACCATTTCAAGTCTGTAATTCCCCGACTTCTCCCAGAGGCCCCATCAGCCACCACTATTGATTCAAGCTTGCATAGTCTGATTGGCCGATCATCTTTCCATGTGATGCTTTCCTTTGTACTTTTCCGAGCTCGGGTCTTCAGTTCTGTAATGGAATTGTCTCGCTCCTCTTTCTCTCCATCGCATCCTCAGGCTACATGCTTTTCCCGCTCCCTCTTCCCCTTTCTTCCAGTATTGAGGTGCCAGAATCTTTCCTCTCTAGGTTTTGCGGTGTGGTGTGTGTCCCCAGTCCCCTCCCCCAGATCCCCCCCCCGCCCCAGTTTTCTCCCTTACTGCCTTCTCTGATTTGTCCTTTTAGGGTCTTCTTCCCGTTCACCTCTGCAAGCGCTTCAGGCAACAGCCAGGGGGCAGCTGTAGAAACTTCCCCACTGTGGGAGACTGCAAATATTCATGATGAGCACAAGTAAAACTAGGGTTTGAGCCATAGTCCGGAGGATGGAGCAGGTGTAAGCTCCTAAGAGCCCGGGGGCTGAGGGTCCCGCTGGGAAAATGCCTGGAGTCCCGCACATCCAGGCCAAGGAAGGCAGCAGCCTGCCTGTCCCTCTCGCCCACCCTGCCCTGCCACGGTACACACTGCACATCTGCCTCTTCTCTCTCTCCCCCTGCCCGACTCACCATGGTCCTCAGGATCGGCTTCCGGAATGAGGACAGGTCCGAACACAGAGCACTAACACGTAAGACAACTTCGTCATTAGTTTTTGCCCAAAGCAGCTTATGTCCCCCGACCCCCCAACTGGACTTGGATGGGAAGGACCCCATGAACCACAAGACCATGTCCTCCTGGGGAGCCAAAGCAGATTGAATAAAGACCCCAAGGGATGACTTCTAAAGGAGCCTGCCCCGTGAGAAGGGATTGCGATGCTTCTTCAAAGGCTGGCTCTCTGCAAATTCTTCTGCCTCTCACCGGAGAACGGGGTCCCCGAAGGATGTGAGACTTAGAAGAGATTTTAGCCACGAGGCAGGGGCAGGGATTAAAAGGAGCTCTAGACAGGCAGCAACAACCTGTTCAAGGCCTCAGCATCCTCTCCCTGAAGAGGACACTTTTCCCCTCCCAGTGACCAGTAAGCAAGCCCATCCTACCCAGAAGGGATTCGAGAAGCATGCATCCCTTGTGAGGAGAGAGGACAACATGGAAGCTCTAGAACTATCTTGGGTGGGCTAGAGTTGACCTCCCGCCATGGTGCCCTCCACACACGTGGCACCCAGGGGCTGAAGTGTGGGGAGATAGCCCAAAGCTAGTTGCATTCCTGAGACTTTGGGAGCTAAGAGCTTGTCCCTGTGCCGTGACCCCTGGCTGCTTTGCCTGGACCGTCTGTCAAAGGTGTTGGGATTCTTTGTAAGGCTTAAGAGGTTGACTTTCGGCAGGTACCGTCCATACCAGAGCTACTTCGGGTCCTCGCCACAGTTACTTATGATGCTCACGGATAAAGCGTGGCTCATTCTTGCTGTAAGAACGGGTGCCCCCCCAGACCACACAAGCGACGATCGGGGAGGCATTTTGCTAGGGGGACAAGGCACATAGACCCTGATCCCCTTGGCCCCACAGCAAGCTGTCTCCTATCACTCCAGACGCAGACAGAGCCCCCAGACAGGACCCAGCATGGGAACTATTAGAAGTGGCTTCCAGAATGTGCGTGGGTCCCACGTGACCAATCTGTAAAAGAAAGGGGGGGGGATTATGTTGCTATGGCAACCCTTGCATTCCACCCCGAGTTTGCCAAGGCACACAAAAATAGGGAACATTTTCTTAAAGAACACTTGGGCTCTGCCTGATTGCAACCTGACTCCCCGCATCCACATCCCACTGGTGGAGTAAATTACACTCCAAAAATCTGGCGGTTTCTCTGCCTTTTCTTGTGTTTTGAAACCACCCTTCCATTTGCTCAGGAGAACAGGAGCTACCTGAGAGCCGGGTGGTATTCTCCCCACCCCACCTCCTCTCCCCCTTCCCAGGGCCCGGAGCAAAGACCCCTTCATCTGGGCAAAAAGGCAGAAATGTCGTTTGGAAGGCAAAAAAATATTTTAAGCTTCAATCTTTAAAAGCATCTGTTTGCCTGTTGAGACGCTCTCCCACAAGCCAGAAATGTGAACTGGAGTGAACTGAGGTTTACATGTGGTCTTAGGCAAGCCCAGAGGCTTCAGAACTTTCTAGGTGTTTTATTTGCAGAGAACAAGATGTGCGCCACGAGATGTGTTCTTTCCCGATACCCGTTCCTGTCTCCAGTTTCACATGACAAATGGTCTATCTTGTGGTTAGCGAAAAGAACCGAGTGAAAGATGGCTAGCTCCTTTTGACAGTGATGCCCCTCCCATCCTCCCCTCTACAGAATCATAAAGCGATATATCTAAGAAGGGGAGGGAGAAATTTCTCTTTTATTCCAAATGCCTTCTCTAGGCTTTAGCCCAGACTCAGGTTATAAATCAAAGAGAGTTTTGCTCTTAACTCGTAGCTGGCAGCCTCCCCGGGACCATGACAGAAGAGTAAGGGGGCGACCGCCAAGCACAGGTCCTTGGGTTGGCTGGCCTGGCCATGTGTGGCTGCATGTCATGAAACCCCGTTCCGTGATGTCATTGCCCTCCATCCCTGCAGAAGCTGCTGAGCTCTGCTCCTCCCAGCTGGAGGTCCCAAACCATACTGGGTCAATCTACTGCACTATTTCTCCGAAAGCCCATAGCGATGGTGTTACTCACCCTGCTCCATGGAGATGTAGGGAGATCTGGAACCCCACTGCGAGGAGGGGCCCCTTTTCTGATAGTGTCATGACGATACAGATGGGCTGAGCCTAGACTTCCAGACTGTGGCACATGCTGGTCGTATTCCCAGGGTGACTGTCTGGAGAACAGCTGTCTGCTTTGAGCTGAGATCAGAACTTTCCCGTTGGCCTCTTCAGTGATCCCCACAGGGCTAAGGGTCCATAACCTAAAGGCCTTGCCATAGCCATTTTCCCTCACCACCTCATTACCCAACTGTCCCAAAGCGGGGGGCAGGGGAAGAAGCCATCAGAAATAGAAAAGTAACATTATTCACCAGCTGGGGTTTTCAACTTGACTTATTTAAAGCGATGGCGAAGTAGAGGAGGATTCGGGCTGCCCCTTGTGGACCCTGTCTCCACGACAATTTAAATGTCAGAACTGTTCAGCTTCACTTCATACTTCCTTCGACTAAGTCACTCAGGGGACTGTCCTCGGTCATGTGGCCTTGCCATAGACTTGGTTTGGGGAGGAATAAGGTCAAATGCACAAACCAGCCAAACATTTCTCTTAGTAGCCTGGGCTCCGTTGTTCATACGCATGGACCGTGGTACATGGCTATGGTTTCTACTTTATATTGGTTTGGGACCCTCTTTATATGGTCTCAAGGGACATGATAACAAAGCTCAGAAAGTCTTCATAACAAAACTAATTTGATTCCATTGGCTTGAAATAATAGCCACCAAGAATCAGGTGTC
The DNA here is from genome assembly GCF_054177405.1 of Leptonychotes weddellii. Taxonomy (NCBI): domain Eukaryota; kingdom Metazoa; phylum Chordata; class Mammalia; order Carnivora; family Phocidae; genus Leptonychotes; species Leptonychotes weddellii. Next base: position 12,877,713 of record NC_138373.1, on the reverse strand, counting down.
GCCAGTCCCACGAAAGGCCGTCCTCTGAAACTGGAAAATACTTGCCCAGCCCCTGCCCCCTGCCCCTACTTCTGGTAGCTTATCGGTTGAACACCCATGCTGAGCATAGCCCTCACCCCACCTCTTTTCCTTGAGCTTGGTGGGTTGGCTGTCAGAACCGTGCTTCTCACAATGTTCGAAGTTACTGTCCAAGAGAAAGGGTTGCAGGGGCTGGAATTTCCCAGTGGAGTAGAAGAGCAGGCTAATCAGGAAGGAATATTCCAGGGAATGAAAAATTCAAGTGTGCTGTTTCTCCATCGCTGGACCTGTAAGAGCAAAAGAAAAATTGTAAAGGGCTGCAGAGGCTGGTCTCTGGACGTTTTCCCTGTGTGTCTGGCCTACTTTGGTAACACACGAGGGACTGAGGGCCACAGGGCTGCTGCCCATCAACCCAATCCCTCTGACATGTGGGGCAAGCGTCAAGAGGAGGCTGGTGGGTAGCTCACCTCTCCTTGGGGAATGCGGACATCTGCCAAGCTCAAAATGCGTCTCCCAGGGTTTTCTGTCTGGGCTCAGACCCGTTGAATTAGGCCAGGAGAGCAGAGCTTAGAACCAGAAATATGGGAGCACGATCACGTGCAGGACCCCACGTGTTGCTGCCACCCACCAGCCTGATGATTTTGAGTGACGTTCTCTTCCTGGCCGCGGGTTTCTCATCTCTAAAGCGAGAGGAAAGGTAGACCAGAAGAGCTCCCCCCGCCACCCCACTGTGACTCTGTCTGAAACGAGTCAAAACGATGCCTGGACTTGAGAGGGTCCCTATTCCCCCATGAATGGTGTCAGGGACTGGCAGTTCTTTTTACATGGCAGCTCCCAAGAGGCAGTTGTAATAAAGTATCACTTTTAGTGTCCATGTCTGTAGATGAAACAATGCAAATTGATTTATGTCAAATGTGTGGTGTCTTGCAAGTAAGAGGTTTTGTTTACTCCCTAAGGTCTTGCTGACTCAAGGGAACATCAAAGATGGGCTTTGTGCCCTCATCTTAGCCAGTGTGAAAAGTAAGGGGATTTGATCACTTTATCGCAGATCTTGTGCATCAGAATTCATGAATAAGTAGGGTGAAACAAAGCCAGATCCCAGGAAAAGATGTGTGTTTCTCCATCTGAGAAAGCCTAACTGGAAGCTACTGAATAAAGAGCACAAATCCCAGACCGACTGACCTTCCTTCCTTCCTTCCTTCCTTCCTTCCTTCCCTTTTTTCTGGCCGTTCCTATATATGTGATAGTGGTTTATAATTATTCGTAACACTGCAGAAGGAAGAGAGTCACTGTCTCATGATTGTCAGGAATAACATTAGCAGTCTGGGGAGACCAGCCACTGCAGTCTTTTGAAGACTGAGGGATGCTGAGCACAGATGCCTGGTTTGGATGCACCCCAACCCTGATGAGGGGTGGAGGGCAGGACGAGTGGCTGCTGGACCCATAAAAGTCCTCAGTCCTTCTGCCCCATGACAACATAACATCCTAGGTCTCTGTCCCTTTTCCTCTTCCTAAAGTGGACTGAGGCTTTTATACAAGCTTGTTTTTTTTTTTTGTTTTTCTTTTCATTTATCTTATTTTTTTATTTTTTTTTAATTCTTATGTTACAAGCTTGTTTTTATACAAGTCCTACAGTTCTTCCCTGGAAAGACCCAGATTGGTCAGGAAAGGGTCCTCAGCTCGTGGTAGAAATTTGCTCCTGGCAAGCCAGTGTCTCCCAGATCTCTCCAAGGAAAATCAACTCATATTCTTCCTTTCTGACCTGGAAATCTGGTTTCAGGGGTCCTTGAAAGGTTTCTTAGTGAAGTTTGATTTTTTTTTCCCCCAATTCTGAATCCAGGAAGAAGCTCTTTCTCCAAGGACTAACCAAAGACAATGCCCTTGGATGGAAATCAGATCCAGAAAGTCTGGTCAGGCAGTGGGCTGGCGAACTGTCATCTGTTGAGGATTGGGGGCGGGGGGCGGGGGTCCTCAGTGAGCCTCGGAGTCATTAGACTTGAGACGTGACTTGTTTCTCAAAGCACGGTATAGTTGGTGGCTGGATGCAGATGAGAGCACAGCCGCGGACTGTTAGGACCAGTATGCCCGGAGCCTGGCAGCTCTCCTATCCAGAATGGGCCACTAGGACTGAAATCCTGGGTCACAGTCTTCCCATTTACCTCATTCATGTTCCTTTTTTTTTTTTTTTTCCATTCAGTATTAGGTGATGATTTCTGCTATTAAGTGATGAGAGAGTCAGCAGACTAGTCAAAAGAAAATCTTTATATAAAATGTAAATATTAATATAAATTAACTTGGCATGCAACTTACTAACCCAATGAAATATATATTACTAATATGTTCTCTTAGTGTATAAAGGAAAACTGACTGCCATATTTACCAAATGTTTTCTGTAACCAAACTTGTCTGTAAATATATAATCTGTATAAAAAAAAAAAGAGTCTAATTTACCATTATTTATGCAATAGAAAAAAATAAAAGTTTTTTTTTCTTTTGAGGAGAGATTCAGTTCATTATCGGTGGTGTGATTTGCAAACCTGCCACGAAATTCATTCCTGTGACCCTGCCACGAGATTCGTTAACCAGATCTCTTTGGACGCCAGTCTGGCATCACCCGCTTGCAAGAAGCCACCGGCAAGGGGATCCGGTCTCACGGTGGGGCTTTGGAAGAGAACGATTGACATCAGGGCAACTAAGCTGACTATGGGCCATGTGGTGAGAAATAGGACACATCTTCTGGCCGGGGGCAGACATGATAATTAAGAAAGCTTTGCAGACACCCGAGCTAATGGTGTCATCCTCTCGGGATTCCATTTACCAGATTCTTCCCTGGATTAGCGCTGGGGCATGGCAACACTTTTCCTTCAACTTTTGGGATTTGCAGTGTTATTTGGCACAAAAAGAGACACCCATTCCCTTATATCAAGAAGTAAACAAAGGCCACCAAAGGCTAAATGGCTTGACTAAGAACACTAAGTGAGATCCTGCTTCGTTTTGGACCAGAACCTTGGCCTCCCGACCCCAGGCACCATGAGGGCATCTTACATTTTCTTTACTTTTCCAAAAAAAAACGTTATCCCACATTTTCCCACATGTCTTGCACTTAAGCCAAAACGCTGAGTTTCCATTTGGGTAGAATCTCCCAGGAGACCCTCTTGTTAAGTGGTGCATTTTATATACCTTCTCAGGGGAAAGTTACAAGGTAAAATCACTAAGCATTTGTTACTGTTTAAAAATTCTAAAAATAGAGTGTTCTAGACATAAAACACACGTTTTTCTCTCTGCTGAAGGGGGTCTCTGGCAAATTCCAGTGATAATGACTTGGATTTTATCCTCTCTGATCTGATTTTTTTATTATTATTATAAAGGAGCAGTTAGTCATGAATATTTATTCTCCTGGGGTAATTACCCCAGCAGGGACTGTCCTGCAGGATAAAAGTCCCACTAGGGGGCTGACAAACCCCTGACCACAGAGATAATGAAGCCTGAACATTGGCCCAACCCTGGTCATGTCCAAGGTAAAACAAAGTGCTCCCTCAAGTTATGAACATACCTTTGAATCCCACTGGGATTTTTCCATAATTTTCGTGATAAGTGAATTTCAGAGGCTTTTCTTTGTTCATCTGTGATCCAACCATGTGCCCGATGAAAAAGCTGTTCCCATAGCTTCTCCTGCCAATTCTGGAAGGTCCACCTGTAGTAAGTAGCTTAGCCTTGGGCTGCCTGGGCTGACGTGTGGACCTGCCATGTTTCCAGGCGTATCTTACACACGTTGGTTTTATTTCAACCCAGCGCACCTAGGCTTCAATCACTGAGCAATGGGCAGAAGGAGGAAGCCAACGTGTTCCAGCCTACACTGCTAAGCGCCCCCAGGTCCTGGAGCATCGCACTTGGGGCCATGCTCTAGCCCCCAAGCATCAGCCACTGTGTGGCCAGAAGGCTCTTCTGGCTTGGGAGATGTTCCGCAATCAGCCCTGCAGCTGTGCTCAGGGTCAGCCAGAACCCTGCTCTCACTTTCAAGTTTCCTAGGATGAAGAGGGAAGAGGCAGGTGCCTCCGTGCCGAAGAGCTTCAGGGCTGTGGGAAGATGCTGGCTCAGACCCTTTGGGGTGCATTGCCTGAAGTGGCTGGCCAGGGATCAGGAGCCATTTCCTCCAGTGGCCCCTGAGACTTGATCTCGGGAGGTATTTGCTGGGAGTGGTCTCCAGGCTCCGGGCTGCAGCTGTAGCCCAGAGGCCCTGTGCCCAGCAGTAGAGACGTGTGTGGGGCTGCAGAGACCTCTGCTCTCGCTCCCAGGGAGATGCCGCCGGCTTAGGAACTGGAGACTCTTGATGGGCTTCCCTCCTGCCTTTCCAATGCCAAAGCCATGGCCGCCAGGCTGTCCCTAGGAAGCCGAGGGGTGGGCGTGGTGTATGCCGAGTAGATGACATTTCCCCTTCCCCCGTTTTCCCTGAGATTCATCTGGATGGCAGCGGGGTAAAACTGAGCAGAAAAAGGGAATGAATTGTCTAGTGTGTGAATGATATCTCAATAAAGCTGTTATGAAAAATGAGCACAAAAGAAGCCTCGAACAAGAAAAAGAAGCAAGAGGTGGTCGCACGGGGATGGCTCCGAGCCTCTTACATATGCGTGAGCCTCGGGTTGTGATCTAGGGCACCTGGCTTCTCCCAGTTGCCTGGGGCAGAAAGCCCTGCACCTCAGAAGCAATGGCAGACCAGGCATGAGCACACCCCCTTGAACAGGCTCGGCTCTCCCCAGCCTTTCGGCACGAAGAGGAGCAGACCTGATCTTCACGTGTTTGAGCCTCCGTGGTCCAGGAACCACGTGGCCTGGTTTCTTCTTGATCAGTGTCTCTCCAGCGCCAGCCCTCTGTTCCTTCCACCAGGCTTCTCTTCCAAGGGTGAAGTGTCAAGTCGAGCGAAGAGAACTTGGGTCGGGGGGAGCACTGGAGATCTCTGCAGTGCCATCATGTAAGGGAGGAATGGGTGGTTGTGTGCGCGGGGCAGGGGCGGGTTATGCAGACTCCAGGTCATCTGTAACCGTGGATGAACAGATGACCTCAGCCCTGTGACTAAAACAAGCTTCTTAGCCACACAACAACTTACTTTGCTCGTCATTTTATTTCTAGCACCTAATATTGTGCCCAGCACATAGTAAGTCCTCAATAAATATCTGCTAAATAAATAAACCAGATTGCCTCAAATTGCCCAGATATCCAAATTCGTTGCTGGCACAAGGTTCCTGTGCTCTCCCTTCCCACCAACACCTTCCTTCATCCCCCATCCCTGCACCCTGGTTCCCATGCCTTTGTCGAAATCAGGTAAGCCTGGGTTTCCATGTTTGTTGATTTCTTAGTTTTTCCAGCCTGTCTAGGAATTCTTCATCCTCTTTGAGAAGCTAGGTTCAGCCCGTTTAGCCTCTCGAAGCTGGCATCTGGTGCCAAAGAACTGGGCTCTCCTCTGGCTCTCCCATCACCCTCCCTGAAAGCCACAGCATCTGTCCCCTTGGCTTGGTCTCAGCTGGGATCAAGGTCTTCATAGGCATAACGCACAGCCCTCCTGGGCTGGGGTGGATGCGGGCCTGCCCCCTGCTCTACAAGACTCCCTCCTCTTACCTCTGCAAGGTCTCCCTCAACACCTGCTGACCACCAATCCCACCGGGTAGCACTGGCCACATAGAGACCCATTTGGGTAACTGGCAAGTGTTGACTGGGTACTAATAGGATGCAGATAGAAACATTAACCAGACACCGGGAGCCTATAGTCTAGTAGAAGGAACAGACGAGTAAGCCTGTGATTACAGCCCAGGGTCAAGAGCCCTATGGAAGGATTCACCACAGAAGATTAGAGCAATACAAAGAAGGGGCATCACTCATGTTAAAACATGTTTTTATTTTAAATTATGAAATATTTCAAACATACATAAAACAGACAACAGTATACCTATCATCCACATTTGATAGACGTCAATGTTTTGATTGAGATTTCTCTCTCTCGCTCTCAAACCCTATCTCCCTCCCCTTCTTCTACCTCCCCTCCCTCTCTTAAGAAATCAAACCTCAAGATGCTGTGGATACTGCAGTTCAATTCTATCATTCACTGTTCCCCTCCCTTTTCTGATATGACCACCTACTTGAAAGTGCTTGTTCCCATTTATATATATGTTTTTAAAGATTTTATTTATCTATTTGAGAGAGAGAGCAAGCACAGGCAGGGGCAGAGGGAGAAGCAGACTCCCCACTGAGCAGGGAGCCCAATGCAGAACTCGATCCCAAGATCCTGGGATCACGACCTGAGCCAAAGGCAGACGCTTAACTGACTGAGCCACCCAGGCGCCCCTATTTATATTTTTTGTAGGGGAATTCTTAGAGGGGCAAGACAAAGAAGTTAGCCAGGCAGAGGGGGGCAGTGCCTTGCAGGCAGAGGGATCTGCATATGCAAAACCCAAGGCATGGCGTTACTTGGCTGAGAGACTAGTTGGAAGACTTCATATTAATCCAAGGGAGATATATGATGGTGGCCCTGGAAGGTGAGAGTGGGGATGGAGAAAGAAGGCAGGACCTGGAGAGATTTGGGGAAATGAGTCCACAGTGCCCGGTGGTTGATTTCGTATGTGGCTTGATGGAGAAGAATGGCTAAAGCACACCTAGGTTTCTGGTTTGAGAAGGGGTGCAGGAGTCATTGAATTTAAGTCATGATTAATTTGAGGAGCTTTTAAGGTATCCAACTGACATCAGATAGCAGACAGAGAGATTTGGGCTCAATAGCTTTTGCTGCAGAAAAACAAGTGGCAGTTTGGTCTGTCTGCCCTGGAAAAGCTAGAGAAAAAGGCAGCTACCTAAACAAGTTTGTTTTCATACCTTTCCGATCCATGTCTTCCTTCCTTCTCCACCTTGTGGCAAGAGAGAAAACTGCAGCCTGCCTGGGTTAGTGACCACCATTCAAGCGCTGGGACGTCCCCCTACCCAGGGTTCCGGTAAACTGCTCACTTCCCTTTCAGTTCTTTGGTGTCATATAGACCCAGCATCAGCCTGCCCCTGCAGGAACTGGGCAAATGAGGAGGTTTCGTGCCAATGGCAGGCTGGAAGGTCAGAATAAAATCAAAGCCATTTCTGAGAAGGAAACCGGCTGGTGTCATGGAGACAGGGCAGGGTGCCTCAGTTTCCACATTACAAGAAATGCTACTGCTGGACTTTGTCCTTGTTTCCTTTGTAGCCACCAACTTACCAGAAAATTTGGGGAGAAACTCTGTAGGGACTTCCTAGGGTCTAAATAGGCAGCGGTGGTTGCTGTGGGATCAGAACACCATCCCAAGAGCATTGTTCTGCTCAGCTCAGAGCCTTGTTCTGAACAGCCCAGCACAGCCCCATATAAGCCCCTTTACAATGTGCACACCTAAGCAGTCAGTCAATCAAACTCTCAACCATGAGCCCACCGTCCCACCACACACATGGCTAATCTTGACCTTAGCTCAATTATTTAACAGATTCTTTGCCAAACCTGGGTTTTCACAAATGATTTCCAGGAAATGTGAGGGTTGAAATCAAGTTGAACTCATGTGGTTTTGCTCTTTAACTTGAGGTTCCTCTGTGATTTCTGGAAGATCTTGCTGCTCTGACTTCAGCAACCTCTACTAGTTGCTTGTTTTGACTCTGGGAAGCTCCGAGGTAATCTATCCTATTAAACCCAAATAGAATGTTGGCAAGAGGCTCAGCATCAGCCCACACTAAAGAATAGTTTATCTTGCCTAAGAAATATAAAATCAAGTATCCATATCATTGGAGCGAATTTTCTTTGCTTGACTTTCTGAAATAATATGCTTTGAACTCCCTTCCCAGAGGTTAAAAAAAAAAAAAAAAAACGTGAAATTTCTTTGGTTGACTCATTTTGGCAAGACCACTGCCCCTGTCTTCTCTCAGCAAGTTTGGAGACTTCAGAATTTTTATGAGGGTGTTTGAGCACTGAGCCATTTCTCAAGTGTCCTCACTGCAACCACATATTACCACATGTCACATATTGAAGCCCTGGGAATCAGTTTACACCCACTTGTCAGGATAGAAACCTTCAGTGTGAAAACTGATGTGAAATATGAGACCCTCACAACACAATTTGATTACTGGAATGACTTCTGGCTTTATGTGGATGTTCCTTAGTTTCCAAATACAGTAGTCCCCCTTATATGTGGAGGACACATTCCAAGACCCCCCAGTGAATGCCTGAAACCACATTTAGTACCAAACCCTATATATACTATGGATTTTTCTATACATGCATACCTATGATAAAATTTAATTTATAAATTAAGTACAGTAAGAGATTAACAATAATAAGGATAAAATAGAATAATTATGACAATATATGTAATAAATATATACATGTGGTCTCTCTTTCTCTTGCTTAAAATATCTTATTTTTCTGCACTCACCCTTCTTGTGGTGGTGTGAGATGATAGAATGCCTATGTGATGAGATGAAGTGAGGGGAATGAGGTAGGCATCATGACATAGCATTGGGGTACTATCATCTGCTTTCAGACCACAGTTGATACAGGTAACTGAAACAACAGAAAGTGAAACCATGGATAAGGGGAAACTACTATATATCTTAGCTTAACTACTTACTAGTAACTGTCTGGCAAGTTACCCGTCTGCCATTCCACAAAGCAAAGAAAGACAGCTATTCATGAGGGACTTTAGTGTCTTATCATGGTATTTTTTTTCCTCATGCTTTTCCTTACTTCATTGTTTAATCTTAGTGTAAAAGCCACTCAAGAAGTTATATGCATGACTAAAAGATAATGCTTCATTGTCCTTCTCCTGAGTTACCATTAAAATAATCATGAAGATGTAAAAATAGAAGGGAAAATATAATACTGGAAACCAAAGATAAGAGTTTGGAGGGAAGTTTCTAATAACTGCAGAACCAATGAGACTAAATGAAGAAATGTAATGGATTATCAACTCACATTCCACCTTCTGAGCCATAATAACTTGACAAACTACAAGTGGTAGGGAGTCTACAGTCAGCTTAAAGTAGAACAAGCTATGTCTCATCTCTCTGGTTTATTTTTTTAAGATTTTATGTATTTGAGAGAGAGAAAGAGAGTGAGTACGTGCAGAGGGAGAGGCAGAGGGAGAAGTAGACTCCCCGCTGAGCAGGGAGCCCAATGCAGGGCTCAGTCCCAGGACCCTGGGATCATGACCTGAGCTGAGGGCAGATACTTAACCAACTGAGCCACCCAGGCACCTCCATCTCTCTGATTTAATAAAGGTCCCTTCTCTTCATTACTCCCTACAGCTGTGGTTTAGGGGAGCCGGAAACTCTCCATCATAGGGATATTTGCTATATTCTCCTTGAACTCATCTGGGGAACACAGACTAAGGCCTAACAGCTGATCTCTCAATAGAAACCATGAAGGCCCAAAGCTAATGGTATGATATACTCAAAGTGCTGAAAGAAAAAAACCTCAGTTGCAAATTCTGTATCTACAGAAACTAGACAGTATAAATGCATTTTTGTAAGTCCTCTTTTTTTATCTGATTTAAAAGACAACTGCATAAAGGAAATAATCGTAAATCTATGTTGATGGGCACATAATGTGTAAAGGTATAATTTGCAAAAATGATAGCATGGGGGAACCAAGATATTATAGGAACAAAGTTTTTGTATACTATTGGGAAACTAAGTTGGTATTAATCTGAACTAGTTTATTATAAATTAAGATATTAATTGCAATTCCTAGGGAAACCTCTCAGAAAATAACCCCCAAAATAAAGTAAAACAAATGATAAGGGAATTAAAATGGTGTACTGGAAAATCATCTCTAACACAAAAGAAGGCAGGTAGTAATGGAGGATTTAGGAACAAAAAAGACATATAGGAATAAATACTAAAATGACAGAGATTCTTCCTCATTGGTAAATACATTAAACATAAATGGATTAAACTCTCTAAAAGGTAGAGTTTGGCAGAATGGATTTACAAAAATGATCCAACCATAGGCTGTCTGCAAGAGACTTGTTATAGATTCAAAGTTACAAATGATAAGTAAAAGGATGTAAAAAGTTATCCCATGTAAGATATCACAGAACATGGTGGAGTAAGGAGATTCAGAAATCTGTCTTCCACCTAAACAACTATTGAGCTGGCTGAAACTGTCTGAAATAACTAGTTTAGAACTCCGACATCTACTTGAACATTTGTGGTGTCCATGGAAGAGCTTGATAAAGAAGGTAGTAACCTTCAATAAATTCTAGTGAATTATGGCCTTTTGCATAGTGGTTACCAGCCCCCAGCCCCACAGTAGGCAGCTGTGGGGAAAGCAGTCAGCATTCTGGATGTGGCTACTTGGAACCAACATGGGCAATAAGAATCTTGTCCTCCAAATACCAGGCTTGTGTGTTTTAAATTCTTATAGTTGCTTTTGATTGCTGAGGGGCCAGCACAGAGGCTGGCTGTTGTTTCAAACCTCACAGATGGAAATGGTTCCCAGGGCATTTAAAGAGATAGTACTTGTGAGATCATTTCCCCCTTTTGGAACCAGACATTGAAAGACATTCTTATCAGGTCACTGGCTGACCATAGAGATAATGGAACAGAAACTTCAATGACCACATACAACAAAGAATACACACTTTGGAAATAAATTTTGGAAAAGTCACAAATGGAAGTCTACAACCCTCAAACAAGCAAGACTTGGCGATCTCTGAGGAATGGAAGAATTAAATCTCCAGAGTTTCAACAACATAATACTGCAAATGTCCAGTTCCCACCAAAAATTACAAAACATACCAAAAAACAGGAAAGTTTAGTTCATTCACAGGGGGAAAAAAAGAATTTGACAGAAACAATTCCTGAGGAATCACAGATATTGGAAATATTAGTCCAAGATTGCTAAATCAATTGACTTAATTAGGTTCAATAGCTAAAGAAAACCATGGACAAAAAACTAAAGGAAATCAACAAAACAGTGTTATGAACAAAGAAGAGTATCATTAAAGAGAAATTATAAAAAGGAATCAAGCAAATTCTGGAGATGAATAGTCCAATAACTGAAATGAAAACCTCACCGGTGGGGTTCAACAGCAGATCTGAACTGGAAGATTAAAGAACTGGCAAACTTGGAGATAAAAACTTTAAAATTATCCAGTCTGAGGAACAGAAAGAAGGAACAACAACAAACGGAGCCAAAGAGACCTGTAGGACTCCATTAAACATACCAACATATGTACTGCAAGAGTCCCGGATGGAGAAGAGAGGGAGATAAAGGGGAAGGAAAAACATTTGAAGAAAGAATGGTCCAAAATTTCCCAAATCTGAGGAAAAACATGAATATACACATTCAGGAACCTCAGCCATCTCCAAGGAGGATAAAATCAGGGAGATCCACATTAAGAAACATCATACTCAAACTGTCAAAATTCAAAGACAAGAAGAGAATTTTGAAAGCAGCAAGAAACAACTCATCACGTGCAAGGAATCTCCAGTAAGATTAATAGCTGATTTCTCCTTAGAAACCCTAGAAGATAGAGACCAACAGATGATTCTCCTTTAAAGCCCAAGGAGAAAATATTTTTCAATCAAGAATTCTATATGTAGCAAAACTACCTGTTAAGAATGAAAAAATCCAGATATTTTCAGATAATCAAAAGCTGAAGAAGCTTATTACTAGTGGGCCTGCCATATATGAAATATTAAAGGGAGTCCTTCATGAGGAATTGAAAGAACAGTAAACCTTAACTTGAACTATAAAAAAAAAGACTAGTAATGTTAGCTACATAGGTTAATATGAAATCCAGTATTATTGTACTTTTGATATGGTTTGCAACTTCTATTTCTTCTATATGATTTAATAAGCAATAAATAATAGACATAAAATAAAAATTATAAATCTTTGTCATTGGACATGCAGAGCATAAAGACATAATTTGTGACAATAAAAATATAAAGAGAAAGGGAAGGAAATGTAGAAAATGTAGAAAAATAAGAGTATATACTATTGAAACTAATTTTCTATTATTCAATCTAGGATGTTATCAGCTTAAGGTATTAATTATAATCCCAAAGTAATTCTTAAGAAAAGAACTAAAAAAAAAATAAAGAAAATGAAACAAGGGAATCAAAATAGTACACTATAAAAAAAAGCTAAGCAACTAAAAAGGAAATAATGGAGGAATTGAAGAACAGAAAACATATAAGTGACACGTAAAATAAATAGATAAAAGACAGAAGTAAATCCTCTTTTATTAGTAATCACATTACATGTAAATGAATTAAACCCTCTTGTTAAAGTGTAGAGATAAGCAGAATGGATAATAAAATAGGATCCATCCAAATGCTATCTACAAGAGACTCATTTTAGATATAGGGACATAAACAGATTGAAAGCAAAAGAATGAAAAAAGATCTTCTATGAAAATAGTATCCTAAAGGGAGCTGGCTGGTTATACTAATATGAGGATTTAAATAGGCTTTAAATTAAAAAAATAGGCTTTAATTTTTTTTTAAGTTTACGAAGACAATGAATATCACTATATTTTGATAAAATGTTTGATACTAGAAGGTATAACAAGTATAAACATATACAGACCTAATAACAGAGCCCCCAAACATATTAAGAAAAAGAAAGAAGAAAGAAAGAAAGGAATAAAGAAAGAAAGAAGAACTGACGGAAGATCTAGACAGTTCTTTAATACTAGTTGGAGAATTCAATACCCCACTTTCAATAATTCACAGAACAATCACACAGATCAACAAGGAAATAGAGGTTTTGAACAATACTATACACTAGGTAGACCTAAAGACACATACAGAACATTACACTCAACAACAGCAGAATACACTTTCCCCCAAGTGCACATAGAACATTATTCAGGTTAAACATATGTTAGGATGCAAAACAAGCAAGTCTTCATAAATTTTTAAAAATTGAAATCATAAAAAGTATATTTTGTAATCACAGTGGAATGAAACTAAGTCAATAAAGGAAGGAAAACTTGAATATTCACAGCGATGTGGAAATTAAATGTCACACTTCTAAACAACCAATTTCAAGAAATGAATCACAAGGGAAATTAGAAAATATACTGAGACAAATGAAAGCGAAGACACAATATACCAAAATTTATGGCATGCTGCAAAAGCAGTGCTAAAAGGGAAATTTATAGCTCTAAACACACACACATTAAGAAAGAAAAATCTCAATCAATAACCTAACTGTATATCTCAAAGCACTAAAAAGAGAAAGTAAAATACACCCAAAAGTAGAAGGAAGGAAATAATTATGACTAGAACATAGACAAATGAAATGGAGAGTAGAGAAACAATATAGAAATACAATGAAACCAAAGGCTGGTTCTGTGAAAATATTTTTTATAATGGACAAATTTTTAGCTAGATTAACTACAAAAAGAAGAGAGTGAAGTTTTAAATTTCTAAAATCAGAAACTAAAGTGGGATCATTACCAATTTTACATAAAGAGAAAAGATTATAAGAGAAAACTATGAACAATTGTTAATATCAAATTTTGATAACTTAAAGAAGTAGAAAAATTCCTAGAAATGCATAATTTATGAGACTGACTCATAAAGAAATAGAAATATGCATGGACCTAAAGCTATAGGAAGGAGATTAAATAAGCAATCAAAAAGATCCCAACAAATAAAAACCTAGAGTGGATGGCTTTATGAATTCTACCAGGCAGTTAAAGAAGAATTAACCTAAACCCTTTTTATAATGTTCTAAAAAATTGAAGAGGACAAAATACTTCCTAACTCATTTTCTGAAGCCAGCATTTTCTGGATACCAAAGCCAGACAAAGAAAACACACACACATAAACACTAAGGACCAATATCTTTTATGACCATTGATGCAAAAATCTCCACAAGAAAATACTAGTAAAGCAAATTCAGCAGCATATTAAAGTGATTATATACCATGACTAAGTATAATTTATTCTTGAATGCATGGGTGGTTCAATATATGAAAATCAATCAATGTAATACACCACATTAATAGTATGAAGGAGAAAACACATGATCATCTCAATGCAGAAAAAGCTTTTGGCAAAATTCAAAACCATTTCATGATAAAAAAAAGAAAATAAACAACAAGAACAAAAAACTAAGAACAGAAGGGAACTACCTCAATCATGATAAAGGCCTTGTATGAAAAACTCACAGCTAACATTACACTCAATGGTGGAAAACTAAAGCTTTTCCTTTAAAATCAGGAACATGACAAAGATATTGGCTTTCATCACTTCTATTCAATATAGTATTGGAAGTTTTAGCCAGAGGAATTAGGCAACAACAACAACAAAAAAAATGAATCCAAACTGGAAACGAAGTAAAATTATTTTTGTTCACAGAAGATATTATCTTTTATGTAAAAACCCTAAAGATTACACACACACACACACACACACACACAACTGTAGGAGCTAATAAATTAATTCAGCGAAGTTGAATGATACAAAACCAACATGCAACATCAGTTGTATTTTTATACCCTAGTAATGAATGATTCAAGAAGAAAAGAAAGAAAACAATTCTATTTGCAATAACATCAAGAAGAATAAAATACTTAGGAATAAATGAAATGAAATCAGTAAAATATTTGTACATTAAAAGCTACAAAATTGGTGAAAGAAATTAAGACATAAATAATTTAATGCAATCCCTAATCAAAATACCAATGGTGTTTTTTCTTTTTTCTTTTTCTTTCTTCAGAAATGAGAAAAGCATTCTTAAATTATGGAATCTCAAATAGCCCAAATAATTTCAAAACTTACTACAAATCTACAGTAATTAAAAGGGTATGGTTCTGGCATAAAAACAGACATATAAACCAATGAAATAAAATAATTAACCCTCAAAATAAATCTTTACATACATGGTCAATTGACTTTTTGATAAGCGTGCCAGCACCATTCTTGGAGAAAGAACAGTCTTTTCAACAAATGGTGTAGAGAAAAGTGGATATCCACATGCAGAAGATTGAAGTTGGATCCTTGCTGTACACCATATATGAAAATTAGCTCAAAATGGATAAAAGACATAAAATTATGAGTCAAACATAAAACTCTTGGATGAGAAAATAGGGAAAATATTCATGTTATTGGATTTGGCAATGATTTCTCAGATATGACCCCAATTGCATAAACAACAGAAGAAAAAATAGATAAGCAGGATTTCATCAAAATTTAAAAATTTTCTGCATATTATCAAGAGAGTAAAAACACAACCCATAGAATGGGAGACAGTGTTTGTAAATCATATCTCCAATAAAAGATTAATAATCAGAACATATATATATATTTTAAAAACCCAACTAAAGACCAGATACCAAACAACCCGATTTAAAAATGGACAAAGGCATAAATAGACACTTCCCCAAAGAAGATATACAAATAACCAATAAACACATGGGAAGATGCTCAACATCATTAGTTATGAAGGAAATGCAAGTCAAAACAATGAGATACCACTTCACATTCGGTATGATGGCCATTATCAATTAAACAGAAAATAACATATGTCGCTGAGAATGTAGAGTAATTGGAACCCTCATACCCTGCCGCTACCAAACAAAATAGGTATGAGTACAATAATTGTTACTACAGACAAAAAAGGATATATAATGAAAAAAAGGACCAACTCCCCAAAAAGATACAAAAATAAATACACACATACCTAACAACAGAGCTCCAAAGTATTTGAAGAAGCAAAACTAACAGAATTGAAGGAAAAATATATAATTTTACAATGATATTTGGAGACTTCAATAACCAACTTTCATTAATGGAACAAAAACTAGATAGAAGATCACAAGGAAATAGAAAACTTGAAAACACTATAAGTAGACCTATTAGGCATCTATGGAACACTCTACTCAACATCACAATACACCTTCTTATCAAGTGCATATGGAACATTTTCCAGGAAAGCCATTTATTAGGTTAAAAAACAAGCTTAAATAAAATGTAAAAAAAAATTTAAAATCATACCATGTATGTTCTTTGACCACGGTGGAATGAAATTAGAAGTCAAAAGGAAAGAAATTTGGAACATTTATAAGTTTGTGGAAATTTAACAACATACTCTTAAATAACGAATGGGTCAAAGAAAAAATCACAAGGGACATTAGAAAATATTTTGAGATGATGAAAATGGAAATGTAACATACCAAAATGTATGAGATTCAGTGAATGCAGTGTTTAGGAAGGAATTTATAGCTGTGAATGCATACATTAAAAAATATTGGCCTCCAATCAGTTACCTACACTTCCATTTTAAAAAGTCAGAAAAAGAAGAGGAAATTAAACCCAAATCAGAGGAGGGAAGGAAACATAAAAATGGAGGGCATATATAAAGTAAATAGACAACGGGAAAACACATGAAAAATCAGTTTAGTTCTTTGCAAAGATCAACAAAATATACAACCATTAGTTAGAGTTACCACAAGGAAAAATAGGGAAGTCTCAGATTACTAAATCAGGGATAAAAAAGAAACAGAAAGGATTATGGCAGAACACTATGAACAATTGCCTTCTAACTATTTAGAAGACCTAGATGAAATGAACAAATTCCTGGAACTACGTAAACTACCAAAACTGACTCAAGAAAAAACAGAAATCTTTTCTGAACTTGGCATTTTGTTTTGTTTTAAAGATTGTATCTACTTATTTGAGAGAGAGAGAGAGCGCGCGCGCGCACAGACAAGCATGGGGAGGGAGAAGCAGACTCCCTGCTGAGCAGGGAGCTTGATGCAAAAACTCAATCCCAGGACACTGGGATCATGACCTGAACTGAAGGCAGACACTTAACTGACTGAGTCACCCAGGTCCCCTTGTACTTGAGATTTTGAATTGAACTTTTCTATGATAAGACATCACATCAGTAATAAAAAACCTCCCAACAGAGTAAAGTCCAGGACCAGATGGTTTCACTGGTGAATTCCACTACATATTTAAAGAAGAATTAACATAATCCCTCTCAAAATCTTTGTGAAATAGATAAGAGAGTACTTCATAACTCATTTTATAAGACCAATATTATCTTGATTCCAAAGGCTAGACAAAAACATCACATGAAAAAATTACAGATCAGTATTCCTTTTGATTATGACATGCAAACTCTCAGCAAAATTCTAGCACATCAAATCCAGTAGCATATAATACAAATTATACACTGTGACTAAGTGAATGTATCTTAGGAATGCAAGATTGTTTTATGATCCAAAAACATCAATTAATGTAATACTCCATGTCAACATAACAAAGGAAAAAACCTCATGATCTTGTCAAGACTCTCAGGAAAAGCATTGATGGGGCACCTGGGTGGCTCAGTTGGTTAAGCATCTGCCTTCGGCTCAGGTAATGAATCCAGGGTGCTGGAATCAAGCCCCACATTGGACTCTCTGCTCAGCGGGAGCCTGCTTCTCTCTCTCCCTGCCACTCCCCCTGCTTGTACTCTCTCTCTGTCAAATAAATAAATAAAATATTTTTTTTAAAAAAAGGAAAAGCCTTGATAAAATCTAACACCCTTTCATGATTAAAAAAAAAAAAAAGCTCAAAAACCTAAGAATAGAAGGGAGCTTTCTCAACTTGATAAAGGGCATCTAGAGAAAACGCACATCTGAAAATTTACTTAATGGTGAAAAACTGAAAGCTTTCTCTTTAATATCAGGAACTAGATAAGGATATCCACTCTTGATACTTCTATGTAACATTGCACTGGAGGTTTGGGCCAAGAGAATTGGGAAAGGGAGAAAAGTCACTCAGATTGTAAAGGAAGAAGTAAACCTATCTCTGTTTCCAGATGCAATAATCTTATATGTAGAAAACTTTAAACAATCCATACACACAAAAAGTATTAGAACTAACAAATAAGTTCAGCAAAATTGCAAGATACAGTATTAATATATAAAAATTGTATTTATATACACTAACAATTAACAGTCCAAATATGAAATCAAGAAAACAATTCTGTTTACAATAATATCAAAAAGAAGAAAATACTTCAAAATAAATTTAACCAGAAAAGTGCAAAGCATGGGGAGTGCCTAACTGGCTCAGCCAGTAGAACATGTGATTCTTGATCTCAGAGTCGTGAGTTTAAGCCCCATGTTGGGTGTAAAGCATATTTAGAAAACAAAAGTGCAAGGCTTATAGTCTGAAAATTGCAAAATATTGTTTAAAAAAAATAAAAGTGATCTAAATGGAAAGACTATTCTATATTCATGCATTAGAAGATTTAATATTATTAAGGTGGTAAAACTTCCCAAATACAGCTTCAATGAAATTGCTAACAAAATTCCACTGCCTTTTTTGCAGAAATTGATAAGTTGGTCCTGAAGTTCAGATAGAAATGCAAGGGACCCTAAACAACAAAAACAATCTTGCAAAAGAAGAATCACGTTAGAAGACTCACATTTCCCAATTTCAAAAGTTACCACAAAATCACAGTAATCAAAAAGGTGTAATGCTGGCATAGGGATAAATATATAGACCAATGAAATAAACTGAGAGCCCATAAATAAATCTATACATTTATAACCAAATGAGTTTTGACAAAAGTGTTGACCATTCTATGGGAAAAATAACAGTTTTTCCAATAAATGATTTGGGGACAGCTGGATAGCCACATGCAGAAGAATGAAGTTGGTCTCTTTTCACATCATATAGAAAAATCCATTTTGAGTGGATCAAAGATCTAAACTAAAACAATGAAACTATTAGGAGAAAAAAATAGGTTTAGATCTTCATGACCTTGGATTAAGCAACATTGTTTTAGATATGACACCAAAAGCACAAGCATCCAAAGGAAAAAACAAATAAATTGCACTTCATAAAAAATAAAAACTTTTATACATTGAAGAAAACTATCAAGAAAATGAAAAGACAACCCAAGGAATGGTAGAAAATATTTAGAAATTATATATCTGATAAGGATTTAGTATTCAGAATATATGAAGAACTACCACCATTGTAATAGTTTTTTCACAAGAAAAAGAGGAATAATTAAACTTTTAAAATAGGCTAAGGACTTAAATGTTTAACTTTCCAAAGAAGATATGGTCAATAAACACATGAAAAGATGCTCAGCATCATTAGTCATTAGAGAAATGCACAGTGAAACCTGAGTGAGATATCATTTCATACACACTAGGATGGCTATAATTTTTTTATGAAAATGACAAGATTTGATGAGGACATGGAAAATTTGGAACAATTTCAGCAATTCAATTGTCAACAATTTTATACATTCTGATGGGAATGTAAAATGATACAGCTGCTGTGGAAAACAGTTTGGCAAAGTAGTAAACATAGAGTTACCATATGACCCAGTAATTCTACTTCTAGGTATATATCCAAGAGAATTGAAAACATATGTTCAAACAAAACTTTGCACAAAAATGTTCAGAGTAGCATTATTTATAATTACCAAAAAAAAAAAAAGAAATGACACATATGTCCATCAACTGATCAATGAATAAACAAAATGTGGCATATCAACACAATTAAATATTATCTAGCTATAAAAAGGAATGAGGTACTGATACAAGCTCCCACATGAATAAACTTTGTAAATATTATTCTAAATGAAACAAGTCATGAAGTAACAAAAGATCACATATCATATTCTATTTTTATGAAATGTCCAGAAAGGGCAAATCCACAGAGACAGAGAGCAGGTTAGTGATTGCCAGGAGTGGCAGGAGTGGGGAATGGGAATAACTTGTTATAGGTACAGGGTTTCCTTGTGAGGTGATGAAAATATTCTGGAACTACGTAGTGGTGATGGTCATGCAGCATCGTGAATATACAAAAATACCACCAGTAATTAATATATACATTCTTACCACTTCTTATAAATATTGTACGGGAAATTTTAGTCAGGGCAATTAGGGAAGAAAAAAAATTAAAATTATCCAGTCTAGGAAGGAAGAAGTAAAACTATCTCTAGACATTCCATGTTCAATGATCAGAAGACTTAATATTGTAAAGATGGCAATTCCTCAAATTGTCTATAGATTCAACACAATAATTACCAAAATCCCCATCTGGCTTTCATGCAGAAATTGACCAGCTGATCCCAAAATTCATATGGAAATACAAGGTACCTCCAGAGAGTCAAAACAATCTTGAGAAAAACATTGGAGAATTCACCAATTCACATTTCAAACAATTAAATGGTAATAAACTATACAGTGATACTGGCACAATGATGGACATATATATCAATGAAATAGAATTCAAAGTCCATAAATAAACTATGTTTATGGTCAACTGATTTTCAACAAGGATGCCAATAAAATTCAGTGGGAAAAAGAATAGTCTTTCCAATAATGGTGCTGGGACAACTAGATATACACATGCAGAATAATAAATTTGCTCCCCTACCTCACATCATTCAGAAAAATTAACTCAAAATGGATCAGAGACCTTAGTATAAGACCTAAAACTGTAAAATTCTCAGAAGAGAACATAAGAGTAAATCTTTGTGACCCTTGGTTTGGGCTAAGCCTAGGGTGCTGCTTATATTCTTTTGCTCTAAATAGGTGAGAGACCACACAATGTTCATTTGACAGTAATATAAAACCTGTATTTCCATGCTTATTCAATTTCACTATTTACAAAATTAAAAAGAAAAAAGTATAAGAAATCTTACCTCACACCATTAAAAACATTAATTTGAAATGGATCATACATAGTCTTCTCTGTGGAAGATTAAGTAATAAATCTTCAGTAAGAAAATACAGCAAAATTCTTTAGGACCTCACAAATAATCGAGGAGATCATAAATTGGTAGAGTATATCCAGAGAAAGCTTGCTGTCTTTGGCCTTAAATTTATATATACTCTTTTTTTTTTAAAGATTTATTTATTTATTTGAGAGAGCGAGAATGAGAGAGAGAGAGTACATGAGAGGGGGGAGGGTTAGAGGGAGAAGCAGGCTCCTCGCCGAGCAGGGAGCCCGATGCGGGACTCGATCCAGGGACTCCAGGATCATGACCTGAGCCGAAGGCAGTCGCTCAACCAACTGAGCCACCCAGGCGCCCAAATTTATATATACTCTTTAGGGGTGCCTGGCTGGCTCAGTCAGTAGGGCATATAACTCTTGATCTTGGGGTCATGAATTTGAGCCCCTCATTGGGTGTGGAGATTACTTAAAAATAAAGTCTTAAAAAAAATTTATATATACACTTGAACCCAACTATTTCACTTCTTGTTACAAGAATATTCATTACAGTGTTATTTCTGCTATAAAAATTTGGGAAGCAGTTTATATGTCTCAGTAGTGAGCATATTAAATAAACTATGAAATATCCATACAATAGATTATAGTGCAGCTCTTAAAGTTATAGAATATTTAATGCATAAAAAATATTTACAAAATAATGTATAAAAACCATGTTCAAAGTGTGTATAATATATATTTTTTTTATTTTCATATCCATGTTTTTTCCCTGTATAGACAGGAACCTTGATGACTAATCACTAAAATGGAGGACCCATGTCTCCCTCCCCTCCCACTTTCAGAATCCTAGTCAAATGTCATCAGAGGTAGAGAAAGGCCATCAGAGACCCTGTGGTTTTGACAAATGTCCAGAAGATGGAAGGGAGGTTATATTAGTGGGTAAATGAACTCGGTGGGGGCAGGGGTGGGGTGTCCAAGCACCAGAGGCTGGAGAGAAAGCTGCAGGGAAGAGAATGTACATTGCTGGATGGACATGGAGAGACCCTAAGCCTGAGTTCCATGTGCAGAGTACATGCTGGGTCAATATGCAGAGAATGTAAAGGACTATTTACAGAATGACTTTGTAAGTTGGCCCCACCCAATTAATACAATGTGGGAGTTCATTTTTACCATATAATTTACCAAAAATAAATGTTAAGTCATGCTATCAGTGTTAATGACAGTGACTGATAGCTTCATATATTGTTGGTAGAGCTATCAACTGGAGAAGGTTTTTTGGAAGGCAATTTGTCAGTACTTATGAAAAATTGAAATATATGTATTATTCAACCAGCACCTCCACTTCTGGCTTTTAGACATCTGTCCTACTCAGTGGGCATAAAGGTACATGTTGAAGATGCACATCATGGCATTTTTCAGAAGAGCAAAAAAAAATTGAAATTCAAATGTCCATCAGTAGGGTAATTATTAAATACTTGATGGTGTACCCATTCTGTGGCAATTTTCTCAAGCTTTAGAAATAATCATTTATGTACAGACACAAAAGGATTTCTAATAAATATTGTTAAGCTGTAGAACAGTAAATGCTGTATCAACCAGTTAATGGGAAAAACCTCAATTATACACTTTTAATTTGTGAATATCTACTGATATAAAGCATGCCTAAGGATGTATACCAAATTATTAACAGTAATTCCCCCTGGGGAGAGGAGTTGGGATAATGGAGGAGATTTAATTCTTAACTCCATACCCTTCTGTAGTTCATGTTTTATTTCAATTAGAAAATATTGACTTTTGTTGAAGATTTTATAAAAGCACACCATGATTACATTCATATACCTCTGGTGTACTTTTATTAAATTAAGCAGTGGGAAAAAAAATTGCTGTGCTAAAGAGTCTACCTAGTGAAAGGACTTCTCTTTTTTGAATTTCAAGGATAAAGTAAAAAGTCTTATATGTCTACAAATAAATGATAAAAAAAGAGGTGGTTTACCTCCAAAGCGAAATAAAATTGGGCTGTTCTAAGAACCTCTAGATATCAGAGAGCAATATGGTGCTGTCTCTATCAGTGCTATCTGGTAGCCCTTTCTGTGATGAGAATGTTCTCTATCTGTGCTGTCCAATACAGAAACCACAAGTCACGCATGTCTATCACGTGGCTACCAAGTACTCGAAATGTGGCTAGTGCAAATGAAGAACTGATGATTTAGTTTACTTAATATTAATTCTTCTAAATTGAAATTTACACAGCCACATGTAGCTAGTGGTTACTGTACCAGAGATAATGTACACTTAAAAACAATCAGGTTGTGTATCAACAACCTGAGAGAGAACTCAAACTTATCTGCCTCAAAAATGAAGACCTTGTCACATAAAAGGACCAGTGATGAAGCCCAAGAGAGCTTAGTGGAGCTGGGGCTAAATAACTGTGGCCCCAACCCCCCAAACTGAAAGAGATCTATAGAGTAAAATGAGAGCAATAAAAATGTAATAACATTAAAGATGATTACTATAAGCACTTTGCTAAGTATTTTTTAATCTCATTTAATCCTAAGAATCACCATATGAAACAGATTTTATTATTAATCCCGGTATGTCGTCAAAACAATGGGGGTTTAGAGAGTTTAACTATCATTCTCAAGGTCACACAAATCATGCAAGTAGCAGATCCTTGATTTAAATCTAATTCTCTGTGACTCTCAGATTAAATTAATGAAGACCCAGGAAGAGATGGGAAGGGGAGATGTTAAGAAAGGACACTTTTTCTCCTCATTTTATATAAAAGGAGAAAACACTTGCAGATTTTTCCTAACTTGGAATTATAGAAATAAAAATTTAAGAATGTGTTTTTAAAATGTAATACTTGTTTCAAAAAGATATAAACATCTAAAAATATTGCAGGATGTAATAGTAAACTGAAACTCTGTAATGATTATTTTGAAACAGACATGTCAATATGAACTCATGATTTTTCATTTTAACATATCCCCTGGCTTTGGGGCACTTGGGTGTCACAGTCCATTAAGCATCTGACTCTTGGTTTCAGCTCAGGTCATGATCTCCGGGTCATAGGACTGGGCCTGTGTGGGGCTTGCGCTCAGTGCAGAGTCTGCTTAAGATTCTCTCTCCCTCTCCCTCCCCCTCTAATAAATAAATCAATTTTTTAAAAAACCATATCCCCTGACTTTTTCCACAAAAGGGTATAGAAGAAAAGATGTTCTTATAGAAATGAGGACACCTGGTGACCAGAGTTTGGTTTCTAAATGCCACCAAAAGGAACCAGGTTGATTCTAGAGGCTGGGCTGGGAAAATACAAAGTGAACCCAGGACATATTGTTGTGCCAGTTTATTAAGCAAATTTCAAAGAATAGTGGAGATGCACCAGAGTTCAGCAGGAAGGGATGCCACTGGCCAAATCTGGAACAATCTGAACATCAAAAAGAGAAGAGAGACTATGATGGCTTTTAACATCATGAATAAAAAATTATGAGTTAGTAGTCACATTGGGAGAGAGAGTTGGGGAGGGGGAAGGAGAGAGGTGAAAAGAGAAAGCAAAGATGGGAAAATGTTAATTATTGAATTTAGATCAAGCGTATATGTGCGTTCATTTCACTATTTCTTTCAATATTTCTATATGTCTAAAAACTTCAAAGATATGGGAGAGAGGACAACAGTACTTAAAATTTATATAATAAAAAGCAGATAACAAATATACTTAAATCTTAAAGCCACATGACAAATGAGCTCCCTACTAGAGAGAGGAAACGCTCATCATTAAGATCAACAAAAAATATACGAGACAAAATGGAGTAACTAGGACTGATCATCCTCCACGAAACCATCACAAAATCAAACAAAAGGACACCTTGGCTCTAAGACACTGGGCATCAGACAGAGCCTCGTGAGCTTCCTGACTTGAAAATTTGGAGCAGGGCACTTGCAGATGGCAGGGTGGCTGCAGGTCACAGGCAGAGGACCAAAGAGAAAACAGCCACACAGAGAGGACTCTGAGGGCCTGCAGAGCATTTCCTGCAGGATCCAGTTGCTGATCATCAAACGTCTTTAAGGACACTATCAGATTCTGGGAGTCAAATCCTCAAATAATGCCTGTTTCCAACATCCAGGGTAGAAACCTCATAAATCACCAATTATGAACATCAATTCAAGTACTGAATTAGTTTTTTAGGACTGCTGTAACAAATGATCACAAACTGGGTGGCTTAATACAGCAGAAATTTATTCCCTCACAGCCCCGGAGGATGGAAGTCTTAAGTGACGATGTTGATGGGGCCTTGCTCCTCTGAAGGCCCGAGGGGAAAACGCTCTTTGTCTCTTTCTAGCTTCTGGTCTCACCAGCACTCCTTGGCAATCCTTGGCTTGCAGCTGCATGACTCCAGTTTCTCCCTCTATCTTCACATGGCTGTCATTCCTGTGTCTGTCTGCTTCCTCTTCTTATAAAGAAACCAGTCATTGGAGTCAGGGCCCACCCTAAGTCAGTATGACTTCATCTTAATGAATTCCATCTGCCAAGGCTCTATTTCCAAATAACGTCATATTCTGAAGTTCTAGGTGACATGAATTTTGGGAAGGGGGACATTATTCAACCCAAAAAAAGTACTAAGCAGGGTTTTGCCTCACCAGTGGGGAAAAGTTAACCCTATTCTAAGATGCTGATTTGGTCCCACCTAACAAAACTTAAAAGCAATATCACAATGTTAACTCTTTTAGGCTAACTCAAGTGTATTCCAGAACAAAGTTCAAAAATTTTGTTAGTAATACAAAAATATCCAAAAACTAACAAGGTAAAATTCACAATATTGGTCATCCAATAGAAAATTGTATTTGAAGAAATAATGTGTAATACTTTCCCAAATTTGACGAAAACTATAAACCATAGATCCAAGAAGTTCAATGAACTCCAGACACACGAAACAAAGAGTATTATACTATGTTGCTTAAATCTAGTGATAAAGAGATTTAAGCATCCAGGGGGGGAAAAGATATTATGTACAAAGAATCAAAATAAGAATAATTGCAGATATCGGGAAGCAGGAAGCAGTGTAGAAATGCTTGAAGAAATATATTTAAAATGCTGAATAGAAAGATCTGCTC
>NC_138373.1:12795257-12851383 GCF_054177405.1 Leptonychotes weddellii | reverse complement strand
AACATTGGGGTGCACGTGCCCCTTTGGATCACTACATTTGTATATTTGGGGTAAATACCCAGTAGTGCAATTGCTGGGTCATCTGGTAGTTCTATTTTCAACTTTTTGAGGAAGCTCCATACTGTTTTCCAGAGTGGCTGCACCAGCTTGCATTCCCACCAACAGTGTAGGAGGGTTCCCCTTTCTCTGCATCCTCGCCAACATCTGTCATTTCCTGCCTTGTTAATTTTAGCCATTCTGACTGGTGTGAGGTGGTATCTCATTGAGGTTTTGATTTGTATTTCCCTGATGCCGAGCGATGTTGAGCACTTTTTCATGTGTCTGTTGGCCATTTGGATGTCTTCTTTGGAAAGATGTCTGTTCATGTCTTCTGCCCATTTCTTTATTGGGTTATTTGTTCTTTGGGTGTTAAGTTTGATAAGTTCTTTATAGATTTTGGATATTAGCCCTTTATCTGATAAGTATAAGACAGAGTTTTTAATGCCAAGGAATTGATTTGTTTTGAGAAGAGATTCCTTACAGAATTTTCATCAGCTGTGTTTTAAAATCTGTATTTAACGTTATTTTTAACCCCCCTGCCCCCATCTTCAGTAACTATATGTGGTGATGGATATTAACTAGACTTACTGTGATAATCATTTTGCAATATATACAGATATCGAATCATAATGTTATACAAGGTGGACTAATACAGTATCAATTATAGTTCAGTGAAACTGGAAGAAAAAAAGATGAGAAGAAGTTTGAACTTTGAATTACCTATTTAACTAGAAAGATTGCTTTGGAATAAAAGGAACTATGTCACCGTGAGCTGTTAAGTTTACTGTCACCAGCCCACCCATCCATCATGTTGGGCAGAGGAGCTCCGGAGTGAGAGGAGGTCAAAGAGATGAAATAATGTGCATCTTTGCACTTCTGAGACCCTGAATTTCGACTCTACTCCATTTTTATAAAATTGCAGCTCATTTATGGACCCCAGGAGACACATACAAACTACAGGAAGCCTTTAAGTCAGAATACCTTGCCTTGAAAAGAAGACTTCGGGGAAATGTGGAGAGATAAACAGTTTCCCTGACTCAAACTTCTTCCCTGCCAAAGTCACCCCACACAGAAACACACTTGTAATTTCACTCCTAAAATTTGAAATGAATAAAGCTCAGGTCCCGTGTGCACCTGAGTCAGGCTTGGCCCAGCCAGTCCCCTCAGGTCCCACCATTGGCCAGGATTGCATCTCTCCCTGCTTTGTTTATAAAGGGGGTTGAGATGGTCCATCTTGTTCTAGCTTCTAAGTGGACACAGTACCACAAACTGACCACCAAGGTAAAGACACGCTCTAGAATATTTGAGGAAATTCCAGATGAGTGATACCTTCTCCCAGCTCTGTTCTAGACTTCTGTACCCAGGGGGGAGGGGCTGCCTGAGTCAGGGCAGAGGGATGGGCAAGAGGCCCCTGGGAGAACTACGGGGGACAATGTCTATCCTGATGGATGGGGTGGGAGAAGCCTCCTGGGGCTGACTTTAGGCCCTGGGGAAGGGGCCTCAGGAGAGGGCATTAAGAATGTCAAAGAAAAATTACAGCAGACAAAGAGGAACAGGCAAGGAAGACTTCAGTCAAGACTGTTGCAATAGGGGCGAGAGATTGAACTCAGTTCCGCTGAAGCAAGAGGCAGGAGAGTTTTTAAGCAATGGGGTGAGCTGGTGCAGAAGCCTTGGAGGACACTCTGGGGGAGGCCAATGCATGGGCTGTATCAGCCCACTGAGTTACTCCCAAGTTTGCAAATGGTTTTCTCTGCGATTCGGCCATCTGTGTTCACTAGGCGGCACCCATCTAAGTCTCCTACCCCCACCCCCAGAAACTGTGGGATAAGGATGCTGTCTCCCTGGATGACTACAGTTCAAAGGGATGGCTTCCAGGTCCGTGAGAAAGACATCCCTGTGTCGGAAAACTGGCAAGAGGCTGGAGAGGGTGCATACGTATTTCCAAAGGGCAGAGAAAGAATTTTCATTGGCACACTTTGTAAAGAAGATGCTCTTAGAAAAGGGAGGTCGGGGGCCTAGAGTCAGGAAGAAACCTCCCAGTTTAGGGGAGCCTGGTCAGCCAATGAAGCAAGAGGTTCTGCTCTCAGGGGAAGGATCATCTCAGTTGTGGCACTTGGTCTCTTGCTCACTAGATGGCACTGTGTTTGTTCCTGAAACCTTTGTGAAGGAGGCTCAGACACCGGCAGGGGCCAGAAGTTTCCAGAGTTCTCTACTCAGTGGCATACGCCGTACGGTTCTCTCTAAGGTGTCCATGGTGCCTTGAATTCCATATTTAACCTTAGAGCTTGTCTCGAGCACATCTGCCAGTCCTATGGGCAACTTTATGAGGGTCAGGGCTTTCCCGGCCATGCCCATTTGTCAGATGTGGGCACAGTAACTGGCTTCTGCCCTGGTGCCCCGATGGGCAGAATTAACCAGCCCTGGATTCCTAGTGACCTTGAGTCTGTCGTTGTAGCCACGAGGGTTGGTCCTTGCTCTGTGGCCCAGATATTGAACTGTTTGTTGTATTCAAGGGATAGGATCCCAGATGTGGACATTGTTTGCACAGCTGGATAACCCACCCCTTCCTCATATTTTCTGGAGGGTTAGTGGACAGCTTTGCCTTGGGGGAAAATTATGGCAGGTCATTAACAAGTGGTTTTCTCTGTGATGTGGCCATCTGTGTTTGCTAAGTGGTATCCATCTAAGTCAGGTTCCTACCCCCACCCCTGTCTTTTATCCTTTATAAAATCCTGAGCTCACGGAAGGGCCTTCACTAGCTATCCTGCAGGAAGAATCTAGAAAGAGAAGTATCTCTGAGAGCACAGAGAAGGAGGGAGATTCTTTATCCCAGACTTGGAGAAGGCTGAAGTATTGGGAACCCTCTTCCTACCCAGTAGATACATCCCCAGTAACTTCGACTGATGAGCACAAACACGGAATTTTTAGAAAGACCCCACCAAAGGGCTCCTTACCCCTCACAAAGTGTCTGAAGTGGGCTTTCAGGGCCTGGGCTGGGGTCCAAGGCTGGATCCATTTAGCTGATTCTCCTCACACATGAAAGGGCTATAGACCAGCTCTACACCCCCAGACCACAATTCCTTCCCCCAGAGACAAGCCTTCCAGGTGAGGAGGTTGCCCTTTGTCTTAGCTCAGTTTCCTTCAGAAACAGATGCTGAGACAAAGATTCAAGTGCAGGCAGTTTATTTGGGATGAGCAGAAAACCAGTAGGGAAAGGACAGGAAGGCCACCCCCCCCGCCAAAGCCAGCGACTCCTCAGATGGGCTGAGCTTAATTCTGGGGGGAGATTCGGGGAAATGGCATGAATGCCTTCCCAACATTTTGCTGGCTCAGAATTCTCCCACTTGAGCAGTGAGAAAGCTGGATATTATTCTATATGACTCCTGTCAGGCATCGCTTGGTGGCTGTTGGAGGCCCCCAGGCAAAAAGACACTGGAAGTCAGCCAGAGAACCCTGTGGAAGGCCTGAAGGCCACCAGCAGCAGCATCTGTTACTAATCTTCCTCTGTGAGCGAGTGGGCCTGATGGGAAAGGCTCTCCCAGGCCCCATGGGTCCCAGAGGAGGACCAAAGGGTTTCCTCTCTGTAGTTACAGAGAGACCATGAGGCAAATGCTCAACCCGGAACGTGTTGAAAATAGGTCATCCAAGCAGGTGCACAAGCAAGCATCTTTGGCCCAGTGGGTGGCCAAATGGAACTTGGAACCAAGAAAGCTGGGAGCAAAGAGTAACAGGGAGAGTTAGTTACCAGAACATATTGTAGTCTGACAGCCTCATGCAGTGGCTTCCTGAGGGCGGGCTGAGAGGCAGGTTCCCAGACTCCCTTCCCAGGGACCCTGGTATGGGGGCGGGCTGTGATGACCCCGGAAGTCAGCACTATTCTGGGATATTGTGGGGCTATCCCGTAACCAGACTGCTGGTTACGGGAGTCAGGGTGGACAGATCGGAATACAGCCCTTTGCATGGTGTTGGCACATGAGACATTTTGGCCACCGTTCTTTTACTGAAGTGTGTTGCTGTTATTGTTATTATCAGTGGCCAGGGGATCATCCATTGAATTGCTGCCTGCCTTGAACTCACTTGGGATTTGGCTCCAAGAACCTTGTCTGGCATCAGGCAGTGCCTTGGTAAGGTAACACCTGCACGAGAACTCTATCTCTGCTGTTTGCTTCTTTTTCTTTGTATTAAGGAAGCTCCACGCCCAACTTGGGGCTTGAACTCATGACCCTGAGGTCAAGGGTCGAATGCTCTACCAGCTGAGCCAGCCAGGGACCCCTGTCACTGCAGAATTCAGGGAGTCTGTGAACTTGGAAGGGAAAATAATTACACCTTTAGGTGAAAATAATTATGCCTTCAGTTTCTTTTGCCTCTAAAGGAAATTTGGCATTTCCTTCAATCATGAAAGTCGACAACCAATCACAGCAGGTGAAAAGTATCCACACCTTTGTCACCAACAGAAATCGTCGTTTCGTGTCAAATTAGTTGTTGCAGAAATCTCGCAATGTATATTCACACAACTTTGTTTTTTTTTTAATTTAAATTTTAACTTTTTAGTGGGGGCAGGGGCAGAAGGAGAGAGAGAATCCTAAGCAAGCTCCATAACCAGCGCAGAGTCCGACTTGGGGCTCGATCTCACGACCCTGAGATCATGACCTGAGAGGAAATCAAGAGTCAGACGCTTAACCCACTGAGCCACCCAGGCGCCCCCTCTTACAACTTTGAAATTATAGTGATTAGACCCATCACACCTTTTATTTAACATATAAATATCTTAATATTGAAATATTAACATTAATATTTTATTATATTTATTAATTTATTATTAATAAATACAATTAAATATTTTTTAAAATTTTATTTATTTATTTGAGAGAGAGAATGAGAGAGAGAGAGAGCATGAGAAGGGGGAGGGTCAGAGGGAGAAGCAGACTCCCTGCTCAGCAGGGAGCCCGATGCGG
Source organism: Leptonychotes weddellii (assembly GCF_054177405.1). Taxonomy (NCBI): domain Eukaryota; kingdom Metazoa; phylum Chordata; class Mammalia; order Carnivora; family Phocidae; genus Leptonychotes; species Leptonychotes weddellii. The sequence goes on along the minus strand of NC_138373.1, from coordinate 12,846,389 downwards.
GACTCGATCCCGGGACTCCAGGATCATGCCCTGAGCCGAAGGCAGTCGCTTAACCAACTGAGCCACCCAGGCGCCCCAATACAATTAAATATTTAAACAAAACAAATTAACATATAAATATAAAGACATAAAAAGGTACATATATTTCTATATCATACAATTTGTGTATTTCTATATAACTGGGTTTCCTTGTAGTCCTAGGTACTTTCTTTTACACATTTCTAAAATGTTATTCTAAGAAGGGGTCTGCAGGCTTCCACAGACTGCCAAAAGGGTCCACAGCATGGAAAAGGTTAAAAATGCCTGGCAGGCCTTCAAATGCCAGGAGGTGCAAGGTCAACGCCGGGCTGGGACCAACTGTCAGACCAGAGACCAGAGCCCATGGGGAAGGTAGCAGAGAGTTCTGGGCTCTTCCTCCTCTCCACGCCATTAAAAGTCACTCAAATGCCACAACCCCCGGTTTTCTTGCAACTCTTTTTTAGAGAAATCCCCGGGGGCGCCGGCAGGGGGTGCGGCTGCACCGCGGAGCCGAGCGGCGGAGGGGAGGCAGGACACGCTCGGAGCCCGGGCTGTTCACGCGTCCCGCCCCGCTGCGCACCGTGTCGCCCTGCTCGGCGGCCCCGGCGACCGCTCCGCACACCCCGGCCAGACCCCGCCGGCAGACCCCGCCATTCACTCTCCTCCTAACAGGGAGCCGGGAAGTGGCGTCAGATTTCCAGCAGGGGGCGCTGGGTACGCAGGTGCATTTCTCCCCGAAAAGGTTTGCAAAGACCGGGGATGACCAGCCCGCTCCCTTCTGCTTATTTCTCTCTTGCCGCGCTTCCCCACGGTCTGCTTATCTCGCTCTTTCTTTCTTTTTCTTTCTCTCTGTCGTTTTTCTGTCTCTTTTGCTGTCTCTCTGAATGTCTCTCATCTGCGTTTCTAATTCTGCTTATTTGTCCTTCTGAACGTGGTTCTTTCTTTCTGGATGTTTCTTTTGTCTCTCCCTGTCCCTTCCTGCCTCTCTCTCCTTCCTTCTCCCTCTGTCTCTTACACACACACACACACACACACAGCTCCCTCCTGAGGCTGCGCGCACACACACACACACACACACACAGCTCCCTCCTGAGGCTGCGCACACACACACACACACACACACACACAGAGCTCCCTCCTGAGGCTGCGGGCAGCTATTTGAGGCTGGGGACCAGAGTGCAGCTCCTGAAAGTAGGGATCCTACACTGAGATCGCTGGGGGTGGGGAGCCTCTCTTTCCGGCTCCCATGCAATCGAGTGCTCCCCCTGGCGGCCTCGCTGGGGGACACAGTGCACCTGCAGCCTGCAAGGTGGGACCATGAGATCCGCCCAGCTGTTGGTGCCACACGGATGGTTCTCCATCTAGCACTGATGAATGAGCGTGGCCAAGCTCCCTGACTTCTCTGGGTCTCGGTTTCCTCCTGCAGATGGGCCTCACCAAATCAGGTTAAATACTGGGTGTCAGCAGGGTTCTTGTGGGGCCTCAGGACGTGTGATAGGCAGCTTTTGAGTGGCTGCCTATCATCCAGGCCCTCGTGTGTCCCCTTCCTGAGTGTGGGCCAGACCTAGTGATTGCTTCTAGAAAGTGGAAAATGGCAACAGTGGTGGGATTTCACTTCCGAGGTTAGGCTACACGGGATTGTGATTTCGGTTTTGCCGGCTCTTTTTCTCTCGGGTGTTCTTGCTTGTTCTGATGAAGCTGCCATGTCAGGAGCTGGCCTCTGGAAATCCTCAGTCTGACTGAATCATCCGAACAACCATAGGTCTTGGAAGGAGATCTCCCCCTAGACCAGCTTTGAAATGACTCCATCCAGAGCCAACATCTGAGTTGGAGCCTGAGAGAGGCCCTGAGGTAGAGGACCCTGGGAAGCTGCCTTCAGAAGCTGACCCAGAGAAACTGTGAGATCATAAATGTTGTTTTAAGTCTTTAAGCTTTGGGATCATTCGTGAGGCATCAATGGATAGCTAACACAATGCATGAAAGATCTTGTATTAGCTAGGGTAGGTTAATGTGCAGTAACAAATAGACCCAAACATGTAATGGCTCAACAAAACATTCTGTGGTGTTCAGGTCAATGAGAAGGAGCTCTTTCATGCAGTCATCCAAGGGCTGAGAACCCTTCTGCCTTAGGGCTCCACTGTCCCCTAAGATCCCACTGTTGTCTGCATCTAGCCCAGAAGGGGAAAGGGAGCATGGTGGAGGCAATCTCACTTCTCAAGCTCAGCCCCAAGGAGACACCCATCACATCCACTCTCAGTGTTCTGGGGGAAACGTAGTCACGTGATCTCACCTATTTTCAAACGAGACTAGGAACTATATCTTGGATCCTCTTGGATCTTCTTGGAGGAGATAGATGTGGGTGGTAGGTAGAGGCGTAGCCTAAATCCTCAATATCTGCTGGCTAAAGAGAGCCTGGTGTTGGGCTCTTCTTCTCCAGGTCACCTTGCCTGACACTGAAGTTTCCAGGAATGTATTCCTGAGAAGTTCTTGCCTTTCTCATCTCATCCAGGTCCATGTGTCCTAATGCTGCCTAACCAAGGCCTGGGGTCTCTCCTCTTTAATGGCCCACCAGTGTTCAGGTGATGGGTTCTCCAGAGTGTTTGGCCTGCTTCAGGGAGAGGTCATTGTGTGCTGCAGTGCTTCATTGATTCTCAATTCATCTGCAAAAGGATGAGCTCCAGGAGGTTCCCACAGCACCCCACGTCTGTACCTTCAATGTTGAACCATTGCTCCTGACATTTTAGACCGCCCTGAATCAGGTTTTCTGAATCAGCAGAAATTTTGTCTCTGAATCGGTAAAGATGTGGTTCAATGCCATAGGGCAAGAATCTCAAATAAGTGTTGCATAAACAAAAGGTTTATTTTTTGCTTTATTTTTCTCCCATGTAAAGAAATCATTAAGTAGCAACCCAGGGTTAGTACTGTAGCTCCATCGGGGTACAATCGCCTTTATTTGCTGCCACACTGTTCTCAAGGTCACCTTAGAATTACAATATGGTGCTGCAGCTGAAGCCATCCTGTCCATATGCCAGGCGACAAAAAAAAGGAGGGGTCCAGGGCCAAAGGGTATATCTCCAAGCTGAATGGGCCTCTATTTTTTTTTAAGATTTATTTATTTTAGAGAGTGAGAGAGATAAGAGAGCAGGGGCGAGGGCAGAGGGAGAGGGAGAGAGAAGCCCAAGCAGACTCCGTGCTGATCATGGAGCCTGATGCAGGGCTTGATCCCATGACCCTGAGATCATGACCTGAGCCGAAATCAAGTGTCTGCCACTGAGCCACCCGGGTGCCCCTGAATGGGCCTCTTTAAAGAGCATCCCCAGAGGAATGACTTCTACTTACCACTCAGTGGCAAGGGAGGCTGGGAAATGTGGTTTCCATGCTGGGCACCTTGCTGCACCCAGCAATACCAAAGTTCTCTTAGCAAAAAGGCTCCGGGAGATTGGCTAGACAGCCAGCAGCTTCTGATATATCTTCTTACTCCTTAAGGGAGCAGAAAGATGGATTCCTGCTGATCCAAATCCCAACTGGCTTTTCCATAATAGCCATTAATGGTATTGACTAAACTGTCTTTATCGTTGCCCTCTTATGGCTCCTGATGAAAAATGCCCCCAGGCCATGGCTCCTTTGTTATAGCTAATCATGGCCAAGTGCAAGAGAATGGTAGTGCTATCTCCGGGACAGATGGACAGCCACTGGCCAGACCGTGGCATCCAGTGCCTGAGATGTTTGGAGAGACAATGCCCATGAAGCACTTTATTTTTTAGTAGTAGTAGACTTATTTTATAACAGTTTTAGATTACAGAAAAGTTGAAGATACTACAGAGAGTTCTCATAACACATCCCCCGACCCACAGTTTCTCTTATTATCAACACCTTTCTTTAATATGATGCATTTGTTATAATTAATGAATCAATATTGATATTTTTAATTTTAATTCTAATTTTTTTAAGTTTCAATTCCAGTGTAGTTAACATATGGTGTTATATTAGTTTCAGGTGTACAATATAGTGATTCAGCACTTCCATACAACACCCAGTGCTCCTGACGAGTATACTCCTTAATCCCCGTCACCTAGTTCGCCCACCCCCCACCCCCCTCCTCCCTGGTAACCATCAGTTTGTGCTCTATAGTTGAGTCTGTTTCTTAATTTATTTCTCTCTTGTTTTTTCCCCTTTGCTTGTTTTATTTCTTAAATTCCACATATGAGTGAAAACGTATGGTATTTGTCTTTCTCTGACTTTTTCCACTTAGCATTATACGCTCTAGCTCCACCCATGTTGTTTCAAATGGCAAGATTTCATTCTTTTTTATGGTTAAATAATATTCCAGTGTGTATGTGTGTACCACATATTCTTTATCCATTCGTCAATCAATGGACACTTGGGTTGCTTCCATATCTTGGCTATTGTAAATAATTCTGCTATAAACATCAGGGTGCATGTATCCCTTTGAATTAGTGTTTTTGTATTCTTTGAGTAAATACCCAGTTGTGTGATTGCTGGATTGTAGGGTAGTTCTATTTTTAAATTTTTGAGGAAACTCCATACTGTTTTCCACAGTGGCTACACCAGTTTGAATTCCCACCAACACACGTGGGTTCCTTTTTCTGTACATCTTCTCCAACACCTGTTGTTTTTTGTGTTGTTGATTTTAGCCATTCTGACAGGTGTGAGGTGATAGCTCATTGTAGTTTTGATTTGCATTTCCCTGATGATGAGTGATGATGAACATCTTTTCATGTGTCTGTTGGCCCTCTGGATGTCTTCTTTGGAGAAATGTCTGTTCATGTCTTCTGTCCATTTTTTAATTGGATTATTTGGGTTTTGAGTGTTGAGTTGAATAAGTCCCTTATACATTTTGGGTACTAACCCTTCATCAGATATGTCATTTACAAATATCTTCTCCCATTCCATAGGTTGCCTTTCGGTTTTGTTGTTTCCTTTGCTGTGCAGAAGCTTTTTATTTTGATGTAGTTCCAATAGTTTATTTTTGCCTTTGTTTCCATGATATATCATTATGAACTACAGTTGATAATTTACTCAGATTTCCTTTTTTTTTTTTTTTAAACTCAATGTCCTTTTTATTGTCCCAGGATCCCATCCAGGACACTACATTGCATTTAGTTTTCATGTCTCCTTAGGCCCCTCTTGATGGTGACCTTTTTGCAGACCATTCTTGTTTTTAATACCTTGATGGTTTTGAGGAGTAACGTGGTCAGCTATTTTGTAGAATGTCCCCTCTACTGCGATATGTCTGATGTTTTTCTAATGATTTGCCTGTGGTTCTGGGGTTGTTTTTTTTTTTGGAGAAAGACAGCAGAGGAAAGTGACACTCATGCCTTCCTGAGACCCCCATCCCAGCTTTGGGTGGATGGCTCTGTTTAGAAAGCATATTCTTACACTGAGCTCAAAGCCATAGCCTGGCGTCCATCCATTTGGCCCACTTCTGACTCTCTGGGTCATAAAGAAGAGATCCAAACTATCTCCCATGGACGTTCTCCCACCCCAACCCTTGGTGGCCCACTGAGTCTTCAAGGCAGTGACCATTTCTGCCAAGTTCAACACACTTGGTTTCTTCCTTTATAAGATGTGAGTTCCAGGCTCATTACCACCCATTCATTGAGTGGACTCCAAGGTGGCAGGACAGTCACTGGATTTTCTGCACCAGGATCCCACTGGCTTCTTTTGGAGCTTGTTGACCCATATTAAGGCAACTAATAACTAAAGCTCATTTCATTTTTATACTAGATGCTTGCTAAGCCTTATCTCCCCGAGCATGCATTATTACAGCAGTTGGCTTTTCAGACCAAAGTGCAGGAACTTCTATTTATCTCATTAAAGCTCATCATGTTACAACCCCATTATGAATTATATATATGAAGTTATGGGTATCTATATGCAAGGAAGAAGTAGGGAAGGATGTTCATAAATGCAATGAACGGTGTTTCAAGGTCTCTCTGGGTGGTGGGATTATTAATGTTATCTTCCTCTTGTTATTACTCACTTGCATTATCTAATTTCTCTAATCCACCATCAATTAATTTATAAATTACATTAAATTTTGTTGTTGTTGTTGTTCTTGTTTGAATCAGATTATTTTCCTAGCCTGCGGAGGATTTTTTGAACCGTTTCAGGCAGATTGGCTCCTCCCCTGTGAGTCCTCAAGTGTGCATGTGTTGGAACTTTAAGCTGATAAACACGGAGAAGTTGGAGGTAGGAGGCCAGAATCTAGGGCAGCACTGGCTGTTCTAAATCAGCTGCTGCCTCATTGGGACGAAGGTGCTCTGGGGACTCGGGGACATGCTAAACGAAGTCAATGAATCTCAGCTCCTCTGTCATCTGAGGATCTGTGCAGGAACCTAGACACAGTCCTGGTAACAGCCTAGTCCTCCCCCTCCTCTCGTATCTGGGGTTTTTATGTTAGGACAGAGGCCGCAGAGCAAAGTCACCCACATAGACAGTGTAGCCTAGTGGTTATGAACACGTGCTTCATGGTGGGGTCTGAAACCCACACCTTCCAGTTGCATACTCCGTGAGATCGGGACCGGTTCTTGATCTTTCTGGGCCTCGGTGTCTCATGTGTAAAGGGAAAATGGTAGCAGCTGCCAAGAGGTCGCTGGGAACACGCGCGCGCCCACACAGTACGTGCTCAGTTCGCGGTGGTGGTTGTAGTTACGGTGGTAATGACACTTTGGTATCCCACTCTCCAGTCCTACCAGAAAAATCTCACCAAGTGCCGGCAGTTAACACCAGCCTGATGAAGAAACCAACAGCGATTCAAGGAAAGCAATAAAAACAAAAAATACCAAAACTGGAACCCAAACCCAAACCCAACCTTCCCCGCCTTTGAGAGAAATACTGGCTTGCACTCACCTTCGTCAGCCTCTGGGCACCCGTGCCCAGCCTCCTCCCGCCTCTGGGCAATTCTTTGTGGGTAAAAACGATCTTTAAAGAGTGCCTAACTTAAAATAAAAAACTCAGAACACGAAGCGAAAACACGCAACAGCAACCGACTTCCCACCACAACAACCCAGAGCACAGACTCTTTCTTCCTCAGAGGTGGTGGCTTTCCTCCGCTAAGCTGTCCTCACTCATTTTGATGTCACAGCTGTCAAGAGCTGGGCCCTGACTGATTGGCACTTCGGGGAGATTGTCACAAGCACTAGGAGAGCCTCAGACAGCAGGGGCTGTCCATCAGGGTCAAGGTCAGGGTTAGGTCAGAGTCAGGCTGGGGACGACCTGAGCACAGTCTTGGTGGGTGTTTCCAGCTTTTTCTTTCCCCAGGCTCCAGCAGAAAGCCATTTCCTCTGACCTGTCACCTGCTTCAAGCTTAGCACCATGCTGGTTACTCATTAGAACCTCATGGAAAATCCAGAAAGAAACATAGGTTTACTCCATGGGCCAGAGCAGCACTTCTACCCTCTCAAAGAATTCTAGAAACAGCCCCAAGGCACATTTAGAACCTCATCAATTCGGGCAAATTCATGGTACCTTAGCGCTGGGCTTCTGTGAGCAAAGGGAATCTCAGTATGAAACAGTGATCGGGAAATGTAGTCTCTGTGAACACCAGAACTGGAACATTCCTCTGGTTCATGCTGACACCAGATGGGGGCGCTCTTCAAAGAACATGTAAGAAGTGGGCATGAATAACCGAGGGGTGGAATGCGTGTCAAGGGGGTTTTTGGAGGCACTTAAAACCCGTGCAGTTAAATAGCTTTCTGTTTACGTTCTTCATTTTCTAAGGCTTCTTCGTATGAGCAAATGTATAGGCAGCGTTAACTCAAGTATCACAAATTCTGAATTCGAGAGAGGCGGCCTGTCATGACACCGAGAAATTCGGAGAAGTGACCTTGGGCGCTGGAACGTGGCTTGGTGCCTTGGGCCAGGATGGGGAGGTTTCACCATTGTGTGTGTGATTCCAAGGGCAAAATGTCTGGGGGCAAATTTAAAAACCGAGCAGCCTAGGGGCCCCTGGGTGGCTCAGTTGGTTAAGCGTCTGCCCTCGGCTCACGTCGTGATCCCGGAGTGCTGGGATCAAGCCCCGCATCAGGCTCCCTGCTCGGCGGGGAGCCTGCCTCTCCCTCTACCCGCCGCCCCCACTTGTGCTCTCTCTCTCACGCTCTCTCTGTTTCTCTCTCTAATAAATAAAATCTTCAAAACAAAACACAACAAAACCGAGCCGCCTGCATATTCTTTTTTGTTATCTGCATGGCTGCATTATGAACGCCAGCCTTGTAACTAACCATTGACGGTGCCAAAGGCTTTTGCAGAAACCTCAACGTCTGAAGTTCATGCTGATGTCTGTTTATCCAGTGCCCACGTCAGTGTGTCCACTGGAAACCCCGCTTTCCTGGCCTTTCTGAGCTGCATACTGGGTATGAACCCAGACCCCCTGGGACTGGGGGAGGGTTGTTTTATAATGTTACCTGCCAAGGTACTATGTATTTGGTGAAAAGAGTAGTCCAGTTCATACTGATGAAGCTCACCGAATCTCTAAACCTCACTCTGACCAATGCTTTCCAAAGTCCTGTCCCACAAGCTCTTGCTCCACATTGAAAATCAGAAGAAAAACAATCCTGTGATATTTCAGTTATGAGGTTTTGCTCTCATCTAATATTGCACCAAGTTTGGGAGTGACCCAAAGGTGAGCAAAATTTGGAAGAAAAGCAGGAGTTGAAAACAAGTCCCATAGGGATGAGACCCATCATAGGTCTGTTGGTACCACGTCCTTATCCAACTTGGCGGAATGCAAAGAGACGCAAGCTGTGCTTTTCCAACTGGTGCTTTTCTTTTCTTTCTTTCTTTTTTTTTTTTTTTAGATTTTATTTATTTAAGAGAGAGAGAGAGAACAGAACAAGCAGGGGAAATGGCAGGCAGAGGCAGAGAGAGAAGCAGGCTCCCCGCCGAGCAGGGAGCCCAATGCAGGACTCGATCCCAGGACCCCGGGATCATGACCTGAGTCGAAGGCAGACGCTTAACCGACTGAGCCACCCAGGAATCCCCTCCAACTGGCACTTTACAGGCACCTGCAGGTTCTCTGACTCCTGCAGTTGCAAGCCGTCCATAAGATTTTCAAACGTTGTACCTTCCTTTTGTTAATTATCTAAAAACTAACATAAGCACATTCTGGATTAGCTGGATGATCGGGTGCACGCCCACTGTGAATTTGGGGCAGGGCTTTGAGCTGCTGTCACGACATCACCAGCACTAAAAAGTTCTACAGTAATTGTCCCAGGGGAAGGGGAAAAAAAAGGAACGGAGATTTTAATATAAATGTGTTTGCCCCTCAGGAAAGCCAGGGGAATGTAGATTCCTGGCAAGCAGGGTCTCTGTCTGCTTCGCTCAGTGCTCTGTCCTTAGCCGCATCCCGGGCGAGCTGGGATGAATGAATGTTCTGTGTTGAATGAATGCACGGCGAGTAAATATTTCAAAAGCAGCTGGAGTACAGAAAAGAGGAGGAAGATTCGAGTTATCACAGGACACAGAAGAACCTCCGCTAGGGCCACATTCAAAGCAGCAGGAACTTGGTGGAGGCAAGGGAGGCCGTCACCAGGTTGAATGAATGTTCACTTACATTTTACTGACTTTGTCGATTTGTTTGTATCGACTTGTAAATTTGTTTTTATTTTATAGTGGTAACGGGTCTATGAGCAAAAGCCGTTTTATGTTTACACATATTTGAGAAACACGACAATAAAAGATAAATTAGGTCAACCCCGAGGGGCTGTGAGGATTTTTTTTTTTTTCTCAGAAGGATTCCGTCTATTAGTTTTTCTAAGAAACAGGAGATAAACATTTTTTCACAATATGTGACCAATCCTGCGGCAAACGGACGTGCTTCCCTAGCCAAGAAAGTTAACCATTTCTCCAGATGGCGGAGGACACTCTGTCTCCTGATCAAAGGCTGCCAATGGTTGTTTTTCTCTCCCTTATAACCCGCAGTGTTACAACTTTAAGGCACACTGTGGGTTTTAATATGCAGTTAATCTTATTTTCAGAGCTTGAGAGGGTGGGCGGTGGGAAGAGGTTACTGAGACTTGGCCTCTGCTTGGCTCACCAGCAGAAAGCGTTTTCTGCCCTAAGACAAGCTGAAGAGTATATGAAGCAGATGCCAAGTGATTAAGGTAGGTGGGCATCCAATGAAAGAGTGAATGAGATGATATTTTGACCCTGGGGTATTAGAAAGCCTCGGACTCTTTATTAAGGATGATGACGATAACTGGCCAGGGCTGACAGTCTCCATGTTCTGCCACCATCTGCAGCACCAATGATCCCTGCCTGGCTTGCTTAGTTCTTCAACTTGGCTCTTTGTGCCTGGGTGGTGTTGGAAGCCCACGGCAACAGGCAGCCGATAAAATCAAGCTGGGAGCCGCACTTGCTCCTCAGCTGGAGCCTCCTGGGGGCAAGAACACTGAAATCTGTAAATACACCAAGACCCGCATTTATGCTGACAGGAGTAGACCCTATTTCAGGACTGCCCAGGCTCCAGGGGTGGGGAGACCCTATATGTTGTGTGTGTGTTCTTTCCAATATAAGCTTTAAAGGGTAAAGACTAAGATACTGATCGCACACTTGCTCAATGAAGTTTAGCTCCTTCTTCCTTCCCCCCGCCCCTTCCAAGGAGTCTTAAAAAGCAAACCAAAGGATAAGTGTCCAAAGGTGATTGTTGAACTGAACTGAAATGGGCCTCTGGAGTTTGGGGCTCACTGCGGAACGCTATGCCCAGGTTTCGGGAACTTGCCTGATAAGTGAGAAAGCAGAGTGGCCAAGAGATTCAGATTCATGATTTGGGCAAGAGGAAAGGCAATGGATTAGGAGCTGATGACCTGGAGGCGATCTGGAGCGAGGGGAGGTTACCTTTTAGTAGCAGCACCATTTATAATAGCCAAACTATGGAAGCAGCCAAGTGTTCATCCACAGATGCATGGATAAGGAAGCTGTGGTAGATATATATGGTGGAATATTACTGAGCCATCAAAAAGATGAAATCTTGTCATTTGCAATGACACAGATGGAACTAGAATATAATGCTGAGCGAAATAAGTCAGAGAAAGACAAATACCATATGATTTCACTCATTGTGGAAGTTAAGAAACAAATGAGCAAAGGGGAAAAGAGAGAGAGAGAGAGACAAACCAAGCAACAGACTCTTAACTATAAAGAACAAACAGATGGTTACCGGAGGGGAGGTGGGAGGGGGGACAGGGAAACTGGTGATGGGGTTTAAGGAGCGCACTTGTCATGATGAGCACAGGGTGATGTATGGAAGTGTTAAATCACTACATTGTACACCTGACATGAATATAACACTATTTGTTAACTACATGGGAATTAAACTAAAAACTTAATAAAAAACAAGCAAAAACAAGAGGAGATGGCGACAATGAGCAGAGACTGGGAACCCTCGGCCAGGCACCTGTCAGCTTCCTGCTGGCCTGGGCCTCCTGGTTTCCTGCACCAGCTCCAGGCCCCTCCCAAGTCCATCCCCTGGGGGGCTGTCACGGGGGTTGGGGGGGTGGTTGGCGGGGCCGTCACTCAGAGTAGCAGTCCCAAGCAAAGTGGAAGGAGAGAAACAGCATGCAAATCGGGGACAACCCGTGGGGCAGCCTGGGAGAGCCGCCTGCTCTGCCCAAGCCTGACTTCGGCCCTTTGGGAAACTGGGATACTTCTCAAGAATGGTAGGAAGATGTATCAGATGGAGAGAAACGGCTTCAGGAAACCAAGCAAAAGGGCTCAGAGTGGGTTAAGATGGTGGCTTCTGGCCCGATTGTGCTTTCCCAGTCTTCCCTATCTCTCCTTCTCTGGCCACCAGAATAAGCATGAAGAAGGCATTTGAGAAAGAACACATACAGAATCAGAGAGATCGGCGGTGAGGCTTGGACATGTGTCACCATCGGTGAGGTTTTCTGCCATATAAATGGAGAGGGGAAATGAGAGAAAAGAAATAGTCACCAGATAGGGCAGTGGGGGCGCAGGGGAGGGGCTGGGGGGACAGAGGGGGCGTGGAGCAGTGGCTGTCCGACCTCAGCCCCCTCTGAGGCGTCCCCCCCGTGAGGGCGGGGAGTGATCTCCCCATCTACAGATGGTGCCAACTACCACTGTTTGCTGAAGGAGTGTGAGATGCCCCTGGAGCCCGACGCTTGGAGCTCCCTGCCACTGTGCGGAGACACGGGGCCCTGGAGCTTCCAAATTCCTCCCGAGGACTGGGATGCAAGGCTCCCCAGGGACCTGCTTCTCTTTTCTCTCCTCCCCCTTTGACTTTGTTCATTCCTCTTCTCTGCCTTGGCCTCTTGGCCCGCCACCCCCACCACCTTCAGGTCCACAGGGACCCTGTGGGGTGAAGAGGGTGCCGTCCTGGGATGCTGGCCTCGGGCTCTGGCCTGTCTCTCCAGGTAGCTGAGCCTCTGGGAGGTAGCCCAGGTGAGTGCTGACAGCAGGTGCCCATATGAACACAGAGAGCCGCCCATGGTCCTGAACCAGCCCCACCACTGTGCCCCCTGCCAACACACATCAACAAGCAAACCCAAACATCCTGTCCTGCTGCACAGGACACCAAAGAAGGGTACTTCTCTCTCGCACGTTCCGGGATACTTGCTGCTATTCGTATTTCAGAGGTGCAGCTTGGAGCACGAAGGAGCCCCAGATGCAGTGAGCGTGCTGGAGCACTAGAGGGCGCGGGCTCCCACTCCATCAGAGAACTGGGCTGGTCTTGCGGCTTACTTTGGTTTGAGGCCATTGGGCCCCTTTCCTGAAGAATGAAGGATCCCACTGAGTACCTCACCAGGATTTGGATCAAAACCTCAGCCAATGGTAAAACAGGATGATGCCTTCTTTATATTTTTCCTTCAAGACCCACACAGAGGGAGAATGGTGCAGTCAGGGCGGGATTCCTCCCCAAAGCATCGTATCACAATCGTCTCTCAATGTCTCCCTTGACCCCCCTGGGAACGTGCAGACCTTAGCTCTCTTCACTTCACGGTGGCCCTGAGACTCTGATATTAAAGTCTGATGAGCTCCTTATTACCAAACGGCATTATTTTCCATCTCATGGACCCAGTTCTCATAGAACCCAAAAGAAAAATGGGAACGTCCACTGATATACATGTCTGTGTAACATCCAACAGGATAGACCTTCTTGGCCTCCTCAAAGAGAAGAGGGGCTGTCCTAGCTGAGGGGACCCCTGACCAGACCCACCTCCGTGACAGAAGGTCTGGCATCTTTAAGGATTTCACATTTCCATGACAAAAAGGGGCAGATGCTTCTGGCAGAGGCACTGTGGTTTTGAGAGGTGTCAGCGGCTGCATGGCATCAGGAGCGGGCAGATCAGGGCAACGCGGCCAGGTCGCCTCAACCCTCCTCTTTTCAGCTTCCTGCGCCAGCCTGACCCTCGTATGCTGGGGGCCACCAGGGGGTCAGTGAGTGAGTGCCAAATGTCAAATTCTGTCCCTCTTTGGGGGAGGAAGTTGAGTCCAAGTGCAGGCTGGTTTTCTCAGCCTCTGCTCTGAGGGATGCTGCTCACAACAAGACCAAACCCTCAAACCAAAGGCGCCCTCTGCCATGTTCCAGGAACTCCCCCCGAGCCCCGGGTTCTGGAGGAACCAAGAAGCAAGCAAGGCTGTTTTGGGAAGTGCTCACATGTATTTATTTCACAAGGGAGGAATGGGGCGGGGGACGATCACCAATTAAGATGCCACCAAATGAGACACTGTGAACCCCAAACTGGGCGACTACAGGATTTGGTTCTGGGCAGGGCTTGGCCTTTGGGGATAGCATGAGGGACAGAGAGGGAACTGGCCAAAGGGACAGCCTTCATCTGGGGCTCCACATAGGGCAAGTCTGGGCCACGTCCTCCTGGCCAAAGAAGCATGGCCAACCCCCCAGCTTCCTGCAGCCTTGTCCCGATCCAGGTGAGCAAGGAAGCGACAAGCCCAAGGCCACACGCTGACATCTGCTCTATCACACACTCCTATGCACACACCCGGACACCCTCATGCACGCGCACACACGCAGTCACGCACACCACAGGCACACACACTCATAGGCATGCACACGCGTCCATATATTAACTCTGATTTATAAGTGCACCCTAACCAGAGGGCAATCGAAAAAAATTATTACTCTTCAGAGAGGAATCGACTGCCTTCTCCCCTGTCAGCCAGCAGAGCATGGGGTGAAATGAGGTGAACACGGAGCATCCTCCAGGGTCCAGGCCCCCTCTGTTGTGCCGGCTTCAGTCCTTAAGCTCTGGGTGAGTCAGGGCTCCCTGATCCCCGGGGTGGGGGAGCAGAGCTGCACCGGCCCGGCTCCAGCCCCAGGGGCCCCCTCACAGCCACGACCTCCCTATGCGCTCAGCCCCTCCGTCTCTGGCTCCCTGCAGACGCAAGCAGAGCAGCTGGCCCATGAACACCGGAGCCTAGAGCCCCACCACGGAAGCATTAATTCCTTCCAGGCCATCTTAGGGAGGGTCCAGAAAAGTCCAGGGCTGTCCATCTGATGGAAAGGTTGGGGGTGGAGGCTGCCTTGTAAATGGGCATCTGGGCAGAAGCAATGTCGAGGGACACAGAGTCTCAGGGTCTCTTCCAAGAAGGGGGAGACAGGATGCGGCTGAGCACCACCCCTGACTCTGTTGAGGCCTGGGGGTGGCATTCAGAAGCTGCTGCAAGAGATGAGAAAGAGGGGCCCCTGCCAGTCCCAGTCCTGAGAGTGGCTGGGGAGAGGATGCAGAGGACATGGGGGTTCACTCTGTGGTACGTGGTCCGCATCCAGGTGGCAGAAGACACGGCTCCTGGGTTTCCAGAGGAGGGGTGCGGGGCTTTTCCAGGGAGCATAGGCTTCATGGCTGCTGAGCGCCAAAGGGGGGGCACCAAGTCTCCATCCGGGGCCCCTGTGCTGCTCTGGAGAAGCCCCGGGAGGCCCGCTGAGCACCTGCTGGCTTCCTGCTGTCTCTCTACCAGTGCGGCTGGTCCAGAAGACGGCAGACCCCAGGCCGGGGGCCAGGCTCTGGGGGCCCCTGCTCCCCCCCACCCCCGCTACTTGATCGAGTTCTTAATTGTCCACCTCTGTCCCGTGCAGCTGCGGAGGATGAGATCGATGCCAGCCAGGCCCCGGTTCTCCACCTCTAGGCATCGCCCTGTGCCCTTATTCATGATGGCTCCATTCTGGGTAAAAGGAGGAGAAAGACAGAGAGACAGAGACATAAAGAGACAGAGAGAGAGATACAGAGACAAAGAGAGACAGAGACAGATGGATGTAGAGATACAGAGAATAAGGTAGAGAGAGACGGAAAAGAGAATGAGAGAAAGAAACAGAGAGAGACAGAAACGCAGAGAGAGAGAGAGATGGAGAAAGAGGTTTAACCACTGTAGTGCCTGGCACATGGCCTCTCGTGGGGAGCAGTCCCACCAAAATTCTTTGCACAGGGGGAGGGATCAACAGAGCCTCCTCCAGAAACCCCAAAGCCAGAAAATGTATCAGCTTCACCAAGTTTGAATGGCAGAACCAGGTGACAAGCACCGATGGGGGATGGTGTCCGAGTGGGGTCTGACTTTCTCCATCCTACTGGCTACTTAGCAGATTTCAGAGAAATCACCGCACGCTCCCCTCCCAAGGTTCATCAGAGCCCAGCCTGCCTGATGCTGCTGCAGGGACCTGGGAGACTGTCACACCTGCAATACTCCTCCGCTGATTGCCCCTGGACGCACTTTGGGTTCATGAGGCTGGCCCAGGGCTGGAGACCTCGGGTGCTCTTTGCTGGGGAAGTTAGCTCCCCCTGTGGCCCGCAGCAGCCTCCCCTGCTCTGGGGTGCTGGCTCTTTCCCTGGGGCACTCACCTGGATGAAGTTCCAGCGCTTGTACAGGCTGCTCTTGACTTTGTCACAGTCGAGGAGTTGGGGCAGCCGACTCTTGGAGTTGTCCACCAGGCAGCGGGTGTCGGGGAGGAGTGTGGTGGTCCCCAGGGCGCCCAGGTGCAGGAAGCCCTCCTTGGTGTAGCGGGCAAGCTGGGGAGAGAGCAGAGGAGAGGGTGGGGAGAGGTGACTCAGGTCTGCAGGTCCCACCCATGCGTCCCTGGCTTGCTAAGCCTGGATACAGCGTCTCCAGGGTCAGGCGGATTTCTTTCTAAGCATGTCCTCAGTCAGCGTTTCTGGACTGTGGGCTTCTGTCCAGCAACATGAGGGAGCAGAGGAATAAATAAAAGAGCAGGACGTCTGATTTCTAAAGCTTGGCTCTGCTCCCAGCTGGCTGGGAGCAGAGGAATAAATAAAAGAGCAGGACGTCTGATTTCTAAAGCTTGGCTCTGCTCCCAGCTGGCTGGGCAACCCTGAGTAAGTCACTTAACCTCTCCGAGTCCGCATTTCCACCTCATTTGTAAATTGGGGTTAATTAATTAATTCCACTCTGGTGTAAAATACCCAAAGAGGCAGGTCACTGAAAAAGAAACAGATATATTAAAAAACATTCAACTTAACAGGTGTTAAAATAAATAAACTAAAACAGCAAGGTGATACCACATTGAAAGAAAAAACAAACCTATTCTCATTTTGTCAAGGTTAGCATAAAATGGGCTGGAGTGGGGGAAAATTACGACAACATTTCAAAAAGGGGATTTCAAAATATATTCTTTGTGCTTTAAAAAAAGTTTTTTTTTGTCTTTTGACCCAATAAATCCACTTTTAGCAATTTATCCCAAGGTAACAATCAAAACCGGGAACACAAGTTAATGTATATAGGATATTCGCTGCAACGTTATTTATAATGACAAAAAAGCAGAAGCGTCCTAAAGGCGCACCACAATCCTGGTACCTGCTTTCCGCTCCATGCACACCAACAAATGCTGGGGGATTGTGGGGGCACTGGGGTGGCTCAGTCGGTCAAGCGTCTGACTCTTGGTTTCGGCTCAGGTCATGATCTCAGGGTTGTGGGCTCGAGCCCCAGGTCGGGCTCCATGCTCAGCAGGGAGTCTGCTTGAGATTCTCTTTCTCTCTCCACTCCCCCCAACTCCTGCTTGCTCTCTCCCTTCCCACAAATAAATAAATCTTTTTTTTTAAAGCCACATCCTTCACTCTTCCTTCTATACACCCTGGGCAATAAGACTTTCGAAGCAATGTCCTTCAAGAAGTGAAGTCTGTTTCTCCATCCCCTGAGTATTGGTGACTTGCTTTGACCAACAGAATATAGTGGAAGCAAAGATGTGCCAGTTCCTGGACTAGACCTTTAGCCTTGTGTGCCTCCACCCTCTTGCTCTTGGAGTCCTGTTGGCACCGTGGCAGTAAGCTCTGGATGGCCCAACCAACAGCCAGCCAACCACCAGACAAGTGGACAAGGTCGTCCTAGATTAGGCAGCCCTTGGCTGACCTGCTAGGTGCCAAGAGATGTATGAACGAGTCCAGCTGAAATCAGCCGAGCCTGGTCCGGATCACAGAACCATCCAGCTGATCTGGATAATGCATAATACATGCATATTGCTTTATGCCACTAAGTTTTTTGGGGGATAGTTGTTATGCAGCAAGAGCTAACTGATACGGAGATGGTGCTGCCTATCAACTCTTCCCACAGCAGGACCCATGCTACTCAAGTGGCCTCCCTCTCCTGCCTATCTGTGTTGTTTAAAATTCTGTATTCCAACCTTTGAGCAAATGCATTCATCTGTCTTTCACATTCTTTTAGGGGCAGGGACTGTGTCTAATTAATTTCCTTCTTTGCTAGGAGAAAATCACAGACCAAGTGCTCAAAAAATGTTTGTGAATGAGCACATTATAAATGTGGTGAGCGACATCATTTAAAAGATGCAGCTACGTCCATTCATTTTAAACTCCATAAGCATGTTTTGAAGAGTTCTCTGTGTGACCAGCCTGGGAACCGGTTTCTGAGAATATGAGGACGTGGCTGTGTTCCCACTGATAATTCCAGTGCGGGCTGGTGAAGGCAATGAGACAGGAAAGTACATGTCTCATTTTTGCTCTCACATCCTATGAGGTGGCGGGGGTAGGAGTGAAGATTATTAATATACAGCTAGTGCCGAATAAATTAAAAAATAAAATTACCAGCTTGCATGTATTAAAGGCACACTCTGCATCATTTCTAAGCATTGTACAGAGAATAAAGAATGTGATTTTTATAACTCAGTGAGGTAAGTTTCTATTACTCTCCCCGTTTTAAAGATGAAGAAATTACGGTCTGAAGACATCTGGTCACCTGGCTGGGTCCTGGCCTCTCCCCTTGGGACCCTAGAGACCCACATGGTTGGCTGCCCTGGCCCAGAAGCTGAGCAGCAAAGGGGCCTCTGCCTAGATGATCCTGGGCTTCTCCTGAGAGTCTGGGCATTCTGGCCAGGAACGAAGCCAGAAGGCAGCTCTGGGCCACCAATGCCTCTTCTCCAGGGGATAAGATTTTCTGCAGGGGTTCTCATTGCTGATGAAAACTACTCAGAAACCCTCTGCCTTCATCCCCAAAGGGGGGCCCACCTGCCCCCCTCTGAAACAAGTGACAGGGAGTCTATTAAGTGCCCTTGAGAGAGATGCGGTTAACATGCGCTTTAAACCCAAATTAGTTCCAAATCAGAGTGATTGTCAGAGGCAAAATGATAAGAAAATCAAAAGCTCTCCTTGCCCCTCCCTAAACAATGTCTCTCTGAATATACTCAAATTCACCAAATGCAAAGTGATGAATGACAGCAAGCTGCTTTTATGTTCAGGGGAAAGACATACACAGCTTCTTATTGAAATTATGAATCAATCTATTATCCAGCAGGCAAATGAACAGCACTAAGAACATTAATTAACTGAGCATATCTGTGACCCAGATGTTTAAAGAGCGAAGCTAAATGCCACCGAGAGTTAGAGGCTCTCCTTTCTGAGGTCTGTGAGCAAAGGATGAGACCGCAGCTACTAGGACCTGCAAAGCCAAGCACCAGCCCCAAGCTGTGCAGGCATTGGGGTGGGCAGGGAGGGTGGGGAGGTCCTACAGGATTTCCATTCTGGGGGAAGGTGCTTTCTCAAGCCAAAAACACATGCATAGGTTCTGCTGGCCTGGCCAAGGGGCCGGGGTCAGGGGAAGGGCACTGTGGTCTGAAAGGATGGTGGGGCTAAAGTTACACCAACAGATGTCACACTGCTTCTCCCCCACAAGGTAGGAGGGTGGTGCGTGCGCAGACCTCATGCCAAGCACATCCTCCTTCTTGTGCCAGTCCTGGATCGCTAGTCTTTGTGGTGTCTTTGGACCACTGTCTGGTCCACCTCCCCAGCTCCCCATCCCTGATATTCCTTAAGGACCTCTGCTTCCTGTCCTCTGCATGTGCAACAGGCTTTCCTGCCTTCAAGGCTTTGCTCCAGCTGATTCCTTTATTGGACTTCTTCTAGAACATTCTAGCTTCAACTTTCCTAGACTTCAGCACAATTCTTTCCATCCCACAGTGTCTTCTGTAACTCTTCCACCCCCCAGCCCCCCACACCTCCTCTCAAGTCTTTGGTGCAACATGATCCATATGCTCTGGTGTCTCACTCCAAGGTGGTGTGGGAGTATCTCATTTCCTCTTGACCATTCTGGGCATCCACTGACTAAGTGATGGATATTTGGGTTTCTCCACTTTTTGGCTATTATGAATTATGCTGCTATGAACATTCATGTATAAGTTTTTGTGTGACATATGTTTTCAATTCTCTTAACTCTGTATCTAGAAGTAGAATTGCTAAGTGTTGGGTCATACGGTAAATCTGTGCTTAAATTTTTGAGGAGTTGCCAAACTGTTGCAAAGCAGCTGCAGAGTTTACAGGCCCACCAGCAATGAGCCAGGGTTCCAATTCATCCACATCCCCATAAACTCTTGTTATTGTGTTTTCCTGTCTTCTTTCTTTCTTTTTAGAAAAATTCTAGCCATTGACTGGCTGTGAAGTGGTATCTCATTGTGGTTTTGATTGGCATTTCCTTCATAACGATGTTGAACATCTTTTTATGTGCTTTTGGCCACTTTTAGATCTTTGGAGAAATGTCAATTCCAATCTTTTTCCCATTTTTCAATTGGGCAAATTGTCTTTTTTATTGTTGAGTTGTAAGAGTTCTTTATATATTCTGGATGCTAGACCTTTTCAGATACATGTATGAATGGAGGTATTTTCTCCCATTCTGTGGATTGTTCTTTCACTTTCTTTTTTGTTTTGTTTTGTTTTGTTTTTTCACTTTATTGAGAGTATCCTTTGAAGCACAAAAGTTTTTGATTTTGATGAAATTCAACTTATCAATTTTTTCTTTGATTACTTATGCTTTTGATGTCATATCTAAGAAACCACTGCCAAATCCAAGGTCATGAAGATTTACCCATATGTCTTCTAAGAATTTTATAGTTTGAGCCCTTACATTTAGATCTTTGATCCATTTTGAGTTAATTTTTATATATGATGTAAGGTATGGGTCTAAATTCCTTTTTTTCTAATGTGGACATTTGCTGTTCCAAGATTGTTTGTTGAAAAGACTTTTTCCCTATTGAACTGTCTTTTCATCTTTGTTAAAAATTAATTGACTGTAAATGTGGGACTTATTTCTGGAATCTGAATTCTATTCCATCGACCCATGTGCCTAACCTTCTGAGAGCACTACAATGTCTTGATTAGTACAGCTTTGTAGTAAGTTTAGGAATTGGAAGTGTGAGTCTTCTTTGTTTTTTTTCAGTGTCCTTCTGGCTACTCTGGGTCCCTTGCATTTTCATATGAATTTTAGGATTATCTTTTCCATTTCTGCAAAAAAAGGCAGTTGGAATTTTGGTAGGTACTGCATTGAATCTATAGATCAACTCAGGGAGGACTGCCATTAACAGCAGTGAGTCTTCTGATCAAGGAACATAGGATGTATTTTTTTTATTTAGGTCTTTCATTTGTTTCAACAATGTTTTGTAGTTTTCAGTCTATGAGTCGTTCTCCCCCACAGGGGAAGTGTATACTTCTTTGGTTAAATTTATTCCCAAGTATTTTATCTTTTTTGATTCTACTCCAAATGGTATTGTTTTCTTAATTTCCTTTTCAGAATGTCCATTGGTAGTGCAAGCCGTATCTTTAAGACATTTCTGTGAACCATGAGCTGCCACCCTGGTACCTTATGGTCACTCAGAATAGCAGGCTCTGCAAGTCCCCTTAGTTCCTGCTTCCCCAGGGTCAGGGCCAGGTGCTGACTGCCCGCACCCAAAGCAGACCCATATTCCAATGGTGTCTGGACCTCGCCACAAGTCTCTCATCATTTCATTCGCCTCCTGTGACTCTTTCAGCCAACACCCTTCCCACCCGCAGGAGGGTCTAGATTTTTAAAATGTGCTCTTCATCCTAATCCCTAGCTTGGTGTCCTGGACCCTCACTGCCCTAGGGAATCTTGCCTCCCACTTTGTTGAGAAGGTATCTTCCCTACCCCTCAAAATCTGTCTTCCTTCACATTTGTTCACTTCTTTCAGTTCTGTCTCCTCCTCACTCCATAGATACCTTAAGTCATTATTTCCGCCTTCTCCTTCATTTCTTCCAAGCTACAAACATAACCAGATCTTTATGCCCAGAAATCTCCAGCCACAGATCTCATGACCTCCTTGTTTTGTCCTTGGTTTTCCACTCTCTCTTTCCTTAGTGCTTTGTAGTTTGGCTTCTACCAGCACTCTTCATTGACATTGCTCTCTTGAAGGTCAACAGAATCCATTAATTATCAACTTCAATTGTTTTTTCTTAGTTTTTATATGGGGCAACAATTGTGGGCCAGATACTTTGCAGGGTGCAGGTGAAACCACCTCTTCTCTCTACATCCACTCTCGGGGAGAGCTTGCCATTCTGGGGGCTTTCAGTAGCATCTCTATGCTAACTTGGCTAGTTGTGCCAAATTTCTGTCTCCAAACCAAACTTGATCCTCAATTCCAGATTTGTATATCCAACCCATTGCTGGACATACCACTTGGAGGTCTAATAAGATTTCAGATTTACATGATCAAAACTGAATTCCTCCTCCCCTGTGTTCCCTATCTTCCCCTCCACACTCATCCAACATTGGTTCCATCTTGGTAATGACAACTCCCTCCTTCCAGTTGCTTAGGCCAAGCACTTTGTCTTCATCCTTTACTTGCCTCTTCCTCTGACCTGCCATATTCCCAACCCACTAGCAAACTACATTCAGATTTTACTCCCCTGCTATCTCCTGGTTCCAAGCCACCTTCACCTCTTGACTAGATTAGTACAATGGCCTTCTAATTTGTCTTCCAGCTCCCACCCTTGCCTCCCTTGGTCTTTTTTTTTTTTAATATGGCGTTCAGAATTCCTTTAAAATATATGATATTGAAATATTATTATATTATTTAAAATTATGTTAATTTAAATTGGAGTCTGGTCATACCATTCCTCTGTTCAACATCCTCCGAATGCTTCCCATTTTACTCAAAAGTCAAATTCTTACAATGGACCACAAGACTCAATGCAATCTAATAATAGCTGCCTGAGCTCAACTTCTACCACTGTGCCCTTTGCTCACTCCACTCTGGCCACACTGGCCTCCTTGTTGGTCTGTGAACAGGCCACACTTGCTCCTGTTCAGAGTCTTCACACTGGCTGTTCTCTCTTGAATGCTCTTTCCCGAATATTCCCCCACCTCTTCCAAGTTTCTGCTTAAATGTCGTCTTGCCATCTTAAAATTTCACGTTCACCACGTACTCCTTATCCCTTTTCTTGCTTTATATCCTTCCAAGCACCTATTATCTCCTTATAGACTATATCTTCTCCTTATTTATAGAGCTTGTTGTCTGGCTCCATCTGCTAGAATGTGAGAGGCATGAGGCAGAAGTTTTGTCTGTCTGTTTTTGTTCATGGTTCTATCCCTACCTCTTAGAAGGATGCCTGGAACATAGTAGGTGCTTGATATGGTGCTGACATCATGAGTACTTGCCTTCAAGGAGCTCACAGCTTACTTAGGGAGGAAGGCAAATAAAGAGGCGAGGACAACAAAGTGTGAAATAATGTGATGAAATATACTAAGTGTGTTCTTTGAGTCAGAGCAGAAGAGGCCCCGATCCAGAAAAGGGAGGTCAGAGAAGGCTTCCAAGAAGTGGGGGCATTTGAGTGAAGCCTTGATGGAGTCAGCCAACCAAGTGAGGAGAGAATGACAGATCAGATCTGACACAGGGAGCACCTGTCCAAAGGCCTAGAGACCAGAGAAAATGTGGTGTTTTGGAGGATCTGAGCATCGTTCACCATGATGGAATGTAATGGCTGTGATGGAGCAGAAGTGGGGAGGAGGGGTATAGTGCAGATGAGATTGAACTACGTGGACACATCATGCTCAGGAATTGGGGCCTTTTTCACGAGGAGCCACCTGACTTGTAGGATGACCACACTGGCTGCTGAATGGACGATGAGCTGCAATGGGACATGATAAAGGTCTCAATTCAAGTGGTCGCACTGAAAGAGGAGAGAAGATGACAGATGAGAGAGGTGCATCCAAGCTAAGAAAGATTCTATCATCCTGGTGAGTTAAATCTTTTATTGTCATGAAATGAAACACTTCATTTTTAATAATCCATTTTGTGTGGAAGGCACTTGGTTTAATATTAATGTAGTTACCCTGGCATTCTGCTCTTTAGAATTTGCCTGCTTTTACTTTCAACATTTCTCTTTCCTTATGTTTTAGATGTGTCTCTTGGAAACAGGATACAACTGGATTTAAAAAAATTTAGGGTGACAATCTATGTTTTTTAGCCAAAATGTTTAGTCCATTTGTTTTTGTTGTACTTAACGATATATATGGACTTATTTCTATTTTCTTTCTTTGTGCTTTCTGTGTGTCCAGCCTTCTCTGTTTCCTTTTTCTCCTTTATTTGCCTTAGTTTGGTTTGATTTTTTTTTTTTTTGAATATTATCATATTTCATTGTTCTCCTCTACAGATTTGGAAATTCTATTTCATTTCTATTATTTTACTGTTCACTCCTGAAATTTAACAGTTAGCAATTTAGCAGATTATTCAATATCCCAATGTCTACTTCACTCAGTAAAATTCAAGGACATTAGGACACTAAATCTGATCACCTTCTTTTCACTGTTCAGCCTTTGGTTATATTACCCTGCCCCAAATTAGACATTATTCTTATTATGTAAGAAACATGTCTTTGGATTTACTTATATGTTTATACATTTCTTTGTTTATAATTCATTCTTTCCTCAAGACATTCTTCTGGGGTTATTTTCCTTCCTCTTGAAGTATATTCTTTAGAAGTTCCTTGGTGATTATCTGTCATGGTAAACCCTCCCAGATTCTGTTTATCTGAAAATTTCTTAGGGTGATTTGTTATGCAGCAAAAGCTAACAGATATAACTGCTTCTTGTGCATCTAGAAAGAGTTTAAAATGGTATTTGTTGTAGTTGATCTAGAATCTAGCTATGCAATAGGGGGAAGACCCTTCAAAGTATCTAATCTGCTCTGTTGTTGGAAGCTGTCTCCTCACCTTCTCTCCATATGCTCACTCACAAAATTATGGCCAAGCCACTGTCTGTGGAATTTGTCACGTTGGTACAATGTTGCCTAGGCAATCTTGGTAACAGCAGGAAAAGCATGGGTTCACACATCACGTGCTCCACTGAAGAGCCAATAGGTGATGCTTCCTCCTCTGAGCTGATAACTGCTTAAAACTTGTTGACTCTCACTTCTCCAGTTATGGCCAACTGACAACCAGTTCCTTATTATACACCCATACTCCTGATCTCTTCACAGGCTCTAGGTTTGCAAACTTGGGTCACCTTCTCCCCTCTCTCTCCCCCATCCACAAAGCTACAAGTCTTCTAATTCCTGCTTCCATATGCCTCTCTCATATATTTCCTCCTAATCTCCCAGGTGAACTGCTACAGGAGCTTTGTAACTGGTCTTCCCACCTCCAGGCCTTTCCAGTTTCCATCTATCCTTCCCAATCCTGCAGGTTCAAATCATATCATTCCCTGCTTCAACCTTCATTTGCTCCAATACCCCCTGATTTAAGAATAAACTTATTTTTTAAATCATGATCTTCTACTATAGGTCCCCAAATTTAACTCTTGGTTTCTGATAGATGACTTGAGGTCTCTCAAAACCAGCCAGCCGTCTTCCCAGTGTAGAATACATCCCCACCCTACTCCTACCCTAGGTTACACAAAGCTCCCACCCAGATGTGATCTCTTTCAACTTACATACTTGTGTATTCTGTGACTTTCCTTGCTATAGGTTTTTTGTCGTTGTTGTTGTTGTTGCTGTTGTTTTAGGACAGTAGCATCCTACTCATTTTTATATAGCATAAGGAGTAAGAAAGTATCTTGCAAAAAGCAAATACTCTATAAATGCCTTTTGAATTGAATGGGATTATTCTAGGTTTGGCTGCTGGGCCCAAGAGGAGAAATGAATGTCATTATCCACAACCCTAATGCATTAGGAAAAAAAGAGCTCAAATACAATTAATTCTCATTTAGCAGAAAAGAAGAATTTTCTATTTGAGATGATCTAAGAGGCACACACAACTATTAACCCACATTTAACAGCCTTGAGGGAAAACTAAAATATGCAGGTTATAGCCAAATAAACAAAAACCAGCCAAATGATTGTGGAATGACTCTGGGACACAGCAAAATCCATCAAATTGTCAATAAAAACATGGCTTGCAATTGCTTTCGTATTAAGGGTCTTTCTCATCACTTCAGAATCAGGCTTAGTCAGAAAACCACTGCTAAATGAAAAAATGCATTTTACCCTGTTTTACTCAGGACACAGAGAGATGGGAGTTCCATTGATTTGAACCTGCTTTGGGTGAATTTATTTGTTTGCTGCTTGGCTGAAGGAGTGATTTCTGGTGATTACACATGCATATGTATATTCTTAACAACAAATAGACTTTCACTGTCCAGAGCACGCCTGATCCCAAACAATACAGGACAAAAAATGTCTCCAATTTTATCTCAAAGTGGACACATGGTGGCTGCCTCGGAGCTGGGAGTGGAGAAAGGGGCTGCCTGGGGCAGGAGGAATCTTTGAGGGAAATGGAAATGTATATTTTGATTGGGGAGGAAGATCTGCAGGCATGTACCCTGTCAAAACTCAACATATGGTACAGTTAAATAGATGCTGTTTGTTGTACTGACCTTATACTTCAATAAAATTGATTTAAAAATATATCTAGAAGCTTAGAAGGTAGGCTATAGAATCAAATACGTATTTTGCAGAGAGAGCCAGTTCCTAGGGGACTGGATGTTTCCAAGGGCCTCCCTCCTCAGTCTTCTCCCTTCCACCATTATGACTCATCATGCTGGATAAAAGCATTATATTTCCAGAAAATGCACTGCTACTGAGAATGAATGGGGAAACATATTTATGACACAAAGCCTTGGGTTGATTATTCTGCACAGACAGTTGAAGAGTGGGTGGATTCAGGGCATTGCCAGTGGAGGTGGGGTGATGGCAGGGTCTGGCCCACATAACTCTGTGGAGAGAGCTGGGAGCCTCTTGGGGAGGGGCCCTTGGAGTGTGGGCAGCACCAGGATGAGGGTCAGAAGAGCGAAGTGGGAGAGGGGGTGGTGAGCAGGATAGTCCACTCCAGTTCCCAGGGATCAGGAGCAAATTCCTAAGCATGCCTTCAAAGTTCACCCGGACTGCTAAACTGGTTAGAGGAGCAAAGATTCTATTTTTCAATAAAGAGATGCATTTCCTCCTTTTCTCCACATGTGAAACAGGAAGGTAGGACTGTATCGGGTATAGCGTGGAAATGCTGGCAAACACTTGGCTCCCTTTTTAGCAAGATCTTAATTAAATCTGTCTCACCTTCTCATTTTTGCCAATTGAAACAGTGTTCCTGGCTTTGTGCTGTGTCATCAAAGAGGTGGTCTATTATACGGTTAAAGACTTGGACACTGGAGCCTGTTTAAGAAATCCAAGCTTTGCCACTTAATAGTTTTATGACCCTGGGCCAGTTGCTTAAGCACTATGGGACTCTGTTTCCTCATTTTCAAATTGGGGATAATTTTACAATTTACTTCATAGGGTAGTTACGGAATTCGAAAAATGAGTGAGAAGAGGACATGGCGCATAGTAAGCCCCGTATATTTGTTATTCCTATTTCCCCTGACCTCATACCCCAATTGAGTATTGGGCCTTGTTTCTAATTCACCAGACTTCTTTTCTTCCCGATGGGGCTCCCATGTGGCCTCATGCAGCCAGCATTTCCTGGCCCCAGCTCCTTCCCGGCACTCAACCACTCCAGGCTTCCTGTTCTCTCCCAGAGTCATTTGTCCAAGGGTTGCTGCCTCAAGTGTTGGGCAGCTGAGTACTGACAGGTGGCTTTCTGGCCCATTGGGTTCTCTCGGGCTGGGTCTCTGGGTGACTTTGAGTTGCACCCCTGATCCAAGGAAGGCTGGGTTTGGCCCCTGCTATGCTCCTGCCCTTTTCTTCCCCACCCTCAACTTCATTTCCCTGGTTTGGCCCAGATCTTACGTGCCCTTGTCTAGAGTGGGCCAGATTCCTGGGGGAACTGGACCTTGGGTGGGGCCTTGGGACTCCGCTTTGCATCTCTAAAGCCACCCCTGTGTTCCAGTGATGCCCTCCAGTCCTGAGCTCTCATTGCTTCTCATCTTGGACTCACTGTCCTTCCTTCACACTTCCGCAGTGGAGGTGAGAAGTTTCCTGTTCCTGCCTGTTTCCTGCTCTCCCTGTTTCCTGCTCCTGGCATGTTCCTTGACGAATCCCAGGCACACCACCAGCTAGAGGCCAGCCCTGATCAGCCTCGACCAGTCAGGAACTCAGAGCCTCAGCAGAGGAGTTAGATGTGAGCCCGGTGTTGGTGTTCATGTGTGAGTGTAGACGTGAAGATCTTCTGAAATGGCACCAATCTCTGAGAGTCAGTTCTGGGTTTCTGACATCACTGAAGAGCCATTATATATATATACTCCAAGCCTTGTTCTGGGTCTGTTCATTCATGTAATGTAATTTACCCAATGATAATGACCCTACAAAAGTCAGGGCACTTGCTCTTTTTATCTTCCCACTAGAGAGACTAAATTTTCTTCTCTTGATTCCAGAAGCCAACACTGCGGGCACAGTGGCATCTCCCTCATTTTGTGGACCTGTCCAATTAGATTGGTTCCTGTCATGCTGCCCATCTCCACCATCCCACCTGAGCCCACAAGCATATCCTGAAGCTTGTGCTGGCCTGTGTCCACGGCCACCACATGGATCCAGTCAAAGCATCCAGTGCCTTCCCTGCCAGCAGCTAGCACCCCACTTGTGCATTCTTCATTCGACATCAAACATTCATCGCTTGCCCACCATGTGGCACAGCCTCCTCGATCAGAGAGAGCACTTGCCTGAGATTCCCTGGAAGAACACTCTTCCCTGGAATTTAGGGCCTTCAGCATTGCAAGCTGAGCTAGGTGAGCTAGAAACTGTGGTTCTCAAGACGGTAACCCCAAGGCTGGCAGGTCAGTCGATCTCTGTTTGAGATGAATTCAGAGATTTCTCTCTGAAAAAAGAAACAAGGGGCGCCTGGGTGGCTCAGTTGGTTAAGCGACTGCCTTCGGCTCAGGTCATGATCCTGGAGTCCCGGGATCGAGTCCCGCATCGGGCTCCCTGCTGTCAGCAGGGAGTCTGCTTCTCCCTCTGACCCTCCCCCCTCTCATGTACTCTCTCTCTCTCATTCTCTCTCTCTCAAATAAATAAATAAAATCTTAAAAAAAAAAAAAAAAGAAAAAAGAAACAAAGTCTAAATTTCTGCTCCTATTTACCATAATTTGGCCTGGGGAAAATTCAGTGTTGGTACAGTTATGCACAAATGAAGATGGTAGAAAATCTACTTTCTGAGCATTAATCCTCAGTGTTCTTTAGACTTTCCACTAATATTTTAGAAATATAAGTAACTCCTTTCTGTTTAGTCTTCACTCCCCTTCACTCTGCCCTAAGTGTGCTTAACTCAGACCCTTCTCTGCCTCCCCACCTGGTCTCACCTTCCCTCAAAGTCAAGCTTCCGGAGGGTTCTCGCCACCATGTCTGCACCTCCTCACCTCCGTTTCTCCCCTGCATCCACTCCCATCTGGCTTCCTCTCCATGCTCCATGGAGAATCCTCTCGCCCACGTTTGGTATTGTATCTAACACGCACTGTAGTCTAGCTCGCTGGACCTCTGGGCAGCACCACTGATGGCAGAGCCACACTAGGGTCTGTCCTAGAATCACTGTTCTCTCCCTTGGCCAAAGCCCCATCTGCCTCTGCCACTCTGTCCTCAGCACCTGGTTGGAATGTTCGGCTGCCTGGAGGACATCACTGTGGGGATTCCCAAGGCCCATCCCTTGCCCCGAACTCACGATGCCCCAAACAGAACTCATATCAACTTCTCTCCAAAACCTTTGTCTCCAATCTCAGCAATGGTGCCATTATCTACCCCTGGTTAGCCAGGGACTTGAGTATCACTTCCATCTCTCTCATCGCTCCCATTGACCTCTCCACTAATAATTCCAGCCAACTAGCCCTCTTAGAACGTGTTTAAAAAACCCTTTCAATGTCAAAGCCATTTTAGACTTATAAAAACGTTGCAAATATAGTAAAGCGAGTTCCTGTATATGTGGTACCCAGCTTATCCTAAAGTTAATATCTTACTTACATAATCATAGTGTAATCACCAAATCTAGGGAATTAACATTGGTCCAATCCTATTAACAATCTAGAGACCTCACAGAAATTTTGTCACTTTTCAAACATGTTTTCTCTTCCAGGATTCCACACTGCATTCTGTTGTCATGTCTCCTTACTTAATCTCCTCCTATCTGGGACAGTCTTCCCTTGTTTTTAATGACCTTGACACTTTTGAAGAGTACTGGGCAATTATTTTGTAGAATGTGCCTCAATTCGGGTTTGTTTGATGCTTCCTCATGATGAAGATTGAAGGTATATTTGTACATTTTTAGGAAGAAAAACCACAGGGATGATGCCATGCCCTTCCTGGGGCAGCAGATCAGGGGAGCATGATGTTTCATCACTGGTGATGATAACCTTGAACACTTGGCTAAGGCAGTGTCTTTTGGGCTTCTCAACCATGAAGTTACTATTTTCCCTTGATAAAGGGAGATACTTGGAAACTACGAAAATATCTTACTTTTGATCACTAATTTTAGCACCCATTGTTAGTTCAGGACTTCAGCAAGTATTACTGGCATGACCACCTAGGGGAGATTTTCATTTCCCACATGCCTTCTACATTTACTAAGTGGACTTCTACTGAAAAAATAGTGGTCCCCCTCTCCATTTATTTATGTCAGTATGGACTCATGGATTTAAAAAAAAAATTATGTGACAATCTAATATTCTCACTGTTTATTTTGTTGCTCAAATAGTTCCAGGTTTGGACATTTGGAACTTCTTCAGGGTGGTTCCTGTGTTCTATTGAGAAGACAACAGAATAAGAATAAAAACTTCCTTTTATTCTGACACCACAAGGTTTTCCAGGCTTAACCTCTATTTTTTCCTGCTCCATTGCTGGGATCATCCAAAATCTGGGTGCCAGAGATGTTTAGTGCTACTGGGTTTTATTTTATTTTATTTTATTTTTTTAAAGATTTTATTTATTTATTTGACAGAGAGAAACACAGCGAGAGAGAGAACACAAGCAGGGGGAGTGGGAGAGGGAGAAGCAGGCTTCCCGCAGAGCAGGGAGCCTGACATGGGGCTCGATCCCAGGACCCTGGGATCATGACTTGAGCCGAAGGCAGATGCTTAAGGACTGAGCCACCCAGGTGCCCCATCAATGCTACTGGGTTTTATTGCTTCTAGGCTGTCTCAGAGCTAGGAAATATATGTATGTACACCAATCCATACACACATTTGTTCTTCTTTCTATATTTTCTATAAGTTTATTTCTACATCTCTATTTATATATATATTATATATATGTTATATATATATATTTTTTATTTATACATATAAAATAAATTCATCCTGATCCCTCACATTGCAATCCAACATCCATTCATTCTAGCCATACCTCTTTCCTTATTTATAACCTCTTTCTCCAACAAGAGACCTGGTTCCCAATATCCACACTTTATATACTTACTTGTTCAATCCTAGTATATTCATACAGTAGTTTCAGAATTGTTAATCCAGACTGCTGTAGAAAACAAGCTTACTAGAACGCAGTACTTGCAATGTTTTTTTTTTTTTCCTTTTCCTAGAATCCAGTCAAAATTGTCCAAACTGTTTCAAAGTTACTTAGATTGGTGCTATTCTTCCCTGTCTATCAGTGTAGTTATATTTGTTTAGTTAGGTTACTATTATTTTTTTTTTTTACTGTTTGTATCCCATTGTGGGTCCTCTGATCTCCACATTCTAGTTGAATTTATTATTCTTTCTCAGACATTTGAAATATCACCATGGTTCCGAGAGTCAGAACTTGATATAAAGGTGCACCGAGAGACAAGTGTCACTCCCCTTTTATTCCTTTTATCTGCCCCCAGTTCCACATTCCATCATCCCATTCTCATGCACCTCTAGTAGGTAACCAATCCCATTAGTTTCTGATTTATCCTTCCTGAATCTCTTGTGTAGATGAGCAGATACAGGTATTTATTTTTAAATGGCCATTTGTCTTAAATAAAGGTTAGCATACTATGCATCTTCTTTTGTACTTTGCCTTTTTCACCTAACAATATGCGAAAATCACTCTGTATCAGTACATAGAGATTGCCCATGTTATTTTGTATAGCTACATGCTATCCACTGCTCATTCAACCACTCTCCTATCAATAGGCATTAAACTAGTTTCTAATATTTTGCAATTGTAAATAATGCTGTAATGCACACCATTTTCATATTGTTGGAAATCAGAGTAGACTTCTGGAAATGGATTGCTGGGTCAGAAAATAAGCATATTGTAGCTTTGTTAAGTATTGCCAAACTCCCCTCCAAAAAATGGTACCAATTTGCATTTCTACCAGCAATCTAGGAGATCGGCTATTTCTTCAGAACCTTGATAACAGAGTATATTGTCAAATTTTTTAATTTTTGCAAATATGATAGGTGAGGAAAATGGCTTCTCAGTGTTATTTTGCTTTGAATTTCCCCAATTATGAATGAGTTTGAACATTTTTCATATATTTAAAAGATATATATATACACACACACATATATGTTTTTTTGGTGGGGGGACAACTTGTTTGCTTGTGTCTTTTTCTGATTTTTCTATCAGATTTTTAGTCCTTTGTTCAATTTTTAAGCATCTTTTATACAACAGGAAAATTATCCCTGGTGGCATATGTTATAAATCTTTTCTCCTTGGTTGTCAGGTGTCTTTGACTGTGTTTATGGTATTATATCACCATGCAAGTTTTAAAAAATTTTAATGTAGTCAAATACATCAATCTATTATTGTCTCTGGATTTTGAGTTTTAGTTAAAAGTCCTCCCCTAGATCAGAATTAGAGAGGAATTCACCCATTATTTTTCTAGTATGTGTACAGTTTCATATTTTACATTTGGATTCTTAATTCATTCGGAATTTAAGCTTGTGTACAGTGTCAAGTATGAGTCTAATTTTATCCCTAATCACATTTTAAATTTGTCTACTTCTTACTATCCCAATGGTCACTACTCAAGTTTAGGTGACTGACTTTTGACAAGATAATCATACCAGTGTTATAACTCAAGTTCTTGCCTCTAGCTTAAGACCCCTCCGATCCATTCCTCAAACCAATCCCAAGTGATTGCTTCCTAAATATAAATCAGACCGTACCCCAACCTTCTATTTTAAAAGGCTTTCAATATTTCAATGGCTTCCTATAGGGGCTGGCATAAAGCCCAAGCTCCTTAACATTCCTATAGAGCTATACATTATTTGACTCCTGCCTATTGATCTGGCCTCACCTTTGGTCACTCCTCACCTCATGCTCTGTGTTCCAGCCTCTTTAGTCCTGGAGACTTAGTTTCCCCATCTTTAAAATGGGAACAATAGAAGGCCTCTCAGAAACAATGCAAGAAACAATGAAATTTTATCAACAAGATGTTGTGGAATTCCAGGGAGAAGATGTCTGAGATTCAGATATTTTGGTGTCTTGTAAAGGAGGCAATTAATCAAAAAAATATAAGAATGAAGAACAGCATAAGACTTCAATATATTACATATTCTGAAATATGGTGTTTTGCCCATCAGGAAAACCATATCTGTATTTATTTTGTTGGGTTGGTCTGAAGATTAGATAAATTAGAAAAAAATGTGTCATAAATTGCATAATATTCATCAAGATGAAGCCTACAAAAATCAATTTGACAAGTAAAAAAAAAATCAGGGGTTGGACTCAACCAATCACCAGGCTATTTTATACAATAATATCTTAATTAACTATGAATTCCTAGATGGTAGGAGCCTCCATGTCCCATCTGTCTTTCCAAGTAACTTGCTTTCCAGGCAACATTTCCTTAAAGAACTGAACCAAGCTGGAAGACTAGCTGAATGACAGAAAGCTCATGTGTTCCAGAACCAGAAAACTGGTTCTGTATCACTGGTCCAATCTTCCCCTTGCAAGTTCTATGAAGACTTGAGGTGCTCAAAGTGCCTGAACGTATTCAAGTTTTCACTGATCTTCATTATTGTTTTTTTTTTTTTTAATAGCCTCAGGAAGTAGAACTTTGTAGAAGTAGAACCTAACTGAATCTTTCTTGGAAAACTGAAGCCTTCCCAAGGTCCCATAGTCAGCACCAGGGACATCATTTCTATATGATGTGTGCCATGGACTTTGTCTAAGGACTTTGCATGGATTAGCTTGTTTAACTGACACAGTATCTCTATGAGGTATATACTATCATTATATTTACATTACAGAGAAGGGAACTGAAGTACAAGGAACTTGACTGTTTGCCCAAGGTCACAGCTAGTGAACAAGGGAGCTGAGATGTGTTTCACTTATGAGTCAGCCACATACAAAAAGGTACCTCTTAGCATCATCACAGAAGAATTAACTCTGGTCCATGATGTATGTGAAGTGTCCTTTCCTGATTTCTAGTCTCACTAAGATGCAGGGACCAGAGACCTTCAGTTAGCCATGCATGGCTCTGGTTAGCTCCTGGCCCACTTTGGCGGTATATCAGGAGCTTCATCCCAACAGAGAATGCCATGAAAAAGTATCTGGAGTGCTAGGGTGGGACTTTGGCTGACCATATGTCTCTCCACCCCCTCCCCTCCACTGCAGTTGACATTTCCTGTCCTGTGCATGGCCAAACCAACTATTTAAGTGTGGGATATGGAGCCCAAGCTGACGAGAACTCATGTCCTTGTGTACATAGCCTTCCTGCAAGGCTTCTTATGATTCGCCTTCAACCTTTGGCTGGTTGACATTTAAATTTCCATAAAGGGGCGCCAGATTCAGGCCCTGCAGGCAATTCACAGACATGAACCTAGTCTTTTGGGAGCAGGATCAGGCAGTCAAGAGGATTGATAGGAGTCCCTCGAAAGCAGGCCCCGTCACTGACCCTCAACCCCTGTCACTGCAGGAAGAATCTAGGAGGCCATGCAGTGCAGCATTCTCAGGAAAGGGGCTGGCATTGAAACCACATCACAGAGCAATTTGAGGAAGGCCTTCACACCTTTCTAGAACCAGCGTCAGTGAATACATGGCAACCTTGGTGGTCCCCATGTGGGTGGAATTCCAGCAAGTTGTCTCAAACCCGGCACTTTGCACAACCCTTACTTTCTAAGCCAGGCAGGTGGTACAGTGAGAATGGTCTAGAACATTCTGCTACTGACATTTGGCCTTCCTCTGGCCTTCTCTGATGGGAACCCAGCCTTCTGAGGCCCAGACCAATGGCCAGAACTCCACTAGCCCTAAACTCTTTAGGATCTGCCCTTAATTCTGACTGGCCACATTCCAGACCCTCTCCATGTCAAACAAGCAACGTCTTTGCAAATAACCCCTCTACAGGCCCACTGTGCCAAAGAAACACGGAAACTCTCTGAACTAAATGGTCAGGGCGTGAGGCTATTAGTCTAGTGGCCTCCTCTTTCTCTGCTGCAGCTGTTAGCCCTGAGGCACTAAATACCTTTTCAACCAGCAGGTTTCATCGTCCCCTCCCTGTCCTTCAGAAGCAGTGATGTTATTAATTCAGTGATTTGAAAACAACCTAAGAAATCAAAATACTTCCTTGAAAAAAATAAAGGCTAGAAGCAAGCCTCAGAAATGATAATAGTTGTTTTAGGGTGGTGGGATTATGGATGATTTAAATTTTTTTTTCAAAGTCATCACAAAGCTGTTGCATCTTTAGTAGAAAAGGAAGAGATTAGCTAGCAGTGACTCGCTTTGAATTTAACAGCTCTGGGCAAGGTAGAGGTTCAGCTGATAAGGCGTCCACCATCCCACTGTTCAGTCTGAGTTCCTTATTCCAAACCCAACATTAACACAAAGTTTGCCTGGCTCGCTTTTTCTGTCTGGAGAAAACAATCCACCGAACTTCTAAGGAGACATGAAACTTTTAACTAAGAATCTCTACTGGAAAACAATTTATGACTATGATTCTGATTTTTTGGAGAGAATAGTCCATCACCCCATTCTGGCAAGAGAGCAATACAGTAATTCCTCCTTAACCTGGAGTCCTCCTTAAGCAAGATCAAGTACATGTGCTTTACATTCTGAATGCCACTTAGGAAATCGGGCATTCCTGTTCCCTGTGTGTGGACCACGAGACCTACTTGTCAGGGATAATTAGAAAGAGCGAACTGGGGATTGGAAATAAAACAGGGAAGCAGAGCAGATGGCAGAGGATGAGGCTCGGGTCCCCTGAAGGCTCGGGAAACTGTCAGGAAGTGGAAAGGTAGGAACCCTGCTCCTCGTGAAAGTCTGCAGAGAAGGTGGGCACCAGGGATGCTCACAAAGGCTAGCTGGAGGCAGGGCCCGGGAGGCAGGAACTAACAATCTGGAAATAATAAACTCAGAAGCATTTTGAGGATTTTGAGAGATGAGTCAGAGGAACAATAAAAAAAAGGCGCTTAATATTCCTGCTATCTGCAACGAGACAAAATAAATTTATAAGTGTTGCACTGGAATGCAGGGGGAGGGTTTTAGAAACACTGCATGGGAGATGGGGGCTGGACGTGAGCAGTAAGAGCCTCCGTGGTGTCCCACTCCAGACGTGGCAAACAGCACCAGGGTTTTCTCTCCCGCTTCTCGTCCTCTCTCTTTGGTCTCTGTAGGTTTCCCTAATGTGAAAAGTACCTGCCCTCGCTCCTCCAACCCTATTCTCCCACAAGGTCTCAAGCTCCCCTGCTTTGACCTCATTCTGCTCTCCAGGAATTGAAAGGGATTCCTAGGTCTGCTTCTTACCCAGTAGGAGGCCGTCTCCAGAAAGCCATCTTTCCTTGGGCATTAACTCCAAAGTGCTCTCAACGGCTCCAACCCCTGACTTTGTTTGGAAGCCAAGAGGCTGCTGGATGTCATCACCT
Source organism: Leptonychotes weddellii (assembly GCF_054177405.1). NCBI lineage: Eukaryota > Metazoa > Chordata > Mammalia > Carnivora > Phocidae > Leptonychotes > Leptonychotes weddellii. Next base: position 12,809,945 of record NC_138373.1, on the reverse strand, counting down.
CCTGCATTTTCTGAGTGCCTTCCACATGCTAATAGCTGTGGGAGCCCTGTCACTCCGGTGGGGCACCAGTGTTTTATTGGCACAATGCATCATCGTGACAAGGTGTTTGGATGATGTATCGCTGAAAAGATGAAGCCATCAAAGGATAAGTCCAAGATCAGATTAAATTTAATTACAGGATAAAAGAATTCTCATCTGTCATTCGGGTGATGAATTAACTGAAGCTAAGGAATAGGAGCTTCTCCGAAGAGAAGGGAGAGGAAGAATGAAATGTATTGACAGAAGGACAAACAGAAGAGAGACCTTTGATATGTCCCTGGCGCCCAGCGAATCACATAGGTCCTCCTGGGGAGAGCCTGACACCCCTCTCCATGATACACACCTCCTAGAACGTCCCACCACAGCTAGGAACTGTTTCACACAGCACTCCTTGAATGTCCCAGGACCACCTGCTTGTGCTGACAAGGCATGGGTTGCTGAGAAGCTGTGGTCCTTGGCATGGGGAGGAACCCGCGTCAGAACTGTGGCTGGGTACGTGGTTCCGTGAACACTCTCAGTTAGGTTAGGCCTCAAATTTGGGGGCAGAGGGAGGGATTAACTACGAAGGGGTTCAAGGGAAATTTGGAGGATGGCAGAACCTCTCTAGATCTTGATTGCAGTGGGGTTAACTTGATGGTGTGTGTTTGTTAAAACTTGCAAAACTCTATTAACAAGAATGAATTTACCTTGAAAATGAAAAAAACCCCCAATTATATAAAAGCTGAAATAGTATGATAAATTAAAAATAGAATTAGGTTGGGGGCGCCTGGGTGGCTCAGTCGGTTAAGCGTCTGCCTTTGGCTTGGGTCATGATCCTGGCGTCCTGGGATGGGGCCCCAAGTCAGGCTTCCTGCTCAGCGGGGAGTCTGCTTCTCCCTCTCCCCTCTGCTTATGCTCTCTCTCTCTCTCAAATAAATAAGTAAAATCTTAAAAAAAAAAAAAAAAAGAATTAGGTTGGGAGAGTAGGCATAGTCTGGGGCAGATGCAGACACCTGACCACTACCTGTAAGTCTAACATGAAGCCTTGCCCCTAATAGGTGCTCAATCGATGGTATTGATTGAAAAAGGAAAACACTCAGAGACAACAATGCAGATCCCCAGGTCCCGTCTTCAGGTAGGTCTGGGGTTGGACTCAGGGATCCGTCAGTACTTGTCATGCATGGCCGGGGGCTCACGGTTCTGGGGACCACACCCGAGATGCTGGGTGCCGAGCCCCGGCCCCACATCCTGGCACCCAGGGCTCTCAACACTCGGACCCTACTGGCTGGCCTGAGCCACTTGCCTCTGCCAACTGTGTCACTGTCCCTCCAACACGCTGTTCACTGCCACCCCCACGACCTCCACGCCTTCGCTCTTACGTCTTGCCTAGCGCTGTGTCCATGCTTGCTTCAAGTCCTTCCACCAGGCCTTGCTGTGGGCTAGCGAACATATGGGGGCTCCAGCGAGGGACATAGGCTCCCCACAATGCACCAGATGTCACAGCCCAGAATTCATGTCCAGGAGTCACGGGACTTTCGTTTAAAAAGTATCATGGCACTACCTGCATCTCATTATCCGCACTGGGGGAGGGTCGCTACCCACCTGAGAGGATGGAACGCGTTACCAAAACCAGAACGCCACGGACCGCTCCAGCTCCGGGAGCCGCCTGCCGCTCCCCCAGTGGGGTGGGGGAGCCTCGGCTCTCCTGAGACAAGACCCCCGTTCTAAATGAGCTCAAGCTGGCCTCAAAGGCTGTTGCCGCATCTCTGACTTCCTATTTTTAAATAAAACTTAGGCTCAAAAAAGAAAAGGGTACGTGTCTCATCCAAATTAGTAACCAGGCAAGGGCAAGGCTGGTCACCGGCTCGCCGACAGACACTTGCGAGCGAGCGGGCTCAACGCGGGGCGACGAACCGTTTCCATTTTGTTGACAAACACATGTTGCAAGACAGGAAATTATCCTCCTTGGTGCTTATTTTATCTCCGTTTAATTGCTGTTTGATAATAAATTACAACAGAGAGTCCATTAATTAAGCTAACAATGTCCGTGGAACACCAACTCCTTCTTCTGGGAGTTGCCTTGTTAACGGGAGCTTTGATTCAGTCTCTGTTTGCCCACAGCACTTTCCGAAGCGGTTCACAAAGATGCCAAAGCACGTGACTGGGGTGGGGTGGGGGGGCTCACTCCTAGCGCGGAGGGAGCGGCTCTGGAAGGGGGGCTGGAAACCTTGATGAGCCAGGGTGGGGGGCAGCCTAGCAGCTGCAGAGAGGTACCAAGGGTGCCTTCTTAATTCAGAACATGTGGTAGAATAGAAAACAACATTAGACTTACTTAAAAAAAAATCAGCTGATGGGAAACAACCAGGGCCCACTCATAGGTATTCATCCCAGAGCTGGGGGGGAGCAGTGAGCCGCCTAATTTGGTTTGCCATTCCATCATCAACTAAATGGCAGGAGCATTCATCTGGAAAAGCTCTGCATGCAGGTGGACCCGCTGAAAGATGAATTCATTACTTCCCACCAAAGGCGCTGGTCGTCGGCTGTGTAAGCCACAGAGGAGGGAAGAGCCTGCTGGCTGGCTCCGGTGTGGACAGGGAGCTGACAGGTGGCCATCTGCAGGCTGGATCTGTTTAGCAGGTGACCGGTGCGACTCTGAGGCAGGGGACACCAGACCAGTGAAGGCTCTGGACAGAAGGGTGAGGAAGGCCAAGTTCATAGGGGTCTGTCCCGGAGCTGGGAGCATCACAAGGACATTAGTGGGCGTTCTGAGTGGCCGGGACAAAAGGAAAGGGCAGAGGGCCCTGGGGGAGATGTCACGGGACCACAGAAGGCAGATGGAGCCACTTCAATGTGCTGGTCCTTAGATTCAGCTGAGAATATCCCAAGTGGCTTAGAAAACCTTCCCCGGAATCACCCAGGTAAAAAGCCACTGCTTGGAGCCATATGGGGAAGCCCTCAGATGTCTGAGAGTCATTCTTTAGACCAGCTTTTTTCCCTTTCGCATTCCCAAGGTCAGCTTCACAGGCCAGGTTTTGATTATGAGGATATCTAAATGCGCTGGTGTCTATGACGCCACGGTTACTAAGTACTTAGTTCAAATGTTACCTATTCAGAGCACTGGACAGAGAAACCTGGGAGTTAAGTATAAGCCACTCCTCGTATCTCCCCGAACAATGATCACAGACCGTGTGCTGGAAAAGCTGGAAAGTCAGCAGGAGCCGAAGGCCAGGATGTCTCCTCAGCCTCCAACCCTCTCTGAACTCCTCCAGGAGTTCAAACTAAGCCCGATCTAAGCATATCATCCTCCCCGTGGTTCTCTAGTGTCAAGTCCCAAACTTCCCAGGCCAGCATCCTGGCATCATCTGGGAACTTGCTGGAAATGCGAAATCTCAGCTCCTACCCCAGGCCCCCCGATTCAGAAGCTCTGGGCCTGGGGCCCAGAAGGTGGTGCTTTCACGAGCCTTCCAGGGGATTCGGCCACACACTGAAGGCAAGGACTAGTGCCTTGGAGCCTGACTGCCTTATCAGGCCTTGGGAGATCCGCCTCTCCATCCCCTTCTGCCTTATCTCTTGGCCGGTCCTTCCCTCTTGCATTGGGCACCAGCCAAACTGGGCCACCTTCTGTCTCCCGACACTCCAGCTATCTTGCTCTTTCCACACTTACTATGCTGTAGATTTTCCTGCCTCTTTACTTGTCTCTTTCCTCAAGTGCAAACCATCTGAGAGCAGGGACTATATCTTATCCGTTGCCACATATACTCATGACCAGCGTCTGAAGCAAGTGATCAAGACAGAACTCGCTGAGTGAATGAATAAATGAATAAAGACACTCTGGGGGCACCTGGGTGGTTCAGTCAGTTAAGTGTCTGCTTTTGCCTCAGGTCATGATCCCAGGATCCTGGGATTGAGCCCTGAGTCAGGCTCCCTGCTCAGCGGGGAGCCTGCTTCTCACTCTCCTCCTTGCTCGTGCTCTCTCACTCTCTCTCTCAAATAAATAAATAAAATCTTCAAAAAAAAAAAAAAAAGACACTCCCTGGATTCTTTAGACCTTTAGACCCTTTAGTGCAAACGTCCCACTTCCCTGCGGAGACCCATCAGGAAGTGGAGCAGGTCTAGGCTTCCCCATCCTTCTCCTGCTCCCCAAGGGCACTTTTGGCCAATTGTGGGTTGTAGGGTTCAGTAAATCATCTTGAAGTACATGGGTTGGGTTTGAATTTAAAGTGCTTTGGTCATGCTGGAGGGCCTGAATTCTAGTCTGCTTTGCTCACCAGCACTGGCCCCCCCGTGCCTCAGTTTCCCCATGCTGCGGGTCTACCTCCCAGAGGGGCTGCAGGGACCAAAGGAGCACAGGATTTGACTCCTTCCACAGTACCTATTATCCACCTTCAGAGGACCTGTCACACACTGAAGGGAGGCTGAGGGCCTGGACCCTCAGAACCACCTGCTGTGATAGCAGAGAATGCAATTCTCTTTCTAGGTATTGGCTTCGTGGGAAGCAAAAGTACCACAACCAAGAAAACCCACGAGCCTTTATGAATGCACGTGTGTGTGTACTCGTGACCGATGAGTGTGGATTTGCCACTGAATGTGTGTGTTCACAGAACATGAGCAAGACCAAGGGTGCTTATGGGGCATTTTGTCCCGTGTCTTCCTCTTACAGATGAGCCAGCTGAGACCCAGAGAGAGAACTGGTAAGTCTGGATTAGGGTCACCTGTTTGGTGCTCCTCTGGGATTGAATTATAAAGGTTTTTCCCATCTGTAGCCGGCCTTTTATTACTATGAGTTGACATAAAAAAATGTTTTAAATTGGGGCACCTGGGTGGCTCAGTTGGTTAAGCGACTGCCTTCGGCTCAGGTCATGATCCTGGAGTCCCTGGATCGAGTCCCGCATCAGGCTCCCTGCTCGGCGGGGAGTCTGCTTCTCCCTCTGACCCTCCCCCCTCTCATGTGCTCTCTCTCATTCTCTCTCTCTCAAATAAATAAATAAAATCTTTTAAAAAAATGTTTTAAATTTTTTATGAATGTCACATCTAATGACATTTTTGGATATGTGTCCTCCCAATCGTAGAGACTTTCGGCTAAGGTCTTTATGCGCATGCACACACGCACACACCTTGGGTTAGCACGAAGTTGCCAAAGGAAATTCATTTACCAGGCTCGGTTTTTACTTTGTTGGTTGGTCGTTCTGCCCTTTTTGGGTTATCTTGTGCATTCTCCCGAGAGACCGGAGAACACGTGTGTTCTCTGAAATGTCACTGCAAGCACGCTCCTCCTACAGAGTCAGCCCTGGGCTCTTGTGCCAGCGCTTACAGACCCAATCATACTTCCTACCCACCTGCTGGCGACCTTTCAGGATGAGCGTGTCGAGCATGTTCTCATGAGGAAATCGGCTATTTCTTCAGGCATATTTGATTATAACTGCAATGTATGCACAGGTACACTCGCCTATTTGCAAATGACTGCAATTTATTCACATTCTCTATTCAGTATGCAATGTGCCCATTGGTCCCCTTAATATCTGTGCCAGTGCAAACACTCATGAATCTTTCCCCAAGTGTTATATGGAAACAACCAGAAAGCCCCCCACCTTCTTAACATTTCAGAACACGTAATAGCTACAAATAGGGGACAGCAGACGTCACTGCAAGTCCCACGAATCCCTGGTGCTTTTACTCCCCTCCTGGTCAGAGATGGGCTCCTACCTGGGGCCCCCAGCCATGGCACGGGTACAGTATTGCTGTGTGGTTCTCCAGTGGCCCCTGGTCCAAGCAGACGTCTTTCGCCTTGTTGTTTCGAAGCTGCGGAAATAGGCAAGATACCCCCATCAGAGCTCATGGGCTGGAACTTCTGCTACCCAACCCTTGTCCCACCATGCCTTGGCCCCAACTTCTCAATGCAAAGGCCACATGACCCCCCCAATGTAAGGACCAAGGCTCAAATTTGTGAGGTGATCATTTTCGCAAGAAAGACCAAGTCCTTCAATGGATGGTGTGGGCACCAGCCCTCTGCCTGGGACACCTCCAGCCTCTGCTTACACACAGCTACCCCATCCCCAGCACAAAAGAGGGGCTCACGGAATGTTTGGACATAGGTACACACTAGTTACCCACTGGTTATCCAAAGTGGGCCTCGACACCAATGTGGGTTTTAATCACCCCGGGAATCATAGGTCAGCTTCTGAAGTCATTACTGACACGGAGGCATCAAAAACAATAATCCGAAAAGCAAACGAAAACCTTGCCATCATGAAAAGCCTTGGTAACATTTATTTATATATTCCAAAAATACTTACTGACTGGCCTACACTGTGCCAGGCACCATCCTAAGTGTTTGGAATGCATCTGTGGAGGAATAGCCCAAAGTCCCCAAGACAAAACCCCTGAACCCAGCGAGGCACATCTCTTTGGGAACATGGAAGAATTTGTCTAACTGGAACCTCCAGGGGCTCTGTGATTCTGCTTTGGTGTCCATCACACCCACCATGCTGCAATCTCAACCAGTGGGAAAATGCCAATGCTGTTGGTCTTATCCATATATACTCAGCCCTCTCCAGGTTCTGTTCACTATGGAAACTAAACTAATCAGGGATAAATCATGAAGAGAGGCGAGGGGCACTTTCCTTTGGTGTGCTCAAGTTTTGTCTAGGTTCCGACAACTGAGCAGAGTTTTAATGCCTGTTTTTTTTAAAGATTATAAAAATAATACCATCTTACTGAGATATCTTGAAAAATGCAGAAGTAACAATTGTTCACAATCCTTTCCCACAATCAGTTAATTTTTCCCAATTTTGAGACAATTTAGTTTTGTTCACTTTTGACGGTAATGAGAAACTTTGCATGTAAAGCTTTGTTCCCATTTCAGGTTTTCTCAAGAAAATAATCTGAGAGGGGCACCTGGGTGGCTCAGTTGGTTAAGTGTCTGCCTTCGGCTCAGGTCATGATCCCGGGGTCCTGGGATGGAGCCCCACGTTGGGCTCCCTGCTCAACAGGGAGTCTGCCTCTCCCTCTCCCTCTAACCCTCCTCCCTGCTCTCGTTTGCTCTTTCTTTCTCTCTCAAATGAATAAATAAAAAAATCTTTAAAAAAAATCTGAGAACTGGGATTACAGTAGCAAAAAGTATGGATCCCTTAACGTTCTTAAAATACGCTGTCTGATTCCTTTCTGGAAACTTTGAACTAATTTCTATTCCCATCCATAAGATATGTAAATAACTTACGAGTCCTGAGTTTCACCATTTAAAAACATTGTGTTGGTCAAAGTACACAAACTTCCAAACCTAGATTTTGGGGAACCTAATGTACAGTATGGTGATTATAGCCAATATTACATACTCAAATTGCTAAGTGGATAGATCATCTTAAATGTTCTTACCACAAAAAAGAGATGGTAATTATGGGATGGAATGGAGGTGTTAGCTAACTCTATGGCAGTAATCACTTTGTAATATGGAACTGTATCAAACCAACACGTTGAACACTTTAAGCTTATAAAACGTTATATGTCAATTATATCTCAATAAAGCTGGAGGAGAAAAAATAAAGAAAGCTGCTCGGAAGAAAAATTCTAAAGAAAGTGGTGGAGTATCGTTTTTAACCCAAGTTTCCAAAAATTTGTGCAGAGGGGTAGAAGTGATGAATCAGACATGTTGCACAACGAGTCCCAAGCAAGTGATCTCCAAGGAACTGTAAAGCCACCTTAGGAGCCCCGCACCATATTTTAGTTCTTTCTTAGATGCTTTGAGGAAATGCTCATTGTTGATGCTTTCAATGATGTAAAGGATAAATTACATGGAAAAATTCAAACAACTTTTGAGTCAAAAAGTAATTGAGGCGAGTTAAGATGTTGAAAGCAATGAAATCTTAGAAATACCTCTACCAATGTACTTTGCTTATATTTCCTTTTTATGTCTGTACAACAGCAACATGATAAAATGTGCCTAATGAAGCCCAATGAAGCTTTTAAAATAAGTATAAAATAAAAATTACAGGTAATAAAAAATATTGTGTTGAGAGGTGAAGAAACACATCTTGCTTTTATGAATTTACAACTAATAGTAAATTGGAATGTTTCATGTTTAGCAATTATTTCCCTTTTTAAGAATTATCTGTTTATTTCCCCATTGGGATCTCAAGTGGTTTTACTGTAGATTTATAAGAGCTCTTTATATATTAAGGACATTGTTTTTATGGCATATTCGTTCCATATAATGATTTCAGAATGCCGGGCTTTTAAATTTTGTTTCTAATGTTTATGCAAATAGATCTATTATTCAGGAACTTAATATTTATGGCGGGCCTGCTACATGCCTGGGACTGTGCTAAGTTTAAGGAACGCAGAGATAAACAAAACAGTCCCTGCCCTGAAATAGTCCATGGTCTGGAGAGTTAGACAAAAGGAGAGCTAGTACGATACTGAGTTTGCCAGGACAGCAAGGAGAGCATCCTCACCCCATCTGCAGGTTCAGACACTAAGAAGAGGGACTTGTAAGCCAAGGGTAAGTGGAAATATTGCTGGAAATGTTCTAGTTTTTACCCAGGTAGTTTTTTGCTTTATATTATTATGCTACACATGTATGCTTTATGCATATGTGTATTGTCTTTCACATAAATAACAGTAAAAGAAAAAAAGATGAATAAAACCAAACTAGGGGTCTTCAGGCCACAAGGACAATATGAGTCAAACATGGAATGTGAGCAAAAGGTTTGGGGGTGAATGTTTTTGTGCACACCGAGTTGCTTTTACATGTGGAAAAGCGATTATCTCATACATGGGAGAGTCAAGATATCAAGTATCCACATTTTATTTTAATTATTTTATTATTTTAATATTTTTTACTATTTTAATAGAGTCCAGCTAATAGAGGTAAATAAACATTTAAAAATCAAGGGAAACAAAAAACAAATGATCCAGTTAAAAAATGGGTAGAAGACACAAATAGACATTTTTCCAAAGAAGCCATCCAGATGGCCAGCAGACACATGAAAAGATGCTCAATATCACTCATCATCAGGGAACTACAAATCAAAGCTATGAGATATCACCTCATACCCATCAGAATGGCTAAAATGAACAACACAAGAAGCAACAAGTGTTAGTGAAGATGCAGAGAAAGGGGAGCCCTCCTGCATTGCTGGTGGGAATGCAAACTGGTGCAGCGACCCTGGAGAACAGTTTGGAGGTTCCTCAAAAAGTTAAAAAATAGAACTACCCTATGACCCAGCAATTGCACTACTAGGTATTTACCCAAAGACACAAAAATACAGATTCAAAGGGGTACATGCACCCCGATGTTTACAGCATCATCATCAGCAATAACCACACTGTGGGAGCAGTCCAAGTGTCCATCGACTGATGAATGGATAAAGAAGATGTGGTATTTACTCAGCCATCAAAAAGAACAAAATCTTGCCATTTGCAAAGACATGGATGGAGCTGGAGTGTATTATGTTAAGTGAAATAAGTCAGTCAGAGAAAGAAAAATACCATATGATTTCACTCATATGTGGAATTTAAGAAACAAAACAGATGAACATAGGGGAGGGGGGAAAAGAGAGAGGCAGATTTAACGATAGAGATTTAACGATAAGAGATTTAACGATAGAGAACAAACTGAGGGTTGATGGTGATGGGTATTAAGGAGGGCACTTGTTATGATGAGCACTGGGTGTTGTATGTAAGTGATGAATCACTGAATTCTATTCCTGAAACCAATATTGCACTGTATGTTTAACTAGAATTTAAATAAAAACTCGAAGAAAAAAAAATCAAGGGAAAATGACTTCCTATCTAAGTGGGTGTAGGCACCATCACTGTTGTGTGAGGCAGAAACACTGGGACTGACACCTGCTCAAAGGTTCCTGCCTAGCTTTGCCACTGTGCTGGGGTCTGCGTGTGGCACAAAGAACGAGTCGCATTATAAGCATTAAAATATAATTGTCTAAAGAATCGTAAATTTTGTCACTGAAATGAATTTAACTGAAAAGCTATTCTGAAAGGTATGAAATGTAAATAAAGTAAAATAATGTTTGCATCTAAAATCCCAGTTAATGTTAACAAAGACTGAGAAGTCGATGAAGCAGTCAGGAGAAAGTGTGTTAATGTTCTCGTATTAATACCACTTGACCCTTCATTATGGAGACTCAGAGATGAATTTTTTAAAAAAACATTAGTGCAATTGCTGGATCGTAGGGTAGATCTATTTTTAGTTTTTTGAGGAACCTCCAAACTGTCCTCCACAGTGGCTGAACCAGCTTGCATTCCCGCCAACAGCATAAGAGGGCTCCTCAACTTCGCCAACACCTGTTGTTTCTTGTGTTGTTGATTTTAGCCATTCTGATGGGTGTGAGGTGATAGCTCATTGTAGTTTTGATCTGTATTTCCCTGATGATGACTGATGGTGAGCATCTTTGCATTACTAGGTATTTACCGAATGAATACAAAAATACAAATTCAAAGGGATACATGCACCCTGATATTTATAGCAGTATTATCTAAATAGCCAAATTATGGAAACAGCCCAAGTGTCTATTGACTGATGAATGGATCAAGAAGATGTGGTATATAGGGCGCCTGGGTGGCTCAGTTGGTTAAGCGACTGCCTTCGGCTCAGGTCATGATCCTGGAGTCCCGGGATGGAGTCCCGCATCGGGCTCCCTGCTCGGCGGGGAGTCTGCTTCTCCCTCTGACCCTTCCCACTCTCATGTGCTCTCTCTCTCTCTCTCATTCTCTCTCTCAAATAAATAAATAAATAATCTTTAAAAAAAAAAAAGAAGATGTGGTATATATACAATGAAATATTATTCATCCACAAAAAGGAATGAAATCTTGCCATTTGCAATGATGTGTATGGAGCTAGAGAGTATAATGCTGAGCAAAATCAGTCAGTCAGAGAAAGACAAATACCAGATGATTTCACTCATATGTGGAATTTAAGAAACAAAACAAATGAGCATAGAGGAAAAAAAGAGAGAGAGGCAAACCAAGAAACAGACTATAGAGAACAAACTGATGGTTACTGGAGGAGAGAGGGGTGGGGGGAGGGGTGAAATAGGTGACTGGGGTTAAGGAGCCCATTTGTCATGATGAACACCCGGGATTGTATGGAAGTGTTGAATCACTGAATTGTGCACCTGAAACTAATATTACATTGTATGCTAACTGTGATTTAAATAAAAACCTAACAAAAAAACATTAGAGGTTACCATAATGCAATTAAGAACAAGACATACACAATTCACATGACTAGAAAGATTTTTTAAAGCCAAAAAACAAGCAAGCTAAAAACTTGGGAAAGAGCAAGGAACATTAAACCCAGAAATATTCATTGGCCTGGGGAAAGACTCTCAAACAGAATTGTACATGAAAAACGAAGGACATAAATTGCAAATATAGTACGATATTCACTCTGCCTTCCTTTTTCCCACTGCTCGGGGGCCTGGTGTGGTGAAAAGAACCAGTAGGAGTGAGTGTTAGAAATAAAGTTGTCCAAATGATGGCAAATTTTGTTACCAAACTGAATTTGACTAGTTTGATTTCTTTAATGTTGTAGTCCATATGAAATCTATTTTAGCATATGGAACTCAGCAAGCAGAGAAGGAGTAATAGAAGCGAATGCCCTAAAATGTTAACATGGATCATATCTGGGAATTGGGATTTGGAATAAGTTTTGTTTCATCTTTTTATTTTCTATGGAGTGTGTGCATTGAATTTATTACTTAAAAAAGAGAGCGAGATTTGCAAAAACAAAAGTCTTCTCCCCTCCAAAAATCAGACCGTGATCTCTATATTGACTCCATGGCCACCCCATTGTTCAGCTCCAGAGATGTCATTTATGCTGTCCTTCATGTGAATGGCAGGCCCTGGAGCTGTTCAGTGCACAGCCTGTGGAACTGTTCCCTTGCCATCTTCTTGAATTTTCCCATTTTTATTCTTTGTTTTTTAATACTATTTTTTCTAATTATAATATTATCATATAAACATCAGCAATAATTGGGAAAGCATAACAAAGTACCACCAGAAAGACTGCCTGTCTCACTGCCAGAGGTAACTACAACCAGCAACTCCACTTCCCCATTGCTATTTTCCTACTTGCTTCCAATTTAAAATAGTAGCCAATCCAATTTTATAATCCTTTTTTTTTTTTTAAGAGCGAGAGAGTGTGTGCATGTATGTGCTCGCACAGGTGGGGGAGGGCAGAGGGAGAGGGTGAGAAAGAATCTCATGCAGGTTCCAAGCCCAGTGCAGAGCCCTAAACAGGGCTTGATCTCACAACCCTGAGATCATGACCTGAGTAGAAATCAAGAGTTGGATGCTGAACCGACTAAACCACCCAGGCTTTTTGCTTCTTAAGAATTATATCAGGGCCGCCTGGGTGGCTCAGTCAGTCAAGCTTCTGCATTCGGCTCAGGTCATGATCCAGGGGTCCTGGGATCAAGCCCTGCATCAGGCTCCCTGCTTAGTGGGGAGCCTGCTTCTCCCTCTTCCTCTGCCTGCCGCTCCCCCTGCTTGTGCTCTCTCTCTCTTCTTCTGTCAAATAAATAAATAAATAAAATCTTAAAAAAAATTATATCAACATTTTTCTCAAGTCATTAAAGTTTTGTACACATCTTTTGAAATGGCTGCAAAATACTTCAAACTATTAATACGGTATATTTAACTAACCTTCAAGTTAGATTCAAAATTTTTGGTCCAAAAAAAAAAAAAAGTCACTGAGATGAACAATTACTCTCAAATCTTTGTCCTCATTTCAAATTATTTGCTTGGGATAAGAGTGGAGATGAAAGTGTGACTATCATTAAGCCTTTTAATACATGTGGTTCAAATTGCTTTTTAAAAATCTTGTTTCAATTTACACTCTCACCAGAGGATTTGTGGTTTTTCATATAATCAAGATCTTGCTGGCAGAGTGCCAACATATATTCCAAAAGTGAATCTTTGCTTATTTGGTAGAAGAAAAAAAAAACCTACCTCAAGTATTTTACGACATATTTTAATTTCTTTGATGATGAAATCCATGAAAATTTTTCATGTGTTTTCCAACGACTTGTGTTTCCTCTCGTACTTTATTTTTCTTTGGGTATGTTTTATTTTCTTATTTAAATTAATTATTAAAATTTAAATCAATTCACAGAGCTCATGATATATTAATTGTATTATCCATTCATCTACACTATTTATGGCATACATACTTCTAGTTTGACATACTGTTTCTCTATTCAGTTGATGTATAGATTATTTTAATATTTATAAGCTGAGATCCATTATTCATTTCCCTTGCATTTTCTTCCAGGGCTTTCATTCTTAGAAAGCTCTGGCCCTTTCAGAGATCAGATGCACATGCATTTCCGTATGGTTCTATTATGGTTTCTTTTCTTTCATTTAACTCTATAGTTCATCTGAAATACACTTCAGGATATGGTGAGCTGTAAGAATTCAAATTGTTTTCTTCTCCACAGAGCTAGGCAATTCACCCAATCGTCTTATGAATAATCCATTCACTGCCTGTTATTTCTCGAGGACTCCTTTTGTTTGATCTTACTTTGATAACCCAAAAACCCCCAGACCATGCTTTTATTTGGAACAAGAAAAGACAAAGCAATTTGGACCTGTTAGTAGTCACTGCTGGGTACCAGCTACTGTTCTAAATCTTCCCCACAGACCTGTGCAGTGGATTCAGCCTTCACAGGTCCCTAATCTTCACACGTCCCTAATCATTATATAGACTGCCCTCACGCAAGACACATGCTTCCCATTCCAGATTCCGGCTCAGGAGGGACACCTCGCCCACACCCCCCATGGTTTAACTGGCAGCTGACTTACTTCCTATAAAAGGCATCAGGCACAAAGTAGGAAAATACATAGTTATAAAAAAAGGAAACACTCTAAGTCTTAGAGAGCCTTCTTAGCTTCAGGCCGGTTGTCATAGGGCAGCCGCAGGCAGGCCTGGGAAGAAGCCCAAATGCTGCAGCTAGTGGGGTGTCTCCACTGGGTCCAGCACAGCTGTCTGCCTGTGCTCTGGCCTGACTCTATGCCAACGATTCCTCATCTAAACACACAATGCAAGGAAGCAACAAGGCTTATGTACAACCATGTTCTCAGCAGGGGTGCTGATATTTTAAAAATGGAAACAACATAAATGTCTATATTTTTAAGCAAAACACAGCATACACAAAGGTAGCATCATATATAATCATTGTTAATGTTGCAGAAATGACACAGGAAAATATTCTTTGTAGAGCATTAATATTTCAAATTATTATGCATGTGGATACCATGGCTTTAGTAATACATAGATATAGATATGTTTATAAAAAGCATGTATGTGTGAATATTAAAAAATGTGCACACACACATGCAGAGAGTAAAGACCATACATCAAACTGTACATATTATCTAGAAAATCAGAATGCCTACATCCAAGGCTGGCTTCATGACTTACAGGCTGAGACCTTAGGTAATTTATTTACTTCATCTAAGTTTCAGCTTCCCTTTTTTTTTTTTTTAAAATTTTATTATGTTAGTCACCATACAATACATCATTTGTTTTTGATGTGGTGATCCACGATCCATTGTTTTCGTATAACACCCAGTGCTCCATGCAGTACGTGCCCTCCTTTTTTTTTAAAGATTTTTTTTATTTATTTGAGAGAGAGAGAATGAGAGACAGAGAGC
>NC_138373.1:12727839-12794757 GCF_054177405.1 Leptonychotes weddellii | reverse complement strand
ATCTCATTGATAGCATTTTTAAGTTCTGCCAATTCACCTTTCACTTCTGCCCTTAGAGACTCTATGTTGCCATTAGTTGATTTCTCCATTCTAGCCATTGTCTTCACATTTGCTAGCCTGAATTCCATCTCTGACATCTTGGTTATATCTGCATCCATTTGTAAATCTGCAACATAAGTCATAATCTCTGAGTCTTTTCTATTTTGGGGGCTCCTCCTCCTAGTCATTCTGTTGATGGGTGTTTGAGGGAATGTATAGAGTCCAAATTATTGACCAGAACCCAAGCAAGATGCACCTGTTTTCTTGGGACCTTAGGGTTGCTGGCCTCTTGTTTTCCCAGCCTATTTTCTGGGGGAGGGGCCTGCTGCGCTGTTACTCAGGCAACCCTGTTTGGGCGGAGTTGCCCTGACCCCTGTGGCAGGGGATGGGCTCAGTGGGAATCAGTTTTTGGGGCTTTTGTTCTCTGGCGGCTTTCCGCGTCTCTTCCATGAGTCAGAGCAGAAAAGACGGTTTCCAACCCTCTGCCTCAGAGCAGAGAGACCGCAGTCTGTTCTTCAGTGAGCTCTCCAGGCCACATCGTCTCCGTTTCTGTCCGTGCTGCTATAAACTGCAGCGTCCTGGGTTGTGCACCCCTCCGCAGGGCCCCCAGTCCTCGCCTCCAGGTTGGGGCACGTCTCTGCCCTTTGTGCTTCTAAAACCGCCAGCCACTTCCAGTTCGCCAGCTCGACCCTGCCGCTCCGGGTTTCCGCCCCGGGGGCTGCCCTAAAGTCCTTTCCCTGCCGCTACCGGTCTGCGAGTCTGTGCCCGTCCGCAGCATGTGAGGCTGTCACTCACCGAGGGTGTAGGATCCCCACGGCCAGGCACCCTCCCGCTGCTGTTTATCCTCCGATATCTGCCCGAGGAATCAGGGCTCCCAGCTTTGTACCTTGAAACCAACCGCCTGCGATACTCTGTTTGTAGAGATGCAGATCTTCTTACATCTCAGGCTGGTCTCGTGGGTGCTCAGAGTGGTCTGGTAGATATCCAGCTCAATTCCGGGGACCGGTTGAAATAGGGTCCCCTACTCCTCCGCCATCTTTCCCCCCTCCCTAAGTTTCAGCTTCTTGATCAACAAAATGGAAATAATACTTCTACCTCATAAGGAGAGGCTAAAATGAGTTCAAATGTGAAAAGCACTTAGAATAGTGCCTGGCACATCAAAAGCACTCTGCAAGTATTGACTGCTATTCTTATTATTTTCAAAATTTTCTAAAATGCATATTTATGGCATTTGTAGTAAGAGAAAAGTCAATCTGTTGTAATGTTTAGAGAGGTGATGTCATCTCATCCTAGAAAATCTAAGAGCATCTACCCTTCTGTTGGTGACAAGGGGCTCTGACCCCCAGCATGGAGCAATGGACAGCTCCAGTCACTGCCTGTGGTTTTTTTTTTTTTTTTTTAATATTTTATTTATTTGACAGAGAGAGACATAGTGAGAGAGGTAACACAAGCAGGGGGAGTGGGCAAGGGAGAAGCAGTCTTCCTGCGGAGCAGGGAGCCCAATGCGGGGCTCGATCCCAGGACCCTGGGATCGTGACCTAAGCCGAAGGCAGACGCTTAACGACTGAGCCACCCAGGCGCCCCAACTGCCTGTCTTTATGTACAACTTCCTGCTCTATGTCCCACTTACAGGTCCCAGGGAACCTCAAAATCAGAATGTCCCAAGCAGAACTGATCATGTACTCCATACCCTTTGGCAGAACAGGCCACCAGAACCTTTGGTCCACGCCCCCACTGTAACATTTATTATGCTGTCCCCCCACCAGCTGGTGAGAGTCTTGCTTCCCGGTCCTGCACCTCCAAAACCACTCTTGAATGAATGAATGAATGAATGAATGAATGACTCTATTCTCTATTTTCCCCCATCAAAGCAGTCCCCAGCCTAATGCATAGCTATCCAAGCTGAGAGCATGTATGGATGGTCTTAGTTACCTCCCCGTATGCAATGGTGTTATTGTATCTTCTCATTTCTGGGTACACGTGGTCCAGGTACCACTGGAAATTCTTACACTTTAAACTTTTCCTCAAGGCTCTTCTTTCAGAGACATCGCCTATATCAATTCCCGGATTCTGAAAGTAGAGAGAAGCAAGGGGCGTTTGTGACGGGGGAATCCCGGCCAGAGGAGAGGATAGGTGGCCTTTAAAGAAAGCATCAGGGAGAAACCTCAAGTCCTGCACGCTTGCTTAGAAAGTAGGTTTAAGGGGACTCACTTGATCATAGAGCCCCAAGCTAGACCACTGTCCCCTGAGTGCAACTCACAGCCCCCAAAGTCAACTATCCTTGTCACCACACGAAAGGGACCCTGGGACACACAGATATTGACAACCTTTGTACCCAGCTCCATCTCTCCCGCACATCCTCAGCAACTCTCAGAGCCAATTATTAGAGGAATTATTTGATTAAGACAAGGAAATAAATGCCTATAACCACCTCCTGTCTTTCTGCTCCCTACAAGTGTGATTTCCCCCTTTGTTGGCTCTTTGTGAAGTTCATTATACACAGAAGTGAAAATAATTTTCCATGGCAAAGCTTGTAATGATGTTCTAATGAATAATTCACTCTGCTTTTACAGAAATGAACCTGTAATGGGCTGCCGTGTGCTGACAGGGGAAAATAGAGTAGCTGAAATATGACTCCACAGACTCTGCTACAAGATGGCTGTGGTCCAGGAGGGATGGGGTGCCGTCTCTACAATGGCAGGCAGCCAGGCAGCAACTTGGGGGCCAGGGAGAGTTCACATTATTCCATTAAGATTTCTTCTTTCAACAGCCAAATGGTGATTTTAAAGGAAAATCCCCTTAAATGTAAAACTTTTAAGACCCAAAGGCACACCTGGACAGTGATATCTTAACTCTTGGTTTTAACATGCTTAAGCATAATGAAAGAGAATGGCCATTGTCGAAAAGCCCAGGAGGGTACTGCTGGCATCAGGGACCAGAGGTTGTCTGGAGAAAGCACTGGGACAGAGCCAGCAGCCTTGAACTCTTATTGTTACTCTGAGTAACAATGCCATTGTAGGTCACAACTTCTCACCCACAAGCAGGAATGACAATCCCGATTGTGCTGATGTCCACAGGGCTGTGGGGAGAGTCGAATAAAGATGTGAGTTCGCATCCCTGCCCTGCCATATGCTATGGGTAGGACGTTAAGCAAGTCATGTTTAACTTCCCAGAGCTTCAGTTTGCCCATCTGTAAAATGGACTGCACATAGGTCCAGGTCAAGCTAGCATTTATTGATCCCTTAATATTTGCTATGCTCTGTTCTAAGCCTTATATTTATCTTCATGAGAATGAAGAAGTGCTCAAAGTTAACAATCCCTGTTTTACAGATGATGAAACTGAGGCATAGAAAACTCCGTCAGGAGGTTGTTATGGGTGCTAAATGAGATATTGCAAATAAGGAACTTACCAAGCACCAGGGACATAGCAAGGGCTCAGCAAGTGTTACCTATGTTTATATAAATAATCATGTGTAGAATCACTTCTGGCTTAACACCTATAAAGTGTTATACAGCAGTAAGGGACTATCAATGCTTTAGAACATTATTTCAATAGCTGTAACGATATGATAAACATTCTTCACTTTTATCCTCTTCATCTATAATTCTTACACATATTCAACTGTATTTCTGCTGCTCTGGGCTTCAGCCTCCTGAAACGCAGGGGCTGCCAATTCTCAGTGGGAACAATTCCAGGCAACTCTCTCAGGGCATGGCTGAGGGTGCTGGTCAGCCCACTGTGCTACGGACCTAAGTACCTATAATGAGCATTTCAGGACTCAGAACTTAAACTGAGTACTCTAGTACTTAGATTGGGTACCTTAGTGCTTACTACTTAAGCAAGTACTTTAGATTTAGTTTTCCCAATCACCCTAGGAAAGAGGACTTGCTATTATCGCTATTTTTAGGTGAGGAACCTAAGGAACAAAGGCGATAAATGGATTTGTTCAAGATTGCATAACTAGTAAGTGGTAGAGCAGGATTCCAACCAAGCTAGTGTACAGCCACCATGCAATACTCCTGTGGGGCTTCAGTATTCTGGGCAGGATATGGAGGAGACTTGAAGAGTCATGTAAACAGTAGGGGCATATGTCTTGGGGGCAGCTGGAGCTTCAGGGGAGGGCACAAAGTCAGAGCAAATGATGGGGGCCTGTACCAAAACCATTGGTCGAGAATCTCCTGGATACAATGCTTGTTCAGGAGCAGGGCATCCAGATTACTAGAACATGACTGGGATTAACACAACAAGATCCTCTACTCTTTGTAAATGAATTTTGAGCTCCCCACTGCGCCAGTCCCCATGTAAAGTAGGGGTTCTACCACCTGGAGGTCTGTGAAACCCCTCAAAACGCTCTTATAATTTTTGCAAGTGTAAGCATCTTTCTGGGGAGGAACTGTCAACTGATTAAAGGGATCAGTGACCCATCAAACCCAGGACCACTCGTCCAGGGCGATGGGGAAGGCTGCACCCCTTACCTCTAGTGGCAGGTTCCACGCTATGTACACATGAGACTTGTAATCATCCATCCAGACCTCCGCAACCCGGAGGGCGTTCCTCTTGGTGTAGAAACCAATGTTGCTGTTGTAAGGCTTCTTCTTCCGCTCGATGTGGGCCACTCGTGAGCAAGGCAGGACCTCCATGCTGCCCCCGCAGAGCCACACCTGGAGGCACAAGGACTTTATCAGCTGGACGGAGAAATTCTTAGAGGCCACTGACCCTCCCCAAGGCCCCAAGGCAATGGTCAGGAGACTTATCATGAGTGAGAAATACATTCTAATGTATTTCAGGGTTTGTCTGTGACTACAGTGTAGATTAACCTAAACTAGATGAAAGGTGTCAAAGAATTTTTATAGATATAACAGTTTAGGATGTTAAAATAGAGCTCTGGGTAACAGAAGCCCATTAACCTAAGGTACCCCTGGAGATGCACGGGTTTTCTTAAGTTCTCAGTAGTGAACAATTGGCACCCATGGAGGTTTTCTTTTCCACCTGCCGAAGCTATGCCTTACAGACCTAGAACAGAAAATTCAAACTGAAAAACAACCCATCTTTATTCATATCAGCACAAAGTATACAACGGTCTACTTATGCATTGTTAATAGACTCTATTTTGGAGTCCTAAGAGCACAGATGCCCAGCCTTCTGGAAGCATTTGCCCCAGTGTTATCACGTACAGGCATCACTTGCTATTGTTGGAATATTCAGGTGGAAGGCTGAAATGGCAGTTGCCTTGAGGGATGCCAAAGCCCAAGGAAGTGACACTTGCCAGTCTCTGCATGGGCATGGCAGGCATCCAGGCTCAGAAGGCCCTGCTTGCAGGAGAAAGCTGAACTATCCAATTTCTCTCAGTCCCAGGCAGGAAAAATAAAGCATTTCTGATTGTCAAGGACTACTTTGTGGAAATAAACTTCCTGGTCCTGGTGGGGAGAGAGGACACAGAGAGGTTTCAGGGACCTATGCTACTGTCCTGCCATGAGGATCCTGTACATTCTCCATAAATGAAAGTGTGCTGGTGAGCTGACCTAGTCAGCAAAGACAACGTTGCTTGTCCCGACCTGAGATACTTCAAGCCACCTCTACCTTTAGTCTCCCAGATCCCCTCCTCCAGGATACTGGGACCTTCTTGTAAGTTTCCACATGTGTGTGATCTTCTGTTTCTATTTCCCAACTCTGGCTGCACCACAGGGAAATGATACAGATCGAAAATTCTCCCCATAACCATGAATCCTCATCTTCAAGGAGGAGACTGTGAGCTAAGAGATTGGTAGACAGTGGGTGGTCCAGAGTAGTTTGATTTGGGACCTGACAATTAGGTGCCCCCACGGGTTGGCATGGCAGTTGCTGACAGTGGAAGGAAGCCAAGTCAGGGAGGCAAATATGGCTAAAGGCCTATGGGGTATAGGGGTAAGAGACCTTACAGGGCAAAACACGGTGGCTGAATTTCCAGGGGTGGGCAATATGCAAAGATACAGAGTTGCACAGGTATGCAGCACTGGGCAGTTTCAAGATTCAGGGAATGAATGGAAAGACATCCCATGTTCATGGATTTGAAGACCTAATATTGTTAAGATGGTAATACTTCCCAAATTGATTTAAAGACTCAACACAATGCCCATCAAAACTCCAAATGGCTTCTTTGCGGAAATTAACAAACTGAACCTAAAATCCATGTGGAAATACAAGGGACTCAAAAAACCTTGAAAAGAACGAAGCTGGAAGACTTCCACTTCTGATCTCAAAATGTACCACAAAGCTACTATAATCAAGACAGTGTGGTGCAGGCATAAGGACAGACAATAGGATAGAATCGAGTCTAGAAATAAACCCTCACATTTATAACTGACTGACTTTCAACAACGGTGCCAAGACAATTCAATGGGGGAAAATAGTCTTTTCAACAAACTGTGCCAGACAGCATGCCAAGGAAAGGATTTTTACCACCCATCTCACAACATATACAAAAATTAACTTGAAGTGGATCAAAGACCTAAATGTAAGAGCTAAAACTGTAGAACTCTTAGAAGAAAACATAAGGGCAAATTTTCATGACCTACAATTAGGCAAATGTTCATTAACTGATGAATAGATAAACAAAAATGGTATATCCATACAATGGAATATTACTTAGCAATAAAATAAATAAAACACTGACACATGCTACACTATGGATGAACCCTGAAAACATTATGCTAAGGGAAAGGGGCCAGTCACAAAGGACAGTATATTACATGATCCCATTTATATGAAATGTCCAGTATAAGAAAATCCATAGAGACAGAAAGAAAACTGATGGTTGCCTCAGGTTGGAGGAAGGTAGAGTGGCCAGTGCCAGTGGGTATGGGGTTTCCTTTTAGGGTGATAAAAATGTTCTGATATTGATTGAGGTGATCACTGAACAACTCTTTAAATATACTAAAAACACTGAGTTGTATACTTTAAGTGGGTGAATCGTAATGGTATGTGAATAGCTCAACAAAGCTATGACAAAAATAAATAGGTAGATGGATAGATAATTCCACAGAGAGACAGGGAAAAGAAGATTCAAGGGATAGATTCCAGTTTGGGGAGCTAAGGAGAAGTGATGCAGGCCAAAGCCGAGTTCTGTGAAGACCAGTTTCTGAGCAGGGATCACAGGTGCAGGCGTATGAAGGGCCTTAGCAAAAGCCAGAAACCCAGTCACAAGAATGGAGATGCCAGGTGGAAACAGAACCCACAGGCAGGCCAACTTGGTGCCAGTCTTCTGTAAGCAGTCCAGACCAAGGTCAGGATAGTCCAAATTATTCCAGATTGTCCTAGGGGCTGCGACTAGGCTCACAAGGGGTGTCAGGTGGTCTTCCTTGCTATGGGTGGGCTGAGAGAACAGAGGGGCCAGGTCAGACCCCAAGCTTCTTGAACAAGAGTGGGAGATGGTATGCCAGGCTGGGAGGCAGGCAGCACAGCACGTCTGTCCTGTGTGACAGGGACACTGACTTCCTGTCCTGGGCTCTGCCATGTGGACACAAGTTGGCACACTCAGTGGACACCAACTCAGAGCCACTTAGCTCTTCCTGTATGGTCTGGGGAGAGGCAAGGGGCTGTCAGACTGTTTAGTGTCTTGATGGTACAGCCCTCTGCTGGACCCAGCAAACCTAGAGTGAATCACCAGGGTTGGACGCTGGCCCAGATGATGGTAACATCATCACAGACCCCTTCTGCCTGCAACACATTCCTGTTACCATCCTGTGCCTGCCTGGCCTTGGTATACACCTCAGCCTGTCACCTCCAGTGACTTAGACTGGTTTTAGGGTCATAAGCATGAACAACCAGCAGCCGCACATCTTGTAGGAGACCGAAAATGACATCACTGAAACACTCACTGCAAGGTACTCTGGAAGTATCAGACAGAAGAGGTGATTCAAAGTGAAAGAAAGAAAGAGAGAGAGAGAGAGAGATGGAAGGAAAAAGGAAAGGGAAGGGAAGGGAAAGGAAAGGAAAGGAAGAAAAGGGAAGGAAGAAAAGAAAGGAGTGAGGGAGGGAATGAGGGAGGGGAGGGAGGGAGGGAGGAAGGAAAAACAGAGAAGAAGGAGGAGACACATAAATACCCGGTAGATGTGGGAAGCAAGGTAAGCCCAGTCCCTTGGGCCCTGAGGGACAGCCCCAGCCCTGGAGTAGGTCCTGGGAGCTCCCCTCTGCTCTACCCTTACCCCATCCTCCACTTCTGCAAACCCTCCCCTCCAGAGGTGAGTGTCTTCACTCTGCCTGCTCCAGAACCTAGGACCAGCCAAATCCTTATAACCAAGCACCAAACATCCAGTACCTCATGAAATCCTCATAGATGAGGAAAACTGAGGACTCAAGAGGTTGATTAAGTTGTTTACAATCCACAGTCAGTAAGTGCGGGATCCACAACCACAACCCAACCCCATGCCATACCAGCATGCCAGCCCTTACTTGGTGGGCACCGCAGCTTGACCCCACCAATGCAGGGGGAGCTGACCTGTGGCCATGAGTCCTCCAGCATTTCCTCAGCCACAGCTTGCACCTCTGACCTGCACTGTAGCCAGGGTGAGTGAGGGGGGCAGGATGGCACCAACGATACCCTCAAGGTTAGGGGTGTCATTGTGAGGGGGGTCAAGGTTAGCCTCCTGCCACCCAAAGCCATCTGGTGGTGTGGCACTGCAAGGGGAACTGGAAGGAGCCAGTGAGTTGAGTGATTCTCAATTCTCGGGAGGCTCTGCTCCAAGTTGGCAAGAGTGGTCACATCAGAGCTCATGGGTTGGCCCTAAGTGTTGATAACTTGATGTGGAGTGTGCCCATGGTCAATGACTGAGTGTAGACAGTAGAAGGGAAGCTTTTCAAGAAAGTGGACTGAATACTTTAGACAAAGACCAACAGCGTGAGCTAAGGCAGCTGCCGAGGTCTATTCCAGAGGACTGCTATTCACCTAGCCTCCTTGAGAGGTATGAAATCAAAAGGGTAGCTCCCTAAGCAGGGAGTGATCTAGTTTATCCTTCTCCCAGACATAACCACTAGGTACATGCGTCCCAAGTACAGCTGATCCCAAGGAAGGATGACCATTACTATTTATCAGCCCAAATGATGAGTCCTACAAAGACTGGAAGAAATGATACCAAAGGGAAATGAGTAAGAAGGTGAGGATGAAAGACTAATTGGTACATCTCTGATGCCAAGGTGGAAGAAGGGGGGAGTAGGCCCTTTATATGGGCTGAAATGGGCCAGGAAGACAGCACACTCCAAGCTCTGGGACCAGTCCTGGGGATGCAGAGAAGCCATGGTGTGGCTCTTGGTGACCCTTTGCCTGGGAAGTGGGGAGGTGACCATCAGGAGGTGTGGTAACTCCAGGAACAAGTATTAATTACTTTATTCAGCCAGAAAATTGCACTCAGAGCCTACTTTCTAACATAAGAATGACATAGGGAGTGTCAACAAACAAGTTGGTCCTTGCTCTCATGAAGTTAATGGTCTTGCAAGGGAAACACACTTATTAAATTATCACAGGTAGATGTGCACTCTCAGAAATGAAGCTAATTCCTATGAAGGAAAGCAACACAGTGCTGGAAAAACTAGCATTCAAGAAAGGGATGTGGCCCATAGGCTCATAGGAAGTATCCCCGGCATGGGACAGGTAAGGTGAAATCAGAAGGCTTAGACTGAGCTTACTTGGTTAAGGAAGTGGGCAAAGTGGATGAGAGCTCAAGCACAGGGGCAACCAGGACAGGTGCAGTGGCCTTGTGTAGGGGGAGCCTGGGGTGGTGGGCTGTGTTCAAGATGCCTGCAACAATCCCTCCCATGCTCCTTTCCATCAAAGGGTTAGATCTACTTTCCATTCTCTTGGATCTAGGCTACCCTTAAGACTTGCACTGATGAATAGAATGCACTAGAAGTGATGTTTCACACTTTCCAAGGCCAGGCCTTAAGAGGGTTTACAGTTTTCACTTTCTCCCTCTTGGGATCATGAGTCCACCATGCTGTAAAGAAGCTGCAGATGAAAGGCCATGGGGTGAAGGGGGTCCGGCCTGGCCTTTCTCATGTGCCTTGGGCCTCAGCTGGACCATACACCTCCAGCCAAGGCACTGACTGACCACCTATGCGTGAATGAGCCCACCAATGCTGTGAAGAGCAGAAGAACCACCTAGGTGATCCCAGCCCAAACCGCCAGACTCCAGAATTGTGAGCAAACCAATTGTTCTTCCAAGCCACTGAATTTGAGTGTACATAAACAACGGACTTAAGTGGAATATTCAAGAAACTGAAAGAACAGCCATGTGGCTATATCTCAGAGCAGGGGTGGAAGGGGGGAGAAGAGCCTGAAATGAGGCTGGGTGGGCAGGCAGGGCTCCTACCAGCCGGGCCTATAGACCACATTGAGGAAACTGATCTTTGTTCTAAATGGGAAGCCACTGAAAGATATGAAATTTGAAAGTCACGCTAGCTGAAGTGTGGGAAACAGGTCAGTAGCAAGGAGAGGGGAGACAGAGGAGGAAGGAGGGTCTTACTGTCATCCTGGGGAGAAATGCTGGTAGCTTTGCCTAGGGCAGTGGAATAGAAACTGAGGTTGACAGATTTAAGCTTTTTAATGGCAAAATCTTGAGCAATGGGTTGGATTTGGCAGAGACGAAGAAGGACCAAGAAGGACTCCTAGGTTTTCTGCTTGTGCAACTGGACATAGTGTGGTAGCATCACGTCCTGGGCCAGAAAGCCTGCCCAAAGCTACCTGGGCCTCTGGAGGCAAAAGAGCATCACAAGAACACATCCTTCCTGCTTTGGACAGTGATGCCCTGGAAGAAGAGGACACTGGGAGAAGGATGTCAATGAGTGCAAATGATTTCCGATTTCCCCACCAATGCTCCAGAGAGAGAGTCTTCAAGGGCATGCTGGCTTAATTCCATCTTTTGATGCATTTCATTCATTCAACTCATGTTGTTTCATAAATATTTAAATAGCTCATTAGAGTCTTAAAGACGATGGAAAATATGTCATAAAGCAAGACAAAAGTTGATATTTCCAGAATTACGCCCGGATCTCAGCCTGTCTCCTGGTCTCCAAATGTCCTCCGTACTTCCCAGGGTCTCAAGTCTTCCCTTCAAGGGCAGGATGAAAAGCTGGCCCACATTGCTGGTTCCCAAACCTGGTTGTGCCTCCAAATCACCAAGGGAGTGCTTTAAAATTACAAATGTCTGGGTCCCACCCCAGACCTATGAATCACATTCTCCAGGGAGGAGCTGAGGTACCACTGGGTGTTTAAAAGCGTCCCTTATGTGTACCCAGGTTTGGGAACCACAGGCCTAAAGTCATTTAATATCTATTCCGGGTCTATGGTTTTATGATTGAGGCCAAGAGAAGTTACGATGTGCCTTGCCAAAGCTCAGAACGTTGGGTAGTGGTTCCAGGGATATTGGGAAGAGGTACTGTTCGGACCACACTCTCCCCAGTGCCTCTATCATCAAGGAGCCTGGTCGGGAAGGGGGCAAAGTGAGGAAGCCAGAAGTCACTGCTTTGATGGAGGTGAGGAGCTGTGGAGGAGGTCAGGAGCTAAAGCCAATGTGGCTGGTTCATTTATATCACCTATTGTAGGCAGTGGCCTCTAAACAGTTTTGATATATGTTCTCATCTGGAAAAAAACAGTTGAAGCCCATCCTCCAATCTGTTGACTTTGTCCATTTTTTTTTTTAATTTAAATTCAATTAGCCAGCATAGAGTGAGTACATCGTTAGTTTTTGATGTAGTGTTCATTTATTCATTAGTTGCGTATAACACCCAGTGCTCATCACATCACATGCCCTCCTTAATGCCCATCGCCCAGTTACCCCATCCCCCCCCACCTCCCCTTCCACAACCCTCAGTTTGTTTCCCAGAGTCAAGGGTCTCTCATGGTTTGTCTTTATCCATTTTAAATTATATGCATGTGCTATCGTACTACTAGATTTTACAGATGATAAGTGTATATAGAAAGACATTTGAAATTATATAGAAATGGAAATGCTAATATATTCCTCTTGGACCCCAGTGGATTATCTTGTGTGTCTGGCTTTGGAAACCACTACAAGAATTCAAATATTCAAGGTCTAGTTTTATTGCACCATTTTTAGAAGCCAGCTGTTGTTCAAAAGCAGCAGAAAGTACTGTTTGGGAATGAGTAGGTTTGTAGCCAAAGTAATCTAGTGAGAATTCTCAGCTGTGTCACTAGAGTATGAACAGTGAGCGCCCTGAGAACATGAAAGCCACTTTTCCCGAGATGTTCCAGGCACCATCGGGGGGCGGGGCAGCTGTCTCTGGAAAGAGCCTCAGATGCTGTTACAGGAGGGGGCCCAGAGCCTTCTGTACCTCCCTCTGCCCCCACGCCCCATTCATTCAGATTGAACAGGAAGCTGCAGGATCCAGAAAGAAATCCAGGTGCCATTTGCTCAGCGCTCTGCTCCCCAGGTACTGGTCAATCCATCACCAAGTCCTGCAGACAATGACTCTTAACTATGGCTCAGTTGCAGTCCTTGCCCCTCACACCCGCCATGACCACCAGACCACGACCTCCTCCACCATCACTCTAAGCTGTCACCACCTGGACCACAGCACGCACCTCCCGATGGCTCCATTCATCTGGCCTCCACTCAGCAGCCAGACTCCCGTGATCTGATCACATCATTCCCCTGAACACTCTGTGGGCTCCCACTTGCTCTGAGAAGAAAGCCCAGAATCTTAAAGTGACTTTTGAGGACTTGCATGCCTCACCCCACCATCATCATCTCCACAGCTCCCCCCAGTGACCCTTCTTTCTCTTTTTCCAGCCTTGGAGCTTTTGCTACGCCCCTGCCTGGGACACTGCTTACACTGCTTTCTTCTCTGCCTCTATACCTCTTCCTCTAACCTCAGCCTTAGCTCAATCAACGTTTCCTCAGGGAAGCCCCCCATAAAGCCAGAGCCCCCTATTATATGCTCACATACACTCGTGTAAGCACAACTTACTGCACTTGTGATTTTGTGAGCGTGCCCCCCACACAGTGGGTGTGTGAGAATATTACTTTCTCTTTTCTTTATTGGGCTATTAGCTCGATGAGGACAAGACCCATGTCATCCTGCATCCCCACTGCCCAGCACTGGGTCCAGCACATCAGTGAGCACCTGACAAATTTTTTGTTCGATGAATGAACATATGAATACATTAATGAATGCAGCGGGGGATGGAGGGCGCATGTGTGGAATGGGTCTGGAGAGAGGGCATAAGAGGGACGGAGGGAGGAATGAAATGAAGATGAAAGATGGAAATAGTCTAGACATACAAATGACAGGCACAGAAAGGAAAATCAGATTGACCAAGGGCCTTTATTATAGGACTCAACACCATGAAGCTCTGAGTCTCCCCAAGTTGTATGCCCACAAACCCAAAACCACCCTTGTGCTTCTGGGACTGCTGCTCCTTGTCACCCTGACTCAGTGCAAATCCAGCTCAGCCGGGACCCACCTGGGAGGCATCCTCTAGCACAAGCTGACAGATACTGAGGAGGAATCAACCATTTTATTCTCTAGTAAGGAAAGGCCACAGGCTCTATTTCTCCCACAATTTGGGCACACTCATTCTACCCCTCCCAACCCCAGTTTTCTCACCTATAAATGACGGGGAGGCTATCTCTGAGGCTCCTTTCAGCTCTGGTGTTCAGTGTCTATGATTCCCTACACTTACGTCCCAGTCTCAGTCCCAGGCTGGAGGGCTAGGGTCCCAGCCTGGAGGGCCAGGGTCATCACCAGTGGAGGACACCAGCTTCCTTAGGCTGCCCACCCCGGTGTTGACTTTCTTGAGGAGTAATCTTGAGACGACCAGGAATCCCCCAACTAATGAATTCAGGCATGTTATCTAGACCATTGCTTTATCTCTGAATCAAATCTCTAGGGTGCCTTGGGTTCTCGTGTGCACCTTCTATCACAAGCAGTCTCCAGGCATGCACCAAAACTGTATTTTCTCCCTGTGAACCAGTCAACATCCCCTGTGCCACTTAGTGAACAAATTTCTTGAATGGCATTTTCTTGTCTTGGCATAGGGTGTAAAAGAGACACTACCAGATCTCAGATCTAAACCATGGCTAAGTGTGTCCGTCCTTTTAATTTGTCCCAAACTTATTTCTGGTGAGCAGCCATCACTTTCTTTTATTCTGTTATCAGTTGTATAGTTGGCTTTCTCTGGGAGACCATATTTCATACCCCACAAAACAAGTACTATCACTTCCTAAGATGTTAAGGTGAGTAGAAAGCAAGATGGCTGCTGGTCTTCCTCACTCACTATGGGGCACTCAACATCTTAGTCTTTACTCCTGTGAGGACACACAGGCCAAGATGACCCAAGGTGGTGTGTGTGAGTGAGTCTTCTGTGTCACTCATACTGTCAAAACTGTGCATGTTATACCATCAAATGTTAGTTTCTTTCGTTTGGGGGATATGGGCTATTTCTGATCTATGAAAATTAATTAAGAACGAAATTAAGAGAAATTAATTTTGTCCTGAATCCTCACCCAGCCCAGACCAAGGCCAGTGTCTTGTCCAGGTCCTGACTAAGTGGCCCAGTGGGCCTGCCTACTATCCTTGGGGCAGGAAATGAGTGGGAGTGTTGAGGGCAAAGGCAAGCTGTCAGGGGGCATTAGCAGGCTTGTTTGAACATGAACCATAGAGAGCAGAAAGGGGTCAAAGTCACTACTAGGCAATTACCACCAATATCCAAGTCTAAAAGAGATTAAGAGATGCTGTAGAATGTCCAGCAAATAGTCCAACAGAACATGGAGGGGATGCAAAATGGAATGAGTTAACTCATAGGACCACAGGCCAGGGCATCACATCAGATCTGGCCGAAGAGGAAATCTTAGTAGGCTGAGGCTTTTGTTTTTTGCTTTTTTGTTTTCCTTAATATCTAATAGTTATATTGAGGTAGAATCCACATATGATAAAATTCACCTGTTTAAAGTGTAAAAATTCAGTAGTTTTAGTATATTCACAGAGTTATGCAACCATCATCACCACCTATTTTAGAACATTTTCATCACCCAACTAGAAACCCCATACTCATGACCAGTCAGCCCCCTCATTACCACCCCCAGCTATATACGATCACTAATCTACTTTGTCTCTATGGATTTGCCTATTCTGGATATATATCATATAAGCAGAATTATATAATATGTGGCCCATTGTGGTTGACTTCTTTCACTTAGCATAATATCTTCAAGCTTTATCCATGTTGTAACATATATCTGTACTTCAATCCTTTTTATGGCTGGATACTGTACTACCTTTTGTTTATACGTTCATCCATTGATGGACATTTCGGCTGTTATGAATAATGCTGCTGTGAACATCCATGTACGGGTGTTTATATGGACATGGACATATTTTCATTTCTCTTGGGTATATACCTAGGAGTGGATTTGCTGAGTCATACGGTCACTCTATGTTAAATCTCTCGAAGAGCTGCTCATCTTTTCCAAAGTGACTGCACCATTTTATATTCCCACCAGCAGTGTAATGAGGGTTCTCATTTCTCCACATCCTCACTTACCCTTGTTAACGTCCATCTTTTTGATTATAGCTATTCTAGTGGGTGTGAAGTAGCATCTTGTTGTGGTTGTGATTTGCATTTCCCTGATGGCTAATGATGCTGAACATCTTTTCATGGGCTTATTGGCCATTTGTATATCTTCTTTGGAGAAATGTCTATTCAGATC
Organism: Leptonychotes weddellii; assembly: GCF_054177405.1. NCBI lineage: Eukaryota > Metazoa > Chordata > Mammalia > Carnivora > Phocidae > Leptonychotes > Leptonychotes weddellii. Next base: position 12,779,016 of record NC_138373.1, on the reverse strand, counting down.
CTTTGCCCAATTTTTAATTGGGTTGTTTGTCTTTCCATTATTATCAGAGGCCATATGGAGAAAATGAAGTTGGCTTCCAGTGTCATTTCTCTCCCTCTCCTCACTCTTCATCATGCAAATGTCCTGGTGTTCAAGGTCTCCTAAATCATTCCTTCCCTGGGCTGTGGGTAGAGGTAGCATGGAGATGGCCATGAGGTACAGAAAAATGAACCGTGCAGCAGAGGCCAATATTCTTGTTCTACCTTCTCCAAAGTCCAGCTGTGTGAAGTTAAGCAAGTCGTTTTCCTCTTTCCTCCCAGACTTAAGGCTTCCTCACCTATAAGATGGAGTCATACTACCCGCCTGCCTACACCACAGAGTCATTATGAGGGCCACTTGAGGCTGTGGATGTAAAAATGCAGGGACACTGCAGAGTCTCCCAGCCTTTCAATGGGAGACCAGTGATGTGGTTCCTGGGCTTGGACCCAGGTTTCAGACTGAATGCTTCCAGCCCTGGTTCCACTGCTCATTAGTTGACCTTAGGCAACTTAGCCTTTCTGTGTCCCAATGTCCCCCCTGTATAGTGAAGGATAATATCCATCCTTACCTCTCTGGGTTGTCGTGATATTTAAATGAGACATGCTATATGTCAAGTGCTTAGAGCAGTGCATGGCTCCAAGTTCTCAATACACGTTATCCGGGACATCATTGTTATATTACTTCAAGGCTAGATTTCTGATGCCACATTCCCTCTATGCTCCCAGTACCAATTGAGAGGAGGATGGGCTGGACTGAGTTTCCAGAAGGTTTTTCCCTGATTGGGCACTGAAGACACTGGCAGGACTGGCATGCTGATAAGCTGTGCTAGCTTGTCCAGCCTAATAGTCTCCCCAAAATGTCCAGGCTTGTGCCCCAAGTGTCTGTGTGGGTTGTGCCCTTCATTGCCCTTGCCAACACTCTCCCTCAGATATATGCCTCTTGGGCGTCCCTATCCTCCTGTCCTTGCTCAAGCCCCAGGAATGGCCACTGTAGGAGACCAGAATATGCCACCCTGAAATATGCCTCTTTGTCATAAAGATTATTTTGAGAAACAGCAGACACAGAAGCTCTGAAAACAGAGCAGAAGTTCCCCTTTTGTAAAGGAAAATTACTTTTATAAAAAATCTCCATTTGCAAGGGTTCCCCACCCCACTCTGCTCTATACCAGGAAGAGAAAGATGACTCCAAATCACAAGAGACTCATCCATGGAGACAGCACTGACTTAAATCTGCCTAACAAACCTTACCCTTATTTATAATACTTTTCCTGGACCCCTTCCCACAACTGGTATCTTCCACACCCCTCTTCCTTTGTTTTAGCTGAAGATGGTGTTCAAGCTCAAGTTCTAAGCCACCTCTTGAAGTTTACCCATTCTTGAGTTTCTACCAGGTATATATGAGATGTTAATAAATATCTATTTGCTTTTCTCCTGCTAATCTGTCTTTTCTTACAGGCACCTTAGCTGAGAACCTAGAAGAGTTGAAAAAAAGATTTTTTTCCCTCCCCTACACCAACCTCACCCACAGGGTCTGTGCCTGCTCCAAGGGTGACCACTGGTGTCCCCTGCTGTCCATCCTGGTCTGTCAGCCAAAGAAGCAAGCCAACCAAGGAAGTTCTGCAGCCCCCAGACCACCCAGGAGCTATGCAACATCCTTCTCTGATGTCTTACAGGATGTTGTTGTTCACAAGTTACATTTGGCTTTTCTCTAGATGAAAATGACAAATATCAGAATTCTAATGGGAGAATTTTAAGGGAGTTGACAGGTCAGCCAGCCAGGAAGGAGTACAGAAAATAAAACTTCTCTGTGAAAGTCTCCAGTCTATCTTCAGTAAACTTTCTCCCCAACTCATAGGCACATATACCTGAAGTAACAGGAGACTTCACCGACATCTCTTAGGAGAGAAGTAAATATAATTTTCTCTACATTTTGTCATGTAGACTTGGAATATAAGAGGAAAAAAAAATCTTGCCCTTAAAAAAAAGGTGGCAGAAGGGGAATCGAAGAGCCTATAATTCAATAAACACTCTGATGGGTTCCTGTGGTTTGTGACCAGCGCCTGGAGATTCTAGATTATAAGGTGTTCTGGGGCCACACAAGCTCCCGCAGTCCCTATGACCATCTCCCAAGCAGAAGTGGACTTAACTGACCTTCAGCTCCAGAACCTTCATTAGCATGGGCTCCTCTCATGGCCTGACCTATGTATTTGACCTCACAGAACCTGGAGGCCTTGTACTGGGGGCCTCTCCCACCTTCTCCCTTGGGGAGTGAAGCCCTACCACTCTGGAGCTGGTCTTCCAGATGCCTCCTTCCCATGGACACAAATTCTTCCTGGTATCAGACTGAAGTCACTTTGGAAGCCACTGAAGCCCATGTACATTGTTAAAAGCAACACTGGAGGAACATTTAATACAAATTATGTAAATGACCCCATTCGGTAATCCAAGTGCAGGCAAATTTTAGCCTTCTGTCTGCTGGTAAAATCTGTTCAAAACAACATACATTTCTGACTAAGAGAACATTTAATTTGTTACCCCCAACCTACCAATCTTTTTTTGGTAGATAACCCACTTTTGATAGGTAACCCACTTTTGGTAGATAACCCACTTCCCAAAGCACAGGCTCATTCTCTTCAAAATCAGGACTCCCAGAGGTGCCCCTGCTCCTCCATGTTCTTCTCTGCCATCCTGGAGACAGTGAACTGGCTTTTCATGGTTGAAATATCTGTTCTATCCCCTTAAATTGGACAGATGCATAATGGCTTTCCTCCTAAAGTCCTTTAACAAAAATTCAATTTCAATCTTCTGCTTTATTTATTACCATTTCTCAGAAATCGGATTTACAAATATGGACCTCAAAACATATCTCAATTTAAGCACCTCAGTGGTGAGAACCTCTAAATACCTGGATTCTATTGCCAGTGGATGCAAGTCATTTCTCTTAACACAAGATGAGGAATTAAAATGAAGCTTGGTAAGGGGCGCCTGGGTGGCTCAGACGGTTGGGTGTCTGCCTTCGGCTCAGGTCATGATCCCAGGGTCCTGGGATCGAGTCCCGCATCGGGCTCCCTGCTAGGCGGGGAGCCTGCTTCTCTCCCTCTGCCTCTGCCTCTCTCTCTCTCTCTCTGACTTTCATGAATAAATAAATAAAAAAAATTAATAAAAAAAAAATGAAGCTTGGTAAAATGACATGTGATTCAGAGGAGGAAAGAAATGCATACATATTGAAAGCAGCCTAATTTATTGAGCATGGAAGGTGTGTTGGGAGGGCTTTTTCTTTTTCTTTTAATTTTTGTGGTTGTTGCTGATGTGTTTGAAAGAATAATACTGGGGAGGAAACAAATAATATCAGGTCTATGTTCTTACCGGTTTAAAATTTAGCCTGGCCTTGCTACCCAGCCTGATAGCATGCTACTGTCAGAGAGGACCTGGGGTTCTGTGTTAGGAAAAAAGCCCAAAGCAGCCTCAATCACGCACATTTAGGTCATCCTGCCCCTGTCCTCCCCCAACTCCTTTGCCTTCCCCTCTTTCCCTACCACTTAGGACTTTCCTATGTGGGCCTCCCCCCACTCCTACTTCTGTCCTTCCATTTCTGCCCTGCTCACAGACTCCTTCCTTTGGACAGTCCCTCCTTTTGCAAGAGCAGCTCCAACCAAGTAGGTATTAACCATTTATCCCTCTGTATTCCCAGCCTGATGCTTTCAACTTGTAATAATTTACCTTCTTTGGTCATTCAATTCAATACCATCTACATGTTTACTAAGACCAGAGCTCAGAGCTAAATGCTGCCAGGGATCTAAAGATAATTTAGATGTACATCTTACGCACAGTCTTTGCTCTTTTCTCAGAACTTAAAATTAGAATTCCAGGAAAGTGTTGAAGATTGCTTTAGAACCTTGGTGTGGAAGCAGCCAGAAGGGGGACGGGTGCTAACAGTGCATTCACTCCCCTCTCTATGCATCCATGTTCTACTATCATTTAGCCTGCAATTTTGCCTAGGACAGAAGAGGAGCTGGTAGGATGCAATTAGAGGTAAATTATGCTTCACCATAGGAGAAAAGTGAATTATATTTAATTCTGTGTCTTTAACACCAAAGGTGTTAAGCCAGAACTTTGAGAGCAAGTGTAGCGATCTGGAAGGAGCCTGGAATGTCCACATGCTTCAAAGAGCATCCTATCACCATGGTTTAAAACATCCTCGAAGGGTGTCCTTGCTCTTTCTGAGCTCTATCACTGAAACCAACCTGGTCTGGGCTAAATGAAAGGCCTTACCAATGACCACTCCCAAAAATCTACAGAAGGGGACAGCAGGTACAAGGTTGCCTGCCTTTTGGGATGAGGAAGAGGCCAGGACTGAACAGCCTGCCATAGTTCCACCAGATGAAACAGCCCGTTCTTATTAGCTCTCATATAATAAGGACTTCCCATTCATTATAACATAGCCAGTAGGGCATATGGTGCGCATGGGAGGGGCAAGTTGGAGATAATGACCCAATAACTTCGGGGAGAGCAAGGGTCACTGATGCTGGGGCAAGGGACACAGACCTCACCATTGGAGCACCATGAGTCCTTATGTGCACATTTGGCTTTTACCCAAGGCACAGACCTGTGATTGGATGTTGGCTCCCTGGTGGCTGACCCTGTCCTGCCTGGTTGGACAGACCCTCGGCCCTCTTGTCCTACCCTAGGTGGTCAGGCCTGAGCATTTCCTAGGGTGTACCTGCTGTAAAGTGGTGTCCAGTGTTCACAGAGGCTCAGAGAGTAAGGGCAGCCACTTAAGAAAAACTCAGATGGACCCTGAGCACCACCTAGGAGTCCACGGTGACCTGAGGTTGGTTCTCCAGAGACTGTGACCACAGACATCTCCCGGGAGGTGCAGACAGGGCAGCACTGGGAGTGAGATGCTGTGGGGTTCCAGGACCCTGGCAGGAAGCCAGCCTGTTGTCAACAGGGGAAAAGAAGTCATCACTCATGCTCTTCCTCTATCCCATAGGAGTGGAATGAATGGGGCCTATTGGGCCTCCAACCTCTCTCCCCATCCCTGTCACCATCTACAAATAGCAGCTTTGGGTGTTCCTAGAGGGACAGCATCGCAAACACTGGCCTTCTTGGTAGGGGATCGTGAGGAAGCACAGTATGGGTGTAGGAAGGCTTCTATCCCTCAATCTGCTTCTCCTGCAGCCAAGATGAGAAGCGTAACCAATTTCCTTCCCCTGTGAACTGGGAGCCATATTAATAAACGAACACACGCTCAAGTTCCCAGGTTCGGCCAAGAAAAACAAAGAGAGATAACTAGCAGTTAAATTTAAACAGAAGATGAGTCCACCTCCCACTCCACTTGAAAGATAAAGACACCGAGTCCCTTGCAGGCAGCCGATTAGTTAGCAAGAAGATTCGTGCCTGAGGCTGCTGATGTGTTGGGAGCAGGCCTGGTCCTGCCTTCCTGAGCTGGGTCACCCATGGCTTCCTCCAAGGCTGGAGGCTCGCCAGAGTCCTTCCAATGATTCCATAGCAGTCCTTTCTTTTTGCATAAACTGCTAGGAGCATCAGGTTGTTTTTAAAATGTTGGACTAATAGTCGGGTTAGAAGCCTCAGAGGTCAGGGAAATGTGAGGCTTCTGAAGCTGACGATGATCTGTAAGTCAGGAAAGGATGGAGCGTTGGGGCCCAGTAGCTCGGGGACAAAATGGCTGACCCAATAGTTACTGATAGTTAGTGGGGACCTGGGGGAGTGGCCTTAGGGATGAGGAAGCTGCCACCACAGTAGAGTCTGAAGACCAGAAATTACATGCCTTCATGCCATTCAGTGATCTGGGGGATGTTGGGTGATTTATAGCCGAGGAAAGACAAACCCAGATCTGGTTTGCTTGGGTCTCGGCACAAAATGAAACTCAACCATTAGATGTCCCTCCTCAGTGCACCTGGGCCTGTAGCTTAGTGGCTTGCTGCCTGATGAGTTACAACACCCATAGATTTCACAATCTTTCCAACTTTTAAGACTTTGAGCAGGAAAGAATTCTAACAACTGGAGGGGACTCTCATAGACTGAGAAAATGATGGCTCTCAGTCTTTTTTACTGAATTCCAACTTCTGTTTGGGTTCCTAGAATGAGCAGGGAATCATGCAATGCTGTACTTGAGCCTGCAACCACCCTCTGACAGACCTAACCCCAACAGGATATCACCCAGGGGAAAGATCTGGGCAACTTCTACCAGTGTAGACTCGTTCTTACCAGTGTGTGTGACTCAGGAGAGGTATGTCACCCAAGGCCTCACATAATTGCTACTCCCTCTCTCCCATGGCACAGGGACCTTGGAAGCCACCTGCTGAAGGAGCGAGAGCCACATGTGGAAGGAGCCAAGGTCCCAGAATGGACACGAGGAAGGCTACCTGCTAACCACAAACATCCACAATGGGTTTTTATGAAAATCTCAAGTAAGCCACTGAGATCTGGAGGTTTGCTTTGTTCCAGTGGCCAGAGTTACTTGCCCCAGATACTCCCTATCCCCTATTTTGACTTGTGAATGTACAGAATTTTAAGATGCATACAGGAATCCCATGCTTTGAATGGCTTAGATGTCCTGAAGCAGGCAGCCTCACTGAGGGTCCTTCCGATCCGCTAATTTTATTTGTTTCTCTCCCAGAAAACAATCTATTCCTCAGCTTCCGTGGATGCTGGATATTGTACAGGGATATTGAAAATGTCACTGATTTACCCTCTTCCATTCTACTCTCTGTTCTGCTTGGGGCCAGTTTCACATTCTGGAAATTGCTAGAATAATAGCCCACAGTGTAGCTGATAAAGGGAAAGGTTCTTTTAAATTTTTAAACAGTTCTTTCTGGTGCTGCTTTGTTCTTGCTCTCCTAACACTGTGTCCAGCATATCTGCTAGGCCTGGGGTCTATTTGAACAATTCTAAAATGTCATCTCCTACCTGCTGACTTCTACTGCTGTAAGCTGTGAGCAGCCCAGCTCCCACAGAGCCCACAAGGCAGAATGTGTGTGCGCACCACCCGTTCACAGAAGGCTGGGTCAAAAAGAAAGCCGACTTGACTCCAATATGTCTATCCACTCTCAGGCTCAGAGAAAACACAGGGATGACGCTGTATTCTCTTGAATGCACCCCCCTTTCTCCTTTTGTAAAGACGCGGGGTGGGGGGAGGGGTTGGGTTTTGATACTTCTTAGATAGAGTGCCACTGAATAGCACTGATCTTGAACCATCAGCTCAGGGTGTCTTTAGGGGCCATCCCAGCCCTTTGTGCTGGAGAATTTGAAGCACAATCCATCCTGAGATTGAAGTTCTCCATGTCTGACGTTCCCAACTGATGCCATGGGTCCCTGCATTTTCTTGACACCCCTGGGTCCTATGAGGAGTACTCAAGGAGTAGGAAGAAATCATGTGTGTTAGGGGTTGAACTCTATCCCCTCCACCTCATTCGTATGTTGAAGTACAGAGAATGTGACTGTACTTGGGGAGAAGGTCTTTAAAGAGGGTTTAATAAGGTCACGAGGTGGGTCCTAATCCAATATGACTGGAGCCCACATAAGAGATTAGGACACAGACCTATGCACAGGGAAGACCATGTGAAGACACAGAGAAAAGGTGGCATCAATAAGCCCAGGAGAGAGGTGTGAGGAGACGCCTTGATCTTAGACTTGCAGACTCCAGAAGTGTGAGAAAACGAATCTCTGTGGTCAGGCCCACCCTCACTGTGGTTTTGTTATGGCAGCCTGAGCGCACTAATACAGTATGGCTCCTACGTTTTCCCTGGATTTATGACAGGGCACGGCCCTGGGTGAATGCACGGAAGATGGGCCCCTAGAAGGTTCTGGAAAATCTAGAAGAAAGTCTGTAAAAGAAAGCTTTCCTTCAAAGCATGTGATCTTGAAAGGCTTGAAGCATTTAGCTGCCCACGAAACCATAGCACCTTCTGTTATTAGCTTGGAGGCCCACTTTGGGAAACCATTTAAAATCGTCTCTCAGAAGAGATTTGTTCAAAGTCCCTCCATAGAGAGGAAAAATAGCTTCTGGCCCACAGATGGGAAGGGGCTTCTTTGCAAAATGAGATGCTTGGTTTCCTGCACCAAGATGGGGGTAGCCAGGAGTGACACGGGATTCTCACGACCATGGAAGGGGCATCAGCAGACAGCCCTGGACTCCTGGTGACATGTCAGCCCCATCCCGTAGGAGTAGGGAACAGCTGAGCTGGCAGGAGCCCCCCTAACTCAGCAGCACTGTAACCGCCAGAAGAAATGCCCCACCAAGCTTTGGAAGCCAGGTCTTGCTGTCACTCTATAACCACTGCTTCCCTCAGAGTTGCCAGCCTGCAAACTAGAATGTCATCAGCATCACCAAAAACAATGACAGCTGACTTGCGACGTGTCAGCCTCCCCGCAAAGTGCTGTATGCTCACCAGCATTTTCTTCCTTTCTCATAGCAAGCCTGTGTTATAGATGAGGAAACTGAGGCTCAGAGAGGATAATGACCATGCCCCAGGCACACACTTCTGGAATGAGTGACCCAAATGCAAACTGGGGTCCCCCACGCATATTTCCAGAAGTTAACAAGACCCTGTCTCTCTGTGATGGCCCCTCCCTAGTGCCACCAACCCCCACTTCTGAGGTCCTGGTTATTTGGGATACAGAGGCTCTAAGTCAGAGGCCTCTAAATAACAGCCCTCTGATCTGGGCTGGCCGCATCCTCATCATCTGGGGAGCTTTTGAAAGACACCCATGTCCAGGTCCCAAGCCCTGAGCTGCTGATTTAGCAGGCTTTGGGAAGGGCCTGGCATCAGCTTTAACGAGCTTAGAGAATCCACTTGTCTGGAGCTGTGCAGAGATCCTAAAACCTTTGTGCCAGGGACACCTGTGCAGTCTGGCTCAGCCGCCACGGCCCTTCCCAGAATAAAAATGCCTCAATACAGCAAAATGCACAGAAATACAAAGGAAACCAATTATGTGGAAATACCATTTTCAAATTTTTAAAAAGCCTTGAGATAGTAACCCATATGCTTCTTTAACGCATTCAGTAACAAGATCTAGTGTGGGTTTAACAACGATCATAAATTTGAATGCAGACAGGAGGATACCTAAGTATTTCAAGACGTCCATAAAAACTAGGATGTAATATGCTTAGATCTGTGATTAGCCCTGGAAACAAAAGCCTAGGTGTGGCTCACGGTATATCGAACTGTAGCCTCCATTCATCATTGAGATGATCGCTAATGCCAGGTGGAGATTAGTGGACATAAAGATGTATTTTAGGATCACCTGGGGGGGCTCAGTTGGTTAAGCGTCTGACTCTTGATTTCAGCTCAGGCCATGATCTCAGGGTCGTGAGATTGAGCCCAGCATTGGCCTCCACACTCAGCTTGGAGTTTGCTTGAGATTCTCTCTTTCTCCTCTCCCTCTGCCCTTCCCCCACTCACATGCTCCCTCTCTCTCCCCCTCTCTCAAATAAATAAATAAATCTTAAAAAAAAACAAACCCTATGTGTTTTATATTCCTGACCAAATTTATACACCCATTGATTTTATCACAAGACTCCATGGAGATGTGTGGACCCCAGACTAAACACTCTTGTTCTGGGGCTCGGGCCAGCTATAAAATCTGAAACACTTAGAATATGAATATCAAGAGCTCTCTCTCCACAAACACGGGTTTTACAAGAGGCAAAATCAAGCCAAAAAGGCGCTTGATTTTCATTGGCAATGCGAGGTCTGCCTGGATATTCTGATCTTTTCTTCCTTGCAAGGGACTGTATTAAATGATTGATATAAAAATTAATGATCACCCGTGGAACAGCAACCACAAGAAATCACATTCATGCAAATCTCACAGCGGAAAATGTTGCATGATTTATCTTGTTGTCAGCGTTCTTGTATTCTAAGATGAAAGTTATTTTTTTTCCCCCCACTCTTGCTTTGTTTTGCACTTATCCTAATTTTCTAAATAACATGGTTTCCAGATTGCGAGACATGATTATCCTTATTCAGAGCAAATGGTGCCGGAGATATATTCATGGAAAGGGCTGCGTTCTTCCCGTAATCAGCCACCCTCTCTTTCGCCTTGTCAGAGTGCAGCCCCCTCTGATGAGATTACCTGAAGGTTCAACTGGATAAAGCAGTAACGAAAAGCTCCACGTTGCAACTAGGAACAATGCTTTATGAGCACCAGAAAGTTTGCTGCGCGCGTAGCTTTTCCACAGATACTGGGGATAATAGGATTTTGTGCATGCTCACAAAGCCTTTAATAGCTTAAAGCATCTCTTGCTTGCTGCTCTCAGTTGTGTGCTGCAGTCTAGTGTTTCCAGGCTGCTCACAATTATTCATCTCTTGGCAGAGGTAACAGGGAGTTCACTTTCACCTGCCACGGTGAGCCGAGCCGTCCCCACGGACCTCCCTGTGCACCTACTTTGCGTCAGAGCTTCTGAGGGCGGAAGAGGCACCAGCCCACAGAGGAGGGTGGACAGCTGTCCATCGGGACACCAGTGGGCATCTCCAGGACACCTGCAGCCTCGGCCCAGCTCAGCCGGGAGGAGAAGGGGATCCTTCCTCCCAGATGTGTGCGTGGTGATGGGAGCGTGGCCATGGAGACACGGCTTCATCCTCGGGACAGTCTCAGCAAAGTGCCCTGTGTCATCCAAGCCTACGCAAATGGTTTTTCTGTGGACTCCTTTTGAAGCAATATTCTCCCCTCCCACAGTGCCACGGGCCTAGGTCCTCAGCACCCAGACTTAGAGGCCTCACTATACACTGACGTCAGGTACCCAGACCAGAATCTCAAAAGGTCCGTCTCACCATCTCCATCTGTTGCCGTGGCCCAAGCCTACACTTTCAGACTCACCTCCCCCGCTGTCCCCGTGACACGTCGCCACATGTTCTCCCATCCATTCTCACCTCAGCGACGGCCCACCCTGTGCCCGGACCAGGGCCTCCCTCTCCTGTCCTCTTCGCCCATCCAAATCCCACTCACCTTCCGAGGCCCAGGGACCCTTCCCGAGAGAGCACCATCCTACCCCTCTCCAAGGGAGGGACGGCCCCCTTTCTTCATTTTAACACACTGTGTTTGTGCTACTCTTTCACATACAGAGCAGATGGTCTAAAATGCAGGCTATGCACAGGGACATTGTGTGTGATTCTAGTTCGTGAGCTGCATACCGAACCAGTGCGGAAAAACGTTCCAAGCTCCCTATCTCCACTGGCCTTCCCCCTCCCCAGCAATCCCCTGCTCCCCCGGGGACACCCTGGCTGCATTCAGAATGACCCACTCTGACCTCAGGCTTTTTTTTTTTTTCCTTCTCTTCCAGTTTCCTCCCTCACTTTCTCCCACTAAACTTGCTCAGAAAGGAGGGCCTCAGGCCACATGGTACCTGTAATAATAAAATAACAATAGCAAAGTAATGAGAGCTAACACTTAACGGTGTTTTAAGCACGTCACATTTACTAATTCATTACTAACTCGATCACATAATAACACGATAAGGTATGTGCTATTATGCTCCTCATTTTAGAAACAAAGAAATTGAGGCAAAGAGACTTAAAGCAAATTGCCCAATGATACCCAGTGTCTTAACTGTGTTTTCTTAGATTCTGTATCATTTGGTGTCCCCTGATCACAGAGCCAAACTAACAGCCCAGATTATTGACATCTCCGCTGTGAACCAGAGCCCATACTCTGAACCACATTCTTGTCTAACTCCCACACCGGGCCACTGTTCCCCCTGCCCTCAATCTCCCAGGGCCAGGTACCAGGCAACCAGGGATAGTCCCTCTGCCCCAAGGCTGGCCTGAGTCGTTCAAACTAGGCCATCCTAAGCTGTTTGTCCTGCCTTGTCCCCCTTGGAAACCCAGTCGCCCGTCTCTCTGCCTCCTGAGCAAACCTGGTGCTTCCCCCCATGGCCCTGAGCGGAGTGGAAAACCTCTCATTTCTGGGGAACTATGAATAACTTAGACTTTTCTCCCAGTGGCACTGACCTCTCCGAGTCATCGTGCGGCCACCTTGATAAATTAAGACGCAGGTACGAACTGACGCGCTCTGTAGCAGCTGAGCTGGGGGCTGCACCCTGGCAGTCTGCCCACGCTGTGCCCCCTACTTGGGCTATCCCTGGCTCTTCCTTTCCTCTTTAGCTCACGGTCCCCTCTCTGTCACTTCCAAGGCTCTCTTGTGCCCCTCTCTTGTTACTTTTGCACCACGGCCCTTCTTTTGCATTCTCTTGGCAAAGCCACAATCGTGGATTGGACCAACAGTCTGCATTTTCTGGACCGATACCCAAACCACTAAATACTATTGGAGGAAAATCATGTAAGCACTGGTTGTCACCACAAATGGATGGGCTCGACCCTCAAGAGGACCCCGGATGCTGCCGGAGGAGCTAAGCCTCCCTGGGAGCTCCCTCTTTGGTCCTCGCTGCTGCAGTTTCGAGCTTCCCCATTTGCTCTCAAACCTCCAACCTCCCCTCACTTTTGGCTGATGACATTACCTGCATTTCCCTGGTAAACAGAAGCCACTAGGTGGGAAGCCGCTCCGCCCTCTGTCACCAAATTATTTTGCCTCCAGCCTTGCCAGACTCCCCCCTTCCTCCTGTTATGGGGGGATGCAGCCTTCACGTGTGAATGCCCCCCCCCGCCGGCCTCCAGCCTTGTTCTTCCTGCAGGGCTTTATTCCGCTGGCTTTCTCTGTCCCCTACCTGCAGTCTCTCCTTCCCTCTCTCCTGGTTCTTTCTGATCAGCCTGAAATGTGCCAAGTCTCTGCCTCCCCAAAGGCAATGCAAAGCAAACGCAATACCAAAACCATACAGTCAGACCTCAGAGAGCTGTCTACACTCGCTGTCTTTACTCTCCTGTCACCTCACGCCCAAGCCCAGTGCAGTTCAGCCTTTGTCTCCCCTCTACTCCTGAATTCATTCTCCCCAGCGTGACAGATGGTGCCCTGGGCTGAATCCAAGGGCACTCTTAACCCCTGACCTGACTGTGGTGCTCAGCCCAATTTCATTCATTCATCTATGACACATAGCTCCTGCTATGTGTCAGGCACCAGAGGAAAAAGCGCACGGGTCCCTGCTCTGTGGAGCTGACATTTCAGCAAGGGCAGAGAGACACTAAATGATACATATCATAAGGAAGTAAATCAGGTAGCACACTGGAAGGTGGTAAGCCTATGGAGGAAGAAGGAAAGCCAGGTGGAGGACTCAGCAGAGCTAGGTTATGGGCAGGGAGAGGGAGAGATTGTAGCACAAAGAGGATGAGAGGTATCTGTGGGAAGAGCATTCCAGACAGTAGGAACAGCTAGAGCAAAGGTCCTGTGGCAGAGGCTCAAGGAAGAGCGAAGAGGTCAGTGGGGCTGAAGGAGGGTCTTTAGGGATCGGAAAGGACTTCAGCTTTTATTTCAAGTGAAACAGGGAGCCACTGAAGTTTTGGAGCAGAGGAGTGCCGTGATCTGATGTAAGTACTAAGAGCATCACTCTGAGTGCTGTGTTAGGATGGACTGTGGGGGGCAGGGCAGAGGCAGGGTGACCAGGAAGGAGGCTCCCGCAGCGATCCAGATGGGAGGGAGCCAAGAAGGGAGCAGGGAGGTGGTCAGAGGTGGCCAGCTTCTTGGAACTCTCCCCTTCCTCGGCTGCTCTGGGACCACTCCCCCTTGGTTCTTTCTGCCATGCTTCCTGCTCTTTCTCATCCTCCTTGGAGGGCATCTCCCCTGGACTTTATGGGTTGGGGCTCCCCCAGGGCCCCTCTCCCTAGCTCTCTGTGGTCAGTGGCTGTCTGTAGGCTGCTGACATCAAGTCCCCAGCTCGAATTTCTCTGCTGAGCTTCTGACCTATAGATCTGACGGTCGACTCATCCCTCTGCCTGGATGGGCCACAGAGTTCAGAAACCTATTCCAAAGTCACCATAAATGTGCTCATCCCATCTCAGTGAATGGCACCCAGGGACTCACCCCGTTGCCCAAAGAAGAAACTTATCACCAGGATCTGGTGATCTTCCCTCCAAAACAGCTTCTGAAAACACCTGCTTCTTTCTATCCCTGCCACCTGCCACGTCTCTGATCACCATCTTCCCGGGATGACAGTGGGGCCTCCTGAGTGGTCTCACTGTGTCTCTGTCACCCCACGCCTCCACCAGGATGCGCTTTCTAATGTGCAAACTGTGCCTCGGCACCCCCATCTTCCATCTGTTCTGCGGCTCCACGCGGCCCTTAGGAGAAAGTCTAAATTATACCCACAAGGCCTGGGAGAACGCGTCTCTGTGGGTCTGCTCCCATCTACAGGTCTCTCCCAATCACAGCACGAGTGATCAGCCCCGGCCACAATTCTGTCTGGCCCATGGGCCCTGCCATCTGCAACCCCATGTGGCCACAACCCTTCTCCTCCACCCTCCACCCTCTCCCACTCATCCTCGGATCCTATCTCAACATCACTTTCTCTAGAAGCTTCCTTAGCCCTCGATTGGGGCTGCCTGCCCCACATCTCTAGCCTAGAGTATCTCCATTCTGCTTGCTGTTCACTTGTTTAAGTCCCCATCACGCTGTCAAGTCACCGAGCGCTGGCGCCTGTCTCTCTGATCCCTTGTCAGAATCCCAGCACAGAGTGATGTCTCGGGCATCACAGACATTTGCCCAATAACAAAACATCAACCGGTTGGGTCAAGATTCTCAGGGAATCTGGTCTCTGAATGTAAAGGTGGCTCCTAGAGTCAATTCTATGATCTGTGAGGCCCACACTGCCAAGAAGCGCCATTGGAACATTTATTATATGGACATTACAATCATCTGAAACACCATCATTCCATCTCCAACGTGCAAGGCCCCGGACTAGGCATGTTATAGGTTATTTCACTTAAATCCCATGACTCAGTAAAATCAGTTTTATAATTTTCATTTTACAATGAAAACCCAAAGCTGTGAGAAGTTCAGTAACTTTTGCTTCACAGCGCATGGGTGGCCGGAAGGGGCTTGCAATTCTGGATTTGGGTGTCCTCATTAGCCTCCGTGATGTAGTCCCCAAAACATGGGGGAAATAACAATCCTTGTTTTCCTAATAATGATCTGTTGTCCTCCTACCCCTCAAGTTGCTCAACCCCCTTCTTGAACACGTTTCATCCCTGGCTTGTACAGCTTTATGTTCCACGGTCTACACAGCACAGTGCAAGGATCTGCCTGATTTGTCTTCTAGCTCCTCTGTCCTTGCTGCACTGCAGGAGGGTGGTCACGTGGTGGGTAGCCCCTGCGAGGCCTCCTAGGGCCTGGCGCCACCTGCCCCCCCCAGCCCTGGTCTCCTGAGGGGTTTCCCACTCCTGAGTGGGAGTGGAGGTCTCTATCAGCGGCTCCTTCAGAGGTTCTCCTCTAGGCCTGCCCACCCTTGGCCCATTTCACAGAAAGTGACCCAAAATGGGCACCAGAAAGAGCCAGGATGGCCTGTGGGCTTCTGACCCCCGGAGCTGTAGCCTCAGGACAAAGAGCAGGCCTGCATCTCACTTCCCTACCCCAGGGATGGCAGCCAGGCTGCCCCACAGGCAGCAACAGACCCTGTTGGAAAGAGCATTTGAGGCACAAAACAGAATTTAATAAAACGATGCTCTCTGTTGATAAGTGGCCACTGAGCACTGGAGGCCTGAAGACAACTCAGCCTGGCTGCCTCGGCCTGATCCTTGCCGACTGTACCCACAACATTCTTCCAGAGAAAGCATGAAGAGGGAATGCCCCATAATCAAAGACATCTGCAAACGATCCCCTGGCCTAGAAAATGTAAGAAGGCACCAAAGCTGACAGAGAAACCAAAGGGGCCAGAGGTCTGAGGAGGGCACTGCAGAAAACTCAGGGACCAGCACCTGGGTGCTCAGGAGGACCCACCTGTCCAAACCACCCCGTCCCTAAGGTCCCCTCGCCCACTGCCCCAGGGAGCTGGTCCTTTCTCCGGTCCTCTGTTGAAATGTGCTCCCTGGAGGGGTGGGGGTGGCACGGGGCTTCTCATGGGGGGCTCCAGTGTGAGGCAGGTGCCCCTCTAAGCGGGGGCTGGGCCCTCCTCACAAGCTTCCCTTCCTTTGTCTTGGCCTCGCCCAGGGCGGCTGCCCTCACAATTCCTGATGCAGCTGAGCCTCTGGCTGCAAACGGAAAGTAAAAATGGGCTTTTTCCTTTGGTCCCCACCTGCAAATGCCAATTATGCCCTGGATTTGCCATCCGCTGGCTTGCCTCTAGAACGACTCACTTCCTCCCTGGTATTTCCAAGCGAGCGATTAATGAGCAACAAGAAACAGGACTTCAAGAACAAATTCAGCCAAACAAATGCTACGAGAAACCTCTCCGGGCCTTCAGTGGGCAATGAGGCGTGCTATATGAAGATTAGCAGAGAAAGCAGCCCATCTCCCTAAATAAATAAATAATGAGGTGGCCCACACCAACAGCTGCATTCATTTCCTGGGCCACATTCCCCACAAACATTCCCTGTTGGGTGAAGGAACTTTACTCCTGCTTTGGATTCTGTGGGAGCCCTCCCCAAATCAGGTGACTGGAGGGGTATCCCAGCCTCAGTCTGCCCCTTTGTAAGGTGTTGGGGTGGGTGGGCCATGATTTGTAAGTCCTCTTCCTACGATTTTATGGGGGCAAACCTCCTGCATCGCCCTAGATGCTGCAGATCGGGAAATGTGCCCAGTCCCAGAGCAGAGCTGGGTCTGGGGTCAGGCAGGCGAGGCTCTCTCCATACACAGCATGGAAGGGGTGCCATAAAAACCCAGAAGTCAAGATAAATAATATTTTGATGCTGCATTCTAAAAATCGAAAAAAATGCAAAAAATCCATGAAGAGCTCCTACGTGGCCACGCACATGTGCACAACTCCCCTCGCACGCCAGCTCCAGGGGGCTTGTCCACCGACCTGACCATGGCACCTTCGGCATCCCCACCACTCCTCCCATGCCATGCACCCCCACCCCTGCCAGGTTTTCGGCATCTAGCAAGGCGCCAGGTCCTCTCCTCACGCCCGGTCCCGCGTCCACACAGACCCCCAGATCCATCCAGCGTGGTTAACGGTGCTGGGCTCTCAAGGTTGACCTCAGCGACCACTCTCTTCACCCCCAGCCTGCATGGAAGCTCCTCTCGGCGTACCTGCATCCTCTCAGACCACCCAGCACTGTCGCCCCTCTCTGAGGGCTGGGGCTGGATCTCATTCAATATTCGAGCCCCACACATATCAGTGTCATGAATGAACGAATGCACGGGTGACTCTGATTTGGGGTGGTGCCCAGTGCCCATAGCTTCCCAGCAGGGGGGCCCTTGGGGGTTCACTTCTAGGGATGGGGCCTCACATCACCCAAGCAGCCTGATCGGCAGGGAGAGCATGGCTGGACAGAAGCCCCTCCTCATCTCCAGCCATAACTGCAGTCCTCTTTGTAAGGGCATCTGTAAGGTATCTGAAGGGCTCAGGACCTCTGTCCTTTTTCTTTCTGTCTTTAGGCTAAACATCTCCAGATCCTTTAGTAGGTCTCCATTTGACATGCCTCCTGGACCCCCACAGAGGGTGTTGGGGTGGGGTTACTTCAGGTCCTCAAAGTCTTAGGCTGCTTGTGGGCTAATTTTTCTCTTCCCTGAAGTCTGTCATCAGTTTCGAGCACCTCCACCCTTGCCCATGTGAACTGAAGCCACCTGGTGATCTCTCACCTGGATCATTCCCACCTTTCCTGCCTAACAAGGCCCCTGTTTCTGCTCTTGTTCCACAATAGTAGAATCCCCACAGAGCAACAAGGGATCCTTTTAGAACGTAAACCAACCTTACTCAGAGTACACAGCAAAACTCTAACGATGGATTATGGTCTTCCTCTTCTGTTCTGCCATCTCCTCTCGCTCATACCCTTGCTCATGTTACTCCAGCCACATTGACTTTCTGCTGCTGCTCAACTGGGCCAAGCTTGTTCTTGCCACAGGGCCTTTGTGCTTGCTGTTCCTTCAGCATGGCATATTCTTCCCCTAGAAATCCACATGACTTGTCCCTTTACCTCATTCGGGTCTACTACTTAAATACTCCCTTATCCCCGAAACATTCCCTGCCTACATTATTCAAAACAGTCTCTCCCCCACCCCCCAACCTCTGTCCCTTTACTCCATATTATATATTTGCTTATCGTCTGCTCCATGAGGACTACGTCTGTTTTGTCCACTACTGCATTCCCAATGCCAAAATGGGGCCCGGCACACAGTAGGTGCTCAATGAATACCTGTTGAATAAAGAAACGAGTCCAAGAGCCTAAAGCTGAGCCTATGGTCTCAGCACTCACACCTAGCATTCTGGGTATGAGCCCACCAGTGTGACCCACAGCAGATTTGCTTCAATTCTTTACATCCAAAATGGCACCTCTCCCCTGAGTCCTCATTCCCAACCTCCAAGATTTCTGGATTGTACTGGAAGATTCAAACGTTTCATCGTTGCCATTTTCAACTCTTGCTGAGTTGAGTCCCTGGCCTGCCTTTTCAGTGTTGCCCTGGTATTTTTAGAAGAGTACTTCTTGTGTGTTTGTGACGGCCAATTATCCCAGCTGCCCCTCTGGGTACATTCCCACTTGCTAGTTCATTTTTTTTCAATCTGTACCAACACTGATGAAATTGCCCACTAACTGTGTGCCAATCCTAAAACCATAATGACATCCCGGTCCTGAGCGGCCTCTGCGACCATAGCTCATGCAGCAGAAACTCACAAGAAGTGCACAAATGCAGAGTTGGCCTCACCCAGGGAGAGCGTCAGGAAAAGGAGAACCAGACTGCCCTTGGGGGGGCGGGTGGGATGGTGTTGCCAGCCAGCATGTTGGGAGAACACCAAGCCCTTCGTCCTCACAGGATGTCTTGTGTTCACCCTCTGTTCCTCTGGCGTGGATGCTCCGCCAATGGAAGGGTTTGCCTTTACCCCCAGATCTCTGGGACCTAGGCTAATCTCTGGATAGTAACTATTCTGTGTGAACCTGGCAGGCCTGATAGAACTGCAGTCAGCACAGAGTTGGGATCTTCAGACACAGGCTGTGGGAATGAATGAGCTCACCTCCAAAGGGGGTGTTCAGAGGGATCAACTCAACTGTCTGCAACCAGCTCTAGATCTGGAGACTTTGATGGACCTATGGGATGGCAAAACCATCCCCCCAGATTGTTCATACAACGTCTTTAGTTTATTCTGTCTTCCCGGAGGGGGCCCATGGGTGCCATTAGAATCTCAAAATGGTTAGAGCAGGGTGTCGAATGCAGCCCACAGAGCTATGGGTCCAGTTCCTGCCTTCCTGTCCAGTGGGACAGTGCACTCTGCCTTCCTCCCTGGCCTCCCCTCCTCCTCAGGTCCCTCCCTCTGCGAGAGCCATACCTTGCCATCTGTCTTCACAGAGGCCATGAGCTTCCTCCTTGGTGCCTTTGTTCAGGCTGTACCATCTTTTTTTTTTTTTTTTAAGATTTTATTTATTTGCGAGAGAGAGAATGAGAGACAGAGAGCATGAAAGGGAGGAGGGTCAGAGGGAGAAGCAGACTCCCTGCTGAGCAGGGAGCCCAATGTGGGACTCGATCCCGGGACTCCAGGATCATGACCTGAGCCGAAGGCAGTCGCTTAACCAACTGAGCCATCCAGGCGCCCCCAGGCTGTACCTTCTGCCAAAACACTCTTCTTCCTTCCCCAACAGCCAACTCCTGCTGGTCCTTCTAGACCTTTCAGGGATGCCCTCCCTGAGGCCTGTCCTGAGCACCTCTGCTTCTCTCTCACCCCAGCATTGCGAGATCAGGGCTACCCAAAGTGAGGCCCACACTGCCTGTCCGTGAATTGTCTGCAAAACAAGCTTGGGATGGAAATTGTGAGTAAGCTTCAAAAGCATTTACAGCAATTCAACTGAGTAATTTTATGTCGGTGGAACCTAATAATAAAAACTTGGGCCTTGTGTTTGCTTCTTTTTTTTTCTTCAGCTTATTTTTCTAGTCATTCATTTTTATTGCATTTTATAAAAGTCTCAGTTTGTGATCAACTGGAAGTAAGACAAGATCTGGTCTTTTATGATACATCAGTGTTTCTCAACCTTCTTTTCATTATTGCCCCCCTATGGAGCATTTGTAGGTCATTTTCCTTTCCCTGCCAGCCACCTACTCTGTTCCCACCATGAAATTTTAATACCACAGACCTTCTGCATATCTGTTTGCATGCTGTATGGAGGTTTGTGATTTATACATAAAAAGAGCAATATTCTTTTGCATCCCCCTCCAAGAACCAATTTTCACCCTGTTGGGGACTGTGTCACTCTCAGTAAGAAGGCATGCCACAGATGGTTTGAGAAGCACTATTGTGGTCCTGGGTGAAGTAGGTGCTGCCCCCCGGGGGGATCTGGAAATCTGGGCTGGGCCTTTCTTGACAGCTAGTAGTTGGGCTGGAGTGTTGAAATATACACATTCTTGCAAATCACCTTTCATTTCCCTTGTACATTACAGTGAGGGTATCCACTGAACTTTTTTTTTAACTATGGATTTCCAGTAGGTTCCCTTATCTATAAACTACCTGTTGGGTCTTATGATTCTTTGGCAGATGAGGAGGAGGAAGAGGCACAGTCATGCATCTGGTTGGTCATGTCCAATATTCTTGCTCCTCTGTCATTTACCCTGTGACCATTCACTGCTCATCATCTGGACATCTCAGGGCAGCCATGGGGAGCCCTGCAGACCATCTGGAGAGGCTGCTCCTGGAATGTGCAGCAAGCTGGTTTGCAGGAAACACCAGTCTGAGAAATGGTCCTCTCTGATATACCTGCAGCACACTCAGTGTTGTAAAGAGCTGGGGAGCCATGTCCATTCAGTAGCGAACCCCACTTCTTCATTTTTTTTTAAGATTTTATTTTTTTAAGTAATCTCTACACCCAACATGGGGCTCAAATTCACAACCCTGAGATCAAGAGTTGCATTCACCTTGCCGCCTGAGTCAGCCAGGTGCCCCAGAAGCCCACTTACTTCTATTCAAGGCAGAATCTTTGAACTCTATTACTTTTACTTACACAGAACTACTTTGATTTTGTAGGATACCTACGATGACCCATGGAACTAGCATTCCAAGGAACACACTTTGGAAAAAACGGAGCCCAAACTTTTATTAATTCACGTTCCTTTTCCCCAAGACCATAGGTCTTTGGAAGTCAATGAGTAAAAATCAGAATGTCTTCTTCATCTGGGTTAATGCAGATAGGCTGGTGGTTCCTTCAGCCCCCATCAGCCAGCTCTGAAACCCTGCCCATAACTGTCCCTGTAGCAAGTCTGAAGAACATCATGGCTCCTATGGGCATTCTCTCTTCCCAAGGCTTAGCACAAGACTTGACAGACACTGAAGACTCAAATTCATTTCCTGACTTCTCTTCAACCAAAGGTAGATTCATTCTACCTTGAAGATGCCTATCATGTCTCACCCTCTCTCCACCTGGGAGACAAGCCAAATATAGGAGCATCACAGACATATTGAGGGCCCAGGTCCCCTGAGCACTCTCTTGAGCTGCCCAGATGGTGTATTTCTTCAGAAAAATCTTTAGCTCATGTCCTTCAATAGTGGTCATTCCTCCTTCCCCCCCGGCCCCAGGAATTGTTCTGAACGCAGAGAATTCAGTCTGAGTTCAAAACAACAGTCTGGAAAGTTGGACACAGGCTTAGGGAACATCACGGATGGTGCATTAGTGGGCAAGGGCTGCCATAACAAAGTACCACACACTGGGCTGTTTAAGCAACAAAAAATGATTTTTCTCACAGTTCTGGAGGCTGGAAGTCCAAGATCAAGGTGTCAGCATTTTGGGTTTCTTCTGAGACCTCTCTCTCGGTATATCTGTGTCCTAATCTCTTCTTCATATAAGGGCCCCAGTCAGACTGGGTTAGGGCCCACCCTAATGACTGCATTTGAACTTAGTTACTACTTTAAAGACCCTGTCTCCAAAAACAGTCACTTTATGAGGTGCTGCGGGTTAAGGCTTCTACTTATGAATGTTGGGGGGAAATAATTTAGCTCATAACGGGTGGAAAAGGTATCTGGCCTCCCTAGCATAAGTCTCAAAGAAACATACACCACTGGAGCTTTGGAGACTGTTGAACTCATTCATTTCAGAAACTGGAAAAATGAGGCTTGGAAGGAGAAGTAACTGCTTGCAGTAACCCAGCTCCCACTCCCTGGACTCAAACCCGAAGTTCCCAGGGCCCATCAGACCCCTTCCTCTCCACACCACCATTCTCACCCCATCCCTAGAAAAACCAACACACAAACACACTAAAAAATTATAAGCAATTTAAAAAGAGAGGAGAAAAAATAAGTCTCTAAGGCCAGGCAAATTCTTGGACAAAGATTCTTTGTTTGACCAAACATGAATTAGGCTCCCGACCCTTCTCCTGGGCCCATCTGTACACTCCTTCATATACTCCAGTTTTAGCAAGATCCCTGCTAAGTCAGTTGACCAAGAACCCCTGACGTTGATATCCTGATCAGGTTCCTCATCCTCTACCTTCCCCCAGGTGATGTCGGACACCCTGGCCTGTCTTCAGCAAGAGTCGTTAGGTTGCTTTAGCCAGAATGTCCTTCACCCCTGAAATTTCCTCTTAGTAATTTTCCATCCACTGACTCCCACCCTGCTCCACGGCTATAGATCCCCACTTGCCCATGCTGGATTCAGAGTGGAGCCCAGTCTCTCTCCCCCACTGCAAAATCCCATTGCTGCGGCCCCTGCCCCTATCAAGATGGTCCTCACTAAAGTCTGCTTACCATTGTTCACAGGTGCCCCTGAATATTTTTTTCCCTTAACAACCAGGAATCTGGATTTATAAAGGCTGGAGACCAAAGAAGCAACATTGGCTTGGGTACACTCTTCAGCTGCAGTTTTCAAAGTATGCTCCATGGGACCCCTGTGGGTTCCTGAGACCTTTTCAGGGATCCACAAGGTCATGACTATTTTCATAGTTATACCAAGATGTCATTTACCTTAACCACTTTCATTGTCTTGCGAGTGGAGTTTTCCAGAGGCCACATCATGTGGGATGATGCCCCTGTTCTGATGACATGAGAATCCACCTGTTGTCTAGATCTGCAACACGGTGGAAAAATGCCACTCTCCTAATTTTTTTGTTTGTTTTGGAAAATACACTTATTTTTCATAAACATGTGTTATGCATGTTGTTGTTTTGAATGATTTAAGAGATACATTTTTAAAATATCCACTTTAATTTCTAACACAGTAAAAATGGATAGATAGGAGATACATAAGCAAAAACCCTTTGGGGTGGTCTACCATAATTTTTAAGATTATGAAGGGGTGCCTAAACCAAAAAGTTTGAGAACAAGTGCTCTAGACAGTAGATGAAGCTTACTGATGAAATCTTCAGTCATTGTCCTTCATTCTTCTTTGTGCCATTTTTCCCTTCCAGTGGATTTCTTTTAAGATCTGGTTTCATTCCCCCCAGACCCTCATAGAAAGGAGAGACAGCGATTGGTACCTAGAGCCCTGTGAGCACCCTGACCTAAGGGCTGCTCCTCCCAACGCTGCCCTCCTTGTGCTCCATGGGAACCGCCTCTCTGCCCTGATAGGTGGGGACCCCAGGATGGCATGTCAGTGGCTGGGGCAGCTCCCTAGCTCCCCAGGGCTCGCCTCATTAGCCTCTGATGAGCCCTGTGCCCTGTGGGTGGTACAAACGTGGGACATCAGCACCTCACTGCTGACCCGGACAGGTAACAAGCAGAAAGAGACAGCTGCCAATATCACAAAGCCGTAAAGAAATGCCCTGGGTGGCTCTGTCCTCCCTCCATCTGGGACAGGCCCCCATCTTTTTGGGTCTGAGCAACCCGAGTTTTTGCCCTTCTTTTTGCCACCACCTGGCAGTGGGAGAAGTGGGGAGGGAGACAGTGGAAGTGAGGTTGAGAGGTAAGAGGTCGCACACACACAGGCTCACTGAGTGCACGTTGCCCAAGAACCTTTGCGCCAGGAGTTTCTACTGCTAATAGTAGTGACAAGAGCTGACACTGACTGAGGGCTTCCGCCATGCCAGACACATCTGAGTCATCTGCATGTGTTTATTTACTTAATCCTTGCAACCCTGGGAAGAAGGTGCTATTGCTCGCCGCATTTTGCTGGTAAGGGAAGGGAGGCACAGAGAGATTAAGTAATGTGCTCAAGGTCACACAGCTAATCAGCTGCAGAGGAAGGGTTTACACTCAGGAAGCCTTGTGCCAGAGTCTGGGCTCTTTCACACTATATTGTATACAGAGAATATGGTGTGATATCCTTTTCCAGAGAGGCAAGGAGCTTCCAGTCTGAAAGGAAGAAGGAGGTCCAGATCCAGGAAGACGGGAAGGGGCAGATGAATGGTGCAGGTCAAATACACTCAGAGGGAGAACTTGGCCTTGAAGTGGCCTACATGCAGGCAGGAGGAGATGGAGAGGAGAGGGAACAGGCAGGATGTTATGAGCAGATGGGCCGTAAGGATGAAGACCCTGGCTCCTCTTCCTGAGACCCCCTCAAAGTCCAGCCCGGGGTCTTATGAGAGCCATTCCACCTGTTACCAAAGAGCTGACTGCCAATATCCTGCTGCTACAGTGTCTTGGAACCTGGCTGGGAGAATCCATGTTTACTAAAGAGTCTACAACTGGCCTCAGTCCTTCAACCTCCTCCTGCCTCCAGCCAGACCCAAAGGGCGCTCTCCCAGCTTATGAACAGCAGTGAGGAAGCCCACGCTGGACACAGTCGGGTCAGCTTCTGAGAGATGCCACACCCAGAAAGTGTCAGATCCTGAAGTGACATGGAGAGAAACTTCGAACTGTACGGGAGCCAGGTGGCAGTCAGGGCGAGTGGAGGCATTCGAGAATAAAGCTTAGTAAAGCTAAGAGAGACACAGGTGCGAGTGGGAGCAGGCCCACGAGGTGCTGCAAACAAAGGCCACTTGCTCTGGGGACAAGAGGACTTCTTCTGAAGCCCCAGGGCTCTAGCTGCTCTCAGTAAGTCTTAACGGCTGCTGTGTCCAGTGTTTGAACTGATGCTTCTACCACTTGCGAAAGCATGCTCTCATGTTCTGTTTCAGTGTATAGTAAAACCATCAGGTTGTGCTCAGAGAGACCCAGGAGAAGAATGCCTAGAACAGTCTGATGAAGAGACAGAGCAGTCTTATGTTAGCCTGCGAAACAGGACATCTACCTGCCGAACAGCAGAGTTGTCATGGTGCATGCTCCAGGTGCTCCATTCAGGGGGATTCTGTGCTGGGTTCCCATTCCCCTGTATGACATACTCTGAAGCTATGCAGCCTATGGTCCCGCCCATCAGGCTCTTTGGCTGTAGGACCATCACTCTCAAGTACTGAGTATTAGAAAATCCCTCTGAGGCAAAAATGAACTATTGGGACTGCATCAAGATAAAAAGCTTTGGCACAGCAGAGGACAAAACCAAACTACAGCCTACAGAATGGGAGAAGATATTTGCAAATGTCTTATCAGATAAAAGGCTAGTATCCAAAATCCATCAAGAAATGGGCAAAAGACATGAACAGACGTTTCTCCAAAGAAGACATACACATGGCCAACAGACACATGAAAAAATGTTCCACCATCACTCGGCATCAGGGAAATACAAATCAAAACCACAATGAGATACCACCTCACACCAGTCAGAATGGCTAAAATTAACAACTCAGGAAACAACAGATGTTGGCAAGAATGCAGAGAAAGGGGAACCCTCTTACACTGTTGGTGGGAATGCATGCTGGTGTAGCCACTCTGGAAAACAGTATGGAGTTTCCTCAAAAAGTTAAAAATAGAGCTACCCTATGACGCAGCAATTGCACTACTAACTATTTACCCAAAAGATACAAATGTAATGATCTGAAGGGGCACCTGCACCCCAATGTTTATAGCAGCAATGTCCACAATAGCCAAACTATGGAAAGAGCCCAGATATCCATCGACAGACGAATGGATAAAGATGTGGTATATATATACAATGGAATACTACTCATCCATCAGAAACAGAAATCTTACCACTTGCAACAATGTTGATGGAACTAGAGGGTATTATGCTAAGCTAAATAAGTCATTCAGAGAAAGACAATTATCGTATGATTTCACTCATGTGGAATTTAAGAAACAAAACAGAAGATCATAAGGGAAGGGGGCGGAAATAAAATAAGATGGAATCAGAGAGGGAGACAAACCATAAGAGACTCTTAGCTATAGGAAACAAACTGAGGGTTGCTGGAGGGAGGTGGGTGGGGGGATGGGGTAACTGGGTGATGGGCATTAAGGAGGGCATGTGATGTAATGAGCACTGGGTATTATATACAACTGATGAATCACTGAACTCTACCTCTGAAACTAATAATACACTACATGTTAACTAAATTTAAATACAATTAAATAAAATTTAAAAAAAAATCCCTTTGCAGCAAAGGAGCTGGGAGAACAAGCACTTGGGGTCTACTGGTCCCTCATCTCCAAGAAGTGAAAAACAAACAGGTACTTAGAACTTCATCCAGGAAAGACAGTCTATTTTTCTTATTGACAGATTTAAAAAAATGAACCTCAGAGACCATGATCAAAGAAAGATATTTTACTAAACTTCTAAAGAAAGAGGATAAGAGCCATTTCCTAGGACACAGTATGTGGCCAATCTGGAAGAGCCGCCAAGAGAACACTTTAATGCACAACGTAGGTTCTATTTCCATTTTAGGGTGCTATGATCTTATCATGGTTTTCAAAAATAGAAGACAGGAAAAATACATTTTTATCCATTTTCCATCTGTCCATCCACCCATGCATCTGTTGATCCATCTATCCACTCATCCATCCAACCATCTAACCATCTGTCTGTCCATTCATCCATCCATCTGTCCATCCATCCAACCTTCCATTCATCCATCCACCCATCCATCCTACAAATGTATTTTTTTTTCTATAAATGTTTTTTTAAGGCCTACAACATGTCAGGTACCATCCTAGGTTAGTCATGGGGTATACTGATAATTAAAATAGATATAGACCCTTTTCAGAGTTTGCCATCTAACAGATGAGGATGCTGATGAAGCTATTACAAGTATTTCAAGTACAGTGAGAAGAAAAGAAGATGCTCAGGGTGCTATAAGAGCAAGGAGGTAAGGCAAAGGAGAAAAAAAAAAAAAAAAGAAAGCCAGGCATTAAAATGAAAGTGTGTTCACACAGAGATATTCACACTGAATTAATACATGGCTTAAAATCTCTACCTAAAGATCCAATTAAAATGTGGGAATGCGGTATGTCTCATATCTGCGTTTCAATATATGACTTAAGCCTATAATTAAGCTGTGTTTTTAAAAAATGCAACCCAGTGAAATCTCGGACCCAAATCCTGTCTCTTGGGCTATTTTACTAAATCCCCAATTAGCAATCAGACAAAGGTCATTGTCTCAAAAGCAGTAATTTGGTCTTCAGTATGATCTGAATTTGCAAGCTTATGTGAATTGAGAATCAGAAGAACCTGATATTTATCCAAAGGGGGGGGGAATGCTTTCTGATGCCAGAAAAGAGTGACAACCAAGAATAGCTGAAGAGGTCAGCAGAAACCTGACACTGAAAAGGCTTTTATGCTTCTGACAATTATTCCTTTTCTGTCAAAAAGGTTTGGTGCCTTTTCCTATCAATTCTCTCCACCTTATTTCAAAATTACTCTTTGAATGAGATGATGAATGGTCTCAAAAAACTTTCAGAAATTGTGAAAAATGAGCAATGTATTGATGAAAGGCGGAAGCCAAAAGTTTCACATTTCCCCGCATAGAACACCAGAAGCAAAGTGAAGGGACCTCTGTCATTTCACACTTCCAACCAACTTTCAGGAGAAAGGGCTGATTCCCTCCTTTGGAATCTCATTCATAATGATGACAGATAAGGAGCATGACCAGGGCCCCAACTCAGGCCGCATGTGGGTGTCCCTGGGCAGAAGTGGTTGGAGACCTAGTGTTCTCTTGGTGGACAGAAGCAACCTCCCACACCCACTCTCCAGAGAAGGACTTGTGGCCAAATACAAGCTTTAAGCACCTGACCCATGGATGCAGTCTCCACCCACAGTGAAGTCTACCGGACAGGGTGTCAGCCGTCCCTCATTCCCTTGGCCCCTGAGCATGGACAAACTATGACTCTAGTGTATAGACCATCTACAAAGAGACTCCAAGGCTACCCTGAGTATGAGTCCAGTGTTCTGCACACAGCAGAGAAGGCACCCCTCCATCCGTTCCCCAATCAAGGGGGTCAAGAGAATGTTGAGGATGGAGGACGTATCTAGGGTGACCAATGTTTGATTGGATACATGGGAGGGATTGAATTCCCATTCTTAAAGGGGGCATGTCCTCTTTTTTTTTTTTTCCCCATGGAAAATGCAGGTCTTCTTGTTTCCTGACCTTTAACTGCCTATCACAGAAGTTCAAGAATAGGTCATCTTCTTTAAACTAATAGAGAAGGATGATTAAGTCAAGTTACATTTTGGCGGTTTGAACTAAAAAGCCAATTCCCTCAGGGAAGGAGGAGTATGATGGTATAGTGGTGATGGCAGGGGAGATCGGACAGGAGGAAAAGGCCGGCATGGCTCAGTAGGATGAGAACTCAAAATGTTCAAAGTCTCTGGTTATTGGAGACTTTGAACATTTTGAGAAAGCAGTTCTAGACGAGTCATCCAGGGGAGACAGACGGAGGAACGCTGAAGGAAGTGTGTTATAAGGGGATCACCTTTCATTTCCGGGAGCTTGGGACAAGAACAGGAGGAGAGAAAACTACAGCTTGGAGGGGAGGAGACTGGTCAGTTTAAAAGGAGAGGGGAGGGTTGAAGAAAGGAGGACAAGAGAAGCCATCAAGTTCTGAGGAGATGAGAGGATAAGGAATCTTGGATTTGGATGACTTTAAGCTTCTCCAGAGGTACCACTGTGAACTGTCTGTCTCAGGCTCCACAAACAGGCCCAGGTTCTAGTCAGAGCATCATTCTCATCTGTTTGGGGCAGAGGCTGGGAGATCACCTTCTGGGCACACATGTGCAGACCTTAATAGTTCACATGGTGCTGCCATATGTATTATTATCTCAGGGCCCATCCCATCCACCTGTGAGGTTGGCCGGACAGGCACCTGCACCATTTGATAGAGGCACAGTCTTGCCCATCAAAACACAACCTTCAGAACTGGGACCTAGGTTTCAGACTCCAAGCTCAGGGCTCTTCCTGCTGCCTTGTGCTGCACCTGCCCTTGTCAGAGGTCGGAGAGATAAGCGCGACACCTCCTCCCCCCGGAATCATCAGAGAAATGATGCTTTCCTCCTGTCAAGCCAAGTGGACACCGTGCCTCTTCTCATGGCCTCTTTCATTCAGAGTCCACTGGAGACAAAAGTTGATGTAGAGTAAAGGAATAAGAGAGCAGAAACACTTTGCTTCTACAGAGCAGACAGAAGAGGGAGCCAGAATGCTTTCATCTACTCCAGGGGCTGGAAAAGCCACACCTGGGGCCAACAACATAGGTGACCTGTTCGGGGCTGGCCCGTGAGTGGATGGAGGGCTGGGAAAGTAATAGAGTCACAGACCCTAGGACAGGGGGGCAGAGCAGGCTAGTGGGTTGGAAGCTAGTCTGGATAAGGTCCTGATTGAACAATTATACCTAGAATTAAATATGACAAACAGCCTGTTCAGTTACACGAAGCACTGGCAATGAGATAAGCTTCTCCAAGCTCTTTGCTGATGCTCTTGTTTCATCATACCCCCGGTACCTTCTCTCCCAGGGCAATGATCCTCCCCACCAGATACTACCTCACTAGATCCTACTATGGTGGTACCAGAAGATGCGTGCCAGTCACACTAGTCTTGAAACAGGATGTCTTGGCATCAGTAATCTATTTCCTCCTTAAGGAAGACTAGCAGTGTGAGGTTGGAAAGGCCTCCAGAAGTTATCTCTTGGCCCTTCCAGAAGAAAACTTGGGATTGGCCCAACATAATATGTACACTCCCTCACACACACACACGCACACTGGAAATTACGGGATTCTTTGTTTTGAAACACTAATTTTGATGGTGATGAGGTTGGATGGTTTTATTTTAAAATCATGAACTAAGAGGACTAAAATAAAATTAGTTGCAACTCCCAACAAACACCCAGAGAAGTTCAGTGACTTTGCTCAGGTCCAACAGCGAGCTAGACCTAAAAAAAATCCGGGTTCTTGACTCTCAGTTTTATGATTCTTCTGAAATTATATGTCCTGGAGCCAAACAAGATAGAGAAGGTTGCTAAAAATACCCAGACATAACCATTGAACCAGGAGAGGGGAGGGCACGCAATGATCTGGAACGCCTCTTCAAGCTCTTGGTCCTTATTGGTCTTTTTTTTTTTTTTTTAAAGATTTTATTTATTTATTTGACAGAGAGAGAGATAGCGAGAGCAGGAACACAAAAAGGGAGAATGGGAGAGGGAGAAGCAGGCTTCTTGCCGAGCAGGGAGCCCGATGTGGGGCTCGATCCCAAGACCCTGGGATCGTGACCTGGGCCGAAGGCAGACGCTTAACGGCTGAGCCACCCAGGTGCCCCCTTATTGGTCTTCTAAGAAAGCAGGGACCGCTCATAGAAGGACAGATGCTGATTTGGCTGATGCACCTGCAGAATGACACTGCTTCCCAGGGCTGGTTAATGTAGACCCTTTGGCATTTTCGCCTTTGATTTCCTTAATGTGATCGCTCTGTTTCCTTGCTGTCTGACAAAGGTCAATTTCTATTTGTCCTCTAATAAATGGGCTGCTTAATGCTGGAGAAAAAAAATGAGCAACAGGAAACCCTCACTGCCATCTACAAATAACTATAAAGTAAATCATTTACTAAGGTTTCGTCTTTGAACTTAAAAATTTTTATCACATACAAATGTACCATCATTAGCCTTCCCTGGCAGCATCCAGCCCTTTATGGAGTTAACTGCCTCTCCAAAATGATCATGCTTTTCTGAACATGCTGTATTTTTGGCTGCAGCCTTGAATTGCTGGGAATGCAATTGCTTTTTAATTGGAACCAACAACCAGTGCTGGCTTGGATTCAGAGCTGAGCCTCCCTGCAACAAAAATGTCTGCTAGAACCTCGAGATCAGCGAGAGGGTGGCCAAGTCACCCACATTCCGGTTTATGACTCCCCAGGGAAGCTCTGTTTGTATCTGGGGACTCTGCTGGCTCCAAAGACAGAATTTCCACTCTCTGACCAGAAAAAGAAGTACCTGGCACTCAGGGGAACTGGCAAACAGAAACTGGCAGGAGTCTTCTCCTTGCCCAGTTGATGTCTGCAAATGTGTGAATAAACCAGGAGCTCAGAAGAAAGGAAACAAAAGAATCACCAAGGAAATTTTTAGTGTTCTCTGTCAGTATGCCAGGACCAAACGTCCCTCCCTTTCCCAAGGGAAACAATTGCAGGAATAGGTCCTCTTGCCTTCTGTGAGGGGAATAATCAGCATTCTGGAAAGGAACCCATTGCTTCAGGTTCTCATTCTATCAAGCAATTATTTAGAATTTACAGCTTATTAATACAACAGCACATCTCATTGACACAGCACGCTAAAAAGCTTCTACTTAATCAGATATCAGCACAATGGCTTGCTAAACACAATCTCTTTTTCACGCATTCCTTTGATTTAACTAATTTTAACGGAACACATGAAGGGCATGAGCCGAAGGCCAGTCGTCCATACTGAAATGCAGGCAGAGGAATTATGCACAGTATAAAGTGACTAATTCTAAGTGTCTAAAGGGCTATTTCCACAGGTGCAGCCCTTAGAATGGGGTGTGTGTTGTAGTAGGCTTAGCCTCTGTGCTGTGTGGGATGAAAACCAACACAGAGAAAAATCCAAACAATTCAGTAAAATTCTCTCTTCTCCCATTCACACACACTCAAGTCTGACTCTAAATTCCTTCATTCTCTTAGTCAAGTTTGCAAACAGTAGACAAAGCCTTCTACATTGGAGTTGGGGCGGGGGGGGGGCATTCCTTTTGAACTTATAGACATTGTTGAACTAGCTGAATAAGGTTTCTAAGAACAAGCGACACCCTACCTTGATCTAAAGGATACCAATTGCTTCCATCACTGATGCTTTAGACATAGGGGATTCAGCCCACTTGCCCCACACTGTGGCTGGGTGGTGGCTGTGGGAACTGTCCAAACTCATGTCCTGTGCTCCTCATCGGGGACTGTCCCCTCAGCTAAGGCAGCCCCTCTGCTGTCACCACACTTGCTCCCTTCCTCTGCTTTGGATCATATTCCTCCAGCCAGAAATTCCAGGCCATGAGCTCCTTCACTGTTCCAAGGTTTTCCCTCTGCAAAGCCAGCAACATACTAGGGCACCCTGGGTTATTCTAGGCCATGGTCCTCTTTCTCTGAATTCCTTAGCACTTTCCTGGCCCTGGGTAATACAGAGTTTCCCCCTTTTCCCAAGAGTCTGACATATCAACACCAACAAGAGTCAATGCCTTTTGAATGCCTATAGCGGCTCTAAGACCTGAAGTGTTTTTTGTCATCTCACAAGCATCTGTCTTGTATTTCTGTATTGAGAGCATTGTGCTGGGGCACAGTGAGGAAGACCAGGGACCAAGCAATTCAGGGAGGTAGTAGGACATGGGAAAGAAGCTTATAAGCTCCTGGGGAAAAAAAAAGACAAGTCAACAGTTGTGGGTTTGTCTACAATATACCACTTTCACAGCCACCATGAGCAAGGTGGGGAGGGCTGGCTGGAATGAAGGATTACTTGTAAGTAGCGGTCAGCGGGCCCTTGAGCTGGGATCTTGAAATCCAGGGCCTCGGACTGGGGTCCTCTGTGCAAGGGGCCTTGAGTGCCTGCCCGTAGAGGACAGATTTCAATCTGGCAGCAGTAGGAATCCAGCAAATGTGCCTCACAGGGAGAACAGCAGGCCCTTATCTGTTTTAGAAAGAGGAGATTGCTGGAAAATCCCACAGGGGTGGAAATAATGGCCTGAGTGAGAGTAGGCAATGGGCACAGAGAGTAGGTGTTGCTGGTAGACAACCTGAGGGTGTTCAGAGGGAACCTCTGGATGAACTGGGTGCAGGGCAAAGTAAAAGGGCAGAGACAGAGGTATTTCTGATTCCCCCAGGACCACATGTGATTACGACGACTACAGTAAAAGCTGCCACCTTACCTTTGAGCCTTTCCTTTAGCAACGTTCCTTGGGTTCTGACAAGTACTACTTTCACTTGTATTAACTTTTAGCAGCTTTTAAGGGTTTTCTGGGTATTCTCCTTTGACCAACAATGCTGTATTTGGGAGCATCTTTCAGAGCCCAAGACTCTTTCCCCACAGTAGTCTTTTGATTAATCCTATACTATCAATTTCTGGTTTTATTATATTGTGATCAGAGAAAAAGATCTGAAAATTTTCTGCTTTTTAAGATCAATGACAATTTTGCAGGCTAGGCTACAGTTTTTGTGACTGATTCACAGGCATTGGAAAAGAAATTACATTCTCCTTCTGGGAGGTATTCGAGTTCTAAAAATATTTACCTTTATAATTATGTGTGTTCATTCACTCATTAATCATATAATTGATGAATAAATGTTTGTTAAATATGATTAAGTCTAACTAATTATACCTTTCATATCAGCTATATAATTTCTTTCTGTTTTTTCCCCTCAGTTTGCCATATATGCTCTATGTTATAGCAGATAATGGTGGACTAACTATTTCTACTTTGTGTCGCACCCCCGATTCACCTGCTGCTCTGGGCTTGCTTCCTTCTTTGTCTCCACTGTGGTTGAGGTGGTTTGCTCTCTTATTCAGAAGGCACTCGCTACTCACAAAGGGCCATTCATGACCCCAGTCCTCCTGCTTCTGGCCTGTTGGTACCTGACCACTCCTCAACCCCTCACTCATTCTGCATCCATAATATCCTCAGGCAAGCCCAGGCAAAAGATTCAGAACAAAAGAACGATGCTAGGGAAATGGAAGAAGGCATATTGTTCAGTGTAGACATCGACTTGTTGATGAAGGCCCTGGATGGGAGGAGTTAGACAGGTGGCTTTGATCAGGGAGAAGAAAGGATGTCGGAGGACTACATATATAGTTGGGTCAAAAAATGAGATGGTGTTTGGTGTGGACCTAGGTGGGGGTGTGTAAAAAACCAGGCAGAGTTTGGGTCCCTTCCATGGTTATAACACAGATGAGCTAAAATTATATGACTGTACTTGGAAACTTCATTATTTTGATACTGCCTGTATCTGTCTCGCTATTTTCTTTTAATGTCGGATTTTACTAAGGTTATTGTGACAGTGATATTTACTACTCATTGACTATCCATGTGTTCGCCTCTATGTCCTGGCCTCCCTCTAGAGAGATGAAAAATAAATCACTGCAATCCAATGAATGGTTGGTGGAAATAATGGGCGTCACATCTGGGCCAAAGCATTTAAGACCAAAACTGGCACATGAGTCTCCAGTTTCTTTTTTCCCTGCTGCAGTGACCTGGAAGCCAGTTCCAGATGGTGGAACAATAAGATGACTACCTAACTTACGCACTTGCACGTACATATCGGGGAGTGAAAGAGGCACTTGCCGTAGGCATGCCGGGACAACAGTACTGTGGGTGCCCTATGGTAAGCAAGTTGGAAGTGGACCGCATCCCTGAATGATCACTTGAAGGCCACTGCCCTGGAGAGTCCCAAAGCTCTCACTGGACTTTGTGAGAGACAAAATTTTTGTGTGTAAGCAACTGAAAATTCAAGGTGAAGTTGTTACCACAGCAGTGCTTATCTTGCCCTGACTAACATGGTTCTTTGGGAAGTAACAGTGTGGCTCTCAATGTGCAGACCATCAACGAGGAATGAAGGGGCTCTGCTTTGCATTTGGTTGGCTCTGTTGAGAAAGCACCAGGGGAAGAGTGGAAATTCTTCCTCTGAGTGGAAAGAAGAGAGATTCTTCTCTCCCTCTTTTCCTCTGGGGACTTTATTTTTTTCTCTTTTTCTTTGGGAACTCCCATTCTTCACTGATTATACCTCTGTGTTTTATTACTATGTCAGCCATCTTTTCCCACATTCCTTGAGAAATATTTCTTGTTTATTTGTTTATCTTCTTTAGGGTCAGTTTTAATTTTTAGTGCAACCAAAAAAAAATAGTACATAGTTTCTTATGGTTTTAATTCTACTTTCTTTTTTTTAAAGATTATTTATTTATTTGAGAGAGAGAGAAAGAGAGAGCATGAGTTGGGGGGGAGGAGAAGAACTTCCCACTGAGCAGGGAGCCCGATGTGGAACTTGATCCCAGGACCCTGGGATCATGACCTGAGCAGAAGGCAGACGTTTAACCAACTGAGCCACCCAGGCATCCTGAATTCCACTTTCTTATGTGCCACTCTGTTTATGATTAATAGATACAAATCCCCCCTCTATCTTATTGAGAATGTGTAATAACTGCTTCCTAACTTTTTCATGGGTTTCAAGTAAGAAATAATTCAGGTGCACCTTTAAGCTCTTAATGACTTTATTCTTTTGTGCTGCAAAATGTTTCCATGGGCTTTTGATGTTTTTCCTGTGTGTTCACACACTTCCTTGAGTTTGATGAATTGATGATAAAACTCTTTTATTCTTCAGGCAGTACTAGAAGCATTTTTTAAAAAGATTTTATTTATTTATTTATTTATTTGAGAGCCTGCGTGTGTGAGCATCTATGCGCATGTGATTTGGGGGAGGGGCAGAGGGAGAGAGAGAATCTCCAGCAGATTCCCCACTGAGCACAGAGTCTGACACAGGGCTTGATCTCATGATCCTGAGAGATCATGACCTGAGCTGAAACAAAGAGTCGGATGCTTAATCAACTGAGTCACCCAGGTGCCCCATACTGGAAGCATTTTTAAATAGCTTCTCATCCTATCACCATCTTGGATGATATCAACTTGTATTTTAAGAAGCCATCCAGTTGAGGAGCATGCCCTGTATGTATGGGCCATTTATTTCTGACCACCAAGTAATTTTATCACTTTGCCTCCCCCCCCGCAACTCTTTCAGGTTCACTATATTCTCCAATAATCCTGCTCGTGGCTTCTTGAGTGTTATCAGTCTATCTCTCCCTGCTTTAGAGACCTGTGATCCATTATGAGCAAGATAAGTCAAGATGGGATTTACCCGTGTGTGTGTGTATGTGTGTGTGTGTGTGTGTGTGTACAAGTGAATGTGAATGAGGGTTACAATCATGGCTAAAGCTAACTGAAGTAAACTCAGCAAAACCAAGAGTCTCCTAAGAAACATTCACCAACTCTATGACCATTTACATAAAGGTGGGGCAGGGAACAATGAGGGTGGGTATAAGGCCAACTGAGAGACAAGACACTATAATCAGACTACCGGGATACCATAAGTATCCCTTCAGATACTCTATGAAAGTAGAGATGTCTGGCTGTTGCCATGAGATGAAATGAGAGGCTATAAAGATCAATAAAAAGAGGACATCCCTAAGGTGGAAGGAGACAAGAGAAAGGACAATGTCGCAAAAAGATAATACTGCTGAGAGCTGTGGAGTCTCCTTTGCTCTCTTCGTATCAAGTGCTGGCCACCTGAGCCCACCGGCCCAAAGTGAGAGAGGTTTGGGTGAGTAACATCTGCAGGAGTGTCTACCATGAGTTATAGTCCATAAACATTTATATTGGGAAGCTCTTCCAATATGATTTATATTAATGTGCCTCCCTTGATCTTGGAGTATTTCCCTTAGGCTGAAGGGATTTCTCCTTCCTCTGCACCTGTCCTTTCCTATGTGTCCATGGTGTCCTATGAACACCATGACTCATAGGTGCCTTTCAAGGTGCCGTCAGAAGTGCTTCCAGACGACCCAGCCCTGGAGTTCTCTCCTATAATCCCAGCATCTCCTGTATTATTGTGCTCATCAGGCGTTATTATAACTATGGGTGTCTTCTTTTTCTTCTCTGAAAACAGGACCTAGGACTTCTTCATGTTTGTATCTTTTGGCATTCTTCCTCTCTGTGGGTATCGAGCACATGAATGGGTGAGAGAATAAATAAACAGAACGTTGGCACCAAGGCGAGTCTTCCTGAAGTTTACAAACACAGTGTTGCAGACTGGGTCAAGTTTGAGGATGGAGCCTGGGGACAGCTTTCTAGGTATCCCAAATCCAGGTCTTGTCATGTAGCGTCAGTGATTCCTTTGGAAGGGAATCCCCCCAAACAGGTCTTTGTCTGTGGGAAACTAGGTGGGTTTATCCACTCTGTATCCACAGCATGATGTGATCTTAGGCTTTAAGCATAATTTCTAGAATAAGGAGTTGGCCGGGCTCTTTGCCCCCAATCCTGCTTTTTGCTACATCAGAAGGAAGACTCAGGTTCTTCTCTGGGCAAAGCAAGAAGAGAAGATCCCAGACGGTAGGAGCTTCAAGCATGAGATTAGAAGAACCAGGGAGGAGAAACTAGGTATGTTTATCCCACAGAAGAAAAGACTAAAGGGGAAGGTGGGGTGTTTCCGTTACATAAACGTTTAGGTCCCTCCCAACAGAACTCTACAGTGAATCCGAGAGCCTGAAAATGACCTGGTGGGACACCTCCCCTGCGATGTGGTTGCAGCTGCTCTGGACCCCCAACAGCTGCAGTGAAAGAGGCTGGAGTGGGATGGAATAGTCTGTATGCAAAAACTATTTTGGAGAGAACACCACGTAGAGTCAATTATCATAATTCCATTCCTAATTTGAAATGCTCCAATTACTCTATGTTACCGCCACTTTTCCAAGTTCAAACATCCAAGATGCAGCTTCTACTGCCTTTTGAGGTCACCATTGATGAGCAAAGGAGGGTCAGTCGGTTTGGGGGTATGTCCTGGGGACTCGGAGCTGCCTCCCCAGCAATGGGACCTGCAAGCTGGAACCTAAAACCCTTTCTTCTCAGCACAGATGGAGGACAAAACAGCTAAGATTCCAACTCTGAGAAGAGAGCAATATTTGCCAAAAAAAAAAAAAAAAAAAAGGCATGAAATAATGTTATTTCTCTGTGTAGATATATAGCTTGGGTGGAAAATACTCTATGCATTTTTTTTTTTTAATCAGGGATGCTCACAAAATTCCTTTCCTAAAGATCACGAACTCAGGACAAGAAAGAACTCAGTTTGAGACATGCCCCAGAGGGAAGTCAGGAGGCATACTGATTTACTTGGCAAGTGTGACAGGACATGGCAAAGGCCAGCCTTGCGTGGGTCAGTTGGAAAGAATCCCATTTGCAGCTGCTCCAAAGCCACAGTTCAGCCACTGAGGCGGAGAGAGAGAAGGCAGAAGCACTGCGAGAAGGTTGTATTGAGGATTACACTGAACTCTGAGGTTGATTCCCTACATGCCTGTTGGACTCAACACTCCCTCCCTCCCTCCTCTGGTCTAATCTCTCAATTTCTCATTTTCTCCCTACTCCCTCCCTGCTGTCTTGCCTCCTTCCTCCCTCTGCTCCCTTCCCGGCCTCCTGTTGCCCTCTGGTCCCCCAAGTTCCCTGAAAGCCCCTCTGATGGGCTCTTTGGGTCATGCTCCTCCACCCACAGGCCAGTCCTGCCCCACCGCGGTAGAGGGCGTGGTCTCTGGACACTGGCTGTTTATTGTGAATCTACGTGAATCTGCGTGTGCCTCAGTTTCCCATCAGGGTACTGCTGTGCACATTCAGAACCATGTGGCCCCACGCCTGGCACGTGGTCAGCGATTATTGTTTAGCTATTGCTGTGATGATCACTTGACCCTTCCCACTGTGTCCTCTGCTTCCTCATTTTGATTTCCTGTCCCATAGCCTCCCAGAGAAACTGCCCCTCACTTGGTCTAGATCAGTGTTTCTCAGCTTTGTTTTTTATGATCGCCCTCCCAAGAAGCCTTTTTGGGGTTCTTCCTCCCCCATGCAATTTTAATACATGGATATATCTGTTCATGTACTGTGGCCCTTGGAGGGCTATCAACCATTGTCACATCCAAGATTTTCCCTCCTCAAGAACCATTATTTTTACCCGCCCCCCACAAGGAGCATATTACCCCACTGGGAAGGCATGGTCTACATCAGTGGTTCTCCACCAAGGGCTGACTGTGTTTCCTTCCCCTCCCCCCCAGGGACATTTGGTGACACCTGATGTTTTTAGTCATCAGAACTTGATGGAGGTGGCAGGACCATGGGCATCTGGTGGGCAGAGGCCAGGAATGCTGCTACACATCCTACAACACAAGGACAGCCCTTCCCCCACAGCAAGGAATGGCCCAGCCCCAAATGTCACTGGTGTCCAGGTGAGAACTTCTGCTCTAATGGATGACCCTAGGAGACTGCTCAGGCAGAAGAGCTATCCTAGGTTTAAGCTTCTGTGGGCCTCTGGCTGGCTCTCATAGAGGGAAGGGCCTTTCTTAGGATCCCACACCGTGACGTGGTGACAGGACAAGGCTCCCCGGAGGTACTGGCTAAGACCACACTTCCACAGCCTATGAGGCTCCCAGGCCCTGGGGAGCTCCAAATTCTGGTCGCTCCTGCCCAAGCCTGGGGCTCCCAGAGACTCATAGAGTCTAACTGCCACAGAGAGGCACTGACCTTTTAAATAAAAGAAAGCAAAACCCCTAAGAACATGTCGCCCCAGCTTTCAGGATGCAGTCAGACCAGCCTGCCTCCTCTCAGCCCTGTCTCTACCCAAGTCTGTTACGGGTCATGTGGTTCTTCCTTCATTGACTTCTCGTTAACTCAGGATAAAGTCCCAGTGTGCCAGGTGGCCTATGAGGCCACACAAGATCTGGCCCCTTCCTGCTTTTCTAAACTCGTCCCTCTCAGCCTGATCTTCCTGCTCAGCCATACAGGCCTTCCCCAGGGCCTGGAACCCCAGGAATCCCCATTTGTCTCTGCAGCTGGAGGCACTATCTGGCCTGCTCTCTGTCTGGAACACTCTTGGCCGCTCTCTGCTCTCCTCTTTTCCCCTTTAGGTCAGGCTTCAATATCACTCCTGAGAGAGGTCCTCCCTGACCACAAATGTCCCCCGCCCACCACCTAACCCCCTGTTCTTTCTCACAGCATTCAACCCTCTTCCTTCACGTAATTTATCCCAATGCATTACTGTCCACTTGTGTGTGTTCAGTTACTTAACGCCCGATCCCTCAACCAGACCGTCAACTCTATGATGTAGGAGACCTCTCAAAACCCCAGGCCAGCATACAGTAGACACTTAGTAAGTATTTGTTAGACTGACTGAACTCTAGGGATTTCCATAGGATCCTGTTCACTTCTTTTTTTTTTTTTTTTAAAGATTTTATTTATTTATTTGAGAGAGAGAGCATGAGAGAGAGCACATGAGAGGGGTTAGGGTCAGAGGGAGAAGCAGACTCTCTGCCGAGCAGGGAGCCCGATGCGGGACTCGATCCAGGGACTCCAGGATCATGACCTGAGCCGAAGGCAGTCGCTTAACCAACTGAGCCACCCAGGCTCCCAGATCCTGTTCACTTCTAATTGCATGCTAAAATATTCCTAGAAAGTTGGTTGAGGCACCTCACTTCTGCAGATATATCTCCTAGGATTTTCTGCCTTAAATCTACTAAATTAAAAAAAGAATAAAAAGGCTCCAAACAAACCCGAAAGTCCCACTGGAAATAAAAAATTACCACCCACTGCAGATAAGAGAAATGATAAACACAGCTGTTGTGACTTCACATGTGTGAGATCAACACGCACATTCTGTGTTATCCATATCCCTGCCCACCAAGAAAAGCCAGTTGTCAACTGCAGTCCGTGAAGGACACACTCTGCTGCTTCTGAGGGAGTCAGCCGGTATTTCTCAGAGAGACAAGCCTCTTCCAGAATGTGGATTTGTTCCTGCCTTCTGAAGTACAGAACTACATCTCCCTCAGAGTAAGAAACGAAGCCGTGATGCTGTGCGTAGGGGATCATGAGGAAAGATGAGTCTAGGCCAAGCACAAGGGGGCTGGGGGCAGAAGACCCATGAGGCAGTCCCGTAGCACTTGTTCCTGCAATGGAGACAATCTTTACTATGTCTGCCAGGAAACCACTTCTGGTATCCTCGTTTCTGCAACACTCTGCTTCCACATGATGGACAGCAGAAAATCACATCTGGTCTTAGCGCCATATCTGTTGTCATAGTCCATCATTGTGACTTCTCTAGGCCCCAGCAACCTCCTTCTCTGCAGACATAGGGCTTGACACAACACTTAGCTCACTTTCTTGCACACAGGACTCAGAACATGTTTACTGGACAGAATTTAATTCCTTCTCTGGTGGGGGACTAGATCATGGTTGCAAGGACTGAACGCGGCAGCAAAGACAACCCATAAAGGAGGAAACCCCATAAAGGAGATGGCAGAATTGAAAGGTGAAGGGAGGGAGGAGAGATAGTCCCTGTCCCCTGTCCTTGGATGGGGATGGCTAATCTACCCAAGCTGGGGGGGTGGAACATTCTCCAATGTGCAGATTGTATTTTCCCCAAATTGCTGCAATTATCTTTCCCATTCTACCTGTGCTTTTGTAATGTGACCCTGACATCCTGCCCATCAAGAAGTGG
Source organism: Leptonychotes weddellii (assembly GCF_054177405.1). Taxonomy (NCBI): domain Eukaryota; kingdom Metazoa; phylum Chordata; class Mammalia; order Carnivora; family Phocidae; genus Leptonychotes; species Leptonychotes weddellii. Next base: position 12,737,519 of record NC_138373.1, on the reverse strand, counting down.
GGTCTATGTCTCCTGTTCCTGAACCCAGGGCTTCCCTTGAATTGTGACTATGGTAGAAATGACACTATGTGACTTCGGTGGCAAGGTCAAAAGTGACACATTGATCCAACTTCCACCTGGCTCTTTAAAGATGCTCTTGGAACCCAGCCACCATGATGTGAAACTGCCCAAATTAGCCCATCCCAGAGACCACCTAGAGAGGTCACATGGAGCTGTTCTACTTGGGAGCCAAGCTCAGGTTCCAGCTGATAGCCAGTATCAGCTGCCAGACATGTTAGTGAACATTCCAGAGGATTCCAACATTCCAACTCCCACCCTTTAAGTCTTTCCAGCTGATGCCCCAAACATCATGGAGCAGAGACCAACTATCCCCCCCTGTATTAGTTTCCTCGGCTTGCCATAACAAAGACCTCAAACTGGGGGCTGAAAACAACATGCATATATTGACTCATAGGTCGGGAGTATAAAGTCCAAAATCAAGGTGTTGGCAGGGACTTGCTCTCTCTGAAACCTGTAGCAGAGAATCCTTCCTTGCTTCATGGCAGCTTCTGGTGGTGGCCGTCAATCCTTAGTGCTCCTTGGCATTCCTTGGTTTGTAGCTGCACCACTCCAGACTCTTCCTGTGTCATCACATGGTATTCTCCCTGTGTGTCTATGTGTTCCCTCTTTTCAGAACAATAATCATACTGGATTGAGACAGGCCCTAATGAACTTATCTGCACCTGATTATACCTGCAAAGACCCTACTTCCACATAAGATCACATTCACAGGTCCTGGGAGTTAGGACCTCAACCTATCTTTGTGTGTGTGTGGGGGGGGAGGGGGTTGGAGGGGGACACAATTCATCTCCTAACCACACTATACCCTGTCTGAATTCCAGATGCACAGAAGAGGTAATAAAATGACTGTTGCTGTTTTAAGGCATTCATTTGGGGGCTATTTGTCATACACCTAGAATTTGAACATCAACCAATTCCCTCGAACCCATCTATCTACGTCTTCTGTCATCTGGTTCTCAAGAAATTGTGCCTCCCACTTTTCTGCCTGTGTGCAGATCTCTTCCTGTCTTATAGCCTTTCCTACAGTCTACCATAGCTGCTGGTTCTTTAGATAGCCTGAGCATCTTCAGAGGCATCCCCACCCCGCAGAGCAAGCTTTGAACCTGCCCCTGTGCTCTCGGACTCTGGCAGGCCACCCTAATTTGTCCCAGACCCACAGCATGCCTCTGGGATGACTCTTCCTTGAGAACTTCCCCAAAAAAGAGCTCCAAATTTATCATAACCATTCCAAGCCCAAAGAACTGGCTGATTTTCTGGGTGAGAATAAAAGGAGAACTTTGGGGGGAAAAAAGAGAAAATAATAGCTTGTCACTGAATGCGTATTCCTTTGGCCTCTTTTACATCAACAGAATGGACCTTTATAATTTCCTACATGGTTGTCCTTGTAGGGGGAATTGAATGTGAATGTGCCTCAAAAAGGTTTAAAAGAGTCTAAATGCAAGTTTTGGAAAATATGTGAGGTTTTAATTCTTTCTATTCCAGTCACATAGAGGAAACACGGAGTTGCATTTCTAAGCTTGAGTATTTTAAAATTTATGAAGTTGTCAAATGCACAATATAGTTCCCATTTAGATTTCCAAAAGAAGAGAGAATTAATTACAAAATAGGCAAATGGGAAGCCGTTTCATACTCTGTGAAGCAGACAGTGGTTACATGAGGCCTTCAACTGGAAGAAGGGTCCATACATGGCATTCTGCATATGGAGGGACAGTGGCTTCAAAGTTGAGAGTCGCCACTGACAAATCCATCTGCCATATTTCCACTTACACTTTTTTCCCCAAACTAAGTCATTTAAATAAGAGCCTCCATAATAATACAGGTCATTCGCATAAACAGTTTTCTTGCTAAGTCAGACTGGTATGTAATACTTAGGAAATGACCTTCCAGAACAAATGGTTTCAATTAGGGAAAGCCCCCCAGCACAAACCTTCCAAATTCAGAATATGATAAAGAGAGGGAGGGCAGAGATGCTTTCATGCTTGAAGGTGGATTCCTTAGTGGGGACTACAGCCAAGGGATGAGTCCTTTAAGTGCAGCCAGCCCACCCAAGCATCATGCTGTGGAATGCATGGAAAAGCCAAGCCCAGGGCCCCAGACCCCACCTGCCTCAGGTTCTCCTCTGCATCACTTGCCCCATCAGCCATCATCCCTCCCTCTGGTCTTCCTGGAACTCCAGTTCTCTGGCTATACCCTCCAGCCCTGATTCCTGTTCCTGTTCCCTACCTCCTCGTTTTAGTGATTATTCAGGTTCTCTTCCCACTGCCCACTTGCCTGGCCATTGGAAGCATCCAGATTTCCAGGCCCAAACAGCCTCAGTCCCACGGGAGCCCAAGCCACTGACAAAAGGACGCCCCCCCCCACCTTGGCATCTTATCAAGGGAAAAAGGGATAAAACACTGACATTTCCCATACAGACTCTTATCCAATAAGCCAAAGGACGGACGCCAAAGATGGATAAGGTGGGTCTGCCCTACAGGCTATCCACAGGACAGCAAATATCCGAAAGGCCCCCCAAAATGTTCGACCGCTTTCCTGTCAAAGCTCTCAAATGTAAGCATTTGCAAGGGTGGTCTCTCAAGGATGAGCATATCATGGTGCCCGTGCATTTGCAGATATCCCCCCAACTACGGGATCCAGAGCTGAACGGAATGGCTCAGGACCCTGGAGCCTGTCCCTTGTGGTGTGGCATTCGACAAGCCCGCATGGAACAGGGAACAAAACAGTGACATCCTAAACAGAATAGGGACAGGTTGATTCCCACCCCCTTTTCTGGGGAAGTAATAGAAAATGGCAACAAACACATCGGGCCAGGATGCCACTTTCTAGTCCCCTGCTCCAGAGACACAGAGCTATAAATCACCCACATCACTGAAGTCCCAACGAGAGAGGATGGTGTAAATTCAGGTTCACATTTATAGAGAATCAAATTACTGCTTTATTCCCAGGGAGATGAATGAGAGTGACAGACTTTTCGGAGTTGTAAAAATAGATGGATGCTTCCTATAAAATAACTCACAGACGCCTACAATAATTTACAATAGATCTGGCAGGCTGGGAGCAGGCAAGTGGAATTCCAGACAGAATACCACACCATTTTCCAATGGTAGAGTAAATGGTTTGGCTATTATGATAATACATTTCAACACAGCAAATATATCTCCCCTTAATAGAAATACATTAGACACCATTTATAAAAATATCAACATCACGGTTCTGTTTCTTGAACTATAACTTAGACATAAATATAACACAATTTATGGATGAGGAAATCCAATTTCATGCTGTTTCAAACACATTTTTGTTTATTACATAACTACACTTCTCTATATATGAGACAGTGTATTACATGAAATAGATGTATGGGCATGAGATCTATCTGTGTGTCTACATAGAAATTATGAACATCGTCTCATCTGCTACAAATGGAATTACTCTATGATCTATATTATATACTAGCAACATCCTGAGCACCTACTATATGATGACATCAGTGCATAATCTGCAGTTTTCACAGCTACCCCGAGGGTAGACGGCTGAGGTGTTCTGGATGAATAAAGACGCCAAGAAGTAGGTAAGCAAAGCCACAGGGAGCTTTAGAGTCAGACAGATTGGGGTTGAGTCCTGGCTCTCCTATTTATTAGCTCTAAGATCTTGGACAAATTACTTGGCTTCTGCCCATCCCAGTACCATCTGTAAAATGGAATCGATGATGACTAATTCACAGGACTATCATGAGGGCTGAATAATCTGATGTTTATAAAGTGCTTAGTGCAGTGTTAGTGCCAATCAACAGTAGATATTATTTTTAAGTGCCTCCCTCTCTTGTGTCAATTTAATGACATTTGTGGGAACCCATTCACAAACTTATTATCCACTTGCTTCTCTTCTTAAGCACTGAATACAGACTGACTCTGTTACCCAAAAGTACCACACAATGAAGGATACAGACAAGGCCTGTGAGCTCTTCTCTCTTCTGTTCTCTGCTCCCTCCGCTCACTGATGACAGTGATGCTCTCTCCCCACTTTTTAGAGCTCTGGGTGGCCCTGTTTGAACCCCTCTATGGGCTATTTCTCCTCTCTGGCTTAGCTTTGGTATGTGAGAATTTAATTTAGCTTTGACAATGAATAAGATGCTTTGGGGGAGGGAGGTGTTCAGTGTTATTCTTATGCCTGGCAGTTCTTAAATTTTTTTTCCAATGCTCTAGCAATAATAACAACAACAACAGCAACAACAACAACAATAATAATAATAATTACAGAGCCTCCACCTAATCAGATCCAGAAGCTCAGCCATGATGAAGGGTTGTGAGATGGAGCCCTGCAGAGGGCTCAGCGCTCAGTGTGAGTCTGCTTGTCCCTCTCCCTCTCCCCTCTTGCAATCTTTCTCTCTCAAATAAATAAAATCTTTTCTGGGGGATGGGTATTAAGGAGGGCATGTGTTGTGATGAGCACTGGGTGTTATACACAACTAATGAATCATTGAACACTACAACAAAAACTATTGATGTACTATATGTTGGCTAACTGAACATAATAATTAAAATAAAATAAAATAGGAGGTCAGAAGGAGACAAAAAAAAAAAGTGTTTGGTGCACATTGCTATGACATACAGTACTGCCCAAATTTCCCATGGATGTTTATAGCAGTTTTATTCATAACTGTCAAAACTTGGAAGCAACCAAGAGGTGTTTCAGTAGGTAAATGAATAAGTAAATTGTGGTACATCCAGACAATGGACTATTATTCAGCTGTAAAAATAAATGAGCTATGAAGCCATGTAAAGACATGTAAGAAAGCCTAAATGCACATTACTAAGTGAAAGACGCCAATCTGAAAAGGCTATATATTGCACAATTCCAACTATATGACATTCTGAAAGAGGAAAAACTATGGACAAAGTAAAAAGATCAGTGGTTGCTAGGGGTTGGGGACAAGAGAATGAGTAGGCAGAGCACAGAGGATTTTCAGGGCAGTGAAAATACTCTGTATGATGCTGAATGATGGACGCATGTCATTATACATTTGTTGAAACCCGTAAGACGTACATCAAGAGTGAACAGTAATATAAACAGTGAACTTTGGGTAATAGTGACATATCAGTAGGTTCATCAAATGTAACAACTGTACCACCTGGTTAGGGATACTGATAATGGAAGAGGCTATGCATGTGTGGGGGCAGTGGGTATATGGAAAATCTCTGCACTTTTCTGCCAATTTTACTCTGAACCTAAAATTGCTCTAAGAAATTTTTTAAAGCCAAAACTTTAGGTCACATGATTTTATTTTATTTTTCTTTAAAGATTTTATTTATTTATTCATGAGAGACAGAGAGAGAGACAGAGGCAGCGGGAGAAGCAGGCTCCCCGCGGAGCAGGGAGCCCAATGCGGGACTCGATCCCAGGACCCTGGAATCATGACCTGAGCCGAAGGCAGACGCTTAACCGACTGAGCCACCCAGGCGTCCCATGGTCACATGATTTTAATCACCTGACTTGTAAACTCTAAAAGAGAAAAGAAAGTGAACTCCATTGTCCATTGCCACATAGTTCTAACATCCTGTATCAAGAAGGTGATATAACCACACAGAGAAAATTACTTAAAATAACTTTAAATCATAGAACGTTGACTACATATCCCCAGTGGAATACATCTTAAGGATAAAACAAACCACGAAGAAGTATTAAATTTCATTCAATTAACTAGGTAGTCGGCATTCTTATTTTGAAACCATTATTTTCATAGTTGTAGAATCATGCAAATAAGAAATTACATCAACAGGGACCAAGTCTTTCAGAAAAAGATAAGTATAAAATCAAAGAAGTAAAAATCCTGCAATCACAAACTTGCATCAGAAATATTAGTGTGAAATAATGATCTACATTTCTCTGCCTACAAAACTCAGTATGATGTAGCTTTAAAAACCAACACAGTGACAATCCAATAACAATGGGCACCCTGACTGACAAGACTTTGGTCTCTAAAGTCTTACTGTTTCCCATTAGAAGGAACTAGGGCTTCCTGGAGAAATGGCTGATTCTAGGTCAGGGACAGGAAATATACAAAATGAGACCAAAACCTCTTGTGCCAGAAAGCAATAAAGCTCTGCAAAGTGAGTGTTCAAATCTCTTACTATTTTTTACTCTTGATTTTTAGGATTTATCATATATAATCTGGATAAAATTCCTTTGTCAGATACACACTGTGAATATTTTCCCCAGTGTGTTGATTTGCTTATACATTTTTAATGGTACCCTTTGATTAGCTGATTTTAAATTTTAAATTTTGGTTAAGTCTCATTTATCACTTACAAAAATTGTTAGTGTTTATTTGTGTCCAGTCTAAAACAGTACTGCCTACCTCAATATATTCTCTTATGTTTTCTTCAGGGGCTTTATGGATCAAAGACCTAAATGTAAAAGCTAGAACCATAAAGCTTCTAGAAGAAAACAGAAGAAAATGGATAGACAAACCACAGACTGGAGAAAAATATTCACAGTACATATATATGAAAATAGTATCCAGTATACATATAAATCACACAATATTTTAAAAATGGGCAAAAGAATATTAAGGAGGTGACATGATATGATGAGCACTGGGTATTATATGCAACTGATAAATTGTTGAACTCTACATCTGAAACTAATGATGTACTAGAAATTGGCTAGTTGCATGTAAATAAAAAAAAAAAGATATACAAATTATCCAAAATACAAGAAAAGGTGCTCAGTGTCATCAGCCATGAAGGAAATGTAAATTAAAATGACACTGAGGCACCACTTCAAACCTATTAGATTTGTTAAAAGAAATACTGACAACCCCAAATACAGTAAAGATGCCAAACTCCTGGAACTCTCATATGGTGCTGGTGTGAGTGGAAAATGATACTTTGGGGACCCGTCTGGCAGCTTCTTAAAAAGTTAAGCCAGCGTCTTCCCTATATTCTAGCTATTCAATCTCGAGGTCTTTACCCAAGAGAAACCAAAACATATGTCCAAAAATGACTTTTCCATGAATACTCCTAACAGTTGCAAATTGGAAACCACCCAAGTATTCCTTCAGCAGGAAAATGAATGAACAAATTCATCATATATTCACACAGTAGCATACTTCTCGGCAATAAGAAAGGAGTTGCTGACGCATACAACAACGAGGAGGAATGTAAAACATATTACTTGTGTTGAAAGAGTAAAGTATCTGAGATATGATTCCGTTTATGTGAAGTTCTAAGAAACAAGTCATCAGAAATCAGAAAATGGTTGCCTGGAAGGGATGGGGTGGGGTAGTGGCAGGAAATGATAGCAAAGGGGCGAAGAAGGATTTTTCAGGCAACGGAAATGCTCAAATCATGTTCTGGGAGGTGATTATAGGGATGTATATAACTGTGAAATCCATCACACTGAAGACTAACTTTGTTGTATTAAAGAATATCTCAACAAAAACACATATAGAACAGGCAAACAAATCAATAATGACTGTAATGGGTTTAGACACATAAAATACATATTAAAAAAACAACCATAATATTACTGGGGGAGAAAGAGCCCATTGGTCATCTTTGGAGGTTGCTATGGCACCAATTTATTACTCTAAAAACGTTTAAATGACAGGAAAGAATTAAGCATTTATCCTGCCTTTCCTGTTTGAACTGTATTTCAGAGTGTCCAAATACTTGGTGAGGGAAAGTTCCTTTTCAATAGGAGAGATCCAGCTTATAAATGCAGAATTAATGTAGAGTTTAAAAATCACCATTTCATAGGCCTTAATGAAATAATGGATCTAGGCAATGATCATTAGTGGCTGCTAAAACCTTTAGGCGAAAGGTTGACGAGGAACATCTATAACGGACGAGTCAGGCTGACAACACATGAACCCACTGTTGAAACTTAACATCACAAAGTGTGAAACAACCAGGTGTTATATATCTCCTGATGTGATGTGATAGGAAGTTTACAGCATTACCTGACGATTCTTACTGGGAAGGAAAGAAGGGAGGGAGGGAAGGAAGAAGGAAGGAAGCCAAGTCTAGTAAACTTTCTAGGTCTAATTACAGTGGTTCTCCCTTAACCACAGGGGATATATTCCAAGATCCTCAGTGGATGCCTGAAATTGCAGATTGCACTGAACCCTAGATATACTATGTTTTTGTTCTATGCAAACACACATAATGAGGAAGTTTAATTTATAAATTAGGCACAGTAAGAGATTAACAAGAATAACTACGAATAAAATTTAACAATTATATATACTGTAATAAAAGTTATGTGAGGGGGGACCTGGGTGGCTCAGTCGTTAAGCGTCTGCCTTCGGCTCAGGTCATGATCCCAGGGTCCCGGGATCGAGCCCCGCATCGGGCTCCCTGCTCAGCGAGGAGACTGCTTATCCCTCTCCCACTCCCCCTGCTTGCATTCCCTCTCTTGCTGTGTCCCTCTCTGTCAAATAAATAAATAAAATCTTTAATAAAAAAAGAAAAAGAAAAGCTATGTGAATATGGTCTCTCTCTCTCTCTCAAAATATCTGATTGTCCTGCACTCATCCTTCCTTCTTGTGTTGATGTGGGATGATAAAATCCCTATATGATGAGATGAAGTGAGATGAGTGATACAGGACATCGTGACGTAGCATTAGGCTACTACTGAAGCTAGTAGTAGTCAGGAGGATCACCTGCTTCTGGACCACAGTTGACCATGAGTAATGGAATCCATAGGAAGTGAAACTGCAGATGAGGGGGGACTTCACAGCTCAGAGAACATGGAGATTAGAAGGAATATGTTAAAGACATCAAGAAGCATCAATCTGCTCAGAATCCAGATTGTGCAAAACTTTACTGGACAAATGACTTGGGGTCTTCAACAAATGAATAGTATGAGAATAATAAAGGTGAGGGGAATGTTACAGATTAAAAGACATTTAAAGAAACCTATCAATCAAATACAATGTGTGGATCTTGTTTGGATCCTTGTTTGAACAAAGCAACTGTGTGTGTGTATGTGTGTGTGCGCACATGCGCACTTCTGCACACAAGTATGGACAGAGAAATCTCACAGAATTTTGAGAAATGTTTTTGAGAAACATGGTCTGGGTATTGAATTTTACTAAGTGTAATTTTATGTTGAACCTATGTTGAAAAAATCTTTATATGTTAGCAATGCCCGCTGAAGTTTTTACAGCTGGGATGGTAGGATGTCTGGGGATTTGCTTTCAGAAAGCTGAGGGGCAGTAGCTGAAAAACACATAGCAAAATGTTGATATTTGTTGAAACTGAATGATTAGTACATTTAGATTCATTAGACTGTTCTATTTTTGTGTATGTTTCAAACTTTCCATAATAAAACGTTGAATTAAAATAAAAGAAATTAACATAAAATGTAATGACTGAATTCTTCATTCTCCAATTTGTTCTGAGGGGAAAAAAATAGCAAGAGACAAAATAATCAAACCCCTCATCCACTCACGGTGGAATTCCCAGCCCACACAAAATTAGCATTAAAGAATTTTAGAAACTCTATGGAGGCCATTTTATTCTACAACTGACATCACATTGCCAGCTGTCCTTTAGAAGGTCTCTTGAGGAAGATTTTTTGGTGTGGCGGTCTGTGTGTGTGTGTGTGTGTGTGTG
>NC_138373.1:12623561-12727339 GCF_054177405.1 Leptonychotes weddellii | reverse complement strand
GAATGAAGCGGGGGAAATCGGAGGGGTGGACGAACCATGAGAGACGGTGGACTCTGAAAAACAGGCTGGGGGTTCTAGAGGGGAGGAGGGTGGGAGGATGGGTTGGCCTGGTGGTGGGTATTGAGGAGGGCACGTTCTGCATGGAGCACTGGGTGTTGTGCACAGACAATGAATCATGGAACACTTCATCTAGAACTAATGATGTAATGTATGGGGATTAACATAAGAATAAAAAAAAATAATAAAAAAAAATAAAAAGCAATGTCAATTAAAAAAAAAAACAAAAAACTTTACAGATAGGTGGCTCATCAGCTGTTGTTCTGATGGGGAGTTTGTGGGGACCTCACCCTCTCCTTTTGGGAAGTGTCATAGAAACAAAGAGGCGAACACAGTGGGACTGGATGAGCAGCTAGGAAACTCACATATTTGCATGAAACTGAAGCATGGAGCAGAGATATGAAAATTCTAAACATCTTTAAAAAAACTAAAATCTTTTCCCAAAAATAGGCAGAAAAAACGATGAAGAGTTCTTAGTTAAAAAAATCTTTTCATGTGTCTGTTGGCCATCTGTAAGTCTTCTTTGGAAAAATGTCTATTCAGGTCCTCTACCCATTTTTAATCAGATTATTTGCTTTTTGGGGATTGAGTTGTCTAAGTTCCTTATATACTTTGGATATTAGCCTCTTACTGGATATATCATTTGAAAATATCTTCTCCCATTCAATAGGATCTTGCCATTTGCAACAACATGGATAACTAGATGGTAGAATGCTAAGTGAAATAAGTCAGTCAGAGAAAGACATATACCATATGATTTCATGCATATGGAGAACTTATGCAACAAAACAAACAAAAATAAAAAAGAGACAAACAAAAAACAAGACTCTTAAATATAGAAAACAAACTGGTGGTTGCCAGAGAGGAGGTAGGTGGAGGGACGAGTGAAATAGACATGGGATCAAGAGTATTCTTACCATGATGAGCACTGAGTAACATATAGAATTGTTGAATCATTATATACCTGAAATTAATAAGCACTGTATGTTAATTATATTTCAATAAAACAATAATGACAATAATGCTATTTTCCTAACTCTTCCTTGGGTCACTGGCTCAAACCATAAAAGGAGTCACCATGCCCTAACTCCTTTAAGTCACTCCAAGCCCTCAGCACCACAGTCCAGCAGACGCCCAAGTGGGACAGTGAACTTGCACTGGAACCCTCTACCTACTCACACTCTTGGCTGGGACTCCATCCTACTCCTATGTTCCCTTTGACATCTCACTCCCAGGTCACAGAGAACTGCTACTCCTCAAACCCACATTTTTAAAATGGAACTCCTCAAGTTCCCACCTACAGACCTTCCTCTGTGCCAGTGTTCATTAAGTGAGTCTACCCAGTAGCTGGGAAAGATGGGAAGCACCCTTCACACTCACTTCTCATTCATTCCTCATGTTCAATCACCGACCAGGTGCTGTTAATCATACCTCCCAAATGGCACTCGTCTCCACCTCCTCCTTTCCATGCCTCCTGAAGGACCAACTTTGCGAACCCACACATGGTCTTCTCTCAGCCGCCACAAGCTCACTCTCTTAGTTTTTCTCTTATTCTGGCCCACGTCTTCTCAGTCTCCTTTCCAGTTGCTCTTTTCATGCCTTAAATGTTGTTTTCTGGACTTCTGTCTTGTCCTTTCTTCTTTCTCTACACAACCTCCTCCCTCTCATGACTTCAAATATGATCTATGGACCAAAGATGCCCAAGCCTACTTCAGGCCTAGGCCTCTCCTTAGCTTAAGTCCTATACAGCCAACTGCCTGCTGGATAAACTCGGGTGTTTCAGAGACTAAACAGAAAGCACCGCCTTTCTGCCTTCTCCCAAACCTCCTCCAACGTTGTTCCTTATCCCACTAGCACCAGGATTTCCCAGTTGCTCGAGCTAGGAACGTGGGAGTTGGCCTTGATCCCCCATCACTTCCTGCCATTCCCTTCATACACTCAGTCTTCCTCTTACACTGTCTCTTCTACTTTCTGAATTTGTCCATGCCTCTCCCACTGCCCCAACCATAGTCCACGTTCCCTCACTGAGGCTTCCTTCCTCTGAGTCTACTCAGCTTTATAATCCATTTTCCACGTGGCAGTCATAATGATCATTAAAAAAAAAAAAGAAAAAGTCAGATGACCTCAATTCCCTTAAATCCCTTCAAAGGAGCTGGGTGATGGGTACATGGGACTACACACACATGTGTATATATTTATCTTTTTTATTTTTTCAAAATTTTTTTTCAAAATGTGCACAGTGGCCCTTAAAGAAAAGCCAAATTCTTGTTTACAAGTCCTTCATCACCCAAGCCCCACCCAGACTGTTGTCACCACACCCAACATGTTTCCTTCTTCCTTTCTCTGCTCCAGACATCTAGAACTCCTGCAGTTTCTAGAATATTTCCCTCTCAGAATTCCAAACCTTTGCACATACTATTCTCTCTGCCTGAAATATTATTTTTCTCCGTTGTAACACCATATTGAAGTATGACTGACATACAAAAAGTTGTCCTTATTTAATGTATACACCTTGATGAGTTTGAAGATATGTATACACCTGTGGAACCATCACCACAATCTATGCTATAACATATATATCACCTCCAAAAGTTTCCTCTCACACTCTTTATTATTATTACTATTAGTGTTATTATCATTTTGTGATAAGAACACTTAAATCATATGATCATCTCAATGGATGCAGAAAAAGCATTTGACAAAATTCAACATCTGTTTATGATAAAAAAAAAACTAATTAGGTATAGAAGAAATGTACCTCAACATAATAAAGCCCATATATGATAATCCCAGAGCTAATATCATACTCAACAGTGAAAGGCTGAAATCTTTTCTTCTAAGATCAGAAATAAGGCACGTGTGTTCATTTTCACCACTCCTATTAAACCACTGAAAGTCCTTGCCAGAGCAATCAGTCAGGAAAAAGAAATACAAGACATCAAAATTGAAAAGGAAGTAGTTAAATTTTCTCTATTTGCAGATGACATGATTTTATATAAAGAAAATGTAAAGACTTCACCAAAAAACTGTTAGATCTAATCAAGTTCAGTAAAGTTCCAGGATACAAAATTAACATACAAAACCCAGCAGTATTGCTATATACTAACAATGAATTGTCTGAAAAAAGAAATAAAGAAAATGATCCCATTTACAATAGCATCAAAAACAATAAAATACTTGGGAATAAACTTATCCAAGGTGGTGAAAGATCTCTACTCTGAAAACTGTAAGACATTGATGAAAGAAATTGATGAAGACACAAATAAATGAAAATATATCCCATGTTCATGGATTGAAAGAATTAGTATTGTTAAAATGTTCATACTACCAAAAGCCATCTATAGATGCAATACAATCTCTATCAAGATTCCAATGGCATTTTTTGCAGAAGTACCAAAAAAAAATCCTAAAATTTATATGAAACTACAAAAGACCCCAAATAGCCAAAGCAATCCTGAGAAGAAAGTATAGAGCGAGAAGCATCACATTTCCTGATTTCAAGCTATACTATAAAACTATAGCAATCAAAATGTGTGATAGAGGCATAAAAACAGACAGACAGAGCTACAGAATAGATTGAGAGCCCAGAAATAAACCCCAACATATATGATCAACTAGTATTTGACAAGGGAGCCAAGCGTACTCAAAAGAGAAAAGACAGTCTCTTAAACAAACGGTGCTGGGAAAGTTAGATACTCACACATAAAAGAAAGAAACTAGACCCCTATTTTACACCACTCACAAAAATTAACGTAAAATGGATTAAAGACTTAAATGTAAGACCTGCAACCATGAAACTTCTAGAAGAAAACAGAAAAGAAGTTCCTTGGCATGGGTCTTGGCAAAGATTTCTTGGATATGACACCTAAAGCACCAGCAACACAACAGAAAATAAACAAGTAAGACTAGATCAACCTAAAAAGCTTCTGCTCAGCAAAATAAGCAATCAACAGAGTGAAAAGACAACTTATGGAACAGGAAAAATATTTGCAAACTATATATCTGATAAGGGGTTAACATCCAAAATTTACAAATAACTCATACAACTCAAAAGAAAAAAAGTCAATAAATGGGCAAAAGACCTGAATAGACATTTTTCCAAGGAAGACATATGAAAGGCCAACAGGTACATGAAGTGATGATCAACATCGCTAGTCATCAGGGAAATGCAAATCAAACCACAACGAGCTAGCACCTCATGCCTGTTAGACTGGTCATCATGACGATGACAAGAAAAAGGATCCCTTCTGCACTGTTGGTAGGAATATAAATCAGTGCACCCAGTATGGAAAAGTAGGGAGGATCCTCAAAAAATTTAAGAATAGAACTACCATATGACCCAGCAATTTCACTTTGGGGAATATATCGTAATGAAATGAAAAGGCTAACTTTAAGAGATGTAGGCGCTTCCATGCTCATTAGCAGCATTATTTACAGTAGCCAAGACATGGAAATAACCTAAGTATTCATCAACAGATAAATAAAGAAATTTATTATATATTTTATTTATTATTATATATAACAATATATATATTGTTTATATATTTATAAATTTATATGTTTATAAATTTATTATATATATAATGGAATATTATTCAGGCATAAAAAATGAGGAAATCCTGCCATTTGTGACAATATGAATGCATTATATACCTTGAGAACATTATGCTACATGACTTAAGTCAGACAGAGGAAGACAAATACTGCATGATCTCACTTATATGCAAAAATCTAAAAAAAAGCAAGCAAACTCTTAGAAAAAAAAGATCAGATTTGTGGTTACCAGAGGCAGGGGGTGGGGGGGAAGGGGAAAAGGTGGTCAAAAGATACAAACTTCCAATGGCAAGATAAATATGTACTAGGGATGTCATGTACAGCATGATGACTTAGCACTGTTCTACGATTTATATGAAAATTGTTAAGGAAGTAAATCCCAAGAATTCTCATCACAATGAATTTTTTTTTTTTGCCTTCTCTTTTTATTGTACCTATATAAGAGGCTAAATAAACTTACTGCAGTAATCATGTCACAAAGCATATAATTCAAACCATCACGCTGTACAACTTAAACTTATACAGTGATATACGTCAATTATATCTCAATAAAATAAACTAATTAATTAAAAAAAAACACAACACAACATCTACCCTCTTAGCAAATGCTGAAGTACACAATACAGGCATTATGCTGTACAGGGGATCTCTAGGACTTACTCATCTCACCTAACTGAAACTGCCTGGAATATTCTTACTCCCACACTCCACACCTTCTTTGCCTATTTAAATTCACCTTATTTTTAAAGTCTTAAACATCATTGCCTCAGGGAGGCTCTTCCCAACTCCCTAGACTAAGTTATATTCCCTTGCTAGATTCTCCCATAGCATCCTCCCAGCCTGTCTTTTCATACTGAACACACTGGAAGTTACTAAATGAATGGTTTTTCTGCCTGACCATAAATTTCATGTTAGTTGAAACCATGTCAATGACTGTGGTACCCCCAGTGACATCCTGCTAGAGCACAGAAGGCACTCAACATGGCTCCTTTCTATTCAAAAGCGTTCCATTGAATTGTTGCCCACCTATAACATATGCATCTTGATTAAAGACCAGTGCAGGAAACCCCAAGGCCAACGCTATCCCCAAATGACCAGGAGCTTCTTCCTGAATTTTATCACAGATGTACTCTAATCCTGCACAAGGAAGACATTCACATAGCCAGATGTGACCAATGCCAGCAGGGAAGGGAGAACCAAAGACTCAAACAATCTAAAGAGGAAGAAAACTGAACAGAGCTGATGGTCTGGTTCCCCCCTCCCCCCAGGAGTGACCATTATCCAAATCACAACATTCACTAGATGTGGTAACTTGAGCCCAAGAGTTCCAAATAGAAGATGAAAGTCACAGGAGGCTTCTAGACATCAGGGCTCTGGATGTCAAGGGTCTCAGAGAGGGCAGGGGGAATTCTGATGGTGAAGAGGGGTGCTGGATTAGGAGTCCCAAATGGATGGAGGAGTGGCTGGGGTGGGGATCACGGCACCAGTCAGAGCTGGTCTCATGTTCCTGCTTGACCTAAGACATTCATCTTCTCTTGCCCTCAGATGTTATCACTCCTGGTCCTCAGACTTTCAGACTCCATCTGGGACTATATGTATAACAGCCCCCCGGTTCTCAGGCCTTCAGAGTTGGGCTGAATTATACCACCAGCTTCACAGAGACAAGAGACAAGGTGGGAAGCAAAACTGTGAGCAAGAGACCTGTGTGAGTGGGATATTCCATGTTCATTTGGGGGCCTGGGCTTTGGCCACCCCAGACAGCCTATAACTGCTACATGACCACTTTGAAGGAGGCAATCCTTCAAATCTGCTGCCATCATTATCCTAATTGGCTCAGGAACTATGAGGGCCAGTGCCTGGGGGTAACCCTGCAGGTCTTCAGTGTCTTGAACTCAAATGGCCTGGGCTGGGCAAGATGGCAGGGATGCCACCCTTGGGCCCACTTGGGTCATGAGAATGGCATCCAAATGCTTTAGGAAAATGGTGTGGCCCGGGGACACCATGTATTGTGAAACCAGATCAAACTCTGTCATTTAAGCACATTATTGTCACTGAGCAAATTCAAATACACACATCCTTTGCCCATCACTCACCATGGCATGAGTCTGAATCTTAGTAGCCACCGGTGAAAGCTGCACCAAAGGGAAAGCCCTGGGGCTCGAGTGGGCCAGGTAAGAAGGTTACCACACCTGTGCCTCCCCATACCCTCTAGTTTACTGACCTACATCATGAATCACTGGTCTCACAAATATTTACCAAAATGTACACACACAGTCCTTGAGGTTCCCGATCAAGCAAAGATGTTTTTCTGAGAGTCTGAGGATCTGATAACATCTTTCTCTTGTCCTTCTTTAGGAATGGCTGCCCGACAGGATTCAGTAGACTCAGGTGTCACCCTTTTCTACAAGGCTTCAGAATAAGATAGTACCTTTTCTTCCCAGAGAAGTCTGATAGATTGGAGAAATCTGAAAGCATCTGATTTTACACCACTTAAAAGTAATCTATCTGGTCTGCTCTCCTTGGAGAATTTTTTTTTCTCTCTTCCCATTTAGACATGTTACGATAATATGCCTTGTTAATAGTTTCTGATTAATGTTACTCAGAACAAGATGAAACCTTTCATTTCTAATCTCATTTATTTTCTCAGTCCTGAAAAGCTCCCCCGTCCCTTCCCTGTATCAATTGTTTTGGTCACAGGCAAGCTGCCTTTCACCTAAGCAACAGCCCTAGAGTCAACCCTGCTGGTGTTTTTCCCTGAACCACAGTAAGACTTTACATTTTTATCCTTTACATCTTTACTTACTGAGGATGGAATTAAAAAGTAACAAAAAATTTCAAAGAAGAGTTAGAAAGACTGCAGATGGACCTATTTCTTGGTGAAAAAAAAAATCACAAAGAAAGAGAGTGTTTCATATTAAAATTTTCCTACTTAACTAAAGCATAAAATTCTGGGTCATTTCTTTTTTTAAAAAAAGATTTTATTTATTCATTTGAGAGAAACCAGTGAGCAAAGCAAGAGAGAGAACATGAATGGGGGGCCGGGCAGAGGGAGAGGGAGAAGCAGACTTCCTGCTGAGCAGGGAGCCCGACACACAGGGCTCAATCCCAGAACCCTGGGATCATGACCTGAGCCTAAAGCAGACGCTTGACTAACTGAGCCACCCAGGCACCCCTATTTTGCATCATTTCTTATAGGTTAGTTTGTATAATTGTATATGTGTATGCTATATGAAAATTATATGTGGATGGGTCCATTTGTGTATATTAAACAAAGCTCTGATTTTTTTTTCAAGCAACGGGGACAGCTTTCTTAAACAATGTATTTATTATTCATCTAATGTGTGTTCTGAGTGGCATAAAACAGCACGAAATGAAAGAGAACGAATATAGTTTGTAAAACACAGATTACTTCATGTAAAGAGAGCCCTGTCATCAGAAATCCCACAGTCTCCCGGTCCAAACACCTGCCTGTGAATTTCATGGGGAAGTGAGTGCTGATACCCAAGGGGGCCCAGGCTGTGTGGGCTGGGGGACAGGGACAGCGGTTGCTGTGAGCAACACCCAGAGGAAGGCCCTGAAAGACATGGATCCTCGCCTGAGCTGCTTTCTGAGGAGAGGTATGTATTTGCCAGGAAGCAGGCTAAGGTTGGGGTGTTGACCAGTGGCTCTCTAACTTGGGTGTGTAACAGAATCACCTGGGAGGCTTGTTAAAATACAGGTTGCTGAACCACTGCCCAGAGCGTCTGATACAGTAGGTGGGACACGGGGCCCAGGAATCTGCATTTGTAACAAGTTCTCAGATGAGGTCGATGTAGCTGGTCAGGGACCACCCCATGAGAACCACAGAACACTGTGTAGACAGCAGCTACGTGGACCCTGAGTGCCGGCCGTGGTCTTGACGGCACCAACAGCACTCAACTCCTGCTTTAAAGAACTGGCGGAAAACCAAGGCTTCTATAGAGTCGGCCCACAACTCGCAGGATGACATGATCCACAGGCAATAAGGCATAAACATTCCCACATCTCCAGCGTGGATGCTGGATATGCCTGGGTACACAGTAAGAGGCAGGTGATCACACAGGAGGGTGGCATCCATGCTCCGATCCATTTGAAGCTCTCATAAAGACGTGCAGAGAACAGCCAGGAGCTGAACTGAAGTGAAGCCAAGGCTGGGTCGGGCTCCGTGAACCGCTCGCTCCAGCCTGTTCATAAGGAGCATGCGGAGTAGAACTCACTGGCCCCTGAGCTGGTTGGTGGTACACAGGCTTTGGTAAACTGGGCTCTGCTTCAGGGTGGAAACCGGTGAGCCCCCTGGCCCCCTTCATGGAGGGGGCCAGCCACACAGGACCATCACCACCATCACCACCGAGCCTGGCAGAGCCCCACACACAGACCTTTGCAAGGGCCAAGTCACTGCAAAGCAAATGCTTTTGCAAGTGTGGGTAGACAAACATCTTAGCGAGCCTTAGCACTGAATTCTGCTGTCACAGCCTCGGTTTTCCCCAGAACACAGTGGGCAATGGCAATCGAATCTGGGAGTCCCTCCTGTCCCCATAACCTCCCCCCACACCTGTGCCCCTGGCTCCATTGGGGCAGCGCTCCACCCATCATCTGGTTCTCCCCTCTGTGGGTGATGTCTTACTCTTCATGGGCTTCCTTCTAACAGCATAGAGAGACCTCCAAATCTCTCTGCTCGTAAAAAAAAAAAATCTTAACTCTCTCAATGCCGGGTTTCTGTCAGCTCATTTCTTTCATGGACAGGTACCTGCAACAAGTTATCACAGATTGCTAACAAACACTCACTCAGGCATGGATCTAATGGATACCTATGGAGCCATGTGCAGAGCATGGTTCTACACGCTTGGGACACGAAGGGGAGCACATCAAAGATCTGGACCCCGTAAAGCTTGCAATCTAGTGAGGGCAAGGTCGAGAAAAACAATACTCATAATAAATAAGTAAATTCTATGGCATGCTAGAGGTCAGCGAGAACTTAAAAAAAAAAAAAAACAGCACAAAGAGAGAGGAGAAGGTGAGAGCAAGGTGGAGGTTTAAGTTACAGGCCAAGTTCAACATGCTGCGTCCAGATCTCTTCCTTCTGTTACATTCCAAACAGATGAATGACAAGTATATTCACTATAATAACATATGCACGGGCTTTTTAATTGTGGGGCTTTATAGAGAAATCCTATGCAAATTCCATCAAGGAAAGAACCCAGCCTGACATTGAGAGCAAAAGGAAGAGCCCGTAGTCTTCGAAAGGGAGTGATCCGAGGAGGTGGGGAAGGTCCTCGCCATCCCCTTTCACTCATGCAGCCCAGACGGCCATCACATCATGAGAGCACGATGCCTTTCATTTCCACAAAGGGGGACAAAGGGTTGATGAGGGGCTGATTGAAGGTATAGAGCAGTGAGGGATACATGAGTGAGACAGGCTGCAAAGAGCAGGCTTTGACTAGGGTAAGAGATCCGTACTGGGTGTTGCCTGGTAGAACAAAAATGAGAATGTGGTAGAGAGAGGCAAAAGAAATTCAGTGAATTTTAAACCTTACAATTGTGTCCTGAGTGGTTTCCAACAAGCCTGCTTCCCAGGGGCTAAGGTATGCAAAGGTTCAGGACAAAGGGCAGTGGACACAGAGGCCCCAACTGGGGGTCTCCCCAGCACCCGCTCTTTGTGGTATGGATGAAGACATACCAGTTAAGTGGTTACTGTGTCTCAAGGATCCCCCCCCCCACCCCACTCCAACTCCT
This sequence comes from Leptonychotes weddellii, assembly GCF_054177405.1. Classification (NCBI taxonomy): domain Eukaryota; kingdom Metazoa; phylum Chordata; class Mammalia; order Carnivora; family Phocidae; genus Leptonychotes; species Leptonychotes weddellii. Next base: position 12,716,977 of record NC_138373.1, on the reverse strand, counting down.
GGCTGGGGTTCATTTATCTTAACTCAACAACAAAGAGGTTGGAATGCATCAATGTGGCCAACTTGCATTTTTTCTACACTGGAATTCATTTTTTCAAACAAAATCTCAAGCAGAACACAGCACAACTGACCCTTGGACAACACAGGGGCTTAGGGCACTGACCACCTGTGTGCGTGCAGTCAAAAATCCATGTGTAACTCTTGACCTTCCAGAAACTTAACTACTCCTAGCCCACTGTTGTTGACCTGAAGCCTCACCGCTACCATAAACAGCCGATGAACGCATACTTGGTATGTTATGTGTATTATGTACTATGTTCTTACAATAAAGTAAGCTAGAGAAAAAATCTGATTAAGAAGATCATAAGGCAGAGAAAATACATTTACAATATTTTACCATATTTATTGAAAAAGACTGCATATGAGTGAACCCGTGCAGTTCAAACCCGCGTTAAGGGTCAACCACGTACAAGCTACCTAGCAGTGAGGATGATGTGGGCTGGGGGCCCAGCAAGAGGACCATTCTGCATCTTTGTCATTCCCCTTCCCCATCCTCCTCCTTAGAAGCATTTCTAAGGAAAGGAAAGGTCCCAGAGAACACGGTCCTTCTCTCTTCTAGCCTCTTAACGATTCTCTGATGTACACAAATCGTCAAAATGCATCCAGTGGAAATACTAAGGAGATAACCTAATTTTAAGAACTAATTAAAGAAAGAAGAAAAACTGGATGGAAGTGAGAACCAAATTCTCTGGCTCATGTCCAGAGTGGGTCACCAAAGCATGAAATATTGGTCAACCTTTGGAGAAGGGAAAGCCCAGGGTCCCCCTGCCTGAAGAGGGTGACAACCCACTGGCACATTCTCAAGAGCAGGATGGGTGAATTGCTCCTTCCACTCACCAGCGAAAAAAGCTTTAAATACACATTAAGGATGACCAGGCAGCTCTGCTCACAAACATGAATGAACCATGCACAAACCTTGATTCCAAGTTCGATATTTTCTCCCCCATACACGTCCATCCCAGGGTCAAGAAGACCGATTTCACCGAAGAACTTCCTGTTGACCACGAAGGAGCAGCCAATCATGGCTGGCGTCCTGCAGGAGCGAGAAAGAAGTCAGAGTCAGCTGACATATATATGATTCAGCCACGAGAAAGAAGGAAATCCTGCCATTTGCAACACCTGTGGACCTTGCAGGCATTAGGCTGAGAGAAGTCAGAGAAAGACAAATACTGTATGTTCTCACTTATATGTGGCATCTAAAAAAGCTGAACTCATAGAAACAGAGTAGAATGGTATTTACTGGGGGTTAGGGGCTGGGGGAATCAGGGAGATGCCATTGGTCAAAGGGTCTAAATGTGCAGTTCGAAGATGAATATGTTCTGGAGATCGCATGCACAGCATTGTGCTTCAGACAAATTAGGGTACCCAGAGCATCCAGCGGCGACCCGGCTTCTGGGTAGCTTACACAGGATGGTCTCACATGACCCATGGGGTCTGCAAGCATGGGGATGGTTCTCACGGCACATCTGGTAACAGCTGTGTGACAGGGAGCATCCCGGGGCAGTCACAGAGAAGCTCAGAGGTAAGGACCAAGAAGGGAGAAGACTCATCCAAGAGACCACTGGTGCCCAGGGAGAGACCGCCTCAGCCTGCCGGGAAGAGTGTCCAGGAGGAAAGATGAAAAGTATCGGCAGGGTGGCCTGTGATCATAAAGTCCAGAAACAAAGATTTGTACTTTGTTTTTGAATATATTAATCCCCTTGATTATTTCTTCTAGCACGGGCCACAGGCTAATGAGGGATAGCATGCCAAGTCAGAGCTGAGGCCCACGGAGATCTGGTGCCCTGAGTCACAGGGTGGGTGGGGCTCAGGACCCACCCAACCTCAAAGTCCACTCTACTCTCCAGAAAATGCTCCGAGGAGGAGTGGGCAAATGCCCGGGCTGCCAAAGGCCAGAAATGCTGTTAAGATGCTTTCTGGAGGAAAAGAGACAGGAAGGCCAGTCAAACTCCCCTGGGGCCACCAGGAAGCTGTTCATTAGGTGGAATTCTCTCGAGCTGAACTGTAAACTTCCACGTCAGATCCTCATTTGCTCCTGATTTTGAGCCTGACTTTCACCTTAATGTCCAGATTTCTGACCCCATGGAACACCTCTTGGAACCCATGTGGTAGGGTAGTGGAGGGGCACACCAGAAGAATAGAAGAATCAGTGCTCAGCGCTGACTGGAGTAGTTTGAACGCTGGTGTTGCCACCGAGACCCACACTTGTGTGAGGTTAATGGAATGCTCTGGATCCCAGTTAAGTCCCTATGGAGTATCACTGTGCAAAGAGATGCAACGTTCACAGAGGAGGGGTTCAGTGAAGACTGTTCCTCTGCCCTCTCATTGGGAAGCCCACCCATAATGTTTTCTCCAGAAATCCCATACCAATCACAGCCCTGTACATGGGGTGGGGCCTTCCATAGGTGCCACGCGGGCCACACCAGGGAGAGGAGGTGCTTCACTTGTTGATCCTCTCCTCCCAGCCCTGCGCCCCTCAGAGACAGGCAGCTGACCCCGAGCATGGAAAAGTACCGTGTGAGCCCAACCCCTGGCATCAGTTAACTGAACCAGGAATGAGCACCAAATCCAAACTGGGTCAATCAAATCATGTTTTTCCTGAGGAAAAACTTGGGAGTCGGGAGGGTTCTGGAAGTGAGAACCACATGGTCTCTTTCATCTGTAGGACTCAGGGCGCCATTTTGGGACAGCTGCATTGGCCTCCGTGTGCACGTGCATGATTGTGCAGAGGAAGGAAGCAGATGCATGGTGGAGGTGTGAGGCCGTGGTGAGGGACAGCCTGGTGACTTTGGCCTCCCATCAGCTGACAGGCCCGGCTCTGGCCTCTGTCCCTGGGGTCATGCGAGAGCCCCCCTGAGTCTCTGTGTTCTATCTCCTTGACTCAAACCGTGTGGAATAGGTTTCTGTTCTTCCTTTTCTCGGAGATTGGCTCGGGGACCCACCTGCACCAACATCACCAGGATGGTTTTTAGAAAATGCAGACTCGTGAGTGCGGCCCAGAATCATGGAACCAGGTTCCCAGAGACGGGACTCAGGGACTTGGGTCTGTAGCAGCAGACTGATCCTGTGGAGCCATCTGCCCCTTGATTGGTCAGGTGCCCGGGGGCAGAGAAGTTAGCCCCCTGGTTTCTTATTCCCAGGAGCAGAGGAGGTACCAGATGGCTACTGGTGAACAAATGAGTGACTATAACACAGCTGGGTGGCCGCCCCTGGTGGGGAAGGGCTCCATGATGTCTCAGGGGCACAATGGCTGAACTGGCCCGGACCCCAAGGACAGCAGGGAGGCATGCTGTAGCTCGGGCTAACCAGGAGGGGCGTGAAATGAAGGAGGAGATGTGGAGCAGAGATGGAGGGAGGAGGAGGAAGTGGGGGAAGGGTGAAGAGGAGGGAGGGTGGGCTTCGAAGCACAAAGCTTTCACTGTCAAAGAGGGTAGACAGGCTGCTTGTTCCTTCCGGATCCCTCTCGGATTGCCCTTTGGGAAACATCCTTCCCTGTCAAGCAGCATGATATTTTAGTATAACTGGCTTCATCTGCGTGATATTTTTCACCTGCAGGTGGCGGGAAGCAAAGAATTCACAAGAGCTGCCCTGGGTCCCCTCTCTGCTGGTCACAGCTCTGTTCTGCAGATTCAACTGGGTTCCCTACCAGGAGCCCTAGGATTCCTCATGACAGAAAGGAGAGGTCCCCGAGGGCCTCCTGGTTGGAACCAGGCCACAGCAGCTGAAAGCAGGCCCCGGTGTGCCTCCTGGGCCGGCCGTCAGAAGCTGAAGGTGAAGGGCAGGGCGGGTGCTGGCCCTAATGAAATGCAGACCTAGGACAAACCATTGACCATTATTGCTGGTGGTGGCCTGCCAAAAGGTCCCCTAAAGGCCACGGGGAAAACCTGCCATGGTGTCAAGAAGAGGGAACGCACCATTCCATGTCTCAGGAGATGGCACCTGACAGGGACAGTGGGAAAGAGGCTGGCACTGGCCTGGACATCAGCCCCCAGGAGGTGGCCTCCCTGCTGAGCCAAGGCCCCCGTGCTGCAAGAGCAAGGCTCCGCGGCACAAGGCTCCTGGCAGGTGGCTCGCATAGAGCTGGGAAACATGGAGACTGAAGAATTAAGACACGTGTCCCCACCCCCGGCTAGGCCAGCCAGCATTTCTGGTGAGGTCGGTGGGACAACTGCTTTGCATTCTGGAACTATCCGACTGCACTGATGGTGAGTAGCTGCCTCTCTGCACAGGGAGGAGCAGGTCTCCACCACCACACCATCTCCAGGCCCTGCCTGGGAGCTGCTGCACAGGGGGCAGGGTTGGCCAGACCCGTCCTTAGCCAAGCTTTGCCTCCACTTCCCCTCTGGTCTTCCCGCCACCTCCAGCCAACGGCGCCTTGGGGCTGACGAGATCCTGGAACGTGAGCCTACAGCCTCGTTCCTCAAACTCAACTGTGGTTACCATTAGTGCAAACATTTCAATTCAAAATCATTCAAAAACGATAATCATATTAAGGGATCTGCCAAAGTCTAATAGTTCTGTTGCAGAGGAGAAGAACAGAAATTAAAAATAATCACTTTTATTGTTGCTGTTGTGCAGAATATATGCAACACGCACAACAGTTCCAGTGGGACGGAGATGGGGAGAATTTCCACCACATGCAGAAACCTTCTCCGTATCCACGCTTCCTCTCCTTGTAAGTGCCAAAGGGCCCATCTGGGGTCCAGGTGTTCCCCCCACCCCAAAACCCTTCATTGGCTCCCTATTCTCTCCTCAGTTAAGGACAGGCTCTTCTTCCGCTTCCCTGTCCTCCTCAGTACCCGCCCAGCCGTTTGCCCCACAGATGCCATGGCCTGGCTACTCTGGGCTATTCATCATTCAGAAAGCCTGTCCCAATTTATGCTTGTCCCCCTTCTTCCGAAACGTCTTCCCCGAGACCACCTCCATCTGTGCAAATCCTACCCACCCTTCAAAACACATTTCTATCTGAAAAAAAAAAATAATTTTTTTATGGTACAAAAAACTAATACCTACCTTATAGAAAATATACCTCGACAAAAATAAGAACACAAATTTCATTGCTTTGTGACCGAGAGCGCTCAAGTCCCATTACCATCCCCCCTCTTTCCAGCTCACCTCCTTGAGCCCGGCGGGCCCTCAGTCTTTCTCCCCGCTGGGACCTCCAATCCACTGGCCCTGCGGACCCCTTTCCTACTCAGCCTAAAGCCCCAACAGTTGTTGCAATAGTGCCCTGGTACCCCCCTGCCCCCCCACTTTGTTCTCAGTTGGCAAAACCCTCACGCTGATGAAGGCAACTTGCCACACCTGTAATGCACAGCTCAAGGCGGTTAGAGACACACGTAACCACGTGAGCTGGTCTTGTTTTAAATTTAGGGCTGTGAGCCTCCAGTGGGTCTCAGTGCTGCCCTTCCTTCGTGCTACAGGGCCCTCCTCCCTCACCGTCCTAGAAGCCTCTGCCCCACCTTCTCTTCCCTCCTCAAGCCTCTAACACCTCCTTCTCCCTCACTCTCAACTGACAACCTTGCTTCCTGCTTCCCTGGAAAGGTGGTGAACAAAAGGCGAATGTCCCCGCATCCCACATCTACTTGCTTCGTGCTCTCACCCACTTTCCTTCCTTTTGCTATAACTGAACTCTTGGCTCAACTGAACGCATGCTCTTAGCCGAGGCCAACCCCTCCACCTGTCCTCTGTTGTTACTCAAGACCTCACTCCAGCAATTGCCCCTGTTATCAAATGTCTTCTCTTTGTCTCTGTATTCTTGAGGCTTTGGCGTCTCGGGCCTTGCCGCCTGGGGAGAGACTGCCCTTCCCAGGGCTGGCCAATTCTTAGAGACAGCAGAAGACCTGCTAGGGAGCACTGTCTTTCCTATGCAAACTAACCATCCCAGAGCCCACACTTAGCCCTTCTCTGGGTCCTATGCTCCAGGAGGCAATATCTCTCTGCTCTGATCATCCCAGAACCAGGCCAGATGACTGGGGACAGCCCTTATTCCCCAGAGCTCACCAAAATTACTCCAACTAGCCAATCCTAAGCCTTACCCTGCCTTGCCCATTCCTTCTCGAAAAAACCACAGCAGAGACTCCTGCCTGTGCTTTCCCCTCACTCCCTCCACCTCCTGACTGACCCAGGTGCTTCCTCATATGGCCTTGCACGGCAGGACATGCCCCCTCTTGGGAACTTAACAAACTATCTTTTCGATGGCATTGACCTCTTGGTCTGCTGTCCTCATCAGGCCTGAAAAAGAAAACTCCCAAGTACTTTTTAGAGTAATACTGTACATTATTGGCCTACCTCCTGGGCTGGATCATTCCTAGCAGCTTACAGAGCCTACAGAGCTTCTTCTCCACCCACTTCCCCTATAGCCATGCTCCTCCTCATTTAACATTTCCCCTTACAGCAAAACCCCTTTAAAGCACTGTCTACACCTGTGCCTCCGAATCTTTTCTCTGGGTCTCTCCTAAACCCACTCAACCAGGCTTTCACCTTCACTGCTCCACCGCAGGTGCATTTGTCAAGGTCAGAGATGACTTGTCCTAAATGCCATGTTCAAGGCTCCGTCTTCATCACGGGTGAACTCCCAGCTGCGTCTGACCCAGCGGCTCATTCCCTTTCCTTGGAAGCAGGATCTCCCCTGGGCGTCCAGAGCACCACACATGCCTAGGTGTCCTCCTGGATGCTCCGATCCATATTCTTTGTTGACTCTCCCTTTTCTCTCTGGTGTTCAAGGCAGGAGGACTCCAGGGCAGAGCCCTTAGATCTCTCCTCCAACTATACTCACTCCTTGGTGGTCTTTTCTTTTTTTTTTTGACAGAAAGATAGAGAGCAAGCACAAGTAGACAGAGCGGCAGGCAGAGGGAGAGGGAGAAGCAGGCCCCCCACTGAGCAGGGAGCCCGATGAGGGGCTCGATCCCAGGACCCTGGGATCATGACCTGAGCTGAAGGCAGACACTTAACTGACTGAGCCACCAAGGCGCCCTCCTTGGTGGTCTTGTTTTTTCTCGTGGCTTTCAGCAACATTTATATTCTAACAGCTTCCAAATTTACACTCCAGTCTGAATCCTTCCTCTGGACTCCAGACTGGCATATCCAATTGCCTATTCAACATCTCCGTTGTGTCTAGGAGATCTCTCAAACATGGCCAAAATGGGATTTTTAACCTTCTTCCCACTCAAACCTGCCCCACGCACTGTCTTTCCTATCTCAGGTAATGTCAACTCCATTCTTCCAAAATATTGAGGTAAAAACCTTGGTGTTCGCCTTGGTGCCAATCTGTCAGAAAATCTTTAGGCTCTACCTTCAAGACCTAGCTGAGATCTGATGACTTCACACCACCTTCGCTACCACCATCTAGGGCAGGCCATCATCACCATCATATTGCCCGGGTAACTACAATGGCCTCCCAAATGGCTTCTGCTTCCCCCCTTGCTCTTCTTCCGTAAACTCTCAACACAGCATCCAGAACAATCTACTAAAATATAAATCAGATCAGGCTAGGCTTCTGCTGCAAACCCTCCAGTGATTCCTCATTTCCTTCAGAGCAAAAGCCGGGGTCTCAAAATAGCTCACCAGGCCCCATCTAGACAGTCTGTGTTCCTGGGGCCTCTCTGACCTCCTCTCTCCTTGCCCTCTCTGCTCCAGCCAGATTCCTAGCTATACACTCAAAATTACTGAAAGCAGGTCTTCCCACACCAACCTGTACATGCATGTTCATAGCAACATGATTCACAATAGACAAAAGGTTGAAACAACACAAACGTCCATCAATGGATGAATGGGTAAACCAAATGTAGCATATCCACCCAATGGAATATTAGCCATAAAAAGGAATAAAGTACTAATAGTACTGTACCATGGATGAACCTCAAAAACACTATGCTGAGTGACAAAAGCCAGACACAAAGAGTCATAGATTATATGATTCCATTTACGTGAAATATCCAAAACGGGTGAATCCATAGAGATAGAAAGCAGCTTAGTGGTTGTCTGGGACAGTGGGAAGGGGTAGTAGGGAGTGACTGCTTAATGGGTACACGGTTTCCATTTGGGGTGACGAGAATGTTCTGGAAGGACAAAGTGGTGATGGTTGCACAACACTGTGAATGTGCTTAATGCCACTGAGTTGTACACTTCAGATGGTTAACATGATAAATTTTATATGTATTTTACCGCAATAAAAAATAGGGAGCTGATGATAATAATCCTCAAGCTTGCTTTGATTCTTATGTTACATTATAAACACGAACCCAAAATTTCCAACTGCCATTAGAAGGTAGGAGACTGGAGGGGTGCCTGGGTGGCTCAGTCAGTTAGGTGTCTGCCTTCAGCTCAGGTCATGATCCTTGGGTCCTGGGACTGAGTCCCGCATTGGGCTCCCTGCTGGGCGGGGGGCCTGCTTCTCCCTCTCCCTCTGCCCCCCCCCCCACCACTCAGGCTCTCTCTCCCACTTTCTCTTGCTCTTGCTCACTCTCTCTCAAATACATAAATAAAATCTTAAAAAAAAAAAAAAGGTGGGAGACTGGAAGGGTGGTTCTGTCTCCATTCTTACTCTCTGTTCATGGAGACAGATCTTCTAGCACTCTGGAGAGAAGGTTCCAAAATATTTAATGTTTTAGCCCAAACACCATATTTTCAATCTGGGATAAATGGTTGTATCATGGTGAGCACCATGGTCCTCACTCTAGAATGGGCAGAAACACATGGCCCCAGGGTTCAGGGAAAGCACACTAATCTAAACATCCTGTGGGGCAGTCATCCAACTATTGGTGACTTGGTTTCTTTATCTATAAACTGGGCATGAAACTGCCCTGATGACCTAGTAGGACTGTGGTAAGAACCTGAGAAGATAAAGAAAACAAATGTGCTCTGTGCTCAATACATGTGAGTTATTATTGAGACGTATAAAAGAACAGTAGAAGGATAAAGGACTGAGGGGGAGGGATTCAGGCAAAGGGGGCAGAAGCTGGTGAGGAAGTATCCTGGCCAATGGTGTCACTCCCAGAAACATTTCAGGTCTAGAGTGAGACAGGCAGAGGAGGTAGTCTGCATTCCAGGAGGAAAGGGAAATGAGAAAGTCTGGTAGAGCATGGCACAGAGGTGTGACGTTTGAGGTAAGTATTGGGGCAGGGAAGAGACCGGGGCAGTCAGAGTGGCCCCAAAAGAAATGCCTGTCCAGCCTGCAATGTCCATCCCATCCTGAGGTCATCTCTCACCTCCACAACTGAGTGCAAAGTCTATGCCTTTGCATGGTGAGTCCAAGAGAATGTGTGTGCAATCCCACTGCCATGGCTCCTAGCACCTTGAACCATCATGTGAGGGCAGACTTTCCATTCTGCATACCTTATCAATCACTGTAGAGAAGGGGTCTGAGTAGGGATCATGTGTATTCACTCATTCATTCATTTGTTCATCTGGTCCATAAGCATTATGAGGCCATGGAGGATACCTTTTGTTAGGCTAGGTCCCAAGGACTTGAGGGAATAAAAGCACATGTGATTCTGTCCTAGTGAGCAAGCAAATATTATTTTTTTTGTTTTTTTTAAAGATTTTTTATGTATTTATTTATTTGACAGAGAGAGACAGCGAGAGAAGGAACACAAGCAGCGGGAGAGGGAGAGGGAGAAGCAGGCTTCCCGCCAAGCAGGGAGCCCGATGTGGGGCTCGATCCCAGTACCCTAGGATCACGACCTGAGCCGAAGGCAGACGCTTAATGACTGAGCCACCCAGGTGCCCCCATTTTTTGTTATTGTTGTTTCTTGTAAAGATGTTTTCTGGTTGAAGTCATGGCGCCGCTTGTTATTACTGGTGAACAAGACCATTGGAGTGGGAAGAGATGCTAGAAAATGGAGACTCTGCTGGTCTGTGGCCTGTGGACTAGATGGTTCGCTGGCTTCAGAAAGAAGCCCACACTGGGAGGGGTCTTTCCTCTGATCCTCGCTCTCCTGATTGTCAGTGGCTGGGTATGTGCATGTCACTGTGTGGCTAGCTGTCTTGGTCACCAGTGAGGGTACTGAGGCTGAGGCGTCTGCCCCTTGCTTTGCCCGGCCTGCCTCATACCTCCTGCTGCTTTCATAGGTCCCCACTGTCTCCTGTCCCCTGTCTCTGGTGGCCATGTCTCCAAATTCATATGAGGCTGATGGTTCATGAGTCAGGGATCCAGGGTTCACCCTGTTTTTCTCTTTTCATGATTCCAGCTGGCCTGACTCACTGGGACTCACTGCTTCCCTCTGTCCTCAAACTCAGACACCTGCCATTTCTGTTGGCCCCAGCTCTGCTACAGTTAATGTCCAGGCCTGTTTGCTGAGCACCTTCTTTTTTTTTTAACATTTATTTACTTGAGAGAGTTTGAGAGAGAGAGTATGGGGGGAGGCACAGAGCAAGAGGGAGAGAATCTCAAGTAGCCTCTGAGCATGGAGCCTGACATGGGGCTTGATCCCATGACCCCAAGATCATGACCTGAGCTAAAATCAAGAGCCGGACACCTAACTGACTGAGCCACCCAGGTGCCCCTGCTGAGCACCTTCTAATGCTAAGACCCCATTTGTAGGAAAAGCATAGAAAATTCTACACCATCACTGGAGTTATCCTTGAAAGGGTTTCTGCAAGTCCCATTCTCAGGAGTACAACCTGCACTGGGTATTTTGGTGATATTGTCCACTTCCTCAGCATTAGGTAGCTTGTTTACTCAAAATGTACTTATTTCACTGCATTTGCTACAGTAACGTATGTGATGAGCGCTTTTACACCATTTCCTAATACACAGAAAGGGTGTCTCATGTGCATGTCACCCTTCTTCAGCCATCCTTCAGCAGGGATGGGAGAGGAGGACCAGGTGGGTGGCGCATCACCCAGGCCAACAACACCCCGTACTGAGAAAACGGATCCATCCAGTGCTGAGTTAGGACAACTCATAGTTATCCCTAATCCTCAAAGCAGCTCTCCTTGGTAGATAGTAGTAGCCTCATTTTCCAGTGGAGGAATCTGAGGTCAGAGGTTAGGTGAACTGGCCAAGGGCAGACACATGGAAGTAAGTGCAGAGCTAGGAGCAACCTGGTGGTGTCTGACCCCACACCCTCCTAGGTATCCCACAGCCTCCTAAACAAGATCATCAAATACAGGCTGCAGCTAAGAGTTCTCGCACTGGGTGGAATAAGTGGTGCCGCTTTGAAGATTTCTGGGAACTTGCAGCTGCTAAACACTAAAAATACGATTTGGGGGAAGGAGTTGGCTGGCTTGCATAGAATTCTCAACTGGCGCAGTACAGTAATTTAATACTCAGAGTTCCATTTGCCTCTGCTATACATATAAATACCAAAAGGGTAAGTACCGCTGCCTTTTTAAAAATCAAATGCTGTCTCCAGCACACAAATATCTCACAAGAAAATAGGGCCCAAAGGCCGGAGGTTCGTCTGGTAAATGGTAGCACTTTCCCTTTTGTTGCTGAAGAGATCATTCACGCTGAAACCACCACTTCTTCCAGATTGGGAAGGGAACTGTCTGGGTAGGAAGGAGCTTTTCCCTGTGGAAGATAAAGGAAATGCTCATCTCTCTGGAGTGTGATTTTTCACAGATGCAGAAAATGCCAGTGGGGATTGCAGTTGCCAGTCCCAGACGCATTTCCTTGGCTGGCTGATTTTGCCTGCGCTTGTTTTTATTAAAACAAAGACCATATCAAGACTCCCTAGTAAGATATTCCCTACGAGTAATCTTCTCAGCGTTAACACTTTTGCTCTTTGCTAATCATATTTTCTGGAGGCTTTGGGAAATTGATTTGCAAATAATCCTTTGAAGACAATTTCTGTAAAAGTACAAAGTTTCTAAAGAAGTGATAACACATTAAGCCATTATCAGCCATCAATGCCTCATATGTATGTATATTTAAGCAACTGGTTAGCTATCTCCTGAGATGAAACGTAAGTTGGGTGAATGTTTGGGGAAGAGAAACAGAAGAAAGGTCTAGAACAGGGGTCAGCACACACCACCACCTGTTTTTGTCCAACCCGAGAGCTAAGAATGCTTTTTATACACGAACATATTGATTTGAAGATGAGAACACCAGCAAAATGTTACCCCTCCCCCAACAAAAATCCCATTATCCACATTAGTAGACATGAACTCCAAAAAACTGTCCTCATTATTATTATACTTTGGATTTCATCAATAAAATATTTGTGGAAATTGGCTTTTACTCTTGTTTATAGGTATCTACATAATAGCCTTGACTTTGCCTCTTGGATTGTAAAGCCTAAAGTATTTACTATTTGGCCTTTTAGAGAAAAAATTTGCCAAACTCTGTTCTAGAACATGAGCCCTAGAGGGGAGTGCAGACTCCATGTGGAGCAACATGGTACTAGTGACAGGCAAAAAGGTAACTTTCAAAAGGGCAGATAAGGGGTTTGGGGAGAGAAATACTTAGAGGATGGATGAGTGTCCTTCTCATCTGTAAAAGGGGAATAACAGTTCCTCTCCAGCCTCCAGGGCTGATGTGAGAACAAATCTGATGAAGGCTTTGGGGATGCACACCCAAAAGTGGCATCAGGCTAGCAACACACATTGTTCCGTAAGGAAAGTGAAGGAGCACAGAATACGCCAGTTCAAAATATGCCTCTTTGCTATAAGGATTATCTTGAACTGGTTATTTTTAAGAAACAGCAGACATAGGAGAAGCCCTGAAAACCTACCCTTTGGAAAGAGAATTTTACATTTATAAGGGGAATCTCCATTTTTTAAACATTTTTTTAAAGATTTTATTTATATATTTGACAGAGAGAGAGAGACACAGTGAGAGAGGGAACACAAACAGGGGGAGTGGGAGAGGGAGAAGCCGGCTTCCCGCAGAGCAGGGAGCCCGATGCAGGACTCTATCCCAGGACCCCGGGATCATGACCTGAGCTGAAGGCAGACGCTTAACAACTGAGCCACCCAGGCACCCCTTTAACTTTTTTTTTTTTAATTTATTTTTATTATGTTATGTTAGTCACCATAAAATACATCATTAGTTTTTGATGTAGTGATCCACGATTCATTGTTTTCGTATAACACCCAGTGCTCCATGCAGTATGTACCCTCCTTGATACCCATCACCATTTGTAAGGGTGCCTCCCTCTCTGTACCTGGAAGAGAAGGATGACCCTAAGTCTCTAGAAACCTTCATCAATGGAGAAGGCATCCACTTAAATCATCATAACAAACCTTACCCTTGTTAATTGTGCTTTTCCTGGCCACCCCCCACTGACAGCCTCCCTTCTCCCCACCATCTTTCTTTTGTCTTTAGCTGAAGATTGTGTTTAGGATGGGGCTTGGGCCATTTGGGGGAGTTACTCAGTTTTCCTTGGTCTCTCACATGTATACAAAAGGTATACATATTATTAAACTTCTGTTTGTTTTTCTCCTATTAATCTTTTTATTACAGGGAGGAATCTCACCCAAGAACCTAGAAGGGTAAAAGGAAAATTATTTTTCCTCCCCTCCCAAAGGAAGAGTATTGAGATGTGTACATGGCGGAGAATCTTTCTGAGAAGGTTTGAGGACATCCTATATAAATGCAGGTACCGTGGGATAAAATACAATTAGAAGTAAGTCAATGAGAATAAGCAGGCAGAGGGGAAGTGAGCAGGAGAAGATGATGCCAAGGGTGAGCTTAGTGCACATAATGTATATTTAGTAAATGTGTACCACAAATGCAGCAGAGACTTTCTGGCAGTCACTGCAAACAGAGTTACTGGAATCATCTACGGCGCCTAAAAGATCTTTAAAAAAGAAGTACAAATACTTGGCCTCTAAGACCCAAAAGATATTTCTCCACTGAGTAACTTGGTGAACCGTCTCCTCAAAACACTGCTTCAGTAACACAATAAGCTCTACAAATCTGTTTCCTAAAACCTTCCTCAGCATTGGCTCACAGCATTTACCCAATTATAATAAGATGAGGGCAACTGTTTTCAAGGCCAAAATGAGGTCAAAGTAAGAACATAGCTTTCTGATGGCCTTGCTTATTTACGGGTTAGAGGAGTAGTAAAGTAGTTTTAGGAAAGTAGTCAAATAAAATATGTATTTTGAAATATAGGAGTATGCTTTTCTATTCTGGGTTCAGTGTTTCATCCAGAGGCAGTCATAGCTTTGAGATGAGTAAAGACTGTCAGAACTAAGATGAAAAGAAGCAAAGAAGTGTTAATTTTCAGTTGTGACTATAACGCCGACTCTTGATACTACTGAAATAGTCTTGAAGCCAGGATTTCATGTACCATAGCTATGCATAGAAGAAAAGTGTTTTCTAAATCTGAGCCTCCTTTGAAAAATCAGGCAAAGACAAGACGAGGTTGCTCCATGGCCACTGGTCTCAATGCTGACTCACTTGGGATCACCTAGGGAGCTTTGACAAACTACCTGTGCTTGGGATCACTCCCAGACACTCAGATTCAATTGCTCTACATCCATATTTGATTCAAAAGTGCAACCAGAGCCTGGGTGGCTCATTTGGTTAATTTCAGCTCAGGTCATGTCTCTAGGTCATGAGATTGAGCCCCACATGGAGTTCTGCACTTGGTGTGGAGTCTGCTTGGGATTCTCTCTCTCCCTCTGCCCCTTCCCCCACTTGTGAGTGTGTGCTCTCTCTCTCAAATAAATAAAATATTTTAAAAAATAAAAGCAATAAAAATCCAGCAGATTCAGGAAAAGAACGTTGCCTCCCCCTCAACTGCCTAAATTTACACTGGAAAAGAGAGACTGTACCAGGATGAGAGGTATTCACAGAGATTCCTTTTTATCTAAAAAATTGTATCTGTATAATAGGGCAACCTTTGTTTTCCAAACATCTCCTCTTACTTTCCTGCTAATGGTCTTCCTCCCTTTGTATCCTCAGACCCCCTATGCCTCTTCTTAGCTCATATAAGCCTCATGTTGCCTACTGTCTTTAGAATTTCATGTCTGTGTGGACTCCCCATAAGTACAAAACTAAATTTGATTTTCTCCTGTTAAGGTCTCATGTTATTTTGATCCTTAGAGCAGCTGGAAGGATCCTGAAGGGTACAGAAAATTTCTTCCTCCCGAACACTGCCTAGCACTCTACAGAAGGGAGAATGTCTTGCAGAGTGCCCAGGCAGTGGGGCAGAGATGGTTGAGTGATGTTTAGGCAGGCAGAAGACTTACAATAGTGCTCCCAGTGCCCAAAGTTAACTCTTGGTTTGCAGGAAATCCTGATGTTCCCTCATTTCCCAGGGGAGTGGTGGCAAAAGGCTAAACAGATTGGATTGAGGGAATCAGGGGCCTGGAGGGCACAGAATGGGTGGATATTATGCCTGGAGTTCAGGATCAGGACCAAGGACATCAGCAGTGAATACACAGGGGGTAAAACTGAAGATGGCAGGTATGAGACACACTAACAGGGGCCAAGAACGTTACAGAGGACAGCTTACATCCTAGACACCTCTCCCCATCACCACTGTATAATGTCAGCTCCCACTTGCTCCTAGGAGTTCTTCAAGGGGGGAAGCAGGAGAAGAAGATCCTTTGAGGAAAAACAGCAGCCTTTACAGAGAATAGCCTGTGTAATCATGATTTAACTGAGCAACTGACTTCAGAGAAATGGAGTTTTAAATTGGAAGAAACTGAATTCCCTTGAGATGACAAGATTAGTTTTCTTTCTCATCATCAGTGAAAATGGGGGCTAGAGATCAAGTTGAATTCAAATACAGAAAAACAAAGTCAACGTTTCCCACATCTGACTTGCAACTACAATTTAAAACCTGCTACAGGTTTTGGAGTACTTAGAAGAATGAATGGATTCTAAGACACCAACAGAAAACAAGGAGGAGAAAAGAACAAAGGAGTCACAAAAGAAAAACAACTTTTCTAGGAAAGTAATTTGGCAAGATGTCTCATGAATCTTAACAGCGTACAAGTCTTAGACATAGAAATTCCATGCCCACAAATTTATCCTAGAGAATAATAATGATTTCTGCCTCTGAGAATGTTGGATTGTGTGATTTGGACAACTTTCCAGCTGAAAACAATGAAAGAAACTGGATTTAAAAATTTTTTTAATCTTAATAAAACCATTAAAGATGAACAAAATTATAAACTATTGAGTTGAGATCTGGCTGAGATTGGAATAAAGGGAATCCCAGTGCTAGGTTTGCTTCTGCCCAGAGCTATATACCAATACAGAGAGGGGGGCTACATTTATGGCAACCTCAAAAGACCAGGAAGCTAGAAGTTAGACTTCAGGGCCCACCATGAAGGACAACATGATAAACCACCTTCCATTTTTGGCTAGGACAATGAAAGGCTGACCTAAGAGTTAACAGTCTACTGGAAATCAACCTGCCCTCCCACAGGATACAAGTCCACTTCATTTCATTTGAGTAGCCCAGGGAACTTCAACTCTTGAATTTTGATTATAGGGATCAGGGTTACCAGTACTCCCATGCTCCTGACAGAAGTAAACAAAAATTCTCCCTAGAAGCAGATAATATCATTCTAGGTTTCAAATTCTTTCAGTAAATACTTTTTCAAATACACTCTCCAACACATAATCAAAGATAATCAGAAGCATCAGAGTCAAGATGTCAAAGGTCAGACCCACAGAAAGAAGAGATAACAGAAAGGTTTCAAGCAAGCTTAAAAATTTCAGCAGGAAACTGGAAACTATATAAAAAGTGAAATAGCAGGTTTTGAAAAAGAAAAAAGAAAATGTAGAATTGAAAAGTTAAGTAACTAAAATTAAGAGCTCAATGGATAGTTTAACAGCAGATTAGACACTTAGGCAGTGAGCATTATTAAAGTGGAAGATAAGTCAGAAGAAACTTTCAAGAACAAAGCCCAGAGAGACAAAAAGATGAAAAATACATAAATGAGGGGAGGTTATATAGAGAATACAGTAAGGTCTGACATGGGTTTTTGAGATCCTGGGAGAGAAGAAAAAAGGGCAGAGGCAATATTTGAAGAGGTAATGGCTCAGAATGTCTCAAAACTGAGGAAAGACATCAATGTAAAGATTTAAGAAGCTCAACAAATCTCAAGCAGAATACATAAAAAGAAATCCACACCTAGACACATCACAATGAAATTAAAAAAACAAAAACAAAAAAGACATAATCTTATAAAGCAGCCAGATGGGGAAAGAAAAAGAAATAATCAAAGATTTTTCAAAGTTTTGTGTAAGAATTTTAATCAAAACACTATTTGTCATAGAGAAAAACTAAAAACTTGAATTTCCACCAACAGAGATACAGTTGAGCATATTTTGGCATATCCCCATGATAAAAATATATGGTGCTATTAAAATATCATTTAAAAAAAACACTGAATGATGTAGAAGTTTTATTTAAAAATATAACACTAGCAACCACTGTTCTCAATTTTGAATTGGGGCAGGACCCATTTGAGCTAGTAGTTGTTTTGAATATATCACATTCTAATTATTCTATTTTTAAGTATGTTGGATTTTATGCACTTAAAGACAAGTAAGAGGGCACCTGGGTGGCTCAGTTGGTTAAGCACTGCCTTCGGCTCAGGTCATCATCCTGGAATCCTGGGATCAAGTCCCACATCGGGCTCCCTGCTCAGCAGGGAGGCTGCTTCTCCCTCTGACCCTCCCCTCTCTCATGCTCTATCTCATTCTCTCTCTCAAATAAATAAATAAAATCTTAAAAAAAAAAAGACAAGTAAGAGATGGCTTTATATTCAAACATGGTATTAAGTGAGCAGGGTGAGTATATAGCTGAGAAAGTCACATATTCTTTTCCAGATGCTTCTGTGGAGAATCTACCAAGCTTTTCCTCTACACTTCTTTTTCTGTTTTCCCAGAAGACCCATGAGATAGGATGGGATTCTTTTTCCTCCAAAATTCTCCCAGGAGTTTGGCATTTCCCCCATCCCCTCTTGGGCTTGGCATATAACAAGCTGGGATGACAGAAGGGGGTTTTTCCTCGCACAACTCAAGGAGAAAAAGAAATACTCTTTTGGTATAATAAGATATATTAAATCTTATAATATATTATTACCAGATATACATTAAGATCCTTTCTCATGGTCTTAGAGATACTTGACCAAGAAGCTCATGAAGGACAATCTCCTTCAATCACCTTCTCAACCCACACGGGACTAACAGCCCCTGGAATTCCACTCTGGAGTTAAATCAAGAAAGGATCAGGTGCCCAGAAGGACTGATAAGTCTGGTCAAGTAGACTTGTAGTGTGGGAACTCACTGGAATAACAGCAAGACCACATGAAACATGAACTGCACTATCCCTGCCCTCCTGGAAATAATGGCATGAGGAAGGAGTTAAACATGGAGGTCACATGGTTATGAGAGGCCAGAGGCTGCTAAGGGACTTTACACAGAACTCCCAGGAGCTCAAAAGCAAAGCCATTTCTCTCACACCCTCATTCACTCCCTGGCTCAGAGAAAGAAACAGCAAATGTTGTCAGTGACTTCCTTAGAAGGCTGATTAGTTGGATAATTACAAGGAGATGTAACATATGTCATTAAGCAACCCTCCACAGGAACAGGACTTTGGCTGCCTTTTTCCTTAACGACATCATTCCTTTCTAACAGTGTCTATTGTGAGGGAGAAGAGAAAGGTCACCTATTCTAAGCACAGGTAGGCCAGCTGGCTCTGCCTCAGAACATCGTCCAACACCCCAAATGTTTTCTCTCCTAAGGTTCCAAGTACAGAGACTTTCCAAAGGTCATGACCATGCTCAATTTCAGGGCATCCTCAACACCTGCCTGATGAATTCCAAACTTCTAGGCAATACTCATTCAAGGCTCACAGAAATCTGGCCCTTTCTTAGCTTTCCAAATTTTTCTAGAATCCCCTCCCTCTCTGAATCCCTTGCTCCTCACTCAAAGGACAAGATTATTTGTACTTCATCCCCTGTGTTCAGACCATCCCCTGTTATCTCCTATTCAAGTCCTTATATTTTATGGGGTTAGCTTCGGCCCAGCTGCCTCCATGAATCCTTTGACTAGCTCAGCACAGTAGCGCTCAACCTCTAGAGAACCTGTTGTCTGTCGCACTCCTTTGGCAAGTGTATTGTTCTGTTTTTCATTGTCCTGTGTCTCCCCACCCCTACCTCCAGGCCCCAGGACTGGGGAAATGGCCATATTGCTCTTTTCCCAGTTATGGGCATTCGGCAATGGGAGAGCTTGGGGAGCACAAATCAGCAGCAGAGCATGCTTTTAATAGATATGATGACTGCACTGCCTCTCTGCCATCCACACTCATCAAATTGGGTCCAAAAGAGCAGAAATAATTCTGTCACTGGGAGATTTGAGAAGAGGCCAGGAGGGAATGAGCTATTAAGAACAGCTTTGACTCACAATGCATTGGGAGCAGCTGGGTGGGAGGTGGGAGCTTGGCAGAAGGAAGCCGGGGAGATCAGGCATGAGGCTGGCCTTTTGTACAGGGCTGGGTTATGCCTGGCAGCCCTGCCAGGTTCAGAGTTTAGAAGACAAAGCTCCAAATGTTTTCCAGTGAAGAGATCAGAAAATCCAAGTTAAGTCCGAGTCAAATCCAGACCCAAAGAGGCACAGAGTGAAAATCAGAGCAGAGGCATGTTTATATAGAACTGACTGAGCAGCTGTGCTTTCACCTGGTCTTTATCAGCCCAGAGGTACCTCTCCCCATGTGCCCATTATGAGCAGCCCCTGCTGCCCGGCTTGAGGGGCAGGGATTTCTGAGCCATTAAATTTACAGTTTTGCCACCAACCCCATCATAGCTCAGTTTTATTGAGTGCTTGGTAAGTCCTAGGCACTGTTCTAAGCATTTACATATATTATTTCACTTAATCCTTTCACTTAATCCAACTTGTGAGGAGGTACTATTAATATCCCCAACTGAAAGATGGGAAAACTGAGGCACAAAGGAGGTAAGTCCTTTTCCCAGCAGCAAATCACCAGTAAGTATATAGCCAAGATCTGAACCCAGGCTCTCCCAGACAAAGCCCATGGAGCTTCCTCTCCCCCTACCTTCCCCACAGTATGTGTGACCTTTGGGTGGGTGCTGGCCCTGGCCTCAGGGAGAACCGCACTTTTGGGAGTGGTCCACAGTACCTACATGGGTTTGGTCCTCCCCTGTCACATGCAATCCTTCAGGCAGATTCTTCCTGTTCGTCTAGAATCCAGTACTTGTCTCCAGAGAATGTGTATCTTCCCAGCTCTGGTAGCCTCCAGTCCTCCTGCTTCAGTGAGACCCACTGCCTCCTGTTCTTTCTCTGAGACACTACCCCTGCTGAGAGTCCTAGCCTGTGTTTTGAGTCTGCGAGGCCAGGGCCCTGGACAGTGGGGTGTGTAGGGGAGTCCAGCACAATGTGTTATTCAAGCTGCAGACCTAATGAACATCTGCATGAGGGTGTCCCTAATACCACCCTCAGGTTTGATTACTTACTAGGAAGATTCATAGGACTCAGTATATGGTCATACTCATGGCTATGATTTATTACAGCAAAAGGACAGAAGGAAGTCAGCATAGAGAAGGTGCATGGAACACAGTTGGAGAAACCAAGCACAAGCTTTCAAGATCCTCTCCCATTGGAGTCAGAAAGGATATCCCCCAGCAAAGAGCTGAGACAACACTGGGAAATGCTGTCTATCAGGAAGGCTCACCAGAGACTCAGTACCCAGGGTTTTTATTTATTATGGGGGTGCCTTCTGCCTAGCATGTACCAAAATTCCAGTCTCTCAGAAGGAAGGCAGGTACACAGCACAAACCACATGAAGTGAGCCATTCTCATCAGAAGTCCAAGATGCCAGCCAAGGGCCAACCTTGTAAGTGGGCCTTTTAAAGAATAAATAGTTAAGCCTGATATGTTCACTGTTTTCTACACATAATCCAAATAGACAGATAACACCCCAACAGAGTCATCTTACCTTTCCATTTGTGCCAGATTCCACACTTCCAAAGCATGCCTATTTTATTCTAAACCCTATACAGGAGGCAGGCAGGAATCAGTCTCTTCACAGATGAGCAGGTCAAGGCCGAGAGAATTCTTGGTTCTAAGTCACCGAGAAAATGATGGGGAAAGCTGAACCCTGAGACCAGGCAGTCTCCTCCACCATGACAAAGGAAGGATGGGTCGTGGCCACGGCACAGGGTAGAACACGGATAAGCCATGTGCACAAAGGCATAAGAAAAGCCTGCTGTTGTTGTCATCTAGGGGTAGAGTGAGACAGGGATGTATCTCCACCACTCAAGAAAACAAAAAGATGAGCTGAACTGCCAGTCTCTATGAACTTCTGACTCTTCCACAGTGCTCTCCATTAAATCAATTCACAGAATACTAGCATTAGCAGTGTCCTTAAGAAATCATTGTGTACAACTCATTTCTTTATTTGAAAAGTAGGGAAAACAATTAGCTTCAGCCCCTATTGCACATGGTTAATAACCTATTGTTTAGAAAAGACTTGAGAACGGGTAATGAAAGCCATTTTGTGAGAGCTTTTATTGTGTTTCCTTTATTGTTAGAAAATTGCTTTCATTATCAATGAAAACAGTGATGGTCCCTCCTTCCTCAGCTTTGGGTTTCTCTCCTGCTGCAGGCTCAGGCCAGGGACCCCGTTCTAAATTTGAGACAGAATTTAAGAAAAAGAAAAAGATAAAAAATAAAACCCTCAGCTCTTCTATTATTCAAGGGCAGGCAAATGTACCCAAATATGGACAAGTGGACCCATGAGAGGGTTTCTGAGAGAAGGATAATGGCCTGACCATGAAGTAGGGAGAGTGCCTCATCCAGCAGTGGGCTGATTCTTTCTGGGTTTGAGTTTCTTTACCCTTGCAGTGGGGAGATGACAGCTACCATCGATGGACTGCTTCCTCTACGGCAGGTGCGAGGCCATGAGCTTGACATATATTTGTCATTCCATCTGATTCTCACAGCAATGCTTTTAGATGAGTAATAGTATCTGCTTTTGAGAGTTGGGAACACTGAAGTTCAGAAAACGTGGATGCTTGCTCTAATGCAGCAGAGAACATACTACCCTGGGTCTCCCTGACTCTTAACCTGGTGACTGTGTAGGCTGTCTGCACTCAGAAAATCTGCTCTAAGCACAAGTTACAGGGGAGACCCGAGGAAACCTGCCTGTCTCATCTTGAGATCTGGGCATGAAGAAAGTGTCCTGAAAATTCATAATAACTTGTCCCTAAGCGGGGTTTCAGATTTTAATTTATGTTGGCTGCATGGTCAGGAAACACCACGTGTAGAGATTTACACGAAACATAGCCCCCAGGTGATGATACCCAGGAGCAACTGGCAAAAGCAGATGCAAAACCTCCCCATGTAGCATTGTGTGTCAACTACACTTCAATTAAAAAGCAAAACAAAACAAAACAAAGAAACTTCACTGGAGAGATCCACGTTCAACCCAGAGCCAGACAACCCAGAAGCTCCACAAAAGGTGAGCTCACAATCTAAAATTACAAACATACGAGGAAACAATCCACCATAAGTGAGAGTCAGCAAATACAATATGAATTAGGGCTCCCAAGAACTCGAGATAACAGAACTATCAGAGACCATAAAATAAAAATGTTCAAAATGTTAAAAACCTTAAAATAGGGCTCAAAACCATAAGTATGAGACCCTATGAAAAATAAACAAGCAGATGTGAAAAATAGTGACACAAAACTTCTAGAAATGGAAATTATAGACTTTGAAATTTAAAACACAGCAGGCAAGTCTAATAATAAATTAGGTATAGCTGAAGAGTGAAACGGAGTGAACAAAGGGATAGATGGATGAAATTATCCTTAGTGCATATAAAGAGATGGAAAATAGGCAAAAGAGATGAAGAGATACAAACGTTGGATCTTGCCATACAACATTGGCCAGCAAGGTCCTGGAGCCTGGGCAATTTCTCCCTGTGGCCAAGAGTGGAAATTACTAAATGTTTTATATTTGAATAAAGCTTTGTAATTTATAAATAAAGCTTTCAAGGTTAATGCATATAATTCATCTGATCCAAAAAGAATCCATGTAATGGAGATGCATGTATTTAATTACCCATCTTACAGATGGAGAAATGGAGGTTCGGAGGCATGGAAGGGACTTGCACAAGATCACACAGCTCATCGATGAGATCAGAATGCATGGCTGGGTGAGGGCCCTCTTCTGGGTTGCAAATTTCTCTGTATCCTCACAAGATGGAAGGAGCAAAGGAGCTCTCTCAGACCTCTTTTATAAGGTCATTAATCTCAGCCATGAGGGCTCTGTCTTTATACTTAATCACCTCCCAAAGGGCCACACCTCCTAATACCATCACATTGGACAGGAGGATTTCAACATAAGAATTTGGGCTGGTGGAGGGTGGGGGACACACACATTCAGACCATGGAAGATGCTAATTGGGATGCTAATGGAGTAAACTTGACAAAATTAACTGAGTCTCCACAGTGTTAACTCAAGGACAACCCCAAGCCAGAACCAGGAAGCAACTTTCCTTCCTTGGTGATGGGGAGAGCGCTCTCTTCCTGCTTAGGCAGAAATAGCCTACAGCTGCAGAGGATAAAAGACAGGACAGGGTTGGCTTGCAAAAAGGGAACTGCTGGCTACAGCTGGTTCTCCGAATGAACTCTTGCCACTCTGGACTTCATCATTTTTGGTGGGAGGGAGATAATGCATCATTCATCTCCTTCCTATGTTAGGGGAAAATAAACTGGATGGGAACTATGCTAGGGTCAATTTCACAGGCAGGCACAAAAATGAGAAACATTCCCAACCATGGTCTGAAACCATAATTCAACCATGGTCACTGAAACTCTTTGACCAAAGGACAAGGAAAAATGAAATTCTTTTGGAGCGTGGGCTCTCTTGTTAAAAGGGCAAGCATTCTCCCCCTGGAGACGTGAAACAAACTGCGCAGACATCTCATTCCTGAAAACCCCTCCCACCCCAAACAGGCTTGATTTCTCTATTCTGATAGCTCAAATTTATCAGTTACTGGGATTCAACATATCTGCCAGGTGGGATCTTAAATCTGATGAGGCTCTGGATTCATTAACCTTGGCAGAGGGAGCCTGGGTAAATCTGCTTGCAAAATACCTGCTGTATATTTTAATTCTCAAAAGGGCAAGGAAAGTAGAATGCAGATCTATGTATCCTGCTCCAGCGACATCCTTGACAATCTCAATAACCTTCCCAAGATTATCATTATCTTTTACTAAAGAAGAGTGGCTTCTCCCAGAGATACAGAGCAATCAACAGCAAAGGGAAGTGACGTCTGCAGACTCCAAGCACGCTTTGTTCTTCACTTCTCTTCGACATTTATGGTTTTCCACCTTACACTGCACTTACTCACCTACATGATCTCCTTCTCCCACTCTCAAAATGTGCTCATGTTTGAGTCCCCCTGTGTATCATCAATAGCAATTAACACAATGTCTTTCATTTAGCAAGTACTCTATAAATTCTTGTTGGGTAGCAAATGAATGCATGGGCTTGATTAGCACATTCTTTTCTTCAGTAACTCTTCTGCTTAAAGAAGTCTTCTCTGAAAAGGGCCTCCATGTGTATTCATAAGGGAGCAGCCATAATTCAGAAAGAAATGATGTGCAAGTCACCAAATGGTCTTATTTATAACTAGGTTGTCCTTCCCGTTCCTGTTTCAGATTTGCAGCTCCGTCACGGTGGGTTCTCAGGAACTATCCATAGAAAGCCGGAGCTGCACCTCCTCTCTTCTCACATCATCAGGGGTTGCGTAAGAGTAAGCCTAGGTCCACAGCACATGGGTAGAAGGGACTATGAATGGGAACTGTGTGGGGCCAGGAGACCCAAGGACTCTCTCACCATATCACCTGGTGGCGAGTGGCCACTGGCCCTTTAGCACAACTCTGTCCTGTGGCTTCAAGAATCCAGGGCAGAGTGCAGAGTAGGGATTCTAAGCAGGAGACGTGGGCCTTATGATGCAGCGATTGACAGTAATTAGCCTTGGGTTAAGAAAGCAAATGGTCCATTGATGAATGCCGGCTTGATGGGCAGTTCAAACCTCCTGGTCCAGTTTGTGAATTATAATACTGTCATGCTCACACGATTGAACAGAACACTTCTACTTCGGGGAAACTGGCCTAGAAATATACCCAAGTAACAAAATATATATTTAAGGCTATTAACTATTGCATCGTTGGAATAGAGAAAAGAATAGAAATAACCAAGTGCCCATAAACAATAGGTTCTGATTAAAATGCTCCACAGGAGATTAAGGGGGAAAAAAAAAAAAAGAAGAAGATAGCAGGAGGGGAAGAATGAAGGGGGGGAAATCGGAGGGGTAGACGAACCATGAGAGACGATGGTCTGTGAAAAACAAACTGAGGGTTCTAGAGGGGAGGGGGGTGGGAGGTTGGGTTAGCCTGGTGATGGGTATTGAGGAGGGCACATTCTGCATGGAGCACTGGGTGTTATGCACAAACAATGAATCATGGAACACTACATCTCAAACTAATGATGTAATGTATGGGGATTAACATAACAATAAAAAAATTTTTTAAAAAATGCTCCACAGGACAGACAGGCTCCTATCTGTGTGCACTGCTCTAAGCCCAGCCCCGAGAACGAACGGTGCTGGCGCATGGTAGGTACTCAATAAAAAGCCTGAGGCAGAATTAAATTCCCCGATTGATGTGTCCTTGGTGAATTAAGTACAAAAGCAAGTTGCAGAATAATATGAATGAGGCACTCCAAGTTCGGCACATCTTTTTTTTTTTTTTTTAAAGATTTTATTTATTTATTTGACAGAGAGAGACGCAGCGAGAGCAGGAACACAAGCAGAGAGAGTGGGAGAGGGAGAAGCAGGCTTCCCGCTGAGCAGGGAGCCCGATGCGGGGCTCGATCCCAGGACCCTGGGATCATGACCTGAGCTGAAGGCAGACGCTTAACGACTGAGCCACCCAGGCGCCCCCCAAGTTCGGCACATCTTAAGTGCCACCAAAATATTTGTCGGAAAAAAGTCTGTTGAATGTACTGAATTTTCTAGACGATGTCATGTATGTTTATGAGCATATGCACACGTACACACATGTGCACGCACACACAAACACACACACGCATACACACACACATATTGGTAAATGCATAAAGCAAAGGGTCCTGAAGTCTATATACCAAACTGCTCAAAGGAGGGCAGTAAAATAAGGGGCTTTTGACTTATGTAATTCTCAATGGGTTGAATTTTTCACAACACACGTTTTTCTATTTTTATAACTCAAATGACATTTAAAAAAAAAAACTCAGCCTCTGAGAAAACCTCCGAGAAAAAGGGCAGTCAATCGCCAGGGCTAGTC
This sequence comes from Leptonychotes weddellii, assembly GCF_054177405.1. Lineage (NCBI taxonomy): Eukaryota > Metazoa > Chordata > Mammalia > Carnivora > Phocidae > Leptonychotes > Leptonychotes weddellii. Next base: position 12,690,647 of record NC_138373.1, on the reverse strand, counting down.
CCCCGCTGCTTTCCTACCATGCCTCCAATAAATATGAGGCAAGCAATGAAGGAGAGAGGAGTTTCACAGGCTCAGCTCCAAGCACTTAGGAGCGAAGAAGAGTGTAGAGACCCTTTACAAAATGAGGGTTAATCTGACAGTGGAGAAGCTGTTCCTGCCATTGCATTACCAAAAAAGGGAGGTTGATAAGGGTGACTGATCATTTTATCTCATCATTTCAAGGGACTGGGAACATCCTTCATTGGCACTGAACACACTCTCAAGTTTAAAGGCCTTTAAATCAATTTTATTAGGTTAATTGATGATCTTTTCTGTGCACTTGTGCTCTACAATCTGCCATGTCTTTGTCGGGTTGACTGGAGGGCTCAGAGTGGAGTTCTCAGTCTCTCATCCCTGCCAAAAACTGGAAGCAGAGGGGATAGAGTCCCCTCACTGTGCCGCTGGCCTATGGGCTGGAGGTATAAGAGGCCCCTTCGTCCTTCATGGAGGAGCACGATGCTTGAAATGGCATTGGTAAGCTCTGGTTTCTGGGGTGTCAACTGGACTCATAAAAACGTGTGCAGAAGACACATCCAGGATTTTCCCTTTTCCACTGAAATATCTTTAACCCTTTTAAATGTTCTCAGTGCAGAATTATCAATGTTTATTCATTCAACAGCTAAGCCCCGACTCTGTACTGGTCACTGTGTCTACTAGTTTTCCGAGGGCTGCTGTACCAAATCGCCACAAGCTGGGAGGCTTACATCAGAAATGCATCCTCTCAGAATTCTATAGGCCAGAAGTCCAAAATCAAGGCATAGGCAGGCTGCACCCCTCCGAGGGCTCCAGGGGAGAATCTGCCTTTGCCACTTCCAGCCTCCAGTGGCCCCAGGCGTACTTTGTCTTGTGATTCCATAGCTCCAATCCTGGCCCCTTCCTCTCTGTGTCTTCTCCTCTTGTCTCTTATAAGGACACTTGCTATCCAACCTAGGGCCCACCCAGATAATCCAGGATGGTCTCATCTAGAAATCCCGAACCCAATCACATCTGCAAAGACCCCCTCCCCCTGCCTTTCCACGCAAGGTCACAATCACATGTCCCATGGGTCCTATCTTTTTTTGGGGGGGGGCCCACCATTCAATCTACCACCCTCTACTAGACACTGAGGACACAAAGGTACATAAGCCACAGTTCTCCCCTTTGAAGAGTTCATAGTTTGTTATGTGGAATCAAGTAGCTGTGATACAATGCAATCTGAAATATAAAAGGTGGATGGAAACCACCCTCCTACAGTTGAGAGACTGATCGAGGAGAAAGCTGTATAAAGGAGGAGGTGTTGGGCTGAGCCTTAAAGAATGAATAAGTAATCACCAGGCAGACATGCCGTGAGATGCAAAAGGGCATCCCAGGCTGCAGAAAGATCCTGGCCTCATGGAGGAAGGCGGGAGGTTTGAATGGGCATGGTGTGTTCAGGGCATGCAAAGTAAGCCAAGGAGACAGGAGCAGAGAGTCCTCCTGTGGGTGTCTCAGAGGAGGAGGAACCCGAAGATGGGGTTGACCATGCGGGGTCAGGATGTGAAGGACCTTGTTCTTCCAAGTTCACGTCTTGCCAAACCACTTGCTACTACTCAACCCTGTAAGGGCAGACTCAAAACAACTTCAAGCTTATCTGTATCCGTGCACTCCTCATTATACAAGGAGCTCCTCGAGGCTGAAGGCCCGTCTTCTTTGCTCCCACTTGAGCAGTGACCAGTGTCCAGGCCCTGGCTGTGTCCAGGGCTTGGGTCTCTGTGCCAAGCTGCCTGGGAAAGGGTGAGGCCCAGATGTAGGAGTCTCCCCAACGCAGAGAATTGGGTGTAATCCAAAACCCAGGTGAACACATCTACTAATGATGGCTAGCCCTCTTCGGTACCTCCGGGAAAAGGAGTTCAGTGAGAAGAACAGTGACCAAAGTTGATAAACAACCTCGCTTGCCTTGCACAGTCACTGATGCGTGGTCTTTCATCTCTGATAGCTAAATGCCCAAACAGACTTATTGTTAAGACAGTCAGCTGAGTCATAAAATGAGCTGTTAAACTGAAATCATTGATTTTTATTACTAAACATGGCCTGATAATAGCCTGGCTGGGGCATAATACAGACACGGCTTCAGCATTATGGGACACAGAGTCAGAAATTCCAATTGCTGGAAATTAAATGCATTTATTCTTACAAATTAAATTGCCTCGGGGAAATCCATCTCAGGTGCAGAAGTACTGAATGTTTACCAACTAATATTCCAATTGTTAGTAACTCTCTTGGGTCTTGACACTTGGCCTTAATAAGCTGAGAAAATGAAATCATGCCCACGTGACCAAGGGTTTCACACCCACCACTCTTCCTCACACAGATGCTTGCGATGCAAACTCTACAGACAAAGCCAGGGTGGTCATTAACAGGCCATATGTTGGAAGGAAGCCCCACAGAGTGGATGACTTATTCTTTGTATGATCATCTGTTCACAGCAGGACTTCAGGGGCCCCACACAGAATTTTTGTACACTTTTACTTCATAGGTAAAAATTCATGGACTTTAAAGGAAACGTACTCGATTTTACTCAACTGGCCTTCTTTCCCACACAGATCTGATCTGGTGTTTTCACCTGTCAGGGAGTATGGTCCTGGGTATCATTTCTGAACAAAGAGATAGAGGAAGAAGAATAGCATGAGCTAGACTCAGATGTCAGTTAGCATCTGGCTAGCAGCCCCTCATGCCACCTTCTCATCAGGTGGCAAGATGGATGAAAACAAAGAAGAAAATAAAAATTACTAATCATTCTAGAGCTTGGATTCAGGCAACCTACCGTCAGAATCTGGAAGAAATATCTACTAAGTACATGTCAGCAGAGCTGGATAGAGAAACACAACTGTGGCTTCCTTCTGAAATACCATTCTTGCCCTCTAGAAGGATGACAAGGAAACGATGTGGCCCTTCCCCACCATCTTCCTGCTGGCCCAAAGGCTCAGAGATGGAGAGAAACACACAACAGGGCAGCCTGGCACCCACTACTTTGGGGAACAAGATATTGGGTTGTACCATTCTCCCTTAGGAGCTCGAAGCACCCAGAAAACAGGCTGGAGATACCGCTGGAGGGAATATGATACCGAGTATCACAAAAATGTAATTTCCCCAAGGAGGAGGTAACACCAAAACTGTGAGTCTTAAATTAATCCAAAGAAATCCAAAACAAACAAGCAAAAGCAAATATACAGCGCCCAGGGACGGGGTAGAGAGATGATGCCACCCCAGCCCAGCAGAGACGCATGAATAAAACTTCCAGAATTACACGTGTGATCTGTGCACATCCTTCTGTCCCACTATAAGAAAGGAAAATGGGCTCTGACAGGCAACTCAAACCTGAGGTAATCAATCACCTGGCCCGGCATTTCTCCTGAGGATGAGAGTTTGTGGAAAAACATTGCAATGCTCGGGAAAGAGACTATCTTGCTGAACCTCCAAGAACAAGTAGAGCTCTGAAATTATTTGCTACAGAAACCAGAAATTAAAAAAAAAAAAAATTGTCATCATCCGCTGCAAGAGATAAGAATAGTCTCATGATCTTCCCTAACTTATTTTCTAGGACATTATACTTCATATTTATTTTATGGATTCTGGAAGAGAAGATGGACACATTTTTGTTTCCCTACAGCTTAATAAATTCATGAGCTAGTCACTTATATTACTAATTTGTGCTGGTCCCTGTCTTAATTCTTTCGCTTTGCTTCCACGTGAGGACTTTATAAGCCATGTGACGCAGAGAAGTTCCCTTAGAAAACTCAAATTTTTTTATTGAGAAATATATTTCCCAATGTCTTGCTTGGTCTGAGTGTTGGGTAAACGAGAAATCTGAGCATTGATGACTCTTCTCCCTGGCATGAGGTTATGGGGGGAGATGGGGGTGCACACCGTGTCTAGTCCAGCTCCAAAGATAAGGAGCTTAGTACAATCCGGGCCGAAAGGGGGAGACACAGGAGCCAGAAGGAGGAGACACAGCAACCCTACCAAGACAGTGGGGTTTTCACTGGGAGAAGGACAGAAACTTTAAACAGGTGTAGCAAGAGACAATTTCTCTTCTGTGTATTTTTTCACTCCATTCTTTCTCCCCATTTGGGAGTAGCCAAGTTTTGGAGAACAATGGACACGGCTGGACCAGCAGAAAAGGCAAGGAGCAGGCTCCTCAGGGCTGGCTCTAGAGCTTCAAGCTCTGCAGAAGAGAGCCCCCAAGGCTCATCAGAGAGGAGACCAATTAGCAAAATAGGGATGAAGACCCCGTGAAGGGGGCTGGCAGCCCCTTGTGCATGAACGCCTGTGCATACGATCTAGCCGAAGCAAACGTGTAAATTGCCAATTAGTCCAGATTCGGTCCTTTAGATCCAAGCATCTCAGGACACACTGTCTGACCTGTGCTGTTGAGCTTGGAAAGTGGTTAGACATACGTAAGACTAAGAGAAATGCTAATCGAAAAACTCTATGCAGGTGACTCGTCTGTATTCTCCCTCATTGCCAAGCTCACCCTTCTAAACCCTGCCCTGGGATTCTGGGGGCAGGGAGTCCCCAAATGACATTTTCCAGACCCCTTTGCCTAATTATATTCTGATTAGATTCCTGATTAGGTTCTGATTAAATTAGCTTCTGCAGATCATATGTGCCATAAAATTAGATTCTGCCAATGGGAGGCCCTGGCAGCAGGCTTGAAGTCAGGAGAAGGAAACAGGACCCATGCCCTGTCTTCAGCCTGGGTCTACATGTCTCAAGAAGTGAAGGAAGACAAAAGCTCCAAACTCCTGTGAAACCCAGAGTTCCTGGCTCCACACCGCATCCCCAGGTGACAGAAGCACTTGCCAATAATACTCTCTGTTCGAAACTCCCAGCCTGGCTTCTGTGCTCCTAACGGGTCCCTCACTGACCCACTGCCTTTAGGAAACACCCTAGAATTTTGTGAGGTTTAAATGACCTCAGGTATGGCAGGTACTTAGAATAGTGCTCACCTGTGGCAAACTTGAAAAGCCCAAGGGTCAAGCCACATACAAACGGTGGCTATTGGGGCGCTGGGTGGCTCGGTCAATTAGGCATCTGGCTCCTGATTTTTTGGTTCAGGCCATGATCTCAGGGTCCTAGGACTGAGCCCCGTGTCAGGCTCCACGCTCAGTAGGAGTCTGCTTGAGGATTCTCTCTCCCCCTTTCCCTCTGCCCCTCCCCCTGCTCACATGCTCGTGGGCATGCGCTCAAACTCTCTCTCTCAAACAAATAAATAACTCTTTAAAACAACAACAAAAAACAAATAGTGGCTATCGTTACTATTACCACCGCATCTACCACGGCTGCCAACTCACTATCCAGCTCTGCACCATCCAATACAGCAGCCACTGGCCACATGGGACTATTTAAATTTCAATATAAATTAGTTAAAATAAAACGAAATCAAGAATTCAGTCACTCAAGTGCACTGGCTTCATCTGAAGGGCCTGCTTGGCTCATGTGGCCCATGTTGGATGGCGTAGACATGGCGCGTTTTCATCATCACAGAAAGCTCTGGTGGACGATGCTGGTCTAGATCATTGCGTGCCTGAGAATCAATTAGAGAGCTGGTTAAAAATACAATTCCTGTGCTCCTACAAAAGATGCTGATTTAGAAGGTTTGTGCAATCAATGTTGGTAACAGCCCCCTCAAGTGCTGCTATGTTTCCAGAGCATACTTTAAGAGGAAATGAAGTAGGGAATGGGGTATTCTCCTAACATTCCTCCTAAAAAAGTCTTTAAGTGTATGTGTGTGTCTGTGTGTGTGTGTGTGTGTTGCCTAGACAAACACAAATGCCATGAACTGACGATTAACCAGAATTCTAGAAATCAAAATTTTAGAGATGATACCAGCTCAAAATAAAACCTCAGTCAACGCAGGAGTCTATTAACTGTGCTGAAGGGACAGCAGGGGCCCCGGACTTGCCACCTTCTCAGCGGAACTGTCATTAGACGACAGTTGACCCGGGAAGGAGGAGAAATAGGTAGCCAAGCATTTTTGCCTGAGTCGCAAGCTAATTAATTATTGTTCCTGTTCACCTTGCTAATCACAGAGCTCATTGTTGAGTACCTGCTTCTCTGTTCGTTATCACAATTAATGTTTATTGTTAAACAAAAGTTTGTTTACATTTTATAGGTAATTATAGTTCAAAAGCTTCCCATAGAAAAGCCCAAGTGTCAAACTTAACATTTTTGTAACGACCAGTTCTTGATTGCATAATTAGCTTTCCAAATACTAAGGTAAACATAAGTAAAATTCACGGATTATTCACTCCCTAGCTGTGCTGTAACACATGCACTCAGCCTTCCGCTCTTACAGAGGAGAGGCGCATGACATGCCTAATCCACCACTGTAGGTATTATTCTATATACTGCTCTGCACTGCCTTCACGCAAAAGACCAAGTAACAAAGGCTTCTTGGAGCCCAGAGCTGGGTAAAGGTGTCTCTCGTAACGTATGTGTACAACACTCACCACCACCAAATGAGAGCTAAGTACTCCATCACTTCCTCTTTGTCCTGGTGACCAGTGGGCTATTTCAATCACTGACGCTTTCTATTTCCTTTTTATATGTAACTTTACATTTTATTTTAGACTCAGTGTTTTTTTTCACTTTTTTTAATCTTAGATCATGTGGCTTAGGTCTTCTATATCTGTGCTTTTACTGTAAGTCTTCTCACATTTTTCCTGTAAATAGGTGATTATAAATTCACTCATGTAGCCACCCATCCAGCCAAATCATTCTTCCTTGCTGTGGGTGACAGCTATCATTTGGTAATGAAGTTCACTAGGATTTCTTTTTTTTTTTAAGATTTTATTTATTTACTTGAGAGAGAGAGAGCACGAGCAGGGGGAGCAGCAGAGGGAGAGGGAGAAGTAGGATCATGACCTGAGCTGAAGGCAGACGTTTCACCGACTGAGCCACCCAGGCGCCCCTTCACTAGGATTTCGAATTTTCCCCTGAAGGTAGTGGAATTTTTTTTTTTTAATTTATTTATTTGACAGAGAGAGACAAAGCGAGAGAGAGAACACAAGCAGGGGGAGTAGCAGGCAGAGGGAGAAGCAGGCTTCCCGCTGAGCAGGGAGCCTGATGTGGGGCTTGATCCCAGAACCCTGGGATCATGACCTGAGCCGAAGGCAGACATTTAACCAACTGAGCCACCCAGGTGCCCCGAAGGTAGTGGAATTTTAAAGGGAAACAGATTATATTCATTGAACATAATTGCTCCCCTTCTGCCCGCTCTGACCACGCTTCCCTGGGAACTTCCCCACCTCCCCGACCATGAGCTTGGTCATGTCACTTGTTTGGACCAATGGTGTGTGAATGGAGCTGACACAGACCATGTTCCAACAAGATCTTCAAGGGCTTCTTGTGCCATTTGGCTGTCATTGCTCCTGTCCCCTCCATAAGAACAGCATGTGCCACATAGGTAGTACCCACAGGGCAGGGTCCCCGAAATGAGAAGACCCAGAACGGACATTCAGTCAACCCACAGTCTGGAGAAGGTCACAGGGTTGCCTCGAACCTGCAGAGGGCATGTGACATGAGGAAAAATGACCTCTTGTTGGTGAGGCCATTATGATTCAGAGGTCACCAGGTACGCCGCGTAACACAGCAAAAGCATGGTTCTTAATTTCGCTGTTGCTGATGCAAAGGGCAAGATGGAGCACTGTTGCCACAACTCAGGGAGCACTCCCAGCTGGGATCAGCTCAGAAGACACCATAGCTGACACGACATCAGAGACACACATGTGTTACGCTTGTCTAAAACCTTCCCGCAAAGAAAACAGAAGGGTGTGGAACAGAAAGAATTCCAAGACAATGAGGTGATACCAAAGACTGCAGCAGTGAAATCCCAGGGCCCCCAATAAACTTATGCCCTGAACTGTAAGGACAGTTTATGAATCATTTTCAGGCTCTCTGCCTATTTTATACCTCTCCTGCAGAGACGTCTTGGGTTTGGCACACTTGCCTTGATTACTTAGTCTCCCCAGACTGAAGGGAATTTTGGTAAAAACCTTGGTTCAACAATCATATTTCAAAAGCGAATTAAAGATGAATAAATAAGGAAGGGGGGTGTGTATGCCAGAGAATGTGTGTGTGCATTTGTGTGTGTGTGTGCGCATACTCACAGGCGCCCCCACGCACATATGAGATTTAGGGAGAAAATGTCTCTTCTTATGAAATGCCAAGTTCCCTGTCTCGTGCTTTTTTTGCTGTAGACATTTTAAGATTTTGCTACATTTTAAGATTTGCTACAGATGGCAAATATTTATTAACAAACCAACGATAAAATGAGCACAGCAAGAAAAGACAGTTAAAAGTTGACACAAGCCTTGAAGTCAAGAGTAAAGTGAGCTTTCAGTGTCAGGCTGGGTAGGACAGGATAATAATCAAGCCAGAGAAGAGGGAAAAAAGGATCTCCCCATGCAGTTGCGACTTTGAAATCCGCAGCCGGGGAGCGCCTTTCAATTACATACCAGGAAACCTAATGGCATTCTCAGAGGGCTGCTCACATAATCAGGAGTAAAACACTAGTTCTTCACACTTAAACGGTGGTGTTATGTGATGATTCTGTCCTAATTTTTCTCTTCTATGGTTTTGCGTTGCCTAATGACCTATGTGATGGGTTTTTGTAAGATTTTTATATATTGTGCCGAACTATCTTTAGACCTTCCTTCCCTTTTAATATTTTACTGAAGGGATGTTTCCACATATGCTGAATTAACTTCCTTCATTCAGAGTTTATTGGATATCCCCGTCAATAATCACAACAGCAACAATGGATGGAATGCCTTTTATGTACCATACGCTGGACACAAAAATAAACAGGACCAGGGATTCTATCTTAAAATCCTAATAAAAGAATCTAATAGGGCTCAGACATTGACAGAAGGGATAGGGATGTGAAATGTAATAGGTGATAAGGCAAAGAAAATGATCATGGCCGTAAGGGAGGTGTGGATGAAGGGGCTGTGGAGCGATTACACCGAGTCTGGAGACGATAGCGGGCTTCATGGAGGAAGGGGCTGAGGCTGCTCCTCTGGGCACCAGTGGACGAGGAGGGCATTTTAACCACATGCGACCGTGTTGGTAAAGCCATGGAAGCAGGGCAGTGTCTGGAAATACTAAGAGCATGGTGCGGCTCCAGTTTGCAAAAAAAAAATCTTTTGCATTTCAACACGAAAAGTCTTGCCTGGTCCTCTGAAGAGGCTCAACCAGTTTGTGAGGAACTGGCTGCAGATTTGAGAAAAGATGGGAGTGTCTGAGAGAGAGAAGAAAATCGAAATAACCAAGGTCCTCTTTCTATTCCTGGCTCCATGTACAAGCTGCAGTCACATAAACTCTTTTTTGAGGAAAAAAAACAAAACAAAACAACAACAAACAAACCAACATCCCAAGAGAAGCATCAAAATGAAGGAAAAGTGGGAACATTCTGGATTAAAATCATCTAAAAAGGTAAGTCTAATCATTATTATAGAGGTGGTCACAAAGGTAAACTGGACTGTCAAATCTTACTCTTCAAAGGAAAGTCAGCTAATGGAAAAGTTTAATAAGCTGATAATAATGTAGACCCCAAACCTCAGATTTTATTAAGAGAAAGGAGGAAAGGAGAGAGGGAAAGAGAGAGCAGGAAACACTGAAACGAGTTAAACACTTTGTATTTAGAGAATTCAACCGACAGAGATTTGCTCTTGACTCCAATCATTTGAAAACACAGGCTTCACAAGTTTCTAAAAACATAAATAAAAGTACTAGAAGAAAAAGGCATTCTCTAGACCATCAGAGAAGACAAAACCAAAGACCTATATCAGAGGAAAAGACAGAAAATGAAGACCAAGGAAGTATGCAAAGAGGAGCTATATCCCAGGACACGAAGTTAGAGCTATGGTGCTATTTCTCACAATAATCACATAGTTCAGAATGTAAAAACAAAACCCAACTGCATACTATTCGCAAGCAGCATGCTCAAAACAAAATGACCCAGAAAGCTTTAAAGGGTGGGCAAGAGTAAAGTGAAAAAAAGCAAGGGCAGTGGTACAGATGTCAGAAGGATGAAAGGTAATGCTTGCTGCCCCCACATCAACTGTAGACCTGCATGGATAAGACTCCCATCACTCTTCGTAAGATTGAAACCCAGAAGTTCTACTCTCAGGAACACAATGACTTCACTTTCTGGAACATCCTTCTCCAAGGGCACTCACCGAATATTTTAGGAAATGCATGTGGTACACTGTGACCATCTGCTCAGCCAGTTGGAGGCTGAGGTCATGTGTGGATTTTGGGTATCGTCAGAGCTCCATGTGCTGGGGACAGCTTGGAGGTCCCGGGTGGTATTATGGTCACATGGATTTGTTGGTTCCCCCCCGCCCCAGGAGTTTCCTAGTTGGTAGGTCTGGCGGGATTGGGGGCAGATGGACTGACAATCTGTATTTCTAACAAGTTCCCAGGGGATTCTGGGATTCTGGTGCTGCTGGTCTAGGGAGCAAGTTTGAGACCATGGGCTTAGATGATGTATTCCCATACTCATCCAAACATCCGCAGTGAAGCAATAAATGACCCCAGGTGAAACCAGATTCCACCAGGTAGGGGGCCTGAGCAGACCACCTCTCTGGCCTGAAGAACAGGGCTAGCGGGTGCAGTCCGTCCACACCAGCAGAGACCCCCAAAATCACTGGCATCACCTCAGAAAGGGTGTGAGGACTGTCTGAAGCTCAGAGACAGTACTGTGCCAGGAACGTATCTACCTTCAGGCTTCTAGCATTTTCTGCCTCTTGTCTCTGAGAGAAGACAAAGCCTAGATCAGGAGGCCCCACAGTACTATACAAAGAACACTGGACCAAATGTCCAGGGCCCACATTTTATTCTCAGCCTCATGACTAACTACCTCAGTGACCCCGGACAAATCACTTAATGTCACTGGACTTTCGTTTCTTGGCTTGTAAGACGAGACAGTTGGATGAGAAGCTTTCCAGAGGCCCTTATGGTCTAATGTTCTAGGACTCCTTCTAGAATCAAAACTTTAGGGGGAGAAAATCTCTGTGATTATGGGATTCCTCACTCAACAGTTATACTTTTAATACAGACCATCTGTTCTAGTTTCAGATGTGACATAAACACAACAGTGCCATTAGCTGGTCATCTGCATCCTTTCCTTGCAGTAGGATTGATGAGATTCAACCTGCCACCAAATGGATCAGGAAGAAACCACTTTTCACACAAGCCAGTGTAATGAGGCATGCTGGGCCCAGAGCCTGGGCATGAGAAGCCCAAGAAGAACAGAGTGGAGCAGGCCCAGAGCTGGGTTCAGCCACTGTGACCTCACAGAACTACCACCCCCAACCGCTGGGGGCAGAGAAGCTGCCATGTTGGCACCGGAGTTCCAGAGATTTCCATGGAGAAGTTATGGGAAGCAGTGGTTAATACAAAGATAGATTCCCAGGCGGGTCCTGGAAGTCTGCAACCCAGACACTGCGGAAGGTGAGCAGGGGTTTGAGGAAGTTCTCTGGACAGATGAGCAAGCATGGAGGAAGAAGACAGCCTTTATATTGGGCAGACTGGCTGTTCTGGCCACCTGGACACAGGCGTGCTAGCCTGGCCTTTGCCCGACTCCCAAGCACATAAATGCACAAATACACAAATGCACACCAGCCCTAGAAGCTGCCTGCAGAAAGACAGAGCTGCCATCTGTCTGAGCATCCACAGTCACAGCTCTGCTGTGCTACAAAGAGGTGTGTGACATTCTGGAATCCCAGCACCCATGACATACGTGCATGCACATGCGTGCACACACACACACACACACCCAGGGTCTTCAGTGGCTCCCCATGGCCCTCAGGAATCTCCCACAGGCAGCTTACCTGAAGGGCAGCATTGCACTATAGAGACTACCAGAAGATTGCACACCACTTGGCATAGCTCCATCCAAGCTCCTGTGTGTCGTCTCCTAGTTACTCTCCTTTTTTTTTTTTTTTTTTTTAAGAATTTATTTACTTGAGAGAGAGAGAGAGAGTGCGAGAGAGCACAAGCAAGGGGGGCGGCAGGCAGAGGGAGAAGGAGAAGCAGGCTTCCCGCTGAGCAGGGAGCCCGACACAGGGCTTAATCCCAGGACCCTGGGATCATGACCTGAGCTGAAGGCAGACGCTTAACCGACTGAGCCACCCAGGCGCCCCTCCTCATCTCTCTTCTTACCGTCCTTTTGCTGGGTCCCCACATCCCTGTCCCCATCCTCTACCACCATGCTTGCTCAGACCTCCTGCTCCCATTTCCTTCCCAAGCATTTTTCTAAGAATCACATCAACTGAGATTGAGGTCCCACCATTTACCTGTCTTTCCCAAACTCTCCTTCAAGTCTGCTTCTGTAGCCTCTACCTACACCCCATCCTGCCTCCTACCTCCCTGTCCTTTCCCATGCTGGTCCCTCTGCCAGGATGTCCCTTCCCACCTGCTCTTGCCTGGAATCCCAGCACTGCTTTTTTCAGGAAGGGTCCTTGGAGAGTCCACATAGGATCACAAGCCCCAATGCTAGGTCCCCGAGGGATACCGTGCATAGATCGGCCATATTCCGACCCCACTGGATAGAACTCCGTATCTAAATATAAGTCTCTTCGAGGGCCAGAACTGAAATCTCACTGATTTCTCAGGGTCTTATACAAAGCCCAGCACACAGTAAGTGCTCCACAGATGCTCACTGAACCAGTGAGTGCTCCTGCCTTCTGCCTGGACAAGAGCCCCATCATGTCTGCCTCTCTCCCCTCCCCACCTGCACCCTGCATTTACACAGTCCTCATGCAAGCCTCCTTAGAATAACTGCTGAGCTCACTTCCAGATCATGCTTCTCCATTTGTCATACTCCCTGAGCCAACACAACTGGTCCCTCCTGGCTTTATTTGTGCCAGAGCCACCCTAACCTGATGCTAACGCTTTAACTTCGAACGAGGAAATATGCCTCCATGATTCTCACCCGTGACTTTGAAGAATCTTTGTGATTTCCTAAAGAGAGAAAGAACAATGTCTTTCTCCTCTCAATGTTCTCCAGAATATCTGGCAGAGGGTATGGCTATAAAATGAATGAATGTGAAAGTAAATGAATGAATTGGCCAATGCTCGCTGATTAAACCATTTACCTAATCCAAGCAAGACACAGGGGAAAACAGGCCTGGGACCATTTGCTGGAGCACAGAGAATCTTTCAGTTTCTTTCCAGGCAAAGGTTTTAATCTTGTCTGGCAGTGGGCTTTTAGAAATACACGCTGTTCAGAACACCCGTCTTGTCTCCCTCCACCCCACGGGCAGCGTGAGAGTATTTTCAAATCATGTTTAGGAAAGCTGCAAATTTGGGGAGCTGTACTGCCCTTCTGAAGCCTCCTGGTGACTCACCAAGTGAGGAGGCATTCTGGAAATAACAATCTCAAGCCATATTGATCTGAGAAGCACATGCTGGACTGTGTCTCTTGGGTGATTAATGGTATCCTGGTTAAATCTCACAGTGTATCCAGGACTTTCAGAAACACGGTATTCAAAGCAGAGCAGGTGAAGATGCTTTTAACAGATGGCAAACCACCCAACCAGAGTTCCCTGAAGAAAGCAATTTCTGGCTTAGAACTTGGGTCCCAAAGGAAAGGACAAAGGAAAACGATGACGTGAAGATCACATAATTGTCTTCTTCAGAAATCAGGGGAGACAGGAAACGTGCAGAAGCAACAGAAGATAAGAAAGGGAATACATAAGATGGCAATTGCTGATAAGCACCTCATGGCTATTTTTATAAACTAGATCAGCTCATGCCATGCCCCTGCTTAAAGCCCTCTCAAGGCTTCTCCTTGAACTAAGAATAAACGTTACATGCTTGCCCCGGCAGAGAAGTCCACCTGATCTGGCCCTGGATGCCTTCTCTTCTCTCCCACTGGCTTATGCCCACTGCCCATCCTCTCCTTCCCGTGAGGGGCCAAGCATTCCCTCCCCCTGAGATCTTTGATGAGCTGCTCCCTCAGAGATGAGAGCTCCTGGTCTCAACCTTTTCCCCACAGCTGGTTCTTCCTCTCCTTCACTGGAACAGAGCCCACACTGCACTCCCGTCCCCCCTGTTGAGTGTCCTACATAAAACATATCACAGACTTAGGTTTTCTGTTTTTATTTACTTGAGGACCGACTGGTTTCCTGTCTCTCCCTCCTGTAGTGCGTAAGCACCATGAAAGGAGGGGCCCTCTCCGTACTGTTCACCAATGAAATCCTTGAACCTAGAACAGCCCCTGGCATGTAGTTGCAGTTAATAAATATTTTTTTATTAAATAATTGATCTTTATTATCCTATATCTATCTCGATGTCTTATCCATCTGAGGTCTAATCTAATAGGAAAAACCACCACAAAACTAAAAAGAGAATATAAACAAATGGATTGGCTGAAAGGATGCTCCGAAGTTATGTTATTCCTAAAAAAAAAAAAAAAAAAAAAAAAAGCTGCTCATGAAAATCAACCAGATGGGCCAGAGAGCAGGGGAAACAGTGCTCCTGTCCTGAGGTTTCTGATGTCCCTACATTACTGCCAGCAGCCCTTGGGGTGAGTTCAGGCTCTGGGGAATGGTGACACAGACAGAATATAAATACTGGCCACGATGACATTCATCCCTGGTGGCCCGGGAAGCCCTACAGACTGCGCTGTGCACTCGGAGCTCGGAGCAACCCGGCATGAGGCTAAAAGGCTGTAGTTGCTTCTAGCTAGGACAGACCTGGCACCTGCAGCCCCAGAGGACAAAAGCCCTTCTCCCAGGCAGAAATTGGGCAGAAACAGGGACTCTGCCACCATGGAAGAGAAGGAAATGCGTGCCAGCTGGAGCAATGGCCTAGGGGGCGGGCTGACCTCGGCTAACTCCAGCACATCTCCCTTTCCGCAAGGAAGCCCACATGCCCGAGAAGCGTGGGATGTACCCTGTGTCCCTCTGCTCTCGGAAGGAGGCCCTGGGATCTGGAGCAAGCTACCCAGGAGGCAGGCAAGAAGATGAGGAGGGGCTGTTGTTCCAGCCCCTGGATGACCAGTGGTAAAGGAAGGGGTTCTAGACTTGATCTCGTGGCCCTGTGAACACGTGCTGAGCTCAGCAGCTACGTCAGTACTCGGAGACAGTGAGACCCAAGTCTTACGCCTTCTCTGCTACTAATCACTATAGATTCGGAGCAATTACTAAATTCCTCAATTATCAAAATGAGCAGGGTAATAACTCTCCTCTTCCCATGGGGAAAGCAAGGGAGGAAAAGAGAAGATGAGCCCACGTGAAGAGGGTCTGCATTCATGAATGAGGAGGGAAGAGCGCCACCAGGGACCCGTCAGAGCCTCAGGGAGTGTTCCCAGGAAGCCTGACCTCAGCAGACCCTCCTGGCAGCTCCGATGAAGTCCTTTCTAGACCCTGAAGCATGCAAGTGGCAAGTAGGGACATCTGCCCAGAACTGCCCCCACCCCTGCTGCATTCTGCTGGCTGGGGTGGGGGTGGGGGGTGGGGGTGGGGGTGTCTCCTGACTATAGAAAGCTTTGAGTCCATGCCAATTTCTCTTACCAGAATTCTCCTACATGTTTTTCTCTTTAGGAAGAAATAATAGCCAAGAGGAGACTGCCCAATTATCAGTTGATAATTATGGAAGCTGGGTGATAGGTGCACGGAGGTGTGTTATACTCTTCTCCCTACTTTTGCATAAGCTTGAGAGTTTCTATAATAAAGAAATAAAAATAAAAATAAGCTGAAACTGCCAAGGGAAGAATAAAAGACTTTGAACTCAGGGTTCCTTGCCTCCCAGGGAATGGCTCAGTCCGTAAAAAGACAACTCAGCCTTTAGTTACAACAATCATCCTTGAAAAACAACACAAACAGCCTAATCAACCCGGGAACATAGAGAAGGCTGTTTGTGAAACTTAATTGCCATTTTAATGTGTTTTAATTGCATAGAAATGCTATTTAATGTAGTGTTTCAGTTTCCATTTGCCATTCTGGGAAATCACAGTGCTCAAAAAGAGGAGACCAGGTTGTAGCTAAAGGAATCTTGGCCCATTAGACAAGAATGAAATATTTCCCCTGACAGGGAACCTGAGCCTCGGGCCTGTTTCTCCCCCAAGCCGCCCTGCAGCACCCCCCCCTTCCCCATACACAGGGATCCAGGTCCACGGCTGGCTGTCAGAGGGACGAAGGGAGCAAGGCCTAGGGCGGCACCGGGGCCCAGCCAGGCACGCTGGTGGAGCGGAGAGCCTCAGAAACATGCCCAGTCTCCGACGTCTCCCACACCAGTCTCCCAAGGGGCACCAACAACAGGGAAACTGAGGGAGCCCCAAAGCAAAGCTGCTCTCTGAGCAGCTGTACTGATGCCCCGGGCAAGCATTTTCTCACAGGGCACTGCCCTGAGAGGCCGGTGGAGCGCCTGCAGGCCTTCTGTGAGGCCCCCGCAGCTAGGCTGACCTAGATGCCAAAGGCAAGAGGCTGTCCACACACAGAGAGAGCTAGAAGCACCACCAGCCTAAATGACTTCTCCCTGTCATGCCGCCTCTAACACAGCTGGACAAGGAAGGGTGATCTCAGTGATGCAGGATAGATCTCACAGTTTGAGAGGATGCATCCCAAATTTGCTGTTCATGAGCACAGTCACTGTTGAGGAAACAAACTCTACGGAAAATAAAAGAAAGACTTCCTTTCCGTCCAGGTAGATGGGACATGGGTGCTAGGAGTACAGTGGCATGTGGCAGTTACTACCAGAAATATCGAGCAGAAGCAGGACTCTGGGATGTCGGACAAGCGAGGGGAACCCTGGCTAATTCAAACAATAGTATCAGAGAAGTCTGTCGTGGAAGGCAGGCAGGGTTACCATGGACAGTTGTGTAGGCTGAGCACTGCCCAACTCTAAGGGGCACCATCATAGATGTGTACATTAATTATGATGGTTTTCCAGCAGATGGCAGTAAAGTGTCTTGTGCCTTTTCCTAATTTGCACAAAGTGTTGTTTGGGCTAGCAAGGGTGCTAGTGACAGAGCCCATGTCACGGGACTGGAGTTTAATGGCCAGATGAGAAACAGGTGGGGTTGGAGAAGGCCAATGGCAATCCAATGCTAAAGGACTGAAGTCCTCGGCAAATGGACTAGGTGTCAATAGGAAATCAGAAAGTCCTATCCCTGCTTAACACTCTTCAAGGACTTCCCTTGTTTTGGAAGAAAATCCAAACTCCTCACCAAAGTCACCAAGAGTCCCTTGCAGGATCTGCTGCTCCCACCCTCTCCTACCTCTTCCTCATGCCCCTCTCCTCACCCCTCACTATGGTCCAACCCTAGGCCCCAGGCTTCTGGTTGGATCCGTGCAAATTCCAAGCCCATTCCTGCTTCCCCCACTTTGCACCTGGATGCCTGTCCCATGGAACTCGATTCAGCTGCTTCATCTCCCCGTTTAGGACCCATGCCCTGACCGCACTCTCTAAAGACACATTACCCTCCCACCTGGGAAGAGGGCACATCGAATGCGATGGACTTGGTGAGCAGAGACTTCACAACAGCCTTCTTGGATCTTGGGAGAAAAGAGGTGTGATTTAATGGAGGGAAGCAAAGAAGCTTCACGGGTGAGTAGAGGACCCTGGGCGGCACAGGGAAGAAGTATATTAAGCAGATGCTGTCAGAACCCGACCCACATCCCTGAGGCCCCCACACCCGCTGAGGCGTTCTGCTCCCGGGCCTCTCTGCCTCGGTGTGTTCTGTGTTCTCTGGGCAGATGTGGGTTGGCCCATGAGCCTGCGCCCTGGGCATGCTGGACGTATCAGCATCAGGAGTGCCCCAACTGATGGAGGACAGGATTAAGGGGGGGACAAAAGTCCCAGCATCAGGCAAACCCAGAGAGACAGAAAGTAGACTAGCGGCTGGCTAGGGCTGGGAGGGACACAGGGCCTAGGGGATGATGGCAAAGAAGTATAGGGTTTCTTTTTGGGATGATGAAAATGTTATAAAATCAATCGTGGTGATGGTTCTACAACACCATGAATACACTAAAAACCAGTGTGTTGTACACTTCGGCAAGCCTTGGGGCTGGGCCTGATCCCTGGGTGGGACCAGACAAAGTAGGTCCTTGGAGAAGAGTAGTTATTGAAGAAGTCCACTGAACTGGTGACGCTGCGGCTGGGAGAGAGGCAGTGACCCCTCCTGACTCCCAGTCCAGTGCTCTTTGCTGCAACTGGAGGCTGCTATTAAAAAAAAAAAATGTACACTTTAAATGGAGAATTGTATAGCATGGGATTTAAATCTCAATAAGCTCTTAAGAAGAAAAGACCCGAGTCCTCCCCTCTCCTGGGAACATGTGGACTGTGTCCCACACAGGTTCTCAGAGAGCCCCCTAGGGCCGAGCCCGCAGCAGCGGATGGCTCATCAAGCCCCTTCACTGCTTTGCTTCCCTTTCACAGTGCTTTTGGGGATCATCCCCCCAAGAAAGTGCTTGCCCCAAAGCCTAGCTTCAGGGTCTTTGGGGGGCATCCCAAACAAAGACATGGACTCTGGTTTGAATCCTCACTCTGCCACAAACTTCTAAGCTTTGGGCCAGTTCAAGGCTCAGGGAAGCCAAGTGCTTCCTTAGCTACGAAACAGAGATGACTGTACCTACTTTATAAACATTCTTGGGAGGATTAAATAAGACAGCAAATGTAAACAGCCAGCATGGGTGCTGAGTACAAGAACTAACAGAGATAGGAGTTAGCAGGGTGGATGGGCGGACGGCTAGAAGATAACCCAGGCGAGGGGCTGTCCACATTCAGGTACACACGCACACATGCGCGTGAACACACACACACACATACACACACACGTGTGCGCGCAGGGGCTCAGGGTCCTCTGGGGAGAAGTGAAGCCGGGGGAAACGGATTCCCTCCCACGGGTTCTGAGTCTGGCAAGGCTGGGACCTGGAGGGTCTGGCTCGTCAGGATGGGTGTGGGCAGCGCCAGGAACAATCAGCTAAACCAACGAGGACGGCAGCTCTGGTAAAACACCGGGGCTCAGGTGACCGGCCAGAGAAGGGCCGTGTGTGCTGCCCTCTCTGGTTCTTAATGACTGTTCTCGCTTCTACGGAGCCAGGAAAGTGGGCAAACGCTATCGCTGCTCACTTGACGATGGCCAGGTTTCTGCCTTTAAAAAGCCGATTGGAAATTATACAGTAGTACAAATGCAGAGATGGGACCAGCAGTTTTTGCAGGACAGAATCCTGATGCTCAGCTGCTCTGATGTTTCCAAGTTGCCAAAGCCCAGACACAGGATTAGTGGGTTTAACATAATTGCAGAAGAGACACAGATGCCTTTTAAACATATGCTGACGGATGTCACGCCACTGTGAACTTCATTTATGTTACATTTCTTTCTTTCCCTGCCTGGAAACAAGGTCCCCAGCTTCGCAAATCACTAACCCCCCGCCCCGGGAAAGAAGCAAAAGCAGAGAAAAGGTGAAGCTTGCACCTGACGAGGTGGGGGGGACTGCGGGCCCTTGCAAACCAACACTGATGCCCAGCAGCTCAGCCCCTTCTCGTTAGGACAAGGAAGCTGGGCACGATTAGAAAAGGAGGCTTAATTTCTTTGGGGTGGACTAGTGCAGCTTAAAATAGTTAATATTTTGTTTTATCTTCATTGACTTGTCTAATAATGCAGAAAATATCCTCCTCGGGCATTGAACAAAGGAGATTATCCTGTCACACAAGCTTAGCAAAACCTGTGAGTTGAATACTGATCCCAGGTGCGTGGGACTTGAAATTCCCCCTGCTTAAAACAATTAGGCTTATCAGGGAGAGCGCCGCTTCCTCTTCCTCCCTCATCCCTTGTTCAAACACTTCCCAGCCACGAAGACAACTTTCCTCCTGTGGGGAAATGTGCCGCGTTCTGGATCACTCTTTTATCTGGCAGGTAATAAACAGGTAATCAGGAGATGCAAATTACTGCTGAGTTAAAGGGACACAGCTTAAAGATTAAGCAACACATTGGCTCGGGACCCAGCTGTGCGCATAGACACAAGCCGGCTTAATTTTCTCGGGGTGTCAAGGCCAGTCCCCCCAAAAATTCAGACCTCGGGGTCCAAAGGGATTGTGAATGAGTATTTACTTCCAGGCAGGGGCTCTAGCAGAACCATCTTAAAATTATTCTGGACCTATGACAAGGTTTTCTCCAGAAAGCACCTAGGTTTGTGTGTAAACACCGCGCGTGCTCATCATTTTGGCTGCATTTAACTTTTGTTGTATGAAAAAATAAGTTCCCAAACAAGTTCAGGATCACAACTGTGTTCAGGCTGGGGAGGGAGGGTAGAGACCTAACCGCGCCCACTTCCGGTGCACCTACCACACCTTTTAAGGACGTCCCTCCACACCCCAGCTGGTGTGTCCTCCTCTCTGGTTCTGATTCTTGGTTTTGCCTTAGCCAAGAAGCAGAAAGAGAAAAACTAAAGTGATGGAGCATGTGGCTTCCACCGTTCTGGAATATATTATTTTATTAAGGAGCTAAGAGGAGTTTTAGTTGGACAAAGTGAAAAGTATTCAATGTCACAAAGCATAAGTAATTGCTTCTCTCTCTCTGTCTTCACATTTTCTGCTAAGTTCTCAGAAGGTAGGCACCTGTAGGGAACCCTCAAAAGCCTGTCTTTTGGGGGGGATGGGATCAAAGGTAATTACACACTTAACTGCAGCTGAACACTCAGAAGGAGAGGCACATGCTAAGAGCATATAATGGAGGAATCTGATGTCCTCAAGAATGTCCTGAAGAGGGGCGCCTGGGTGGCTCAGTCAGTTAAGTGTCTGCCTTTGGCTCAGGTCATGATCCCGGGGTCCTCGGATCGAGCCCCATGTGGGGCTCCCTGCTCAGTGGAGAGTCTGCTTCTCCCCCTCCCCCTCCCCAACACTGGCTGGTAATCTCACTCTCTCTCGCTCTCTCTTTTCTCAAATAAATAAATAAAATCTTAAAAAAAAAAAAAAAGAGGGCGCCTGGGTGGCTCAGTTGTTAAGCGTCTGCCTTCAGCTCAGGTCATGATCCCAGGGTCCTGGGATCGAGTCCCACATCGGGCTCCCTGCTCGGCAGGAAGCCTGCTTCTCCCTCTCCCGTCCCCCCTGCTTGTGTTCCTGCTCTCGCTATCTCTCTCTCTGTCAAATAAATAAATAAAATCTTTAAAAAAAAAAAAAGAATTCCCTGAAGATTCTCTAGAAGAGAGATGAGGAAGAATTAACTGGTAGCAGAGGGAAGAAAAGACATTCCAGCAGAGGGACTAGCATGTGCCAAGGCCCTGTGGCAGGGGGTGATGTGGTGGGAAGAAGAGGAGGAGGGCTGGTGTGCTAAGGGCAAAGCAAGGCTGAAACTGTCCCAGCCGGGGCTGGTGAGGTACATAAGGCCAGACGGCCAAGTAAAGGATCAGACTCCTAGTTCTAAAAGCCAAGGGAAACCATTGCATTATTTTGCACGTGAGCCCTCAAGCACGTGGGCCAGGATCCAATCTGCATTTTGACAAAAACCGCAAGATGGCAGTTTGGGATTGAAAAGAGGAAATGACTCCCCTCCCCTGCCACCCCCACCCCCCGCCCCTAGAAAGAAACGAAAGCAGAGAAAAGGTGAAGCTTGCACCTGACGAGGTGGGGGGGCTGTGGCCCTTGCAAACCAACACCTCATGCCCAGCAGCTCAGCCCCTTCTCATTAGGACAAGGAAGCTGGGCACCAGTATGAAGGCTACAGCTTAAGCCCGTGGGAGACGCAGCAGCTTGGTCTGGGGTGGCTTCAGCAGAGGGGCAGAGAGACTACAGCCATATTCAGGACTTAGCATTGACAACGGGGGACGAGGATGACGTTTCTGGCTGGGTAACTGGCTGGGGGGCAAGACCCCTCACTTGCCCTTTGGGCCAAAGATACCCGGGTTTCCTGTTTGCTCAAAGCTGTTCCTTCTTTATACGTTGGTGTCCTCAGGGCTCTGTGCCGTGTCTCTTTTTTCTCTCTGTATAACTACCCATTTTCCCTAAGTGACTTCTTCAGCCCCCTGGGTATAAATAACAACACTGAAGTCCCCAACCTGCAACTCCAGCCCTGATTTCTGCGGGCTCCTATATCCAGCTGTTTATGCAGCATTTCCACCTGCATGCCCAACATGTATCTCAGATTTAACACAGCCAAAGTAAAACTCTTCACTCGGCCCCAAGTCTCTGCCATCTAGAAATGGCACCACCATCCTCCACCTCACTGCTCAAACCAAGATCTAGGGATCATCCTCAATACTTCTCATGTCCTCATCCTCCACATTTAATGCACCCACAAATTCTGTTGACTACAGCTTCAAAACACGTCCCAAATACACGCAGTTCTCCCCACCGCCCTCATCCCCCACTCTAGTCTGACCACCGCCTGGCCTCCTGAAGCAGCAGCCTCCACACTGGTCTCCTTGACTCTACGTGTATCTCTATGTGTATCTCTTACAGTCCCTTCTCCACCCAGAAGCTGGAGGGATCTTTCTATGCCAGATCATGCCACTTCCCTCCTTTGACCCGACTGTAGTTTCCATCCCATTTAGGACACAATTCAAGTCCCAGGCCCAGCTTTCCTGCATGATCCATCTGGCTGGTGCCTATCTCTTGGTCCACCTCCAATCATCATTCCCTTCACTCTCCAGAGTGCACAATGGAATTCACTGAGCTCCCCGCAAATTCCAAGAGTTTCTTTCCACCTCTGCATCTTTTCATCACTGTTCCTTCTGCCAGGAATGCTCCTGCCACCTAATCTCTATGTGGTGGCTCTGTTTTATTTTAACAAAAGCTTTCTTGGGATTTAATTCACAAACCATACAATCCACTTATTGAAGTGTGTAAGTCAATGGTTTATAGTATATTCACAGAATTGTGCAAGTATCACCACAATCGGGTTTAGAACATTTTCATCATTCCAAAAAGAAATCCCAGACCCATTGGGTAGCCACTCCCCATCTCCCCCCAATCTCCAGCCCTAGGCAACCACATCTACTTTCTATCTCTCTAGATCTGTCCCCTTCTGGACATGTCCTATAAATGCAATCATATGATATGTGGTCTTTTGTGACTGGCTTCTTTCACTTAGCACAATGTTTGCAAGGTTCATCTACCTCTTATCCTGTACCCACATTGCATTCCTGCTCATTGCACGATGGCTCTTTTTGTCATTCACATCTCTGCTTTCATATCTTCTCTTCCCGACCACCCAGACTGCCCTCCGTGCATTACCTGTGTAAAATTTGCTGTCTGGTATTTGTCACTATCTTTTGATTTGCTTATTTATTTACATATTTATGTATTTGTCTGCTCCAAGTACCTGGAATAAAAGCTCTATGAGAGCAGGAACTTCATGTGTCTTACTCAAATTCTAGGTAGAATGGCATCCATGCAATGACTGAATCTCATGACCTTCAAGGCAGAGCAGGTGAAGAGCAGATCATGAGTACAGTTTTGAAATCTTGGCCATGTTGGATCTGAGGTAACTCTTGACATTCCCAAGGGGGAACTGACCGCAGGAAACTGGACATGGGGGTCAGAAGCCTGGAGAAGATGTAAATTGTGACTCGTGCACAGACATGTGAACATGGAGGAAACTGTCTAGAGTGGGGAAGCACAGAATGAGAACAGAAAAGAGACTAGGCTTGAGTCTTGAAGAATTTCTGTATTTAATAGTTAGGGATGGAATGATGTAAAAAAGGGGGAAGAAGCAGCCTGAAAAATAGGAAGAAAACCGAAAGAGTCCAGAAGAGGCTATATGATGGATCGCAAGGGAATCCAGCATTCACAGTGGGGTGGTCAACAGTGTAGAGGCGAACTGCTCAGAAAGAGGTCTGAATAACACCTACTGGGCTTAGCAACATGGTGCGCCTAGTAAGAGCCATTGTAAGCATGTGATGGGGCAAAGGTGGCCTTGGGTAGGTTTAAGAGTTGACTGGGCTAACTACTGCTGTGTAACAATCCACTCCGAACAGTGGCTTGTAACAGTATTTTTGCTCACAAATTTTGCTTGCGAATCTACAGTTTGGTCAGGGCTCTGTTGGGATGGCATTGTCTCTGCTCTCCTCAGTGTGAGCTGGGGCAGTTCAAAGGCTGGGGGCCTGGAATCATCCAAAGTCTTCCTCATGCCCATGCCTGGTGGTTGAGACTAGGAAAGCTTAAACAGCAGGGCTGAAGCAGTCGGGGCTCCTTGGACATCTCTCTCTCTCTGTGTCCATGTGGCCTCTCCACCTGGTCTTCCCAACATGGCGGCTTTGGAGAAGCCAGACTTCTTACATGTTGGCTCAAGGCTTCCAAGATGTGTGTTGACAGAGAGAGGGAGAGAAAGAGAGAGAGAGAGAGAGAGGGGGGCGCCATATTGCCTGTTATGACCCAGTCTTAGAGGTTGGACAGCAATACTCCACCACATTCTATTGGCTGAGACCATTCCAAAGGTCCTCCCAGGACCCAAAGTCTCAATGGAATGTCAGTGTCATATTGTAAGAAGAGCAAGAGGGATGGGATTTATATTAGTGTGGTTATCTTTGGAAGAGACAGTCTGCCATGGGAATGAAGAGGAGGTAAGGAAATAGTGAGCAAAACTTAAGTTTTGGCCATGAGGGTCAAGAGAGAATAGATGCTGGCAAATATGAGATTATCTCTTTTGTTTTTTAATGCAAGTGCCCAGGCATGTTTAAAGGCCAGTGGGACAGACCCATTTGATGGGGAGGAGAAGGCTGAATATAAAAAGGAGAGCAAAGGGCTTATCAATAAACAGTGCAGAGAGTCCATGAAGACAGGTGATCGAATCCTGAGTTGGGTGAAGGAACTGGCTTAAGAGAAGACAGTTTCTCCACTGTAATAGGAGGGAAGGAGGAGAGGATGGTGATATTTCTATAAGTCTGTGTCTGCAGTCCTGAGGATGAGGATGTCTCCTGCTTCCTCTGTGACAGGAGGTGTATTCCTTAGGTACGTGGGAGAAGGGCGGTCAGAGGCTTGGACTAGGAGGGTGGCCAAACTGAAACACTAACTATGGAGAATTGGAATCACCCGAACACTGTGACACAGTCAAGGGCCACCTGAGGTTGGCGATCAGGAGCCCACCTACCCTGTGGTAAGCGTCCCTCAAACCACTCAGGGCATGAGTTCATCAGGAAGAGACCCGTCCAGGGTTGAGGCTTTGCCATATATATATATATGGCAAAGCGATGGAGGAAGCAGAGCGTTTACTGTGTAGTCATGAAAACGATGAGCCCTGGAATCTAAATCAGGTAAGGAGCAGGCGAGAAAAGAGGAGCACCCCAACAGAAAGAAGAGGAGGTAGTGTGTTTCAGACTCTGATGCCATCAAAGAAGGCTCCAAGTGGGAGGGCCAGTGGTGCAGGCAAGGATGCAGCAGGGGATGAATGTCTGCATTACTGCTTTGTAGGTTACGACAAGCTCTGGGAGTATGGCCACAAGAGTGGGTGTATGAAGCCAAGTGCAAGAGGTCAATGGAGAGGACGAAGCCAAGAATCAGAGAGGCAAGTGGGCTAGAAGGGGGCACCCCTGTAGATGGTGAAGTCACTGGTGATGACGCTATAGTGGAGGGGCAAGGAGGACCACCATCTGAGTCCGCCAAGTGCAAAATCAATGTGCAGTAAGCGATTACTGCTGACCATCACAGTGGTCTTCAAAACAAACACAGAATCTTTACCGAATGCCTACTTTTCTCAACATTTTACTTGACACCGTGAGGAGACACAGGCACACAAAAATGTTTTAATGGACATTCAAGAGTGTAATGAGACATAGCACAAAGCAGTTCCATGAATGTCAATAATTGTTCTAGGAAATTGATAGGAGAAAGCAATCAATTGGGATGGATGAGTCCAGGTTGGATTTACGGAGGAAAAATATGAATTTGAAATGGCTTTGGTGGAACAGGTTAAATCCGGAGAAGGAAAAAAGACATTGGAAGCACATTTCAAGCAGATGGAGGCCAGAGCAAACAGTCTTTGTTCATGACTTGTCTGTGTTTAAGGATGCATTTCTTTGGAATCTTTCGAGCGCTCATTATGAAGCGATAATATCATTAATGAAAATGCTCCTATTTGCAGCACCTTCTCTTGCTGGTGATCCGAGCCAGCACCTCTGGGACCAGGTCTGAGTTACGGTCAATCTCTCCCACTTGCAATACTGTCTATAAATCAACATTACCTGAGATTGGAAATGTTACTGGTCCATGCAAAATACCCGTAAATGATGAGCCCATCTGCATATCCTGCCCCGACTGGGAACCCATTACAGGTGATGGTATTAAGATACAGGTAATCTGAGAAAGAAATGCCATTTCGTGAAATGGTAGTTAACTCGGACAAGAGATGTAGAGATGAGAACATAATGCCACACTGTCTTTCTGCCTTCGAATCTTCCTAAAAATATACTTCTGCTGAAAGTGTTGCTATGGAGACTTACAAAGTATTCCAACGTCCTGCAGGTCATCCTTACAGGTAGAGTTGGCCCAGTGCAGATTTCAAAGAAACTATCAACACATGCTCTTAGCATCAAATGTCACCGTGCCCTCAAAGACAACTCAACTCAGGGGTTTTACATTTTCACAGAAGCACAGACTATCAGGGTTAGGAGGGACATTAAATGTCGTCTTTCAACCCTATTCATCTCTTTCATGCAGTTATCTGCTCTTGCTCAGACATCCATCTGCGGCAGCTTGGTAGCTCATTCATGGCTGCTGCAGAGCTGAACAGACAGGGTCCCAGTCTCCACTGGGTCCCCGTCCTCTTCAGGCCATCTTGAATCTGGGCAAAAGTGCACCCCCTCCATGGACACACCATGCTCTCTTGAACCCCAAGCCCATAACTCTGACGGCTGTTAAAATTAAATACAAAAGGGAGACCAGACTTGAAAATTCCATGAGCTGACAAAACCACTGAAACCACATGAGCAAAAGAGAACCTAGTATTTCATGGACATAAGTGAAAAACTTATGGTGTTTCTTGTCAAAGTCTCTGAGAAGCATAAAAGAGACTTAAGTCACATTCCCAAAGATGGTATAAGATAATCACTTTACACCAATCCCCTGCCATCTGCAAACCCCCAGTGTAATGAAGTATTGTAAAGGTTCAACGACTTCCTCGTTTTCACTTTATAAGCCACCCTGCAACCTCATGCCTCTGAGCTTCCTATCAGTCTTGAGCTTAAAAGCTCCCAGTTAGCAAACTGTTCTTATATGCACAATAAACTCTTACTGAACACTATTTTATTGATCTGGTGCTTTTAATTTTGCTGTATCTGGGTTCTGGGCACCTTCCAAGTCCTGGCTCAGAAATCCACATTCCATTCACTGACTCCCAGCTCCCAGGCTAAGCGTTTACCTTCTCTGTGCGTCCCTTCTCCTTTGTTATGTAGCCCTTTTTCTCTTTTATGTCACAAAAGTAATATCAAGACCTCATAGGAAACATGGCAAACACAGGTAAGAATTTCTAGAAATGGCAACCACCCGTCTTCCTGCCCACAAGGAAACCTCTGCTCCACTGTGGGCTGTCACCTCAGACTTCTTTGCTCACACACATCCAAGGCATGGTCACACATGCATGCGGACACAGACATTCTCTTAAAACAGAATCATGCTATCCTGTCTGTTCTGCAAACTTCCTTTGTCACTGAGTAGAATACACTGTGGATGTCCCTCTCCCCCAAAGTCCCAGCCATCTGTAGGACGAATCGCTGCAAAGAGCACCTGCATTCCCAAAGCTAGCTGTTCCTGCTGGAGCCCACAGATGGTGTTCCTGTCACTTCTGGCCTAGCCATCCATTCGTCCGCGGCAATGAGAACAGGCGTGGGCAGCCGCGGTGGACATCACTAACCCCTGCAGGCTGTTTGCGGCATTTTGAGTATGTGTTCCTTGAAAACGGCATCCTTCCCACGGTGCCACAGTGGGCCCACATGTAACAGAGTATTAGGAGCTGAATAGGAGTATAGGAGTATAGGAGCTCAGAATGGACTACATGTGGAAACAGGTCTTCAAAGAGGTAATTCAGTTAAAATGAGGCTGTTAGGGTGGGTCCTAATCCAATGTGGCCATTGTCCTCGCAAGAAGAGGAGATTAGGACACAGACACGTGCACAGGGACGACCGTGTGAGGACAGGGGGAGAAGGCGGCCGTCTCCAAGCCAAGGAGAGAGGCCTCAGAGGAAACGAACCCTGCCCACACCTTGATCTCAGACTTCTGGCCTCCCGAACTATGAGAAGTCAGTTTCTGTTGTCTAAGCCCCCTAGTCTGTAATAAACTGTTATGGCAGCTCTAGGAGACGGATACTCAGAGGAAGGTTAGTTCACTGGGACAGAAACATTGGATGATTTTTGTTTTTTTATCCAGTTCCTGCTCCCAGTTCAATGAGGGGGATCCAAATTTCCCGCCTTGGACAAATTTCCTACCTTTCAAGTCATTTTCAGTCATTGAAACTTAGACCAGTTAAGAACACTGATCTCGGGGCACCTGGGTGGCTCAGTTGGTTAAGCGACTGCCTTCGGCTCAGGTCATGATCCCGGAGTCCCTGGATCGAGTCCCGCATCGGGCTCCCTGCTCGGCAGGGAGTCTGCTTCTCCCTCTGACCCTCCCCCCTCTCATGTACTCACTCTCTCTCATTCTCTCTCTCTCAAATAAATAAATAAAATCTTTAAAAAAAAAAAGAACACTGATCTCATTCTGCTTCAGCCTTCTTGCCTTGAACCAGCGCAACTGGAAGGGTCTGGAATAAGAGGGGCGTGTTGGGCTCTGAGATACCTATTCCTCTTCACCCTCCTTCTCAAGGACAGGCGGGTCAGGAAGGCGAGATAGGGTGGTATTGGGAGGGGAGGCAGAGACTGTCTTGTGTCATTGAAGGTCAGTGCTGAGAAGAGGCCATGTCCTCACTTTGGCTCCCTTGGTTCAAACTGTGGCGACCAGCCTCACCAATGTGGTGTGTACTACACCGGCCCTGTGGCATGCCGTTTTTTTCTAGAGAAATGTTCCCCTCTAATGCTAAGGACCTCCCCACCCCCACCAAAGAGAGGCAGCCATGTTTCCCACTGGCTCCATCACTGTTTTGTGCCTGCAAACACTCTGGGTAAGGTTCACCGCTCCCAGTCCTGCAGCCACCGGGGGAATTCCTGTGAGGCCTGCCCCTGTCACCCCAAAGCCGCTCGCCCTTAAGTCCTGGGAGCTTCTTTATGTGCTTCCATGGACACAGGGAACTCCTTCAGAGTTGTTTCTTTGCTTCCCAAGCATACCACACGTGGCTCCTTCCACTCTGCTGACACCTGCCGGCCACTGGGGTTGCTGTTTTATTGCTCTAGACCAAAAACGGTCATTCCTAGAACTCTCCTTGCTACCCTGCAACCTCCTACACATTTGAAGGGAGGAGGGGCATTATTCTCCTTCCCAATTCAAGCAGAGAAATCACCCTCCCATTAGGGGGGCTCTGCCAAGACACGGCTCCATTTCCGAGCCTGGTCAGGACTTGGTGGTTAGAGTCCCATGTGCTGGGGGTCAGACCTCGGCACTACATTTAAATCTAGTCCTGCCACTGCTAGCCATGGGCAAACTACTTAATCTCTTTCTGCCTCATCTATAACTCTCTTTTGAGTAATAAGTTATTAACCGTGGAAAGCGGTTAGCACAGTCCTGGCTCATAACGATATGTGCTCGATAAAGACAGCTATTATTCTCATTGTTCACACAGGATATGGAGTATAGTCTTTCCTAGGCTCCTTTCCTCTGCTTTACAAAAAAGCTGATGGATTTCCTTCTTCCCTGTGTGTAAACAACCTGAAACAGCCATCAAGGCCATCAATACTAAAGGTATTTTTTTTTAATGACTAATAGTCTATTGTATATAAGCTACATATTTATCCACTCATCTAATGATGGACACTTTTCATATCTTGGTTGTTGTACATGATGCTGCAGTAAACACAGGGGTGCATGAATCTTTTCAAATTAGCGTTTCTGTTTTCTTTGGGTAAATACCCAGTCGTGGAATCACTGCAGCATAGAGTATTTCTATTTTTCATTTTTTGAGGAACCTCCATACTGTTTTCCACATCTTGCCATTTGAGACAACATGGATGGACTTACAGGGTATTAGACTAAGTAAAATAAGTCAGAGAAAGACAAATACCATATGATTTCACTTACATGTAGAACCTAAAAAGCAAACAACAACAACAGAAAATAGAAGCACACTCATAAATACAGAATAAACTGGGGGTTGCCAGAGGAGGGAGGAGGGAGGGGATAGTGAAATCGGTAAAGGGAATTAAGAGGTATGAACTTCCAGTTATAAAATAAATAAATCATGGGGATAAGAAGCATAGGGAATATAGTCAGTAATACTGGCATAACGGTGTTTGGTGACAGATCATGACTAGTTACCATACTGAGCACCACATAATGTACAGAACTGTCGAATCACTATGTTGTACACCTGAAACTCATATAACACTGTATGATAGATCACCTGATAGATCTAAAGGGAAATATTTGCATTGTTCAGAGAAGACAGGCAAAGGCATGGGGGTGGCATCATGGGAAGAAGGAAGGAGAAGGGCAGAGAAGGGAGGGGACAACCAAAGCTAACTTCCTCCTCTGTACCAGGTGCACATAATTCTTCAACAAGAGGGTGAATCAGGGCTGTGTCAAGAACATCCAGACAACTGAGGATCCACATGTGTGCCCTGGCAGCGTGGCCAAGGGACCCACCTCTGCACTCAGTGCTCAGGTGGAAAAGCCCCCGAGAGAGCCCTGACAAAGCCTGGCTGGAGTGGAGCTTACATGGAGCTCCTTGGAGGCAAGACTCTGCTGCACTGGGCTCTGTGCCCCCAACACCCAGCCCAGACACCGGGTACCTGTCCCAATTCAAGCACCAGCAGAAGCAGAAATCAAAACTATTTACTCTGGAAACCGACCATTCCGACTAAAATATGTATTTGCTCATGCAATGTATTTGGATCCAAGGGGAAACCATGCGGCTGAGAGGAAACCCATCCATACAGAAGCATGTGAACTAAGGAATGCTATAGGGGGACCCCTGGTCCCTCATCTTCCCACAATTACTGCTCTGGCCCCTTGCCATCTCCCAAATCTCTCCATTTGGGTCATTCCTTCAAGATGAGGCTCTTGTTAGGATGTATTTTGGGAGGAAAAGGGAAGAATGACAACATGGTGTCAAGCACAGTTGACCTTTCACCAAGGTGGGGGTCAGGAGTGCTGCCCCCCTGCATAGTGGAAAATCCGAATATAACTTTTGACTCCCCAAACATGTAACTACTAATACCCTGTTGATCAGAAGCCTTACCAATGACATCAACAGTCGATTAGCTCACATTTTGCATGTTATACGTATTATATGCTATATTCTTACAATAAAGTAAGCTAGAGAAAAGAAGACATTATTAAGAACATCAAAAGAGGGATGCCTGGGTGGCTCAGTCAGTTAAGCCTCTGCCTTCGGCTCAGGTCATGGTCCCAGGGTCCTGGGATTGAGTCCTGCATCGGGCTCCCTGCTCAGCAGGAGTCTGCATCTCCCTCTCCCACTCCCCCTGCTTGTGCTCTCTCTCGCTCTCTCTGACAAACAAAATCTTTAAAAAAAAAAAAAAGAATATCAAAAGGAAGAGGAGATACATCTACACTGTACTGAAAAAACTGTGTGTGTAAGTGGACTCGTGCTGTTCAACCTGTGTTGTTCAATGCTCAACTGTACTTTGCATTATAAAACTGACTTTTTAAAAAAGATTTTATTTATTTTTTGACGGAGAGAGACACAGTGAGAGAGAGAGCACAAGCAGGGGGAGTGGGAGAGGGAGAAGCAGGTTTCCCGTTGAGCAAGGAGCCCAATGTCGGGCTTGATCTCAGGACCCCGGGATCATGACCTGAGCCGAAAGCAGATGCCCAAAGACTGAGCCACCCAGGCACTCCTATAAAACTGACTTCTTTTTTTTTTTTTTTTTTAAAGATTTTATTTATTTGAGAGAGAGAGAATGAGAGACAGAGAACATGAGAGAGAGGAGGGTCAGAGGGAGAAGCAGACTCCCTGCTGAGCAGGGAGCCCAATGTGGGACTCGATCCCGGGACTCCAGGATCATGACCTGAGCCGAAGGCAGTCGCTTAACCAACTGAGCCACCCAGGCGCCCCTAAAACTGACTTCTGACAGCAGTTCCATGAAACTATATTCTCTCCAGTTTACAGACCAGTGACCGAGAGTTTTTAGGTAACTTGCCCAGTTTCACCCCACCTGGCCACCTTTTTTCTGAAGCCAGGTCCATCTGCCACCGAAGCCTGTCTCCTCTCCCTCCCTCTCTCCGCCAGGAGGGAGCCACCTATCAGATCATCCAATGTCATCGTGAAAACACAGTTGAATGAGGATGCTGGCTCCTGACAAGGCTCTGAAAGTGAGAGCCAGAGGACCAAGGGTTCCCACAGGTGCTAAGGTTGGAAGGTTCTAGCACATGACACATCTGAGGAAGGTGGGTAACAAGGGGGAGGCTCCTGGCAGCTCTGTGGGTGGGGAGAGCACCGAAAACAGACCCCCATCATCACTGGAGCATGGACACGGTATCCAGCTCTCGCTTTGAAAGATGTCAGCATAAGCATGGACACGGTATCCAGCTCATGCTTCGAAAGATGTCAGCATAAATTTCTCCAGGTCAGTGCTTCTCAAAGCACAACTTCCCAGCCTGGCAGGATCAGCGTCATCAGGTTACTTAGAAATGCATATCCTCGGGGCTGCCTCAGACCTAATAAGTCAGGAAATCAGCATGGGGCTCGGCAGCATGCGCGTGAACAAACCCTCCACGTAGCTACTCTGCGTTCTCTTCTCTGGCCTGCAAGGTGGTGCTGGGGTCTCCTGCTAAGACCACTCGGCCAAGCCCACCTGCCTGGGCTGATAACGGAACTCTGCCTCTCCCCACAGGCGCTGATAGTGGATTAATTTACTAGGGTGTGCAACTGCCTTAAATCTTCCGGGAACAAGGCAAGGAGCACACATAAATAATGCTGCCTGCTTTGTGGCCATGACGGGCCTCTCTACAAATCATAAGCTGTAAAACACAACTGGTGGAGGAAAGCCATCCCGACAGCTTCGTGCATTCCCTGCCTGAGGAAAAATAAAAATCACCTCTACCACCACCCTTACCCCTACTCCCACCCCCTCACCCCCAGCTACTTAATTTTACCATGAAGGCCCAGCAGAATGAGCATGATTCAGAGGCCAGGGCACCAGGAGGCCAAAATTTGGGGGGCGAGGGGGGACTAGCTCCCCTTGCCCATGGAACCCAAACCTGGTCATTCAAGATGACATTCCCCTCCAGTGGCATCCCCCTCAAGCCCCGCACACTCTATAAACACTTAAGAAAGTCTTGCCATCATTCCATCGTTCTATCTAATTGTTCTTTCTGGCTCTCATTCTGTCTCGGGAGGGCTTGTTCTGGACACACTTCATGCTAGCACCTTCCATACTTGATCTCTGGCAATTCTTATAAGAACCCTATGTGATGGCTGGTATTATCCTCTTTTTACAGGTGAAGGACCAGGCTCAGAGGAGTTGAGTCACTTCCCATAGTGAACATCTGACTCCAAAGTCTATTGATGAGATCAGGCTATCCTTTTTGTGTGAATCTCTGACCTTCCATCAGGTTTCTGTCCTTGGCAATAGGAACTGAGTGTGAGTAAGGTGTGTTAGGGCTTGTATTCGAGTGCCCACATCACATCAGCGTTCTTAGAGCACACGGCCCCAGATCAGCAGCATCAGTATCACCTGGGAACTTGTTAAAAATGCAAACCCTTGGGCCCCCCTCCGACCCACTGAATGAGAAGATCTGGGGGTGAGCCTGGGAAGCGTTTCACCCTCCAGGTGATCCTGATGCCACTCAAGTTTCAGAACCTGGGCTCAAGCTTGTGTTGTGATGAGTGATGGGGTTCAGTCCTGCTCCTTGTGCGGGAACCTGCCTTCTCGAAGTTTCTTCACATTCTCCCCCAGCAAAGACGAGACACCTCCCCTGGATTCTGGTCCAGTGGGATGCTGGGTCTGGCTCTCTGCTACAGGGCTTCCTTAGCTTGCTTGCCCAAACTAGGTTCGCCACCCTGGCAGGTCCCTTGGCTCTTCCTCACCCCACTGCCTAAGGGCTTGCTTTTTGCTTTGGCTCTATTGCTCCTCGGCCCCCAGGGATTCCCTGGACCCCCAGACAAGCTTTCAGTACCGTCACCAAACATCTGACCCACCTGCTCCAGTTTCCAGATTCTAGTTTCCTCCTGGTCCATCCTATTCTACATCAGTTAAGCATGGCCAAGGACGTATATGAACAGGCTCCTGTTGTTCATGCTCCAGCAAACTTAGTAAGAGATGGAAAAATACTTGAGGAGGAGAAACTTTGCCACCCAGACGGGGATGCTAGCATGTGTCTGTTCCCTGGGAAGCAGTCTCTGACATGGAGATCGGGGTGCACAGAGAGCAGGAAGCTGGGATTGGGCACAGAAGAAGCTGAACCATGTTGCAGACATAACAGAGAGCCCAGATGATCCTGTGGGGAGCGCTGAAGCAGAGTTGCCCTCCAGAGATGCCCCGAATCAGGCAACGGGGCTGGACCTTCATGCCCTACCCTGAATAGTCAGGGGGGGGGTGCTTACTTGGGGAGGGAGAAGGGGGTGGACCTGGATGGCGGAAGTGGAGCTGAAGGCATACGGTGTGGTGCAGGGATGGGAGCTGACATCACTGGGGGAGGGGTGAAGCAGACTCTGGAAGGCTCTTGTCCTCACGTCTGATGCTGGGGCTTGACGTGCATTAGGGCAGATGGTCAGGAAGACGAGATGATGGATATAAGGAGAGGGAGCGAGAACAAGCTGGAACCCACAGACATGCACTGAAGCCCAGGCGGACGAACAAAGCTTGGCCAGGGGTCTTGCTGCCGCTTGAGCTCGGTGGTTTGGGGCGTCCTATAGAAGCCAGGGCCCTTCATCATGGAGCTAAATACACACCCCCAGCACAGGAGTTGGAGAGGCTAGGGAGGCTCCTGGGAGAGGCAGAGCCATAGCAGGGTGGTCGTCTAGCGGAGCCAGCAGGTGAGCAGATGACTGCGGCCTTACCCCCACCCTCCACCCCTCCCCCAGGTATCTGCTGGAAACATACGCGGAGGGGAATTCCGGAAAGTGTAGAGCAGCCGGGGCAACCGTCACATCACCAAGCTGCGGGAAGGACTCGTCCCATGCGTTTTCAGGAGGGATCCCAGGCTCCCTCCTGGGACAGTGCCCCAGTCTGGTATGAAGCTGGGGGACCACAGGCAAAGCAGACAGGTGACTGCAAGGCCAGGATGCTGGCTGTGTGACTTATGATCCTCACAGGCAAGCTGCAAGGGCTCCCGGCTCTCGAGCTCCCGGCTGAAAGGGCCCACCGAGGAAAACACTGGGTTTGAAAGTGCAAAGCCGCAGTGGGGTACGCACTGGTCCCTTCTGCAAGGATGAGAGACAAAGTCCTGGACATCAGACACCAAGGGCATCATGGTGAACAGCACGCGTCACCGAAGCACCTCGGGTGAGGGTGCACGGCTGTGCCTGTCTCCAGCGGCCTGTTACCCACTGGCTTTGGGACATCAGAGCAAAAGGAGAAATCACACAGGTGCGGGAGAGAGAAATGGACGCATTGTATGGCAGCCAAGAGGACTGACCGCAGAGACCCTGCCCAGGAAGAGGCACCGCCAGGCCAGGGCAGGCCCCCTCGGATCTGTGACTATCCCTATGGACCGAGCTGGAACATCAGCCCAACTGCTGTCGCATGGCCTGGAAAACCCGGGCCAAAGAGGTCAAAGGTGAGAAACACAGCAGGTGGCAGGAAGCATCTTCTCAAAGGAAAGACCTGCTTGGTGGAGAAGGGGTTTACTTCAAAGCAGAGACAGAATGTGGCTCTGTCAGCATCATGAGCGAAGATGTGACGCATCTCACAAAAGCAGCTCTGCTGTAGTGCTTCCATTTGAACACTTTCTGGAAAAACGGCTGGAGTGGCTACAAAGTGGGTCCCGTAGCCTGAGAACATCAGGGCAATCCTTGACTCAGACACCGTTAGCAGCTCCGCAAGCCCCGGCCCATTCAAATGCAATTTTATTACTCATCTGAGCGTGAGCCCAATGCCATCTTGGCAAACATAATCTTTGATTTTACAATCTCTGGACATTTCCACAGACATTTAAACATCTTCCTATTTGCAAATGAATGAGTTCCAGCAAGAGGAAGAAAGTCATCCACTAAGACTGAATTAAGGGGCCTTCTTTCTCACTGACCAGCTGAAAAGAAAAGGTCTCTGCTGTTTAACACTCACACATTCTCTTGCCTGAATCAATTAACTACCTGAGCGTCATCGGAGGCCATGCTGAGCTGTAATCGAGGCAGCTCCCTGAGCCTGTCACGGCCTCTTCTCTGCAGCTTTTTCCAAGAATCTGTTCAGACAGAGCCCACCTGAAGCCATATGCATTGAGCAACACAGTGAAAGACTGGGTGGAAAAAATGGTAACTTTTTGTTTTCACTTGACTTGAAACATTTTTAGAAATTTAAGCACAGAGGGGCGGCCTGGGTGGCTCAGTCGTTAAGCGTCTGCCTTCGGCTCAGGTCATGATCCCAGGGTCCTGGGATCAAGCCCCGCATCGGGCTGCCTGCTTGGCGGGGAAGCCTGCTTCTCCCTCTCTCACTCCCCCTGCTTGTGTTCCCTTTCTCACTGGGTCTCTCTCTATCAAATAAATAAAATCTTTAAAAAAAAAAAAAGAAAGAAATTTAAGCACAGAGATTGAGTCAGTCACACATATGGTCACCTTGAGCTGTGCGACACCTCTCTCATAAAGCCAGTGGCCTTGAACTCAACTGTAAAGGATGATTTCTGGTCTTAGACAAGATACTACCAAGAGTTTTTCCCAAACCTGCCTAATTAGGGTGAATGGTGATGCTTTGGCAGAAACACAGAAACACCAAGTGATTCGGTCTCTGGGATAGTTTTGTTGTCCCACTTCTCCTGCATGGGATGGGGAGTTCTGATTTGCAACCTACAGAAGGGACCCTAGCTAGTTCAGCTGTGTGGGAATTTATTAATGGAGGCCCTTGACCAGCTGCCACTTTGTCTAGGTGGGAACAAGATGCCCCGACAAAAAGAGACACCACGTTTGCCTCCCTGTGCCGGGAATGGATTGGGTATGATAGGTCCTCTGTTACCGTCTTCTGCAACCCTCCCCCAGTAAGTCCGACTGGAGAAACTGGTTCTCACCTCTGGCCTGAGCCACAGCAAGGCAAGTTTCCACTTTGACCTTAGAAAGACTGAACGAGGGGAGCCTGGGTCGCTCAGATGGTTAAGTGTCTGCCTTCAGCTCAGGTCATGATCTGCAGGTCCTGAGATTGAGCCCTGCATGGAGCTCCCAGCTTAGCAGGGAGTCTTCTTCTCCCTGTCCCTCTGCCTCTCCTCCTGCTTGTGCTCTGTCTCTGTCTCTCTCAGATGAATAAATAAAATCTTAAAAAAAAAAAAAAAAAAAAAAAAAGGCTGGACTCACGGTGGAAATTCCCCCAAACCGAAGGCAGGTGGTCGCAGGTGCCAGGCGGCCACCAAGCGGGAAGATAGGACGACAGCAGGACACCCAGTGTGTCCTTTTTTTTTTCCTGGTCCTTACCACTTCCTGTGTAGGAGAGGCCAACATATGAACTCCAGCTTCTAGAACGTGTATTGGAATTGTATAATTTCAGCTGTAAATTTAATACCCTCTAAATGTTCAGGGCCAAAAATAGGGTAGGCTGGTAAATGCTTCAGTAAATAGTCTCAGTAAGATCCTCAATAACCATACATTACGGCCAGGAACGAAACCAGTTCGTGTCTGAAAGATTTTCCGACACTGGTTTGAAAGCCCCCAGGTTTTTCTAGCACAGTCTGAGGGGATACTTGAGAGGGTCTGGCTATGGTACTGGGGAAGTCAGGGCGCCGGGTTCCCAAGGGCACCGTCACTCACTACCCGTGCTCCAGCCACCAGAGTTCTGCTTTTCAGCTCCAAAATAAAAGGGCTAAAACATGTCAGTTATTTTTAGACTTCTGTTGAGTGGCAGTAACACCCAGCAGAAATGCCCAGGCCTACGTCAACCCAGAAGAAAGAGGGGCTGGTGAGGTGGAAGCACCTGGGGGCTGCCTCACACGCCCCACTGGGCCTGCTGTAGCTCCCAGGGCCTCCTCATCCCCCTTGTGGGATCTGAAGGATGTCATCTGGAAACCACTCAACTTCGTGAGTCCCTTTGGGGGCTCTGATTCCATGAGTCTGGAACTCTCTTCCCAGATGCAAGCTTCTCAGCCTTGGCACTACTGACCTTTTGGGCTGTGGAATATTTCTTGCAGGCAATCCTGCGCAGGATGCTCAGCAGCCTCCCCTGCCTCTACCAACCAGATGCCAGCAGCATGCCTAGTTGCGCTGACCAAAAATGTCACCATTCATTGCCAAATGTCCCCCGGGGGACAAAAATCCTCCCCTACCTCCTTGACAACCACAGTCCTAGATTAATTCAAAATGCTATTAAATGTCACACTCTATTCTGATCAGCCTATGGCTTTTGCTCATTCATTAAAAAGAAATACAATCTCCTTTGAAGCTAGCAATAAGGTACTTCCTTCTGCTGCTCAGGGGGTTTGCTAGTAAGCTTCTTTACATCCTATTGGTACTCTCCACGACTTCTGTTCATTGAAAACCACACATCTTGACAGTTAATTATCCTTTTGGCTATCTGTATCTCCCCAGAAGCTCAGGATATCGAGCTGGGGAGGCTTAGATCATACCAAGCCCATCACTGCCCACACCTTACACCTTTGTCCTCCTGCACTTAAGAGTTGAAACACAGATCCCAACTAGAAGGACCATTATTTTCACACATGATCCCATCGTTCTCTTCCAGAGGACACGGATGCCAGTCAGTCCAATGAATCCCTGGGCCCCATTAACACAGCCGACGCAGTGAAAAGGACCAGCTGGTGACCACGATGGTGAGGATCAAGATAATTAATCAGTAGTCGTGGTAGTAGTAAGAGTAGTATTACAGCTACCCACCATACTGCTTCCTATGAGTAGGATGCTCTGGATATCTCCTGAGCACTTTATTTATTTTTTAAAAAGATTTTTATTTATTTATTTGAGAGAGAATTAGAGAGAGAGAGAGAGCACAAGAGGGAGAAGCAGACTCCCCGCGGAGCAGGGAGCTCCACGTGGGACTCGATTCCGGGACTCCAGGATCATGACCTGAGCTGAAGGTAGTCGCTTAACCAACTGAGCCACCCAGGTGCCCCATCCTGAGCACTTCAGACTTCACCGATACCCCAAGACTGTCAGGAAGAATCATCCAAAGAGATTTCTGGAAATCCCTTTGGTGGAGTTGTGGGTGCGGGCCAGCAGACCCTCCAGGGAGTCCGGGCTTCTGATGGCCTTGTTGAGGAGGCTGGTTTACACCTCCAGAGCCAACTCCTGGGGCTGCTGTGACAAACTTCCGCACGCTGGCTGGCTTCAAACAACAGAAATTTATTCTCTCCCACTTCTGGTGGCCAGGAGTCTGAAGTCCGTTTCACAGGGCTTTCAGATCATGGCATCTGCAGGGCTGTGCTCCCCCCAGACGCCGCAGGGAAGAACCTGTCCCTTGTCTCTTCCAGTATTCGGGGGCTGCCAGCATTCCTTGGTTTGTGGTCATGTCACCCCACGCCTGCGGTCACACTGCATCCTAGCATGTGCGTGTGTGTGCATACACATGTGCGTGCCTGTTAAGTCCCCCTCTGCTTCCCTCCTACAAGGGTACATTTGATTCCACATAGGGCCCACCAGGATAATCCAGGATAGGCTTTTCATCTCAAGATCTTTAATTTAATCACATCTGCAAAGTCATTTTTTACCATATAAAATAACAGTTTAGGGGCGCCTGGGTGGCTCAGTTGTTAAGTGTCTGCCTTCGGCTCAGGTCATGATCCCAGGGTCCTGGGATCGAGCCCCGCATCGGGCTCCCTGCTCAGTGGGGAGTCTGCTTCTCCCTCTCCCTCTGCTTGTGTTCCTGCTCTCGCTATCTCTCTCTCTGTCAAATAAATAAATAAAATCAAACAACAGTTTACAGGTCCTAGGGATTAGGATGTGGAGAACTTTGGGTAGGGGTGCGGGGCGTTCACCGCAGGGGTAGCTGTTATGTGATAGACCACTGAGAACAGTGCAAAGGCTACCTGTAATGAATTTTTTCTCGTAAAGACAATACATCGCTGTAAATCAAACTTTCATTTGAACTGGACTTCTTATGGATTCTTCTGTGAATTAATAATGTGAATGAAATGTTACATTCTCACTTCATACTTGCATGCAAACCATGATTTTAAATTATGCTTTAGTGATATTAATCCTCGCAACAAGCCCATGAGAGAAGATAGGGGCTGTTATTTATCCCCATTTTAAAGATGATAAAATTGAGCCCCAGAGAGGTTAGGAGAGTGTCCAAGGTCACACAGCTAAGGGAGGGAGATCTGGCTGGAGGGCCCCCTGCGCTGTACGATCATAACGGGATGGCTGGACCAAGTGACCGGTCATGTCCCACTAATTTGTTTTTGCTGTGATTCCATAAAGCTTGCAGTTTACCTTTCACAACAGCCCACTCCAAAAATGAAGCACTGATCAGGCTCTCTGAGGGCAGATACAGCAATGCGCCCGGTTGAGGAGAGATGGGTTATTTTCAACGACTTCAGAACACAATCATAAAATGCAAATATTAGGATTGAACCAACATACATATGCAAACTGAAAACCATCTGTGATAGGAAAGCATTATTTGTTGTTTATAATCCCCAACTGCAAAGGATGGAGCCAGAAGAGTCCTTTGTTTGCTGAAAGGGATGATGGACTTGAGAAAAGCAGACTGGAAAAGCTAAGAGTTAACCGTGCTTAGCATAAGAGAAGAACTGTGGAAAGATCCGGGGAGGAGAAGGAGGTAACTGGCAGCCAATGAGGAAATGAAAGGGTGTAATCAGGTGTTTTAATAGTAATTTTGTTAAATTTTACTGGGGCATGTGACATGGTCCTCTCTGCTTCCTCTTGCATTAATTGCCTGTTAAATCTCATTTATGCAAAACATGCTTTGTAGAGCTGAATTTTTTTAATTAATTTATTTGAGAGAGAGAGAGCATGCCTATGAGCGGGGGGGTGGGGGTGGGGGGAGAGGCAAAGGGAGAGGGAGAGAAGCAGACTCCCCGCTGAGCACAGAGTCCCACATGGGCTGGATCCCAGGACCCCAAGATCATGACCTGAGCCAAAATCAAGAGTTGGCTGCTTAACCCACGCACCCACCCATGCCCCCCATCGAATTTTTCAGCAAAGGATGCTGAGCCCTACTTCTAGAAGGGTACCAGGAGAAGAACAGAGGCTCTACCCACAGGGGCCCAGTCACGTTGGGGGGTCACACAATTTTATTTTATTTATTTTTTAAAGATTTTATTTATTTATTTGAGAGACTGAATGAGAGAGAGAAAGAGCACATGAGAGGGGGGAGGGTCAGAGGGAGAAGCAGACTCCCTGCTGAGCAGGGAGCCTGATGCGGGACTCGATCCTGGGACTCCAGGATCATGACCTGAGCCGAAGGCAGTCGCTCAACCAACTGAGCCACCCAGGCACCCACACAATTATATTTTAAAACTGCATGTATGCTTTTCAAAATGTCCAATGGATTAACTGTGGTTTGGGGAATCAGATGGACAGGATTTCAGCATGCTACTGCATGTCAAACAATGAATTTGCATGGAATAAAAAGTTTACGAAAATGTGGGGGAAGCACATTTTAATACATTAAAAACAAAAACAAAAAACAAAAAACGCAACCCAACCCAAATATTATTCAATATGCAAAACACACGCCGTCACTCTCTGAGATGCAAGCATCAGACAACTGATTCCATTCATGATTCCAAGTCACTTGCTTGCAACGCTCTGGGTTTCCATGGGTGTCTTAGTTAAGCAAGGTCTCCAGTCTGTTCATTTTCTGATCTGCTCTGCATCTCTGCTATGGTTTTTACATCACCTCCCTCCTTCTGCTTGGATCAGTCTTTTCATTTCTAAAAGCCAGCAGTTTAAAAAGGAGTTTTTTCCTCTCTGAGTCTGGGTCTGAACAACCAGAGAGAGACATACACATACTCCAGAAGGTCAGCATTGGGAAGGGACATTCAACACAGAATGCTCCCTTCGATTTGACCTCCACCGGTGTTTCTCCAAAACCAACCAACCAACCAACATCCCCTTAAAACTTACTGTATTCATATTTTGTCTTTTATTCTTGGACATACATCACTGGCATTAATCTCTGAACTAGACTACAATATTAAATGTAAGGTCTCATCTTGA
The DNA here is from genome assembly GCF_054177405.1 of Leptonychotes weddellii. Taxonomy (NCBI): domain Eukaryota; kingdom Metazoa; phylum Chordata; class Mammalia; order Carnivora; family Phocidae; genus Leptonychotes; species Leptonychotes weddellii. The sequence goes on along the minus strand of NC_138373.1, from coordinate 12,648,262 downwards.
GACCAACATTTTTTCCCAGGGGACAACATCTTGGATTGCATGATAAAGTCACGTTGGTCCTCTGGTCCCCGGCCTCAGTCTTCAAAGGCCACAGACAAACACTGGCTGGTATTACTAGCAACTGTCCTAGGTAATAGCTACTACTGTCTTGTTTTTTTGCTTTGTTTTGTTTGGCTTGAGATATGATTGACATATAGCATGGTATAAATTTAAGATATATAAAACGATGATTTGATACACATATATTCTTTTAAAATTTTTTTTTATTTTAAGATTTTATTTATTTATTTATTTTAGGAAGAGAGAGAGCAGGAGGAGGGAGAGAATCTCAAGCAGACTCCCTGCTGAGCTCAGAGCCCTACTCGGGGCTCCATCTCAAGACCCTGAGATCATGACCTGAGCTGAAACCAAGAGTCAGACGCTTAACTGACTGAGCCACCCAGGCGCCCCCATATATTCTTTTTTGCAGTGAGAACATTTAATATCTACTCACTTAGCAATTTTCAAGTATGTAGTATTGTTAACTAGTCACAGTGCTGCTACCACTGTTAATTTACAAAGGATGAGTCGAAGGCTTAGAAAGTTTAAATAACTTGCCCAAAGTGACAGAGTGGAGTCCTCTGGGACTCCAGAACCTTCTTTAACCCGGTTCCATCCCTCGTCCCCACCTCATCCCTCCAGCAACAAGCTCCTAGAGATACCAGGAACCTATGATACTCTCTCCCAGCCCAGAACCTTCACTGACCATTCCCTGAGCCCAGGAAACCCGCCCCCCTCCCCCACCGTTCCTTTGCCTACTGGACTCCTGCTATTTGTCATCTCTGCACTCCAGTGTCCCCATCATGGGGACAACTTTCCTGATTACCTTCTCATTGCACCATGTTACTTCCTGGCAAGGAGCTTATCTTAGTTTGTGACTGTGAGTTAATTTGTGTGATGACCCGCCCACGCTCCAAGCTCCTTAAGGGGTAGAAACCTATTTTGGCTTATGGCTGTGACCCTGAACCCAGCAAGTATTAAGAGCTCACTAAATTGTTATTGGGCCAATAAAAAAATGAACGGGTGACAGATTGTAAGACAGATAAATGAAAGAATGCAAGCATCCCCAGGTGGAGAAACCAAAGTTCCCTGTGCTGGGATAGACACTGCAAGCTCCTAGGTCAAGGTGGGAGGAACACAAGCCAGTGACAGTTTGGGGGAGCCCGTCTATTACATCAAGAACGCCTTTGGGGTACCTGGGTGGCTCAGTTGGTTAAGCACCCGACTCTTGGTTTTGGCTCAGGTCATGATCTCATGGGTTATGGGATCGAGCTCCATGTCTGGCTCCGTGCTCAGCAGGGAGTCTGCTTGAGATTCTCTCCCTCCACCCCTCCTCCTCCACCCCGCCAAACTGCAGTGGGGCCAGGTTTTGCCTCCTGCCCAGTCACTGTTGCATTAGCCCTGTCTGCCAGGCCACCCCAAGGTCTGGGTCAATACCAGGTCCCACGGGAGAGGGGTCAAGCCAAGAGGTGAGGGTGCACATCTCCTCTCCTGTTCTAGCCACCCCAAGCCTGGCATAGAGGGTCCTTGTGAGGCCACTCACACACACTCTCTCTCAAATAAATAAATCTTAAAAAAAAAAAAAAAAGAATCCCCTAGAATACACCCACACTCTTCCCCACATGCCAGTTCATAAAATCCAGATGCAAGGTCCAGCTGGTGTAGAAGCTCTTCTCCAGGACCCTTGTGTAATTTTTCCAGTATGCCTTGGCTCTGAGGCCCCTTGATCCCCATCACAGCTGTCTCCATGTCTAATATTCCCAGTATTTGGACTTCAGGTTCCCCTATAGACTTTGAGCTCTTTCTTTGACTATGTTTCCTGCCATCTAGAATGGAACTCTGTTGCATGAGCCTCAGGCCTCCAGAACCCCAAACCTTCCTTCTGTTACTAAGGGGGTAACTCACCAGGCCAAGTCCTGCCATGGGAGAGAAATAAGTAGTAGTAAAATGCAGAAATTACTTTCAAGGCCATCTTCTCAAGCATACATCTTTTATATAAAACAAGCTGTTTTCTGTACTTTAGATGAAAAACAGGGCTCCTGGCTTTTGTGTTTCTCCACAGATGACCACCATCTTCCAGGCATAACCGTATTCCCCATCACCCCAAACTAACCCAATTGTTTTTAAAGAGTAATGTTTTTGTAATACAGTCAGCAGTTACTCAATCTCATGTGGGTCTTTTGTGAATAAAAGCATATTTTGGGGACATCTGAGTGTCTCAGGTGGTTAAGCATCTGCCTTCAGCAGGTCATGATCCTGGGGTCCTGGGATGGATTCCCACATCGGGCTCCCTGCTCAGCGGAGAGTCTGCTTCTCCCTCTGACCCCCCCCACCCCGTGCTTGCTCGCTCTCTAATAAATAAATAAAATCCTTTTTTTTAAAAAAAAAGCATATTTAAAAGACACAGCTGACGTGCAGGTGGCTCCACCACATTGCCAAATCCCTCCCCAGTTCCTTTCCAACCACACAGTTGTCCTGAAACCTCTTCTTTATAGATTCCAGAGTCCCTACTTCTGTCTTCCCAAGAACTGTTTCCAGACATATAACTTGAAAGAGGTTCTAGACCCAAGGATGAGAGAAAGTAGGTGAGGAGTAGGCACAGCAGGAGCAAATGCTTTTACTAAACAACCTTGACGAGACAAAGAAACTGTTCTGGAATTTCTTTTCCACCAGCATTGGACGTGTGTGGCTCAGGGCCGGGAGGAGGACACGAAGCTGGGTAGGAAGGCTCCCTCTCTTTTGTATGTGGCCTGCCAGACAGTCATCTTGGGGAGAGAAGAGGCACTCCAACCCGCCACATGAGGAAACACATCTGAAATACTCTCCAGAGAGCTAGCTGAGTAGCTGAAGTTACGTTTCTTTCATGTTTTTCTTCTTCATGTTACGTTATCACTCTGGAACTGAAGTGTGTGTAGGAGGCTGGAGACAACTGTAGTAGGGAAGGGAAGCAGCCAGAAAGAAAGCAATCACCTCTCTGTGCCTCTCAAGCCCCCCAGCACTGGGATTCTAGGGAACCTGATGCCGTCCACAGACCTGGGGGGAGTCACAGATAAGCAACGTGAAGGGCTCACCAAGGAGCGTTCTAACCCTGGTCCTTTGCATTTGCACAAGGAGCCGGGAAAGCATGCAAGATCATTTTCTAGCAAATCTTTGTGGTTTGCAGGTTATGCTGGGGGAGGGGAATGGAGGAACAATAAACAGCTTTGTCCTGTTTCAGGAGCATCTCCAAAGAAAGCCCACACCCCTTCTTGTTTAGAGAGGTTAGGTCCATCAAGGGCAGGGAGGGGAAGGGGAGTAGAAGGGCATCCCTTAATGAAGACTCTCTTCTTTACCAAATTTCAATAAGGCTCCTGTGAGCCCTCTTCTCTGCCAGGCTTTGACCTTGGCCTTCCAGGTCCGTCCTTGATGAGTCTAGTTTTAGCAGGGGTCCTGCAAAGTCAGTTTAGGGAGAATCCCCCACTGTTGGTATATGACCAAGCTCTTCGTCCCCCACTCTTGATGCCTTAGCACTTGGTCTGCCTTCAGCAAGAATCCTATTAGGTCAGTTTAGAAAGAATCCCTCCACCCATGATGTCCCCTCTTAGTAATTTTTTTTTTTTAAAGAGAGAGAGCACACATGTGCACATGTGAGGGCAGGGGGTGGGGCAGAGGGAGAGGGAGAGAGAGAATCTTAAGCAAGCTCCACACCCAGCATGGAGCCTGATGCGAGCCTCAATCTCATAACCCTGAGATCATGACCTGAGCCGAAATCAAGAGTTGGACGCTTAACCCGCTGAGCCACCCAGGCGTCCCCCCAACCTTAGTAATTTTCTATCCATGGACCCTGTCACCCTGCTCCTTGGCTATAAATCCCCACTTGTCCTTGTATTGAGAGTTGAGCTCTATCTCTCTCCCCTATTACAACAGAGTTAAGCCCTTACAATCGTCTTGAAGAAAGTCTTCCTTATGGTTTTAAGTGTCATCCATTTCTTTAAACCCCCTTTGAGTGGAGGACATGAATGGCTGGGGGTGGAGATAAACATCCTTGAGACTGAAAGGAGGATAATGGGGCTGATACCAGGCTCTCTACTGTAGAGGAGTCCTATGCGAGGGTCCCTGCAGTGCCCCAACAAGGCATGGCTGCAGGAATGACTTCAGAAGGCTCAAGAGCAGGGAGGCCCCTCCAGATCTACATATGGGGCACATATGTAAGGTGGAGTGGCTCGTATCCCCACCAGCACGGAGTGCAAGGCTCTGCTCTGCTTTTTCCCAGGACGCCCACATCCTTCTTGAAGTAGGTGGGAACAGGAGAGCCGAAGCTAGCATTCCTGGATATCTAGGCAATTACACCAATTTTTGCTTTATTCAAAAGCTAAAGACATGTATTATTTCTTGTCTCAGAGGGTCGTGCAACAAGTATACAGCAGTTACATAATAAATAACTCAGACCTGTTGGGACATCTGTGGGAGAGGGCACAGAGATGAGAGAAGCCACCGAGAATGAGCCTCCAGAGCAGAGGACCGATCCACAGGGGGCTCCATCTGGTGGCCCAGCTCAGGGAGGCAGCAGCATCAAGCAATCACAGGGAAGCACTTCTTCCCCCCTGAGGATATGTTAATGGAGGTCCCATTTCTGACTTTTTATGTTAATTTAAATGCTGTATGTTTATGCCCCCCTGAGTAAAAAGGACACTAAATTAATACACACATGAAAGAAAACCACAGCCCTCAGCAATCACTCTCCAAATATTCTACATCCTTTTGGATGAAGGACTGCTTTCTTTACTCTGCTTCTAAGAAATCCTTCCATTATCACCTCCCTGTTTTGAATACCCACCATAAAAGTCATTAAATACCCAGCTTCCTAATGAGAAGAGAGTGCAGTAGGTCAACAGTTTATTTCAACGCCTTCTGCTTAAGGAAAATGAAAGGCTCATTCCCACATTCTGTCTCCACTTTTTCCCTCAGGTTGTGTTTTTTAAGTGTTCATCTAACATCCACAAGATATTTCCAGCGTTCACACTTGGTCTTCCCTTGACAAGTCTATGGTGTATCCAGAAGACCTAGAAAACCAGGGTGGTGATATTCTGGCTAATACATTCTTAAATGGCTGGGTTTCACTCAGAGGCATGAGAGACCTTCCAGGAATGTGAAATGTTATGTCTCCCTAATTTCCCTCTACTTTTTATTTTAGTCCCAAACCCAATTCCTTGGTGTGAGATCTACTTTGTCCCTTTATCCCTTCAAAAGTTCTGGCCCTGGGGCGCCTGGGTGGCTTAGTCGTTAAGCATCTGCCTTCGGCTTGGGTCATGATCTCAGGGTCCTAGGACAGAGTCCCGCATCAGGCTCCCTGCTCGGTGGGAGGCCTGCTTCTCCCTCTCCCACTCCCCCTGCTTGTATTCCCTCTCTCGCTGTGTCTCTCTCTGTCAAATAAATAAAATCTAAAAAAAAAAAAAGGTCCGGCCCTGTATACCAATCAGAAGTGGACAGTTTCCACGCAAACAGTAGCTCTGGTCATAGTTGTTGCTAAGATGGTGATGAGTTAATTTTGTGGGAAACTCTAACATGCCACCCCAAAACATCACTGTAGGGGACCAGAATATGCCACCCCCAAATATGCCTCTTTGGCATAAAGATTATTCTGAGCTGATTATTTTGAGAAACAGTAGACACATGAGAAGTTCTGAAAACAGAGTAGAAGCTTCCCTTTTGTAAGGGGGATTAACATTTATAAAGGCAATCTCCATTTGTAAGGGTGCCTCTCACTCTGTACCAGGAAGAGAAGGATGACTCCAAATCACAAGAGATTCTTATCTATGGAGAAAGCACTGATTTAAATCTATACAACAAACCTATCCTCGCCCAGGGTACTTTTCCTAGTCCCCTTCCCATAAATGCTTTCCTCCCCACCCTTCTTACTCTGTTTTAGCTGAAGATGGCATTTCAGCCCAAATTCTAAGCCACCTCTTGGAGTTTACCCATCCCTGAGTTTCTCCCAGGTATTTAAGAGATATAACTGTTAATAAGCTTCTGTTTGTTTTCTTCCCTTGTTAAGCTGTCTTTTGTTACAGGAGCCACCAGTTGAGAACCTAGAAGAGAGAAGAAAAAAATGTTCCTCCCCTACAGTTTCTATTTATTTTTATCTGCCACATGTGACCAAAAATTCTACCTAAGAAGTAGGAGTCTCGTAATAGTTAATATTGCCCCCAGTGCTGTGGTCCAACACTGACATTCTTGTCTATTTGATGGAAATCTCTAAAACCACCTGTGTATCTGAGGTGTCCATCTACTGCTCCATGCAGCTTTTCAATCAACAGGAAAGCTCTACTTTCTTTGTTCCTGGAGCAACCAAAGATCAATCAGATGTTCGTCTGCTGATACACAGAATAGAGTCCCACTACATCTGTGGTGGAGAAGGATCAGCCGGCCACTGAGCCTGGCAGCAGGACTGGGTCAACCCCTCACGCTGAGCTTTGCTGTGGTGCTCCACAGCAGGATGGGGGTAGGTGAGAACAGAGGCCCTACTGGGGAACACAGCGTGACTTCACAGAGTTGGGGGGAGGGGGTGGCTGTGTGCCCTGCCTTCTGTTGCTGCCTGCTGTTGAGATAAAATGTCATTAGCTCCTTTCTACAAGGAGGCTTATTTTAAAATGTAAATGTAACAGCACAAACATCCCTCTCTTCCCAGGCCTCACACTTGATTTTTGGAAGTGTAGGAAAGAGCTAACAGTCCGCAGCTCCCACCATATGGCCTACACTCAGTAAATGGAGTCAGACATGTCATCCACCTTAACCTTCATCGAAGCCCCAAGAGGTAACAGTCTCTCCTGAGACTTCCCATGGGGTCTGAAATTAACCCACTGAAATGAACCAGGACAAAAAGCTGACAAATCCTGGGACCAAGGCTTTATCCAGGTCTACTTGGTTTTGAAAGTCGGACTTGTTCTCTTATGCAGATAGGACTACCCTTGAAAGAGAAGTCATTACCTGCCCAGTATTGTATTTCCCCAGTGGGTTCTGAGGTTCCAGATGGGAAGCCCTTTCCCCCACCCCAGCTAGGGAGCATGGACTGCAAGCATTAGAGACAGCTGTCTTTTCTGGGAACCAAGCTCTCGTTGGTCCCACAGGGTCTGGTATAGTGCCTCAATCATAGTGAGGTTCAAGAAATGTTTGCTGAATGAATAAATGAGAAGATGAATAAAGACTCTTATTAAAATGCAAAAAACCCCACACCCAAACCTAGAGTAGCAATACTCATGGGACATATTAAGTTGTCATTTGATCTTTGAAAACTGTAGCATGAATGAGTTTACTGGAGATTAGCAAGTCAGTCATGGAGAGGGGGGCAGGCAGAAAGAGGGACATGGAAAGCTAAATTAGGAGTTGGAACAGCAGAAGCCAAAGGAGCCAATCGGTGTGTCTGCGGACACTGACAGAAAGAATCTGATGACAATACTCAACATCCAATGAGGATTTGTGCAGCAGAAGAGAAAGCACTGCCCGCGGAGCTGAAACAGAATCAAGGAGGAGGACAGGAGAACATCCGCACACACTGCTTACTTCCCAGCCATTCTGCACCTGTCCCCGCCATGCCATATATGTGTAAAGGGCAGATACTAAAGAATGCCATTACCCTGTATTTTGGAATCAAGTTTGCTGATTACCCAGGGTATTACTCAGACAAAAAACAATACCTGGAATGTAATTATGAATGATGCCTAAAACGAAATCTGGTTAACACCCACCCCTCTCTACCCCAACCCAGACAGCCACTCTTGACTTGAATTCATGAAAAACATATATACTTACTATAATTTCAGGCAGGAGTCTATACTCTGGAGAGAAGACAATGAATAAAATAAGCATGACTCCTACCCTGATGGAGTCCCCAGTCTGGGACTCCCTGAAGCAATGACAAGAACAGGGAAACTGACGGCCAGGACCGGGAAGAACACTAACAGTGACAGAGAATTGAGGGTCAGGGTCTAGGCAGAGTTGGCAATCATTTTAAAGCAGATGGAGCAAAATCAAGAAGGAGCTACTCAGGGTTCAGCAGGAGTGAATACTCTGACTATACTTCATGAAACAGAACTTGCCAGAAACAAAACAAAACAAAAAAAAAGTGCAAGACGCTTATGCTTGTTCCAGAGCCCCTGAGCTGTGCCCGCCAGAGATATCCCTTCCCATAAGACACTGCATAGAAAGTGGACAGAGACCCCCTCTGCTCAGCCCAGCTCACACCACTCCACAACCCGAGGAGGCAAATACCAATGACTGAAAAATGCTACCCACGCCCTCCCCATGCATAACACAACTTCTTTTCCAATAACCATTATAAAAGTTGATCATATAGTAGACCCTCCTCCAAAAAAACCCTTAATACTTAAAAAATAAAAAAAAAATCACCGCCATGCAGTTGATACAAGAAATTAAGAGTAAAGGTTTACATTTCTAAACTCTAACCACTGAGTTATAAAAAAAAAAAAAAAGGCCTCTAAATAAGTCTTCGATCAAAGAGAAAATAAAAACTGAAATTATACACTATTTAGAAAATAGTGGCGCCTGGGTGGCTCAGTTGGTTAAGCGACTGCCTTTGGCTCAGGTCATGATCCTGGAGTCCCGGGATCGAGTCCCGCGTCGGGCTCCCTGCTCGGCAGGGAGTCTGCTTCTCCCTCTGACCCTCCCCCCTCTCGTGTGCTCTCTGTCTCCCTCATTCTCTCTGTCTCAAATAAATAAAATCTTAAAAAAAAAAAAAAAAGAAAATAGTGACAATACCAACACTACGTATAAAAATTTATGAGCTGTGGCAAGATCTGTTCTCAGAGGAAAACACATAATATTAAATGCTTTCGCTATTAAGCAAGACAAAAGGAAAATAAATGAGCTGAGGTTTCAGCTTAGAGGGTAGAAAGCAAGAAACCAAGGGGAAAGGGGACAGGACAAAACAAACTGTAGAATTCAAACACCGGGAAAGAGAGGAACTGGTACATCAGAGAGCTGGTTCTTTGAAAAGGCCAACTACGTAGATTATAAAATTAAATCTTATTTTAAAAGGAGAGAAAAAAAAACCACATAAATGCCATTAGGAGTGAGAAAAGGGCTTTGACCACACACATAAAGAAGCTTTTACAGGTTTTAATGATAAATAAATGGAAGAAATGCCAATCCAGAAAGCTTTCTGAGACAGAGCTGAAAACTGGTAGGAACCAACCAGTTAGAATCCTGGAAAAGTCATCCGGGATTACTATCCAAAAAGGCACTTGACCCAGATTGTACTACAAATAAATTCTGTCAATGTTTTTTGCAGAATAGAAAATACCATGTAATGTGAAGTAGCACAGAACATAAAAGGGAAAAGTTGGTCATTTTTTCCATATATGCACAAAGCTCATCATAGAGGCAGTAAAGCGAGCACACAAACACCTTGAAAACATCAGGCTAAGTGAAAGCAGCTAGTCACAAAATACCACTTATTTCATTTGCATGAAATGTCCAGAATAGGCAAATCTATAGAGACAGAAAGGAGATCAGTGATTGCCTATGGCTGTCGGGGGGTCAGAGGAAATGAGTAAATGATTTCTTTTAAGGGTGATGAGTATGTACTAAAATCACGGTAATGGTTGTACAACTCTGTGAATATACTAAAAGCTCATTCAATTATACATTTTTAAATGAATAAAATGCATGACATGTGAATCTTATTTCAATAAGGCTGTTTTTTTTTTTTAAAAAAGCATATACAAAATCAAAAGGAAAAACTACATACACGTGTCACTGATCAATGAGGACTGAAAATTTTAACAAAAAATCCTAGCGACTAACATACAAGAACCAAGTAGAGTTTACTCTAGGAATGCAAATATGGCCCTACTTTAGACAATCTATTAATACAATTCAAAATATTAATAAATCAAGAGAAAAAAATAATCACATTGATAAATGCCAAAAAGACATATGAAAACATTAAGTATGTATTCTCAAGGAAAATCTCCTACAAAATTAGAAAGTAAATTTCCTGAACCTGATGTCTTTTTCAAACAAACATCCAATATTAGTTATAATGGTGAAATGCTCAAAGCATTTCATTAAGTCAGAAATGAGATAAAGATCTGCTGTTACCATCAATATTCAATATTACTCTGTAGATTTCAGTGGAGGCAATAAAAAAGGTAAATATGCTGAAGGGAAAGAAAAAGGCAAAGCTATGTTTATTTGTTCATAATGCTCTACCTTGAAGAAAAAGTCAACAAAAATTATTAGAACTTATAAAGACTCCAGAAATGTGGCCAGTTGCCATTTCTAATGAAAACTTTTTATCGAAGGATGCTTGGGTGGCTCAGTTGATTAAGCACCTGCCTTCAGCTCAGGTCATGATCCCAGGGTTCTGGGATCGAGTCCCACATCAGGCTCCTTGCTCAACAGGAAGACTGCTTCTCCCTCTGCCTACCGTTCCCCTCCTTGTGAGCTCTCTCACTTGTGCATACACTCTCTCTCTCTGACAAATAAACAAAATCTTTAAAAAAAAAAAAAAAGAACACTTTTTATTGAAGTAGAGCACACATTTTTTAAAAAGCACACAAATCTCAAGCATTCAGTCCTGTCAGTTCAAAAACTGAACATACCCATTTAATCATCATTCAAGAAACAGAAGATGACCAGTCTCCCTGAATTTCCCAGTGCGCTCTTCCAGTCATTACTCTGGTTACCTGCCCAAAGGTAACTACTATCCTGAGTACTAACCTTGTAGATTTTGAAACTTACATAAAAAGAATCAAATAATGTATACTATCTGGGATCTGAATTCTTTGATTCAACATTATGTTTGAGAGATATACATGCCCTTTGTTTTGAAAAAAAAAAACAGCATTAATATCTTCAGATAATTAGAGAATATATCACATTCATAAAATAAGAACTAGGTGCTATAGCAAAAGATGAGTTAGAGAACCAATAAGAACACTTGAAAATTAAAATACAAAAGCAGAAATAGGAAGTTTAGAAAATAAGGTTAAGAACATTTCCCAGAATGTATAGTCAAAAGGCAAAAAATGAAAAATAAGAGGGTAAAGATTAAAAACTTAGAGAATTGGTCCAGGAGGTCTGACATTCAAAACAAGTTCCAAAAATGAAGAATGTCTCACACACACACACACACACACACACCAATAAAGAATATCAACAATAAATACGAGTTTCCATTGGAAAGTCCTACCAAGCATTCAGCACAATGGATAAAAGCAAATCCCAAAGCACATCATCATGAAATTTCAGAATACCTGGGATAAAAAGGATTTCTAAAAAGATAATGACAAGTCTCCTTCAAAAAACCAGGGTCAATATGGCTCTGAACTTCCCAATAGCCATGTTGAAAGTTAGAAGGCAGTAGAACACAGCCTTCAAAATCTGAAAGAAAAATCATTCCAAGTGGGAAGCGTGAATCTAGATATTATTAGACATGCAAGGACTAAAACTTTACTTGAAGATATGCATCACTAAATTGAAGGAGTAAGCCAAGAAAATAAAGGCATGAGATCAGAACACAGAGGACCACACACAGGAGAGAGGGAAAGGGAACTCTAGATTCTGTGTTTTATTGTGGAGCCTGTCCCAGTGCAAAGGGCCAAAGCACTCTGGAGACTTTTCCTCAAAAACATGAACTGGTCAGAATATCTAATGTGGCTGAGAGGATTGGGAGGGAATTCAGAGAAGAGACAGAGGGTCTGGGATTGAATTAGTGAAAAGTATATAGAAAACAAAGCAAAACAAACGAATAAAAAGACAATGATTAAATACAGGAAAAACAAAAAGCTGATCAGGAAAGGGAAATAACCCAAGTATACCATGTGGATCAGCACTAAGTTATTATAATAATACAAATATTTTTAAATGACTAAACAAAATTACAATATAATTATATTGGAGGATGGGGAGGATGGAGGATGGGGAGAGGTACATGTAAATGTGCAGGGGTAGCTATTACCTCAGCTCCCACAGTAGGAAGTCAAGAAATCATGTCTAAATCTCAAAAAACAAATACATTATTTGGAAAGAGACAGGTAGACAGAAGGATCATTTTCAAGAGTGGAGAGTAGTCCCTCTAGAGAGTGAATAGAGCCTTCTAGAATATATATTAGACTTTAAAACACATGTACATACATTTCATAAAACTACAAAATATTTAAAATATGTAAGACCCTAATGAAATAGTAATCGTGGTGATTTCTGGTGGTACAATGATGAGTGATCATCTAATACTTTTTGTATTTTTAAATTTGTACAATGAATATTAAATTTACAATGAATACATAATAAACAAAAAGTATTTTTTACAATGTGATTTTCAAATTCTCCAGTCTCCTCACCACTGTCCTTGTTCTTCTCTGCTGGGCTGGAAGACAACATCTGGATTAGAAGCGGAGCAGAAAATGACTCTTATTTCTTCCCCTCCTGAATGCCTATAGACAAATTATAGAGCTCTAATTTCATGGCTATCAGCCTCTGCTCCTCCCCCCTCATATTCCTCCGGATTTGAAGTCTCTGCAATTTCAAGTTTGTTCAAGCAAAAATTCCAGTTTTCCAATGATGACTACAAGTATCAGGGATTTTTTTCCCCTGTGTGTAGTTACTTTTAAGATACTGTAGGGTTTGGTGGCAGATGGGATGGATGGCCCAGTCGTGTAAACATTTACAATCCGTCAGACCACCATTCTTCACCACTTTGAGGCCCAAGAGTGAATTCAAAGGGATACACAAAGACTGGGGTGGAAAGTTCAAGGGGGCCCTTTGGAGTCAAGGAGCACATAGGTAGGCTGGAGCTGTTCAGCCCTTCAGGCAAAATCATTGCATTTCAGGGTTCCAGCAACTTACAATCAGAGGTTAGCCGTCGGGTCACCAGAAATCCAAAGGGAGACATGGAGCTGGGGCACGAGGAGCAGCAGGCCAGTGGAGAAGCAGGATTCAGGGGTATAATTCCAGGGCAGGCCCAGCAACGATTTCCAGGAGCCTAGGACTCTGAGTGGATACATCCCTGAGAGAGGCTCTGGCCAAAGAAAGGCCCCTGGCTGCTGGGAAGCCAGGATTCTAGGACAGAGCATACTGGCAGAGTGGAGGGTTTCAACCTGGAAACCCTACTCCGGGAGCCTCGTGAACAAAACAGAGGCCTATGGGAGCAGTGCTGGCTACCGGGAGGAAGAAGAGCTGCAGGGATGCCTGGGGGCTCAAGGTTCAAGATGGTAACACTGCTTCTCAGCTCATGCCCTGGGGGCCCAGGACTGCAGCTGGGCCACCATGTCGGACACCAGGGCCCAGGACCAGAGCGGGACCAAGTCTGCAGAAGAGGAAGTTGGGTGTGGATCTCAGGGGAGCTGGGGAATGAACAAGCTGGGGAAAGACAGAGGTCTTTGCCGCTGTCCCCAGCTGTCCTCTAAAACCTGGAATGGAAGAAGAGCCTCGGGGAAGCCGTTCTTCAGAAACCCCCTTCTCTTTGCTCCAGAAGAAGCCAAACCCATGTGCAAGAGGCAGCAGTTTTAAAACTGTCCCTGTGCTTTCCTCCCCTGGGCTCCATGACCTCCACTCCTCTGCTCTAAGTTGCCAGGCAGGCAATGGGGGACTTTTCCCCAGTGCCTTCACTGCCTCTTTCAGGGGTGAAGCTCAGCTTGGAGCTAGTGGGGCATGGGGCTATCAGAATCGGAAGGAAACCCTCTCGCTCCACTAAAGCTGAGCACTGGGGTCGGTGCTGAGAAGAATGAAGATGTGCTCTAAATGAAAGCCCGTGGTTTCCTGCCTCCGGTCCCATGGGAAAAAGACAAGGAACAGGAAGGTGATGAGAAGTGACAAGTGCCCAGTTTCAGCCCAGAGAGGGAGTGATGTGTTCCCCACTGAGGTTGGTGCAGAGGGCACAGGGGGGCTTTTGTGCTTTTCTGTCTAAGACAGTGGAAGGAAACTAAAAAAATTTCGTAACGACTCAATAGCAGATGTGCTATTTTATCATTGATCTCCACATCAGAGCACTTGAGGCTAGGGGGCCAGAGGCAGGGTGGAAATGCACATTAATGGCTTTTATTTGGCTTCATTGCCTTTTTGCTTCCATTTCCTTCATAATAGTACATGTCAGTCACCATTGGGAGGGGGGTGGGGGATGGAGGGGTACTTATAGAAGTAATAGCAGCTCCTGGATTCAGAGTTATTATCAGTTTGATCCTCCGTACAGGTAAAAGCAAACTTGCTATCAACCTTTCTGAGCGAGGGCAAAAAGAAACAGAAATAAATTCACAAACTACGCTCGGCAGAGTCAGGACTGGAAACGAAGTTGGCTTCCAACGTGAGAAGCCGTGACTGGCCCCGAGCAGTTCTCCAACTTGGTTACAGCCCACCAATGGTCCACCTGTCGCTGCTGGTTCTGTCTACAAAACCATCTGCAGCCATGACATATGCCACAGTCGGAAATTGAACATTCATAAAAGACACTCAAGGAACATTTCTCTCGTTTTTCCTTTAAGTTAAACTTCTTAGGAACCTGGGGGTCCACTGAACTTCATGCACAGAAGTCAAACTCCAAAAAACTGACTTGCTCATCCTACCGGGTCTATAAAGGACCTCCCGTGCAGGGAAGCCTTCCCAGACCTCAGACGCTGCCCGATCTCAAAAGGCTTTGAAGGGGCCACTGCTCCATCACATGCTACTCGTACTGATGTTGTCCTTAACAGTCAAGCCAGCCTGGCACAGCCACTCCACTGCTATGAGGATGTGAGACCCAAAGATGACACAGGAGCCTGGACTTCTTGGAGGAAAACGAAGCTCATTGCCCCTGACTTTCTGTGTGCCTGGTTGCAAACGATTTTTAGATCCCCATGGGAGTAAAACCGGAGAGGGCTCTGACCTAAAATTCCAGAGGGAGAGTGTGAAGTGTCAACCCGAACTTCCCTGCTCTGGGAAAGTCTGGGGCGAACTCCTGCAGCCTTAGAAACTGGGCTGGGTCCACAGGATGGGGAATGGCCAGGTGCCCACGGAGTTAACAGCAGACGGTCATGTGTACGTGCTGGACGGCGGGCAGTTCATGACTTGGCGGAGAAACACAGCACAGGATCTACTATCGCTGCTTCTGATTAATTTCCTGGGTGCTCACGGAAAACTCTACCTGCTTTCTCCCCAGTCCATGAGAAATGAAACAGTCACGTGTCCCTGTATTTCCATCAAAGAGAGGGGGGCAACAGAGAGGGGCTCGGCTCCGAATTGAGCCTCACGTGAACAAAGGTTGTGCAACTGAGAAAACCTGATTGGAGCTGATATGTCGTGGAGGATGGTAACTCCGGCAGGGCTAGCCAGGAGCCAGCCGAATGGCAAAGGCTGGCTGGGCTCGCGGACAAATTATGACCTGTATCTTAGGCATCGCATCCAGAGGATGCCCTAAAAAAGACAGGGAAGCAATAATGCACCATGGACACAATGGGCCAGAGTTCCAAACTTTCGCCACAGAGAAAACAATGGGGCAGCCGGAAACAAAGGAAGAGAGAGCATTTTCTGCTCTGAACTCAATCCGAGAGTCTTCTGTAGCTACTTTTTGGGCTCTGAGGGTGGACTGGAGAAAAGAAATGGCAGGAAAGGGCAGGAGAAGGAAAACATACGCAAGGCTGGAAGATGGCACATTCTGGAATCACCTAGAAAAGGGGGATTAAAGCTACCAAAGTTAATGGCTGGGAGCCTACCCCTCCCCACCCCTTCCGCAATCATACCTATCCAGCTCCAACCGATAAGGAACATGAGGCCCCGCCAGATCAATTTGGCAGAATTAATGGTACCGCTGCTCCCCTATTTATATCCAGCAATAACTCAGGACCTGAGCATTTAACTCAGAGGCAAAGCATCTTCTATTTTTAAAACCCTTAAATTTAAAAGGAAACTTATCTGCTGTTTGGCAGCCCAGCACGCTGAGCCTCTTTGTAAGCGAGGAGGAAAGCCTTCCCCACATTATTCAGATTTACCTACTTGCTGCTATGAGCTGTTGTAACGCATGTTGGCTGACGGAGCCCGGCCTCTGCTTGTCATCGCAGTGAATGGCTGCCCTGCAAAGCCTTGCTTTAGCTCCGGGGCACTGCCTAGGAATTTTGCTTCAAAAGAACGGCATCCAGCCACGGTATCAGTGTGTCATGCAAAGAGAAAGATTGATCTAGCTGGGCTGGCTTTGAAGGTACAGAGAGGATGTCAAGAAATACCATTTATTTCGCCCAAAAGCAGTGTGTTCACCAATGGGTAAGCACGCTTCTGTTTTATAATGAACAGGCTCCTGGAAGGGACTGACGGGAGGACTGTGGGCCTCTTCCTTTTCTGGGCAGATGCCCTTTTGTTAAAATTGCCACTTCTTCGTTAGCACCCGGAGTTCTGCTCTGTATGCAGGGTATGGAGTAGGGCTAATCCAATGATCAGGTTATCTGTCCTAACCATGCAGAGTTGGAGGAATGGACCAAATATGAAGACAAGGTTTATAGGGCTCCCACAGGGAGCAGCAAGGCTTGCCACTGCAGACTACAGAAGAGCCCTACCAGCAACAGCAACTAGCATTTTTAAGCAGTTTGCGTGTATTAGTCTTCACGACAATCCTATAAAATAGATTACTGTCCTCATTGACAGATGAAGAATCTGAGGCACACACAGGTAAAGTGGCTTGTCCGAGGTCTTGCAGAATGGGTCCAGGGCACATCTACCCCTTTTACAGAGAAGTAAATTGAGGCTCAAAGCCAGTGGTCAAATCTGGCCCCAAAACAGCAATGTTCCCTCTCTCCCATCATGCCGCCGACACACGGAGTCATTGAGAAGTGCTTGCTCCCAGGTTTTTTGTTTTTTTTTTAAGATTTTATTTGACAGAGAGAGAGAGCATAAGCAGAGGGAGCAATGGGGGGAGAGGGAGAAGCAGGCTCCCCGCAGAGCAGGGAGCCCGATGCGGGGCTTGATCCCGGGACCCTGGGATCATGACCTGAGCTGAAGGCAGACGCTTGATGGCTGAGCCACCAGGCACCCCACCCCAGCTTGGAGCACCATGAGAAGGCAGCAGTCAGCAGCGGATAGCTATACAGAGCAGACACGTGCCATCCTGTGTTTCCATGTGGGCTGGACCTGCTGCTTTCCCAGGAAGTGACAAACTTGAGGATGCTGCTGCTTCAAGGTCCTGATCAACTGTGATCACTACCACGCATTCTTTCCAGCTAACTGACCAAACAGCAAGTACTTTAAAGAAGTGGATATGGGGGCGCCTGGGTGGCTCAGTTCGTTAAGCGACTGCCTTCGGCTCAGGTCATGATCCTGGAGTCCCGGGATCGAGTCCCACGTCGGGCTCCCTGCTCAGCGGGGAGTCTGCCTCTCTCTCTGACCCTCCCCCCTCTCATGCTCTCTATCTCATTCTCTCTCTCAAATAAATAAATAAAATCTTAAAAAAAAAAAAAGAAATGGATATGGCTTCCATTGGATACTCTTAACAGAAGGACAGAAAAGCAAGAATGCATTCATTCCTTCTCCAGTGGTGATTCTCATTCACCGAGTTCTCATTTGGGGTCTCAAAAATGTGCACACATGGAAAAACTTGAAAAAGACCTTAACACAAGTAGAGTATCCTCTATCCTGTTTAGAACAGAGGTTTATACACGGAGGTTTATACTCTGGCTCTGGGTG
The DNA here is from genome assembly GCF_054177405.1 of Leptonychotes weddellii. Classification (NCBI taxonomy): domain Eukaryota; kingdom Metazoa; phylum Chordata; class Mammalia; order Carnivora; family Phocidae; genus Leptonychotes; species Leptonychotes weddellii. The sequence goes on along the minus strand of NC_138373.1, from coordinate 12,630,583 downwards.
ATGGTCAACATCTTCCCAGGATGCTCCTTGTTTTCTGAATCCCTGCTTGCAGCTCTACCATGACATTCTGCGGTTCTGGGATCTGACCCCAGTTGAATTAGCTGGCGTACTCTGTGTTGTCCAGCTACGTCCCTCTAAAGGGGGACCACACAAGACTAGGAGCCAAGAATTAATACCCAACTGTCTTCATCTTGTTGCAAGATTGGCCATCTACTGATGGCCATCAGCTCCCAAGACAGAATTCACATTCCACTCAATTCATCTATTTAAAGTGCACAATTCAACAGTGTTTGGTATGTTCACAGAGTTGTGCAATCATCACCACAACCAATTTTAGAACATTTTTATCACTCCCCCAAAAAGCCTTGTACTCATCACCAGTCCCTCCTCTCCCCGCCCCTTCCCCAGGCCAAGACAACTGCTCTTCTACTTCTTGTCTCTTCCAATTAGTGTTTTATCCATCTTCAATCTACCTCATTGGACCGCTGGATCGAGTCTGGGCTCCTCTGTTTGGTTTTGAGAACTCTCCATAAAGTGGACTTCCTGTTTTGATCTACTTGGTCTTCAATCTCTCCTCTCCTTTTTAATGCACATTCCCTACCTTCAGCTTCCTCACCACACCCAAAATAACTTAACCTCTTGGTGTGATAAATGGTTAATTCATTGGACTTGGATTGCCCAAACCCTGAAATTCTAAAGAAAGAACTAGCTCTGGCCAGGGTCCAGGAAGATAACTGATATGCCCTTGAGGTAACCTGCCTGATAAGAGTGTCTTTGCATGCCCGAGGCCCTGGACCATGCTAGTTTAAGCTCTGCGTGTGGGGAGCTAGAGCCTGCCCAGTCAAGTTTAGTCACCTGGCACTCCACACCTACATGACTGACCCCTACTAAGGCTCAGGTGAGCTTCCCTGGTTGGCAGTGCTTCATACCTGCTGTTCCCTATCACTGCTGGGACATGAAGCGTTGTCCATGCAACCCCATGGGAGAGGACAACCCGAACCTCACGCCTGGTTTCTCCTGGACTCTGTCCTATGCATCTTTTTCCTTTACTGATTTTCATCTGTACCCTTTTACAGTAACAAGTTGATAACAGGGAGCATGACTGCTTTTCTGAGTTTTGTGAGTCCTTCTAGTGAATCATCACACCTGAGGGCAGTTTGGGGACCCCAAACACACTCCTTTTCACTCCTAGCCCTCTAATTGTGCCGTCTCCCACATACTATGCCAGGCTGCAAGGCCCAGAAAGTCACACCTTTTCCAGGAGAGACAGCACAATGGGGAAGAGTGCAGACTCTGGGCAATGGGATCGGCATCCCAGCTTTATCTCCCACTAAGCGTGTGACCTTGAGTAAAGTGCTTGCTCCGCCCGTGAAATGGAGACCATAATAATACTCACCTCCAAGGGCTATCATCAAATGTAAATGGATTTGCAATGTGTAAAGCATAAGATTAATGCCTGGCACATAGGAAATTCCAGCATTAGTTATGGTTTTTATGAGCTCTCCCATCCGCTCCACTCACAAAGTTAACCTCCCTCCCATCAAGCCACACTTAACCTGTGCTTAAATGCAATTGTGCCCACTTGGGTCCTGGGTCTCCAACCAGCCCATGACCTCCTTCGGGAGGATCATGTCATTTACAGACTCTGTCCCCCCAAAAGTTCCTACAAGGCTGAGCACACAATTGGTTCCTAAAATATATCTGCTGATGCCTAGGGAAGATATATCTATTTAAAAGTCTAGGAAAATCTGATTCTTCATGTAAGGATTTCCGCTTGTGAAAGCCAGTGATATTCCTCTAGGGAGGGAAAACAAAAAACAAAAAACAAAAAACACCCTTCTCCTTTATACACATTTGTGTATAGAATCTAAGATACCAGCAACCACACATATCCAGGACAGCCCTTTCAACTACAAGTGTCCAGCAGCCTCTAATGGCTCCTATAGCTTATAATTACCATCAAATTACACATTGGATTTAGGATGGCTAATTATTAATCATCAGCCTGAATCAGTTATTAATGAGTAATGCCACTAATTACAGGGTCACCTAACATAGAGCAAGCGGGCAACCCCGGCACCTCACAGAAGATGCCTAATTCAACTGCAGACTGTCCCCGGAAACAATGTGCTGGAAAATGTCCCAACTTCGGTGACACCGGAGACCCTCGCCTCCTGGTAAAAGTCACGGGGTTTTACAGCTGGAAAGACCTGGAAAGATCAGCACTTGGGACGCTGTGAGCTACACACCTCTGAACGCTGCTGAGCTAAGCTGGGTTTCCATGGATTCATGATGCCCCCAACCTAGGTGCCTCCTGACTACATAGACTATATCCCCTCCTGCTTATTTTTGCTACTATTTTTCACATATGTGGACATAATGTTATAAATCAAAATTTAAGTTTATATCCAAGAACAACTGAACTCATAGTAGTTCTTTTGTCAGGGAATTTTCATGGAAGATTTGCTGAATGTATATTCCCAGATCCTCAAAACTGCCATCAGTTGCTTCTTTGTTCTTGGTCAGCTCGCCCATTCTCATTCCTTCCGGAAATGATTCCAGACTTTTATCACTTTCCCATAACCTCCTATGTAAAGGCCTAGCTCTCACTTTTGAGGGTGATTTCGCCTCCTCTTTCCCGAGGAAAATGTGGGTCATAAAGCATGAGCTCTCTCTTCCTGCTCTTCAAGACCAAACTACTGTTCGTGTCCTTGACCTGACCTCCTCCTGGCACTCCAGGGTCCTTTGTTCCCAACCAGCCCCCTCCCTCCTTCCTATGTCTTCAGACCTTCCCTCTCTTTGCTCCGTGCCCTCAACTCTATGTACTGTGTTAAAACACCCCTCTTCATGTCTTCACCTGGGAAAAGGATGTTCAAGCAAACAGATGGCCAAATTCAAGGAGATCGTGCAGAAGGTTCAATGTCAATAGCTAAGAAACAGCTGACGAGGGAGTGGCGTTTAGGGGAGGAATGTGTGAGGAGAGCTTCCCTGGGGCAAGGTGTTCCCTGGAGCGAGTGGGGATCCTACCATCTGACCCCAAGCCCAGTTCAGCGCTTCCAGCAGCAAAGAAACATCCTCACTGCTCCCGACCAATGTTTAGCAAAGGGAAAGTGCCCTGTGGAGCAGAGGGGAGCCCTGGGTAGGGGGAGAGTCACCTCTCCCCTCCCATGCGGGACAAAGGTATGTGAATCCTGGAAAGTAGATTCGGAATCCAGAGGGAATGTTGGCCTGTGACCACTTTCAAAGTGGTCATTATTAAAGTTCACAATAAAAAAGGAATGAAGTACTCACTCATGTTACAAAACGGAAAAACCTCGCAAACTTTATGCTATTAAAGAATCAAAGAAACCAGACACAAAACCCCACAGAGTGTACGGTTCCACTCATATGAATTGTCCAGAACTGGAAGTCCACAGAGACAGAAAGCAGACTGGCAGCTGTCACGGACTTGGGGGAGGCAGGGTGTGGGGTAGGGGATGACTGTCTACTGGAGAAGGAATTGGACACTGAGTGTTGATGGGTGCACAATAGTGTGAGTGTATTTAATGCCACTGAATTCTATACCGTAAAATGGTTAAAATGGTAAAATTTGTGTTATGTGTACTTTACCGCCTTAAATAAAATCATCAACAAAACAGAAAAAAAGGGATGTCCAAGATTGTAGCCTACAAGATAATGGAAACAATCTAAGTGTCCATCAGTGGGTGAACTGGATCAAGAAGATGTGATATATCTATACAATGGAATACTATCCAGCCTTAAGGAAGAAGGAAATCCTACCATTTGCAACAACATGGATGGATGCTGAGGGCATAATGCTGAGTGAAGTAAGTCAGACAGAGAAACACAAATACAGAATGAGTGCACATACATATGGAATCTAAAAAAGTCAAACTCATAGAGAAACAGAGATCAGCATAGTGGTTGCCAGAGGCTGGGGGTTGGGGGAAATGGAGAGGTGCTGGTCCAAGGGTACAAACTACCAATTACATGATGGATAAGTTCTGCAGATCTAATGTACAGCATGGCGACTATGGTTAATAATAACACACTATATACCCGAAATCACCTCAGGGAACAGGTCTTAAGGGTTCTCAGCATTTAAAAGAAAGTAATTATGTAAAGTGATGGATATGTGAAATAGCATGATTGTGGTAACCATTTTGCAGTGTGTATCTATACCAGAACATCACATCGTACACACTAAATATATACAGTTTTTGTCAATCGTATTTCAGTAAAGCTTGAAAAAAATAAATGTTTGAAATGCATATGTAAGTTAATGAATGAATTACTTGGAAATAAAAGGCGGCTCTGGAGTACGGGGACCCCAGCAGGAAGAGGGCGTGGGGTGGATGCAAAGGCAGAGGTGGAGGGAGCGCTGGGAGAGGCCCAAGGAAGGAGGGTCGCTGCTGCCTTGATAAAGCAAGGTGGAGGTTCAGATTCCCCATGCCCTACAACTGAGCACCGGGAAGAACCTTCCTCCTGCACCTCCCGAGGAACAGATGAGTGATTGACAGGAAGAATAAGGACTCCAGCTGTTCTCCCACTGCAAAGGGTCAGTGAGGGATAGAAAGAGATCTTACTTATTTTTTTTAAGTAGGCTCCATGCCTAGCATGTAGCCCAACACAGGGCTTGAACTCACCACCCTGAGATCAAGACCTGAGCTGATATCAAGAGTCAGACGCTTAACCGGCTGAGCCATCCAGGCGCCCTGAGGGGTCTTAATTTCAAGGAAGTTCAAGTTTTTATGAGGACATGAGATGGGACAATTTCCATAATGGACTGAGGCTGATTTGTGACTTAAAGTGACCCTAGGACTTACATTACCCAAGAGTGATAAGAAACATCATGAGGTCTACTGGGGTTTTCGTTGGGGCAAGGGAAGGGCTCATTGCACTGAGCAAGGAGGAAACCAAGACAGTTGGGGTTTTATCAATAAGTAATCTCTGTGCCCAATGTGGGGCTCAAACTCATGACCCTGAGATTAAGAGTCGCATGGTCTACTGACTGACCCAGCCAATATACCCCATGCGTTCTACTTACTCAGTGCCCTGGAGGTGCAGGCTCAGTCTCTCCCATTCCTAAAAACATATCACTTGATCTTTATTCATCCTCCTCCACAGTTTCTACCCCTCACCTCTCCAAGCTGAGTCTGCCCCAAACACCTCACTCACTTTTCCAACTTCTTCACGTCCCATTTGTCCTTCCACCAACTGCCAATTAGCTTCAGACCCAAATGCTCCCTTAAAATGGTTTCAACAAGGCTATGATGAGCTGATCCCTTAACTCCAATGGTGCTTTGGGTCTTCCTGTATTTAAACCTCTTACTCCACTGATTGTCCTCATATCTCTCTGATCATTCATCGAGACTTGTCAGTCTCCCTTATAAAGGCTCCCTCCATCCCAGAAATAATGGGGTTCTCCTTGTCTTTCTCTAATGGACCTCTGGGCACTCTCACTCTTTTTCTAATCGCTAGCCCTGACCTCTCTTCAGGGCCTCAAATGTCACTCATCCATTCGTTCATTCGCTAAAGATTTCCAGCAAACTACTAAGGGCCAGGTAGTAATTAGGCACGGGGGCTACAACCATGAACTAGCCACAATCCTGGCTTCATAAAGCATATGGTCTAGTGGGCGATAAAGATGGTGAAGAGAGGCTCTCCATTTGGGAGAGGCAAGTAGAAATATCTAGCAGTGGTTCTTAATATAAGCCCTATGAATCATTAAGGTATTCATAAACTTCATGAAATTATATGCAAAGTTCTGTCCTCCACTTGGACATGTTCAGGGTTGATACGATCTATGCCTTTCATTAGGTTACCCAAGAGGTCCTTGACTCAGAAACGTTACTGATGTGACATTGGACATGATGTCACTCTGGAGAAAAATCAGGGCTTAAGACATAGATGTGAGACCCTTCTCTGAGAGGCGAGAGTGGGGTCAGGGCTCCTCAGAGTCTTTCAAAGAAGAATCTCAGCAGTAGAGGGCAGTGACACACAATGGAGGCGACAGGGGAAACTTGGCTTAACTCAAGCTCCACTAAGTCTAACTATGCTTCTCCTGTGGCTCTGAGTAACCCTTTCCCCAAATCCTCCAGTCCCGCAGGAACGCCACATAGCGCGGGTGCCCAGAGCTCCCGGTGTGAGAAGCAGGGGCCTCAGCTGTCCTGGGAATGACAGAGGTCTCTCTCAAAGCTTTGAAGAAGAGGGATTTTTTTGGCCAATATTTAGAAGTCAGGCGATTTCATGGAATGATCTGGATTTGTGTCTTCTCTTCAAAGTCTGAGGACCCAATAAACACCAGCCCTGGGTCCCCCCAACCCCAGCACTGTCACCCAGGGCTCATAGCAGCTGCCTTCTTGGGGAGGGATGTATTCTTCAGTCCCCGTGCCCTCCCCCCTTATACTTGGACTCTGCTCTCTTTCATGGCACCTGCCCACTCTCCACTCCAGAAGCTCTGGGAGAGACAAAGAACAGAGAACAAATGGAAAACCATGGGAAATAAACTATTTACCAGGCAGGAGAAAAAAATATATATATAGGAAGAAAAAGGGAAAGAAGAAACAGAAAGGATATACATTTTCCTTTTTTTTAAGGATACAAATTTTCTTAATGCAAAATCTCCTATATTATGTTGTCTACTGGGAAGACTCAGTATCTACAGTAGCCTCATCCAGTCAAATGCCATTTGGATTGTGAAAATGTTCTCCCCATCCCATCCTTCACCAAAATAAAATCATTACTATTAAAATATTAGGAGCACAGTGGGGAGTGGAAATGACCATGTCCTAACATTTAAGAAATCATAGTGTATCTGCATAATAACATCAGAAAGGCCATAAAAGGGGGGGCCGGAGCAAGATGGCGTAGGAGTAGGAGACCTGGATTTCGTCTCCTCTCAGGAATTCAGCTGGATAGGGATCAAACCATTCTGAACACCTACAAACTCAACAGGAGATGGAAGAAAAGAAGAGCAACAACTCTCTCTTCAGAAAAGCGACCACTTTCTGGAAGGTAGG
>NC_138373.1:12599056-12623061 GCF_054177405.1 Leptonychotes weddellii | reverse complement strand
GGACTCTGAAAAACAAACAGGGTTCTAGAGGGGAGGGGGGTGGGAGGATGGGTTAGCCTGGTGGTGGGTATTGAGGAGGGCACATTCTGCATGGAGCACTGGGTGTTATGCACAAACAATGAATCATGGAACACTTCATCTAAAACTAATGATGTAATGTATGGGGATTAACATAAGAATAAAAAAAAAAAAAAAGAAAGGCCATAAAAACTCCATCCTATAATTAATAGCTCCATACACTATTAACAAATTAAGCATTTCATAAGTTATGATACATTAAAAAGAGATCATTGGTATTTGATTGTTTTGTACATCAGAGATACATGTAATATTAATGACTCATGATCACGACTCTATTTTCTTGAGTCTTTTCAAAGTGCATATTAATCATCTGTTAATATTACCGTAACTCATAAAATACAAGCTAAATTTTTGCTTAGTGCCTTTCATACGTAGGAATAGCTATGTTTTCTGGGCATCTTACAGCAAGGCACTGTACCCACTACTTTCCCTCTGTGGCTAACACCACTGTCACACCCCCATTCCCATGTCTGTCATGGCTGGAGGTCAGCCCCCCTGTGGGTCAGGGAGGAAGCACTATGTGTGTTTAGTTCAGCAGCGTTAATTTCATTCATGTTATTATGCAACCGATCTCCAGAACGCATTTCATCTTCTAAAACTGAAACTCTACACCATCAAGTAACATTTCCCTATGCCTCTCTTCTCCCCAGCACCTGCCAACTACCATTCTTCTGTCTCCATACATTTGGCCGTTTTAGGTACCTCATATGAGTGGAATCATATAATATTTGTCTTTGGTGACTGTTTTATTTCACTTGGCGTAAGGTCCCCAAGGTTCATCCATGCTGTAGCATATGTTGGAACTTCCTTCTTTTTTAAGGCTGAATGCTATTCCACTGTATGTATACCCCACGTTTTATCCACCCATCCATCTGTTGGTGGCCATTTGGGTTACTTCCACCTCTTGGCTATTGTGAATAATGCTGCTATGAACATGGGTGTGCAAATATCTCTGAGTGCCTACTTTCAACTCTTTTTGTGTGTGTATCCAGATGTGAAATTGCTGGATCACATGGTAATTCTATTTTTTAAATTTTTTGAGGAACTGGGCGCCTGGGTGGCTCAGTTGGCTAGGCGACTGCCTTCGGCTCAGGTCATGATCCTGGAGTCCCGGGATCGAGTCCCACATCGGGCTCCCTGCTCGGCAGGGAGCCTGCTTCTCCCTCTGACCCTCCCCCCTCTCATGTGCTCTCTGTCTCTCTCATTCTCTCTGTCTCAAATAAATAAATAAAATCTTTAAAAAAAAAAAAATTTTTTTTTGAGGAACTGTCATACTGTTTTCCATAGCAGCTGCATGATTTGATATTTCTACAAGCAAAGCTCGAGGATTCCAACTTCTCCACATCCTTGCCAACACTTGTTCCTTTCTGCCTTTTTTGTTTGTTTGTTTGATAGTAGCCATCCTAATGGATGTCAGGTGGTATCCCACTTGTTAAATTTAAATATCCCAAACGTTATGCTTTGCTTCTCAGGTGACACCTTAGTGATGAGTCCATGTTATTATTTGCAAGGAGCCAAGAGTGTGGTCCTGCAGCATTGCCCACAATGATCCATCGCACATCGAGATTGGGATGGAAACTGAGTCACAAGGCATCTCTGGTGGAGGAAGTTACTGGCCCAACACATCACCTTCCTTGTTGCACACATCTGCCCATGAGCAGCTCTACTCTAACGTAATCAGTTCCTCAGCTTTCAACTTGAGCAGGAAAATAAGGGAACATGAGGCATCTTAGTCATTTAAAATGTAACGACTATGAACTTCAAAACTACCTGCAGACGGGCGCCTGGGTGGCTCAGTTGGTTAAGCGACTGCCTTCGGCTCAGGTCATGATCCTGGAGTCCCGGGATCGAGTCCCACATCGGGCTCCCTGCTCAACGGGGAGTCTGCTTCTCCCTCTGACCCTCCCCCCTCTCATGTGTTCTCTCTCTCTCTCTCATTCTGTCTCAAATAAATAAATAAATAAAATCTTTAAAAAAAAAAAAAACTACCTGCAGAAAGTCCTCATCCTATTCCACAGTTCCTTCTTGCCATCCTCCTTTATACCAATACTGCCCGAAAACTAGGCCAAGGTAAGAAAACTTCTTCCACCTCTTCTAACTTAAGGCAGAACCCTGAAGATTTTAAGTCACTTTGGCCCTTGAGCAGAAGTCACAGGAAGTACTGGACGATAACTCAGCTACCATCGTGGTTAAAAATCAGAGCACCTGTATGGGCTGAACAATGCCCCCTCCCATCAAACAAATCCACATCCTAATCTCTGGAACCTGTAAATGTTACCCAACATGGGAAAAAGGACTTTGCAGATGGGATTCATCATGGGCCAGAGGATTATCTTTGATTATGCACACAGACTGTAAATGTTATCACAAGGGCCCATCCCACGGGAGGCAAGAAAGTCAGAGGGGGAAGAAGGGCGTGTGATGAAGGAAGAGGAGGAAGAGGGATGTGATGTAGCCACAAACCAAGGAATGAGGACTTCTAGAAGCTGGAAAAGGCACGGAAATGGATTCTCCCCTACAACCTCCAGAAGGACCCCCGCCACTGAGCACACCTTGAGTTTAGCTCTGTGAAGCTCATTCCAGACTTCTGACCTTCGGAACGTAAGAGAATACCTCTGCGTTGCTTCCAGCCACCACGCTGGTAGTAATTTGTTATAGCAGCCATGGCAATATGGCATCAAAATTAACCCACTTTACTCAACCTCCCTTATAGGAGAGCTTCCCAGCTGGTGCACTCTGGGGTCGTGATCCGCTCATTTCTGGGGGCAGCAGGGTAGGACGTGGGCAAGAGTCATACAGAGCTGCCCAAAGGCCCTCCAGGTGCCCCCGGGGTCACACAAATATCGTTCTTTTCTCTGTGTTCCTGCATCACGGGAAGGGGAGGGAAAGTTACAGGTATGACAGAGCCACAGGAATAAGCACCTCTCAAACACCACAGGGCAAGCTCCGGAACACAGCCCATCAGATAGGAGCACAAACAAAAGGAGGTGGACATTCCCAACATTTCGATCTTTCAGTATCACTGTTTGGTAAGCTGCACTTGAAAACTTTAGCTAAAGAAGCAAAATGCGGTATCTTTCCTCAGCAAGAAATCTCTGATGCTAAGACCCCATGAAGTCCCCAAGCAGCTTTTGTCCACTGCTGGTCTGCCCCAGGCGGCCTCTCCTACCCTCCCTCCCTCCAGGTTCCTGTGTCCCTGGGATCTGGGGACGCGATGGCCTCCAGAGCTTGCCTGCCACCGACCTGATGGGGAGAGAGGGGTCTCCGGCGTCCCACCAGTCTTTCGGGGGGCTGATGTACATGCACCACAGCTCCCAGCTGTAGCCGTGGGCCGAGTTCTCGTACCGCTGCACCTCAAAGGTGTCTTGTTTGATGTTGTCGATGGACGGAAGGATCACTCGCTTCCGGTTCTCCTGGATTCGGGACAGAACCGGCTCGGCCCTGAAACACATGGAAGGAAAAGTAAAATCTCTCTCCTGCGGCACGCCCACCCCTCCACTGGCAAGACCCCCACACCACGGAGAATGAACAGAAGCGACCTGGCTAAAGGGGGGGCCCTGGGTGGGCTGGGCCTCAGGTGGAAACTGAGGCACCTGTGCCACCTGCCCTGGGGTGGATCGTGCCTCTGTGAGCATGCTCTGTATGGGGGTGCAGTGTGGCCCACACCCTGGCCCCCGGGGGGATCCTACGGCGTTGTTGCCTGGGCCCGAGGGGCCAGGAGCAAGAATTCAGAGCGTGGGGGCCTCTCCCCCAGAAAGCCCCAGGCCTCTATTTTGTGCTGACAGCGTAAGCCAAGGCAAGCCCGGCTGACTCCAAGTGGTTCTGCGCTTCGCACTGCACTCAGGCTTCCCAGTGTTTGCCATTTCCCCTCGGGCACTGGTTGATGCCTCTTGTTTCTTCTGCAGGAGCTGAATTTTCTCTCCCAAAATGGGTCACTCCTGCCCTTGATGGCCTGGTTTTAATAAGCATTTCGCTAGCTTCTCGGTGTGTGTGACTATTTCAGTTGTTTTAATTGATTATTTAATTGATTTCTTAAAAGGGATCTAATTGAATTGGTTAGCAATGGCAGGAGAGAACTAATTAAATGCAAAGGCAAGCAGAATCCTGCCTCCCAGCGAGCCTGCCCCCCACAGCTGCAGCGGGGGACAGGCACGGACCTGGCTCAGGGTTCAAGGTGCAGCCCTGCCTGCTTAGGAGAAAGCAGATGGTCAGACTCCCCCACCAGTGTGTGTCTCCAAGGCAGACGTAGGAAAGGATTGTTTCCCAGATTCGAGAAGGAAAAGATGGCTCTCAAAAGCCAGGGCATTAATCTCCCTGTTTAGAACAGAGCTCAGGCTTTGGAAAAGAGTCAAGTGAAAACCCCATTCCTCTGCATTATTTGGAAGAATAATGAGAACGCTCGGCCTGCCTCCCATCTCTTTTCATTTCCAGGTATTGAATTACCTGTTGGCTCATCTCATCTTTCTATTTAAAACGAGCAATAAAATATACCCTGGGCCATTTACCGCCTCCAGTGCTTTTGCACACACCATATAGGCTGAAGCCAAGTGGGACTGACTCGCCATAGCTTCCAGATACACTTCTGAGCTTCACCCCTCCAAGCACCTGCTCCTGCTGTTCTCCTCCTTGGAGGAATGCCCTTGGCAACTGGCAGGAAGTCTAGTTACCTATGGAGTCTTACCAGATCAAGTGCCACCTCTCCCAAGAAGCCTTCCTTGATTTCTCCTGGTAGGAAGGTTCTCTCCCTCCTCTCAGCTCTTGGACTGTCTTCTGCACCTCATCAAGTCACTCTGGCTATAAGCTGTCTGTGCTAATCTTGGAACACACACTATTTTTCCTTATGGGCTAATGGAAGCTGATATTTATGGAGCACTTACTACAGGCTAGGCACCATTCTAAACATTCTCACAATGGTCCTAGGAGGTAGAGAGTATGATCAGCATTTGACAAAGGAGGTTAAGTGGCTTGCCCCGGGGCCACACAGCCAGCTGGTGGCAGAGCCGGGTTCTAACCCCGATGGTCTGGCTTCACGCCTGACCCATAAGCTCCACTGTGTCCTTGATGGAGCCAGGCTCCCCCTGGCTGGTCTGGTGGCCTGCTGTTTAGAAGCACTCAGTCACCCGTCACTGTGGTGAACTTCTAAGCATGGGGACAGAAGAGCTTCGTGCCACTAACACTTCTGATGCTGCGGAGTGTGACCTCCCAGTCTGCGAGGGAAGATACACCTATTCCCAGTTGTTTTCTCCCGTCCCTGGAGACACCCCAACCTTCTACCAGGCAGCCCGCTGTGCTTCCGGTGGAGCGGCGCACTCCCGCCCGCAACCCGTTATCATGTGACCTGCTCTGGCCAATGGGGTGTGAGCAAACGAGATGACGTCACACCGGAGCAGAAACTGGCAGAGCCAGCCCCGAGCCACAAAAATGGGATGTCCTCGACAGAATCCAGCTTCCTGTCACCTCAGACTGCAGAGACAGGACGTGTGTCTCTCATTTCAATATTGCGTTGCATTTGATGATTTTAAATTGTCTGCGCATTGCCGTTTGTGCAGCTTCAAGCCAGAAGCGCATCTTCAGTGAAAGATAGCAAAGAATAATCAGGCTCATCTCCGATTCTCTGAGACGCATGCACGTCGCCACGTGACCTGTTACGCCAGGCCCACCCCAGTCAACCCTGCGTGGAGCGGCCATGACCATGCTCAGGACTTGCGAGCTACGGCGCTGGGTCACTCACCCCCTTGGGTGGCACTAAATGGTCTTGTTAAGAAATGCCCACCACCTAATCGTGGTTTTAGATAACAATACAGTTCTCTTATGTTCCCCAGACCTATAACCTATAACTGAAATTCCTGGATTTGAAAAACGGGGAGAATTTTAGCCTATCTAGGATGCTAATATGGCTACATCAAATAAATAAGTAAAAACAGCCTCATTTTAGCAATGATCCGACTGTTAATCTACAGATTGTATTTTTTAAAATTTGGGTCTTCTTCAGGTGGTTGTTTTAATACTGTTTATTAGCCCTGTTAACAAATGTAGACTTAAGTAGTCCAACCAACCCACTGAGCAATTCCTATTTCATACCTTACAGTTAACAGCTTAAGGCATTTTACTACAAGTTTCCACAAGTCCTGAATCAAATCTCTAATCTTTTCACAATAAAGTAGATTGGCATATAAAATAAAATACATCACTACTCATTTCCTACATGGTCTCTTCTAGCTGGATTTCCATTTTATGTACATGAAATGACAGTCTAAAGACTGTTAAGTATCAATGTTCCCTTCCAAGAAGGGAGAACAAATTCCAATTTTTTTAAACAAAAAGGACATAGTCTCAGAAGGATTTTACCTAAGTGACCATGTGTGTAAACTGTACAAATTAAGCTGTTTTAAAGTTCCAGATTATAAGCAAATGAACTCAAATGTCCTGTCTTGGGGCACCTGGGTGGCTCAGTTGGTTGAGCATCTGCCTTTGGCTCAGGTCATGATCTCAGGGTCCTGGGATCGAGTCCCACATCAGGCTCCCTGTTCAGCGGGAACCTGCTTTTCCCTCTCCCTCTGATTGCAACTCCCCCTGCTTGTGCTCTCTCTCTATATATATATCAAATAAATAAATAAAATCTTTTTAAAAAAGTCCTGTCTTCTCTGTACTACGTTTCAGCTAATATTGCAAAACTAACGCCAGTTCTAAAAGTTGCTATGACCAATTCCGCTGACTTTCGCAAGGTACCTTAAGTTACAACAAAAACCTCCTCGGGGTCTCAGGATGTGGAGGATATGTGGAGCAGAGTTACAGACAGAGAACCAGCAGCTGACCTGCCGCACAGACAAGATGAAAATCTTTGCTGTCATAAATCACTGAAGTTGGAGATTATGACTGCAGTATAACCCAGTGAAAGTTGAGACATAGTGTCTACCTTGTAACAAGTCACCACAAGGGACATCTGTCACTCTGGTGGTGGAAATTGAGTGTGATGGCCTAAGGTGGCACAGAGGCCAGTTAGACTATGGGCTACCTGAGGGCAGACAGCAAATCTTACCAGATTCTGAACCCCAGCTGAGTGACCACCTGTCCCAGTTTGCCCAGGACTGTTCCGGTTTTACCACTGAAAGTCCTGCATTTTGGGAAATCCCTCAGCACTAGGCAGATCTGAACAGTTGGTGACTCCACCCCTGCCTTAGGACAGTGTTTGGGACAGTGGCAGGCATCCAGCAAATATTTGTCAAACGGATAATTCAAGCAGCCACTGGGTTAGTTTAGGTGCATGATGATGAAGGTGTGAGGTGCATGAGTGGAGGTCAAGGCAAAGGGCAGACATGCAAAATAGAAGGGGAAACCAGCTAGAGCTAGAGGTTGATGAGAGCTAGAGATTGATTGGATGAGTGACATGATGGGGAGGGAAGAATCAAGTGAAAGGGGACATGGGTAGAGCCACCAGTTTTGACAGAGATGAAACAGGGAGGTAAGGATATGGCAAAAAAGGCAAAAAGTTCCAATGGATCATTGGAGTGCATCTGTTCAGAAGGCTTCCAGCTCAACCATTCTCAAACTTGAGTGAGCATCAGAGTTAACCTGGAGGGCTGGTTAAAATAGATTGCTGGACTCACCCCCAGAGCTTCTGATTTCAGAGGTCTTGGGGGGAGCCCAAGAATCTGCATCTCAAACAAGTTCCCAGATGCTACTACTGGTCTGGGGACCACATTTTGAGACCATTTATGAGAGATTAACAACTCTGAAGCTTAGGGGAGGTCAGGGCTGCAAACACACAGCTGTGTGTCACCAGGTCTGATGGTGACAGAAAAGCCAGGAAAAGAAACTAGTGTCTGATATGACATCAGATACCCATGTGCACTTGAAAGAGCCAGTGTTAACCCTGACCTTCATGTGCTCATGTGGATAACCATTCTCCTTTGATCCAGCCATTAAAGAGATTCTAAAGTGTGTTGCAAATGAAGAACAGATGTTTTAATGTTTCATTGGTAATGGGAGAGTGGCTCTTCCAATCTGGTACCATGAACAACATTTATTCAAGATGGTACCAGTGAGTTGACACATGTTACAAACATGATTTGTGAAATTAAAGACTCTGCTTCTTAGTAATTAAGCAAACTGAGCACAGGTTACTTAACCTCTGATTTATCACTGGGTAATCAGCAACAACCACCTGACCGTGCTTTTCAGCTGTCAAGTCCTAAACCAATGTCAGTATGCTCATTGAGTGATTTGGGCATTTTGATGCTTTACTATTCTTGCATCCTATGTCTCCTCCTCTCCCTGTGCCCCTCCCCCCAATTTCTCCCAGATTGTTCTTTTCACCACCTGGGAAACCACTGGGGGCCACATCTGCAGAGATAAACTCTTCCCTCCCTACAAATGATGTTACAGATAATCCCATGGGTTCCAGGAGGCTTTCCCTGCATAGGTAGAATTATAAATGGATCTCTTTCCTCCAGATAGCACTCAACCATCCTCCTCAAACAAGGGAAAGGCAAGTGGGAGAAGAGAACAAATATGGCTATCTTGTCCCCTTAACAAGGATTATCTTGAGTTCTGTCCATTTAATATGTCATTTTCGCTGGGAACTTTGATGATGATGGTGATGGTGATGACCACAACAATGAAGAACAGAGTAAAACAGCAAATTTTTCCCCGCCTCCCAGTCTTATCCTAGATTATCAACCAATCCTTCTCCATTGTTCTAGTAGCCCCAGAGGAAACAGGCAAAGTTTCCACCTCCCAGATTCTAACTCCTCCTGACCACATTACTGCGGGTCCTCAGTGCCCCTGGGGTCCAGCTTGTGACCTACCAGCCAGCGGTGAATTCCACGTGGGCATCAAAGAAGCCAGTGACCTGGCCCGTGGCCACCTTCCAGCCCTCGATGCGAGCTCGGATCAGGCCCTCTCTTTTTTGATTGCGCACCACCTTCACCAGCCCAGGGTAGCGTTTGTGGACATACTCCTCCAAGGGGGCCTTCAGCTCCTCTACAAATGAAAAAATGCAAGAAGTTCCATAAACATGTCATTTCACCAGGGTGTCCAACCCACTGCAATGCCAACAGATCCTCAGGGAGTTTAGAGGGGCAGAAAAGTTGACATGTTAGTAATTTTAGTAGAAGAGACAACTAGGTCAGCGTGAGAATAAGAAGACATTGCTGACACACCAACCCAGAACAGCAACGTTCATCCCACGTCCAAGGTATACAGCTGGACAGAATCCACATCTGGCTTTTACGTTCTGGCTGCTACAGGCCCACAGATGTCTTTTGAGGTTGCTTTTCTTTGTGGCCTTTCCTCCTTTCTAGGCCAGCATTCCTGCCCTCCCACTGTCCCCTGGATCCCATTATTCAACTTCTTTATCAGTTTTCCCATCAGCACATACACTGGTTCTTAGAGTACATGTCCTGGGTGGTCCAGACCCATAGTCATGCACCAGATGCACAGTTAACAAGGTTGTTACTGTGGTCTTAGTTTAACAAAGCAATCTTTGCCTAGTTGCAGAAATGCTGCTCTTCCAGAGATCGAACACCCGAACACCCACCCTTCTGCAATAAGCAGGTGGTATACAGTGCATTATTTATATGATCTAATTTAGTCCTTACAGCAACCTAAGAGGGAGTTAGATTAATTCCATTAATTAGCTTGATTCATTCCACTTTGCAAATGGAAGAAACAATCTTGGGGAGGCTAACCTGTCCCAAGGTCACACATCAAGTAATGGAAGGACTAAAACACGAACTGTGTCTATGTCTAATGCCATAGACAGGATGGTTGACCCCTCTCTGTACATGAGAATCACCAGATGGAGGAGGAGTGGGAGGGTTTCCAGGGAGGGGATTCACAGATCTGCGCCCTGCAAGGATCCACCCTTGGAGAGCAGGCTATGGGTCACTCATGGGGCTTGGGAGCATGCAAGCAGGCCACAAACCATACTTTAAGAGACACTTTTACCTCTGACTTCACTCGAGAGAAACCCAAAAAGGTTGTATTTATAGATGCCATGTAGAACCCTCACTTCTTAGTTATACATGGCAACCTTGGGAAATTAAAGCCATACATTTGGGCATAGGGAGAAGTGGGGCTCTCTAGGTCATGGGTGTTGTCCCGGGGAATGGTGCAGCCATGGGACCCGGGAAGAAATGCAGACAGAGGCCAGGGTGTGTAGCTGGATGGGAAGGAGAGAGTCTCCAAGGCACGGAAACATGAAACGGTTCCTGTCAGTCCTATGCACAGATGGTGTGGGAATAGGAACATGATGGGCTGCACTGTGCACTCCCCAAAATCTGTCAAAACCCTACCCCCCAGGTCCTCAGAATGTGATCCTATTTGCAGAGAGGGACTTGAAAGAGGTGATTAATTTAAAACGAGGTTGTTAGTGTGGCCCTAATCCAGTATGACTGGTGTTCTTACAAGAAGAAATTTGGAGCCACTGGGGGGGGGGCACCCACAAAGAGGACACATTGAGGTGGCTATCTGCACACCGAGGGGAGAGACCTCAGGAGAAACCAACCCTGCCCACACCCTGATCTTGGACTTCTAGTCTCCAGAACTGTGAGAAAATAAATTTCTGTTGTTATTTCTGTTGTTCAAGCCACCCAGTCTGTGGTCCTTGGTTATGGCAGCCCAAGCAAACTAATATGAGGGGGGGGGTATTTGTTTGGAAAGGGGAAAAAACTGGAATCTGGGTGGGGAAGGGGGATAAAACTCTAATAAGGAGCAGCATGTGCTTGGGTATTCAACACTGGAATCAGGCCACCTAGGGTTCAGAACCCAGTGCTGCCACTTACCACCTGAGTGGCCCTGGGAGATTTAGCCAATCGATTCAGGCCTCAATTTCCTCCTGGGCAGAAGGGGTATGATAATCACCGTATGGACCTCACAGCACCGTGGTGCGGACCAAATGAGTTACTATAGAGAGAATGCCAAGAATTATAGCTGCCACATGGTAAAGGCTCAACCTTGAGTAGCTGGCATTAATTTTCCCTCTTTCCAACCACATAGGTGCAGGGCACGTGGACAGCGATTCCAGAGCAGCCCAGGGAACCTGAGGAAGCTGCACCCAAGAAGGGAAAAGGCCTACATGCTAGAACAATGGATCTCAAACTGGAGGGCATATTGGCACCACTTGGGAATGCTGAAACAGATTGCTGGGCCCCTCCCCCACAATTCCATTTTCAGAAGGTTGGGGGTGGGGCCTGCGTATTTGTGTTTCTAACAAGACCCAGGGGGTGCCCATGCTGGAGTATGGGGAACCACTTTGAGAACCACTGAGCTCAAACCACAAAGGGCTTTCTTGGTGCATGCCTGGCGCGCTGTACACCCTCGAGAAGTTATTTATTGTTGGTGATTTCACCAACTGGTTTCACCAATACTTGCCATCATCCCAGGATTGGCGAGGGGGCTGGTGGAGAAGCCAGGCTGCGGGGACCCCCCTGCTTCTTCATTCACCGTGAGGGAAGGATAACCAAATACATGGGCTTTCAGCTTCTAGACACCATCTGCTGACTGAATGCTGGCTGGATTTTCCTATAGGTTCATTAAATTTCTTGGAACAAGAATTCCAGCAAGAGTGTTGGGCAGGCCATGACCGCTTGGGTTTTCCCTTTTCTTCATGAGTGCTGGGTGGGTGGGCAGGGGATGAAAGGACGTGCCACGGAAGGCAATGGATCACGCATGGGCACCTCACCCACAGAATGCTATCGTGGGAAACCTGCCCATTCACCAGGATTGGCACTGGTGGTAGGAATTTTGGGAATCTTCGTAAGTGCAGGGAGAATATCCTGAGTGCTCAGCGCTAAGCACTACACCAGGGCACCCACAGGCACTGTTACCCTTTAGCTGCTGGGTGATCTGGGACCCCAGGGGGGCTCTGCCTGATAACTGGATGGCAGCTCCTGGACATACCAGTCACTGTGTCTAAATGCCAAGTGGTTTCCTTACTGGTTCCGTGGTTATGACTGGGACACTCCACTGAGGGTGGAGAGCAGTGACAAGCATTTACAGTGTTGGCAAAATACAGTGTGGTTCACTTTCACTGCCTTCTACAGCTCAAGGCCACTGAGATATGGACATTAAAGGGCTTTGAAAAGTATAAAGGAGAAAGGCCTAATCATTTGGTCCTAGCCCTATGGCTGCTAAAACAAAACAAAACAAAACAAAACGAGATGTTACGGGCGCCTGGGTGGCTCAGTTGGTTAAGCGACTGCCTTCGGCTCAGGTCCTGATCCTGGAGTCCCGGGATCGAGTCCCGCATTGGGCTCCCTGCTCAGTGGGGACTCTGCTTCTCCCTCTGCCCCTCCCCCCTCTCATGTGCTCTCTCTCTCTAATAAATAAATAAAATCTTTAAAAATAAATAAATAAATAAATAAAATAAAATATTGTCTCCCACAGGGTGCCTGGGTGGCTCAGTTGGTTAAGCGACTGCCTTCGGCTCAGGTCCTGATCCTGGAGTCCCAGGATCAAGTCCCGCATCCAGCTCCCTGCTCGGCGGGGAGTCTGCTTCTCCCTCTGACCCTCCTCCCTCTCGTGCTCTCTGTCTCTCATTCTCTCTGCCTCAAATAAATAAATAAAATCTTTAAAAACAAAAAAAACCCCAAAAAAACGAAACGAGATGTTACATCTAAAGCCCGTCATAGGCCCGCATTCAATAAATGCGGTTTCTAGTAATAATGGACCCATTAATATTATCAGTGTAGACCAATTTTGTAACTTCCCATGAATGACAGCTTGTCATTCTAGCTAGTCCGTATCATCCTGAAGCCTGGGGCCCTATTGTATAGGGGCAGACACCATCCTCACTTACAAAGTTTGGGGACACTTTGTTCTAAATACCATGGAAGTGATGATCTACGGGCTTTTAAGGGAACACTGAGGGAGATGCCACCATCTAACCAGCAAGATTCGAGAACAAGGGATACTGGTCAGGCTTCTTTTCCCAGTTACCTCATGTGGTTCTACACCTCAGAAGGTGTAGGCTCGTGCCCTTGCCTGGATTTACAATCAATTCAGACATAAGTGCTTCCTCCAGATGCTTACAATCTAGGTAAGGAGGTGAGATATGTTCCCCAAATGACAATATTCAGCATGATAAGGAAAATGGAGCTAATGGCCAAAAAAAAAAAAAAAAAAAAAAAATGGCCATACAAGGAAGTGCTAGGAAGGGTCACAGAAGGAGAAATTATTTTGCTTGGGGGGGGGGCGTGGTTCATGAAGAAGCAAGTGTCTGAGTTAAGCAGGAGGTTTGGACATGTGTTCTCACTATCCCAGAATACATAAACACACAACAAAATACATAAGCATGGAACTGGGTCTTCTTAGATGACAGAATCACTGTCTGGGGGACTGGAATGATGTCATGAATTAGAAAAGAGAAAAAGAAGAGAAGTAGAAGAACACGTTGGTGAGTTCACCTGGGGACAGGGTGAGGTTCCAGCAGATGCTCAGGTAGACTGTTGAACCAAACTAGTGACCCAGAGGTGAGGAGAGAGGCACATAGTGTTGGGGACACAGTGGTGAGAGATGATATCATACAAGAGGCTGGAGACTCCAGGAGATGGAGCGAAGACTTGGAACAGCACTTTGGGGCACACGCACATTTAGGAGGCAGGAAGAAGAACTAGGGAACAAGGCTGGCTAGAAACAGAGTCACAGGGGCAAATCACATCAAGGGTAGAGCTTCAAAAGGAGGATATGCGCATTCATTTCACAAATATGTACAGAGCGTTTGCATGGCTGAAAATGACACAATCCTTATCCTCAAAGAGTAACCCAACGTCTAATGTCAGGAAAATCAAATGCATTAGAGAAAATGAGAGCTGAGAATGGCCCATAGATCTAGACAAAGAGTAGGCTCCTGATGGGACCAGAGAAAAAAAGGAATTCCCTTCGGGAAGCAGCTGTGCCCTGCAGGGATAGGCTTGCATCAAGAGCAGTGGATGAGTGGGAGAGCTCAGGAGACTTCCAGAAAGAGTGCTCCTGGTGGAACACAGTTTTAACAGTCTGAGGTACTGGGGTGTTGAGATTTGGAAATTGTCTTAGAGCAAGAGAGCCTACAAGTTAACCAAGTAAAAACAAGGCCCTCAAGCTCACCAGGGAAAGAAAACCCATTCCCAACCTGACAGTGGTAAGAAATGTCACCCCCACCACCTGAGATCCTTTATCATCCTTAACAGATGAAACCAAGCTTGGATATTATAGTAACAGTAAGAAAACTATTTTACATATGATTTTTCTCACCAGCAAACTCAGAGGAAAAAAACCAAAACTCAAGTCTGCAAAAATAAGTGTTTACCTTCCAGTGTTATAAAATCCAATAGTAAATTGGTCCAGAGTTATTTGGGAATCTTTGTGTTTCTTAAGGTTTTAGTAAATAGCATTTGGGGAGGTCAAGAGGGAAGCAGCAAACACCACCTGTAATCAGAAGGGACCAGAAGAGAGATATATCTTCTCCTTACCAATAAAAGAAACACCTGTCATCCAGGCTTAAGGAGTACATATGGGCAACAAGAAAGTTACAGAGACTGAGAACTATAGCAAAAACATTATTACAGAATTGTATCTAGATCCCACACTTTCAGTGATATTAGAGAATAAACCATCAGTCCAGTCCTGTATCTAAGCCCTGCTCAGAAGCAAGTGATGACCTTGCAAACTCATCTCTACTTGTTCCAGAACCAGTCCATGAACCTTGGTGCCACAAAGACGTGAACTTGGAACTGGCCACGCTACCCAGGGCTGAGCCATGTCTGTACCTCTCAACCCTCACACAGTTATTATATCTTGATGATGAGACCTATTGAATGTTCTAATTCTCCCTCAAGGTATGGCGACTCAAGAGAATCAGTGTAAGCTTAGATGAGTGTTTCTCAAATGTTGACCTGCATCTGAATCCCTGGTAGGTCTGGGGTGTGGTCCAAGAACTTGCATTTCTAACATGTTCCAAGGGGCTTGTTGCTGCTGCTAGCCTGGCGAACGTGCTCTGGGGAGCTCTGGCTTAGTGGCAACCACCTCTACAACCCCATCTGTGTGAATTAGCCCCTATGCATGGAACGGGACTCCTCCTAACTGAGCAGACGTTCCAGAATCCCAGTGGAGCCACTGCCCATCTCTGCTTTTCCCACTACATGAACCTTCTTCTCCTGCCTCCTCTGAGAGATGGAGCTCCTTGAAGGTGACCTCAGTCTACATGGTGAGGTTCTGTCTTGCCGTGTCCCAAACTGGATCCCCACTGCTGGTCACCCTGCACGGTGCAACCTCACCATGAGGTCCGTCCCCTGCCCAGGACCTCATAGGTTCCTGGCTTCTGTTCTCACTCCCAGGACTCCTCTTGCTACTGCTATTAGTGCTACGATTCTACCAATATTACTTCTGCCACTCTCAGGGCCACTGTCACCACCACAGCCACTTACTACCAACCCTTCTCCCTGCCAGCAGATGCTGAGCTTTGGGCACGCCGCTAGCGGGGAATGCATGGGTTGTGACAGCTGGGACGAGAAAACGGCACATATGGCGTGTTCCAGTTAAAAGCAAAAAACAAAACACGCCTGCCTCAAAGCCAGCATTTCTTAGAATGTGGTCCCTACCTGGGAATCACCTAGGAGCTTGTGCAAATGCAGGTTCCCAGGCACACTCTAAGAATCTCTAATTTAGTTGGCTTTAGTAGGGTTGACCAGCACTCCAGACGATTCTAACACAAACCCCAAAACTTCTTGAAAGCACTGCGGGATTCTTTTTCATTGTTTTTAGTGTGATAAAATACACGTAACATAAAATTGACCATTTTCATTATTTTTAAGTGTGCGATTCAGTGGCATTCTGTGCATTCACAGTGTGGTGCAACCATCACCACTATCTAGTTCTAGAACTTTCCATCACACCAAACATAAACCCTGCACCCATTAAGCAGTCATTCTCCACTTCCTACCCCCACCTCAGCCTCTGGTGACTAATCCACTTTCCATCCCTATGAATCTGCCTTTTCTGTATAGTTCATAAAAATGGAATCACAGAGCATGTGGCCTTTTGGTCTATAAGCCTGGGTCAACTCTGAAGTTGGGGAAGGAGAGATGAAGAGTAGTTTTGAGTGTGATTTTTAACACCTAGGCCTCACTGAAGATCCGATTCTAGGTTTTGTTGCCAGTTTGCTTTTCTGACCCTCGTTTTGGTCTTCTAGTCGACCGGAAGCTTGTTCCCAGGCAACTCCAATCTCAGTGAAGGGGGTTCTGGCCTCTCTGTGGAGAGGATCCAGCCCTTGAATCTACGTCATACTCCCAGGCTCGCCTAACACCAGCCTTTCCTCCATCCCTGATGAAAAATTCCAGCTCACCATGCTTGGGGGTTTTAAGATCACTCAGGGAAAAAACATGGTCTTCCAACACAGGGTTTTAGTGGAGTTATTAGTCGTGATTAGCCCTACATTTCTGCAGTGTCTTTTTTTTTTTTTTATGAGATTTGTTTAATGTAAAAATCAGCTATGGTACCACAGAAAAACATAGAATATAGACTTCAAACACACGGCTTTTCGGGTATGTCACAAATATCTTTGTGCCTGAAACAACTAATCAGCTAAATGCATAAAAGTGGCCATACACAAACCAATAGTGCATTTTCAAAACTTATCTTTTAGGGGCACCTGGGTGGCTTAGTTGTTAAGCGTCTGCCTTCGGCTCAGGTCATGATCCCGGGGTCCTGGGATCGAGCCCCGCATCGGGCTCCCTGCTCAGCGGGAAGCCTGCTTCTCCCTCTCCCACTCCCCCTGCTTGTGTTCCCTCTCTCACTGTGTCTCTCTCTGTCAAATAAATAAATAAAATCTTTAAAAAAAAAAACAAAAAAACTTATCTTTTAAAATAAAAAAAGGGAAGACAGAGAAACCTGGTCATGCAATATATGGGTTTCTCATTTGTCAAATGGAGATAGGAAGTTCCAGAAACAAATCTGGGTTTTGTAGGACGAAAAAATTTGTAAAATTTGGAGGATCCTCTTTAAGAAAAAGAAAATCTCTTGGGGCGCCTGGGTGACTCAGTCACTTAAGCGTCCAACTCTTGATTTTGGCTCAGGTCATGATCTCAGGGTCGTGAGACAGAGCCCCGCGTCGTGCTCTGCACCGGGTGTGATGCCTGCTTAAGATTCTCTCTCTGCCTCTCCCTCTATCCCACCCTAAACCCAGCTTGCGTGCTCTCTCTCAAAAAAAAAAAAAAATCTCTTCTTCATAAATTTTCCAAAAACACACGGGCTTTGGGGTGAACACAGTCCAAAAGCAATGGGTGAACACATTGTTGGTGGGGCTGCACATGTGAGAGGTCCCAAAGCATGAGTTTTGTTAGCTTGACAGTGAGCACACCCCGGTGAGGCTGACTTCATGGATGCAAAGTTCCTTTCTGCTAATAATCACACTTCAAATATAATGCTCGTCTGTATCTACAATGAAGCATCTCGATGCCAAAATAGCTAAGCAAGCTAAGACTGTCTGCTAATCACGAAATGCTCCAGAACACTATTCAGATTAGTTCCCCTTTCACAATCAATGAGAGAATGACCTTTCTTGCCAACTTCTAACATTCTACAACTTTTCTTTTCACAGGCATTTATTTTACATTTTTTGCTTTAACATTTAATACTTCTTGGCACTCATTAAGGACCACATACTTGCTGTAGTCGCTTTGGCTCTATCAACTCTTTCTACCCTCGTGATGACTCTATGAGGTAAGGGGTACTATTATCTCCATTTTATGGATGAGCAAACTGGAGTGCAGAGAGGACAAGGTCCTTACCGCAAGTCACAGTTTGGAAGTGACACGGGCTAACCTCCCTGTCATTCTGCCCCTGATTCCTGTGGATGCAGTGCTGTGAAATTTGAAGTCATTGGTCTGCTCACGCAGGAACCATACCTTGCACAGAGAAGTAGGGTCCTGACCCAGGTTTGTCCCGGAACTGGCCCCCTCTGTAATTCTGAGGTGCCCATACTCTCCCTCTGAGCTCGGTGCATGCATCTACCTCTCTCTTGGGATGGTGATTGGCCCTCTCCAGAGAACAAACCCATGGGCTGTTGGAGAGGCTTGAAAGGGATGGAGGGGGGAGGGCCATCTAGAAGAACCTGCTGAACTTGGAGACAGTCCTACCAGACTCTGAAAGGACAGCAGTGACACATGAGCCATGGTCCCCACTCCACTGCACAAGCCTGCTTGTCTCTGCAATCCTGGCCCTTGCAAACATCCACAGAAAGAAGTGAGCATGTTAAAATGCAGGTTGAAATAATACAGAAGGCGGCTATAACGCATATTTTATTCTCTGAGCAGCTCTCAGCTTTGTGACTTAAATAATGCATTTTCTGACTATGGGAGCAAAAAGAAAAAAAAAAAAGAGGCGGGAGCAGAAAACTTCAGGAAGAATGGGGGAGATTAAAAAGAGATGTTTTTGCTGTGTGTGAAAGCATTTTAAAGGCTATTCCATAGTGAGATCAAAGCAAGGACCAAAGAAGCAAAAGAGGAAAAGAAGCAAGAAAAGAGATGTAAGGCACAAAATATACCAAAGTGTTAAACTAAATATATCCCACAGAGTTGTGCATTCATGAGAGGGGCTTTGAAAAGGGAAGCCATCCCTGCTTTCAATTCCTTTGTGAAATTCCTCTCCTCTGTTTTCCCCCATTTAAATTTCACCTTTAGGGCACCTGGGTGGCTCAGTTGGTTAAGCGACTGCCTTCGGCTCAGGTCATGATCCTGGAGTCCCAGGATTGAGTCCCGCATCGGGCTCCCTGCTTGGCAGGGAGTCTGCTTCTCCCTCTGACCCTCCTCCCTCTCATGTTCTCTGTCTCTCATTCTCTCTCTCACAAATAAATAAAATCTCAAAAAAAAAAAATTTTAAATTTCATCTTTAAAAAAAAAAAACCTACAAGTAGCCCAAAGCAACAGGGAAACATCATAAAGCCCATAGATGGTATCTCCAAGTTGCTGCCCCAAATTAGAAGAGCATTCCCGATCCTGCCCCATCAAAAGGCAGTTGCAAGTCTGGTATCCGCAGCTGATTCTAATAATAACATGTGAGTTTAAGCGATAAAATTTGTCTACAAGCTGGAGTGTGTTTTTCTTTCATTATGTTTCTTATTTACTGCGATATTGATTCTGAATGCTCTGAAGCCGGCAAAATTTTTCCTTGAAATAGCAAAAGTCACAGTCATTAAGGGCAAGGGTGGGGAGAGCAAAACAGAACACAAGAGACGTGAAGTCCTGGGGAGAACGGGGTCACATCTTGGCGCTGGGTCGCCTCGGGTTTTCCTTCAGTGCTGGTGGCAGCCAAGAATGGAATAACAAGAGCAAGGCCTCTGGTCAGCCCACCGTTCTCTAGCCTTTGGGGATTCTGTATTCAGAGCCCTGAATGCTCCAGGGTCAATGGCAGCATGGATCCTGGGGCGCGAGGAGGATGCTCGTGCGTGCTCACAACAAACGGCCCACGCTGAAGCGTTACGTGGCACAAAAGCATTCTGTAAAGAGCAGCTTGTGTGAGGGTCCCAAAGGCCCGCAGAACCTACTATGTCTCCACTGACCCAGGAGACTATGTGCGGGAATCATGGGCACTGAGCAGGCAGAACAGAGTGGGGCTGGAATGCCCCCCACACAGGAGCACGCCAGCTGCACAGTGCTGGAATGTTCTGATGTGGAAAGAGAATGAAAATGGATAGAACTCAAGAAGAGAGGGTGCCCCAGGGCCAGGTGCACTTGGGTGCACTTACATCGGGCCCGGGGCCACCTGGGGAGGCAGAGACACACCTGGGTCTTTAGCTGCCGCAGGACATCCACTCTGCCTTTGTCCCAACCCCTCCAGCATTCCCAGACATCCTACAAGGGGGGATTTCCTAGTAGACTCCCTTGAGGTCAGGCAGCTGACTGTCCTCCCTTGTAAGAAAAGTAGGAAATGGGTGAAATCAGTCAGGACCTACCCCTCATGACTCTGAAGGCAGCCATCTTGCCCTAAGGGCAAGAGCAAGTAAAGGGTTCGCTCTAGGTCGGGTGATGGTCTTGGTTACAGGCCTTTCCAGACCCCATAGCATAGCCTCAGGCCAAAGGGCAAGCCGCCCAAAGCTCGCAGCTAATGTGATCAATAGACACTCATGTCAAGTACCCAGCCCATTTTCTTCCCCAATAAAATAAGGTCAACCTTGAACACTGCTCTTTGAGGAACAAAGGTGAAAATGGCCTGGGGTGGCCTTCCTGACTGCTATTTCAAACATCCCCTGGGCTTCCTTGCTCTACCGCTCCGTCTATCTCAACTCCATGCTTGTTGATCCCAACCCTGGGCTGGGCTGTTCAAGCAGCCTGGGCATCCCTCTTGTTCTGAGGCTGCACAGCATTGTTGGAGGATGCCAAAGACTCACCTGTGCATGCTATCCCTCCTTAATCCTGTGGCTCAGTAAGGCTCTTCATACCTGAGATTCTCTCTCTCTGAAACTCCAGTCCATCATCAATTCTTACACATCAAATCTCATCTGTACGCTTCCCTTTGTGTACCCCAAGCTTCCCTGCCTCTGTTTGGATACTTCTTCCTACTGTTGCTTCCTCCCACTTCCCTATGTCCCAAATCCCTCTCAAGGGCCAACTCAAGTGCCACAAGACCTCATTTATTTCCCCAACTTGTAGGAACCTTAAGTACGAATCCCCTGAGATGTTGTCCACGGTGTGCCTGTCCACCCAGCCCCTCCCTTTCTGGAGCTTTCCTCATGGTTACTGGGTGGTTCTGTGCATGACCCTGCCCTCCTAGACACTGTTGGCAGGTCCAAGGAAGGGTATCCGATGTGTACTAAAGCACCATCTCCTTCCCTAGGATTCCCCTGGAGAGAAGAACCTGTCCCTCTCCAATGGCGGAAGCTGGGATTATAACACAGCTTTGAGCCATCTCCCAAGCCCTATTTCCCTCCAGGTGGCCCGGAGAACTGGAGATGGCCTGTGATTCACAAACTCCTTTGAATGCCTAGGTCTGACTCTCCCCTGGCTCAGCCTCACTCTTGTCCCGGGGTTGGGTCAGACCCTCCAGCATTTTTGTTGGTTCCCATCAATGTGAACCCTAAGTCTGACCACGAGGCAAAACTTTCAACAAACATTCTGGATAACTCCTGGCTCTTGTAGAATGCAACCATTCCTTTTGGTGCCCTAGTCATGGTCACCAAGGTTAAAACAGAAACTTTTCTTCCACTGGAGGCTGGGGTTTGAGGATTAAAAGTTAATTTAACTTTTTAAAGAGGGAATATCACACAACTGGAAAGAATGACCAAAAAGGCTTATTTGAACATGCATGTATCATAAGACCCCACAATTGCGTTCTTGGCCATTTATCCCACAGAGATGAACATTTAGTTTCACACGAACATCTATACGCAAATGTTGATAGCAACTTTATTGGTAAAACCCCAAATGAAACAACCCAAATGTCCTTCCACAGGCCAAGGGGGAAACAGACTGTGATGAAGCTATATCATGGAACTCTGTGCGGAAATCAAAAGGAACGAACTCTGTACACACGGCAACTCGGACCGATCTCAAGGGACCCATGCTGAGTGTAAAAAGATTAGATACTGTATGATTCAATTTAGAGAACATTCTGGAAATAACAAAATTATAGGACAGAGAACAGATCAGTGGTTGTCAGGGGTTAGGGATGGGGGTGGGAGTGGGGTGTCGGTATTGAAGGAGAGCATGGGGGAGCTTTGGGGTGTTGGCTCAGTTCTGTACCTTAATTGTGCTGGTTACAGGAATGTACACATGTGCTAAAACTGTACAGAACCACCTACACACACACACACACACACACATATGCACATTCAACTGGTCAAATCAGAGCAAGGTCTGTGGACGATACCAAAGTCAATGTCCCAGTCATGATCATGGACTAGAGTTTTGCAAGATGATAGCCACTGGGAGGAACGGAGTGAAGACACATCAGACTTTTGTCCATTTTTGCAACTTATGAATTGAAAATTATTTCAAAATAGCAAAGTGCTTCTGTTGTCATTATTGCATTTTTTTTTTCATCATTGTGTTTCAAAGTCAGTTAGCCTATCAAGATTTCACTGGGGTTCTCCCAATGTCGCCTCTGTAAAAGTATACACTCTCTTTCTTAATCTTTCCTCCTCATGGCCTAAAAATACACAAGGAGAAATGTAAATACACAACCCGGTTGTGATTACAGACCCACAGAGCCCATGCAGTCACACTGCAGCGATCTGGATGCGGACAAAAACAAGTATTGTCCCCGATTAGGAAGGCTCTCTGCAGGCTGTGGGAAAGGCAGGTGATGTTCCAATAAGGAAGCCTGGGCCAGCATGGAGCTGCGTGATAACAAGGTGTCTCCTGGCTACTTGAGTCAGAGCCTCGACAACACTGGAAAAATGTTATCTTCCAGAAACACAGGACTTCTCCCAGCCCTGCAATTATAAACCAAGAAGAAAAGCAAACAATGCCGCGTGCCATCTCCCAAATCCCTTCTGGAAGACCAGAGGGTATGTATGACCTCCCACTCAAAGAAGTCTTCTAACTTGAGCCATCCTGCTTTCAACCTCTGAATGCGCCAGCCAAGAGAAGAGCCTGGTCGGGGGTGCTTAGCCCCGCAGGTAAGTACCAGTGAGCAGGTATACGGCCGTCCTGAGCGCCAAGAGACTCAAATGCTGATTACCGGAGGTCGGTGCTTTTTGAGATCTCAACCAAAAGAGCTATAGCACTGAAGCCCAAATATGTACAACGAGACCAAGTACAAAAAGGCCCGGGATGAAGTAGGAAACAAAAAAATTTGCACACGTGCAATTTAAATGAACATAGTCAGCAATCAATGTAACTCAGCAGTGTGCGGGGTGCTGGGAATGCAGCAAGAAGGAGCTACGGTTCTTGCCCTAAAGCGGCCCTTAGTCCAGAGATGGGCAAGTACACAAAGGCAACGCAGCAGGCCAAGTGTTGTGCCAAACTCCACACTGGTGCCCGGGGAGCAGAGGCGAAGGGCCCCCAACCCTGCCACAGCTGGGAAATCCAGGGAGGCTCTCCAGGGGAGGTGACAGAGAAGTAGAGTGTTAAAGAATGATCTGGAGCTAGCAAGTCAAATAATACCGTGAGCACACTCAATGAGAACATCCTTTATTATACTGCTAGGACTTGTGCTGTGGGCTTTTGCAAGTATTACTTCTAAACTTCACAATTTAAACCCTGCACAAAAGCCACTGTTATCCCCAATGTACTCAAGATCAGAAAAGGTAAGGGCCTTGGCCAACACCACACAGGATTTGATTCTACTTTTTCCTCCACCACTATTGCCTAAGAACAAAGAAGGTAGTAGTTGAAAACTATAGATAAGACCTATTTAGGGACGCCTGGGTGGCTCAGATGGTTAAGCGTCTGCCTTCGGCTCGGGTCATGATCCCGGGGTCCTGGGATGGAGCCCAGCAACAGGCTCCTAGCTCAGCGGGGAGCCTGCTTCTCCCTCTCCCTCTGCCTCTCCCCTGCTCATACTCTCTCTCTCTCTCTCTCTATCTCTGTGTCTCAGGTGGAATAAAGTCTTTTAAAAAAATGCTTTAAAAAAAAGACCTATTTAAAAAAGTACTAAGGATTATGATTGTAGAAATAAAGAAGCCTCTATTGTTATTTTAATATTATTTTAGTCTAATATTATTTCAAGCCATTAATATTATCTTGATGGCTGCAATTACCCCTCACCTGAGGTTTGAAGGCATACTAAACTTCCACGGGAATTTGGACTTGGCATATCCAAATAAGTGAACTCAGTCTCCTTCCAACACCTGCTACTTCCATCATACTCCCCTTTTTTTTTTTTTATTCTTATGTTAATCCCCATACATTACATCATTAGTTTTAGATGTAGTGTTCCATGATTCATTGTTTGTGCATAACACCCAGTGCTCCATGCAGAATGTGCCCTCCTCAATACCCATTAACAGG
>NC_138373.1:12582170-12598556 GCF_054177405.1 Leptonychotes weddellii | reverse complement strand
ATATCAGTGAGGTCATATGATACATGTCTTTCTCTTTTTGACTTATTTTGCTCAACATAATACCCTCCAGTTCCATCCACGTTGTTGCAAATGGCAAGATCTCATTCCTTTTGATGGCTGCATAATATTCCATTGTGTATATATACCACATCTTCTTTATCCTTTCATCTGTCGATGGACATCTTGGCTCTCTCCACAGTTTGGCTATTGTGGACATTGCTGCTATAAACATCGGGGTGCACGTACCCCTTCGGATCCCTACTTTTGTATCTTTGGGGTAAATACCCACATACTCCCCTTCTTAATGAGCGGCGCCAATACCCCCCCGTCACCAGAGCCAGGACCCTCTATGACTCCTCCCTCTTCTTCACCCTCCTCCAAAACCCAATCAGTCCTCATGTGATTCAGCTGTCATGTTTCCAAATCTAGAATATTTTAGCATATGAAAATAGGAAATGTCAAATCAGTGGTAAATAAGGATAGATTCTTTTTTTTAAAGATTTTATTTATTTATTTTGACAGAGAGAGAGAGAGACAGCGAGAGAGGGAACACAAGCAGGGGAAGTGGGAGAGGGAGAAGCAGGCTTCCCGCCGAGCAGGGAACCCGACGTGGGGCTCGATCCCAGGACCCTGGGATCATGACCTGAGCCGAAGGCAGACGCCTAACGACTGAGCCACCTAGGCGCCCTGAGGATAGATTATTAAAGAAGTTGAGATAAGCATACTTTGAGACAAGGGTCTCTGTGCTGAACCTCTTATACCTGAACACAAAAATATTTAACCCGTTCGGAATTGATTTTGAAAAAAAAAAAAAAGATTTACCTATATGAAAATATGCATGAATATTTGTGTCATCTAGGGATGATGAATAACTTTCTCAGGACATCACTAAAAGAAAAAAAAAGACTGACGGATTTGACTATACAAAAATGTAAAATAGTTGTCAAAAAATACAATAAACAAGTTAAAGTCAAAAGCACAAGTTGGGAGAAATACCGGTAAGATGAATGTGAAAGGAGTTTATTTCACATATACAAAGTTCTTACGAATCAGTAAGGCAAAGATAAATACTCCAGGGGGGAACAGAACGTGGGGTCATCAACTGGCAAATCTCTACAAAAATAAAGACAGTTAAACATATGAAAAAACTCCAAAAAGATTTAAAAAAAAATGTGGATTTAAAAGTATGTCACTTTTCACTCATCAGAACAGTAAAGATGAAAAAGGTAAATCAGAGTCAGTGTCGGGGAGGATGCAGAGAAAAAGACTCTCTCGTATCCCTCTCATGTGACAGAACCACGTTATCTGGAAAGCAATTTATTAATTCGTATTAAAAGTTCTTAAAAATTAATGTGGAATTTTCAGGATAAGAAGATGAATTTAACTCATGAATCTGACACCCTTCCCTACTCAAAGCCACTGAAAACTATAGTAAAGGGATTTTTAAAAAATGAAATAAAAGAGACCCATACATAGGTCTATTCCAAGGTCAGAGAAAACACAAGAGGAGACACAAAGCACAATATTGGGGAAGCTGGAAAGGAGTAGAAAGCTCACAGCCATGTGGCAGCTGACCCCAAGGTAACCATGGGAAACACTGAGAACCAACTCAATTTATACCTCGAGGGACAGAGAAGGCAAGAGCACCAGATACCTCTTGAACTGGGGGTAAAATGCAGAAACAGAAATGAGGAGGACCAGAGGGAAGGCAATTCGAAAGGCAACCGATCACCAGACCCCCATCCCCACC
Organism: Leptonychotes weddellii; assembly: GCF_054177405.1. NCBI lineage: Eukaryota > Metazoa > Chordata > Mammalia > Carnivora > Phocidae > Leptonychotes > Leptonychotes weddellii. Next base: position 12,596,806 of record NC_138373.1, on the reverse strand, counting down.
CGGTGCTCCAGCCCACGTGACCCCTCTGCTGTCAAAACCAGCGGGGATCACGATGGGGGAGGCCTCTGATGTGGGAGACGGAAACCAAACAGCAAAGAGCAAAATAGCAACGTGTGGAAATAGACCGTGCAGGGAGAAAAATCGAAAAACAAAACAAAAGACAAAATATTATTAATATCCTCCAGGGGATAAGAAAACATATTGCCTCTATTAAATAAGAACAATATGCTATAAAAAGGAACTCTCAGAGAATAAAAATGAGTGCTTGGAAGTAAAATCATGATAGCAGAGATAAAAAACTGAATAGAAGGGAAGGAAGATAAAATTGAAGAGAGCAAACAAAGCAGAGCAAAAATATAAGGAAAGCTAAGACAGCAGAGAAAAGATAAGAAAATTAAAGGTTCCGCCCAAGAGGCTTAATGATAGAATAATGGGGAAAAAGACGGAATAATGGGAGATGCTGAAATAGAGAACCGAGAAAAATGGGGAGGAATTAGCAATGAAATATTTCAAGAAATTTTCCGAAAACTGATAGATATTCGATTCCAGCTTGAAGCCACTAAATGTCCAGCCCAGTGGATGAAAACTGACCCACACCAAGGCTCATCATTCTTAATTTCAAAACTCTGGGGACAAAATGTTGATTCCACCAGCTCCCAGAAAGAAAACACACACACAAAGGATCAGAATTCGGAATGCCTTTGTTCTTTTAAAAAACACTGAAAAAAGATAATGAAGCAAAAGCATCGAAATTCTGAAAGAAGGTGATATCTATCTCAACCAGGCCATCAGTCACACGGAAAATTAGGATAAAGCTTTCTTCAGCCTTGGATGATCCTGAAAGAGTTTATCTTCCTTGTGGTCTTTCTTAATGACGCTTCTGTTGTGTTTCACCAAAATAAGCACGGAAACCAAGACAAGAGAAAAGCGTGGAGTTTAGCATAGGAGAGGGGGCAAAGGAGGTCCCCAGGAGGATGGTGAGGAGGGATCCCAGGTGACAATGACATATAGCCATTGCGGCCGACTGTCCACAGCAGAGCAGTGAGACTTGAGACAGGTACATGGAGAGCTGCCATTACTCTCCCTCCTGTAAGCGTACCTCATTTTTAAACTGAGGATAGGTTGTCTGAATGAGACAAGAACTTTTAATATGAATTGATAAATTGTTCTCCAGACATGTGGTTCTGTCCTGTGAGAAGTACATGAGAGTCTCTTTTCTCTGCATCCTCACTGACACGGACTCTTCTTAATCTTTATCATCTTTGCTGCTCTAATAAGTGAAATGATAATCTGAACAAGGAGAGATTGTCCCCATTCTCCCCTATAATTGGATATTCTGGCCACAGGCTGACAGAGTTTGCGCCCTCTCTCTCCATGCCTGCTGACTGGATCAGCTGAGGACATTCATTTCGTCCCTCAGACATGGTCTGCTTCGACCTCCGCCTAAGAGTAAGCAGTGCACCTTGATGAGGTCACAGGCAGAAAACACAGAGCAGCCATTCCTTCTGTCCAGATTTTCACCTTATACCCAGCCCTGGTCCACACGATAGCCTGCCAGATGTCCCCACTGGGGTGAGCCCTGTGTTTTCCTGAGCTCACTCATGACTCAGCTGTCATCTCCCGAAGAGCCTATTGTAAACAATTAGGATAGCACATGGGTCAATGCTCTTGTTCTAGGCATGATGGGATATCAGGCATTTGGTAAAAAGTACATTTCTAAAAATAAAGGACCCGGGAAAACTAAGCAAGGAAAATAAATAAAAGGCATCCAGATTGGAAAGTGAGAATAAAGTTGTCACTATTTGAAGATGACATGATATTCTAGATAGAAAGCTCTAAAGAATACACACACACACACACACACACAATCAGAGCTAATAAATAAGTTTAGCAACATAGAAGAACACAAGATCGATATACAAAAACCAGTTGCATTTCCATATATGAGCAATGAGTATTCCAAAAATGAAATTAAGAAAACGATTCTACTTACAACAGCATCGAAAATAATAAAATATCTAGGAATAAATTTCACCAAAGAAGGCAAGTCTTGTACGTCGAAACCTATAAAACACTGTTGAAAGAGATTAAAGAAGATCTAAATAAACAGAGACACTCCATGTCATGGATTGGCAGTGTTAATATTGCTAAGATGACAATACCCCTCAAATTGACCTATAGCTTCAATGCAAAACCTGACAAAATTCCAACTGCCTTTTTGCAGAAATGGACAAACTGGTCCTAAAATTCATATGTCAACACGTGGGACCCAAAATGGACAAAACAATCCTGAAAAAGAAGATGTCTGGAAGACTCCCTTCCTGATTTTAAAACTTACTACAAAGGAAGAGTTATCAAGACAGGGCAATACTAGCACCAGGATAGACACATAGATCAATGACACAGGATATAAAGTCCAAAAATAAACACTCACATTTACAAGGCAGTTTATTTTTGACAAGGATGCCATGACCATTCGATGGGGAAAGAACAGTCTCTTCAACAAATGGTACTGGGACAACTGCGTATCCTCATGGAAAAAAAATTAATTCAGACCCCTACCTCAAACCATATACAAACAATTCACAATGGATATAGAGCTACATGTAAGAGCTAAAACTATAGGACACTTAGAAGAGAATATAGATGTAAGTCTTTGTGACCTCGAATTAGGCAACGGTTTCTTAGATATGACACCAAAAGCTCCTACACTCAAAGGAAAAATAAACCGGACTTCACGAAAATTAAAAATGTTTGTGCATCAAAGGACACTATCAAGAAAGAGAAAAGACAACCCACAGAATGGAAGACAATATCTGCAAATACATTTGCAAAAAATACTTACAGAATATATTTGATAAGAGCATATACCCAGGCGACATAAGCAATTACAATTCAACACTAAAAAGACAGCCCATTTTAAAAATGGGCAAAAGCTTTGAATAGACGTTTCTCCAAAGACAGATTAATGGCAAATGAGCACGTGAAAAGATGCTCAAAATAATGAGTCATTAGGGAAATGCAAATCAAACCACAAGCTATCACCTCACACACACTACGGTGGCCATAATTTTTTTTTTTTTAAAGGAAAATAACAAATGTTGTTAAGCCTGTGGAGAAACTGGAACTTTCATACGTTGCTGGCAGGAACAAAAAATGGTGCAGCCACTGTGAAAAACATTGTGGTTGTGGAAAACAGTCTGATGATTTCTCAAAAAAATGAACCATGGATTTATCACATGACCTGGTGATTTTACTCCTAGGTATACATCCAAGAGAACTCAAAACATGTCCACACAACTTATCACAAATGTTCACAGTGGTACTATTCCTAATAAGCAAAAAGCAGGAACAACCCAGATATCCATCAACTGATGAATGGATAAATAAAATGTGCTAGATCCACACAACAGAATATTACTGAGCCACTAAAAGGAATGAAGTAATGATCTATGCTACAACATGGATGAACTGGAAAACATTATGTTAAGTGAAAGAAGCCAGACACAAAAGGCCACATACTGTAGATTTCATTGATCTCAAATGTCCAGAAAAGGCAAATTCATAGAGACGGAAAGTATCTTGGTGGTTGCCCAAGGAACTGGGAGAGATGGCTAACAGGTTCAGGATCTCTTTGGGGGGAATGAAAATATTCTGGAATTAGTGGTTATAATTGCAAAACACCATGGATATAATGAAAACCACTGAACGGTATACACTTCATAATGATGTATTCTACGTTATGCAAATTATATCTCCATTAAAAGTAAGGGGAAATGATAAAGGATGACCACGATGGGGCATGTTGAGAATTATGATCGATATAATTCCATGGACCCGAATCCCCTCCCCCTCGAACCCTCAAATAAAGATCAAGGCAAAGAACACCAAGTACCTAAACAAAGACCGGAGACTCAGGATATGGCCAGACAGGATCACGCTCAAGAGGAACGAAGTGGATGCTGAGAAATGGAACAGAGAGAAAATGAAAAGCCTTCCAGTCTCTGGTGATGAGAACACAGAGAAGAGGTAAAGCCCTTCACTGACACAGGAGATAAAGAATGAGAAGCAGGTGTCCAAGGCCGAGAGGAGAATATTAAGCTAGTCATTGGACAGAATAAGTTTATGGTTCAGAGGGACCCTGGGCCACTGAGGACACAGAAGACACAGGTTTGGGGCTCAAGGGAGAGGTTGAGTTACCTTGCACCGGAAGGATGGATTTGGAGATAATTCAGAATGTGCACACGGGAGAAAGTGCCCACTGTGTCCTGATGGTGAGAAGCATGAGTGATCCCACTGGAAGCAAGGAGTCCAGGTGGAGAAGACAGTGGTGCTGGGGCCTCAGGAGGAGAAAAGTGCCAGGAAGGAAGCCACCAACAATGTCAGATGTGGCCAGAGTGGAGCAGGGAAGTGCCCACTGGATCGGGTGAGCAGTGATCACTGGCAAAGTTTGCCTGAGTGATTTCAGTTTAATGTACATGAGCACAGAGCATTGTATCTTACTTGGGCTTAACTTAGGCCAAAGTCAACATTGAAGCTGAATGAAAGAAATCATTAAAAAAAAAAATTAACAAGGGAAAGATGCTGATTTGCCTATGCACACAGATCCAGAGTCATCTGGATTTTATTCACATTTATTCACACATTCCCTAAGCCCAAGGTTTTTTTTTTTTTCCCTTCCTTTCTTTTCTTTCTCTTTTTTTCTCTCTTTCTTTTTCTTTTCCTGAAAAAATCTCATTTTTCTTTAATATGTGTGATAACATAGAAGTGAGGAATTACAGTTATCACCTGAGCCAGTCTAGATCAGCCTGAGAATGGACCACTCTACCCTCATGAAAACGATGTTTGCAGATCTTATTTATTTATTTAGGTTCATTCATTTATTTTAGAGAGCGACAGGAGGGGGAGGGGCAGATGGAGAGAATTTTTCAAGCAGGTTCCCCTTTAAGCACAGAGCCAGACACAGGGCTTGATTCCACAACCCATGAGATCATGACCTGAGCCGAAACCAAGAGCCAGATGCTCAACTGACTGAGCCACCTGGGTGCCCCAGATGTTTCTTAATATAAAGATGAATGTTATGTTTCACAGTTCAGGGAGGAAAACAAGAAGAACATTAACTTGTGTTTACTACAGGATTTTAACTATGTAACCTCTGCATTAAAAAAGAAGGGGAGAACGTGGGGGAATGAGCATTTGCCTTCAGTTAGTCTGTGCAGTGTTTGTATTTTCCATTATAAGTCCTTTTTGATATATTCAATTTTCCTACAAAAAGCATGCATTACTTTTGAGATCAGAAAATATGGTTAAAGCTGGGTTTAATCACACTCAAACAGAAAGTAAGCAGGGATAACAATATTAAAGTTAGATGAACAAAATTCAAAGCAAGAAAAAAAATATGCTTTTAAGATAAAGGGAGCATTACATAATAGTGACAACCACCATTAATAATGAAGCCACGCAGATACAAATCTATAGTTGCCAAAGAAACTGACAACAAAATACAGAAATCAAACGTTATTAGGAACGCAGGAAGGAATAGTCATTGTCAGAGGAGATTTTAAAACACCATCATCAAAAAGATGTAAGAAAATAAACTCAGAGTCATCTAAATACACAAAATGGATGTCTGGCAGGAATTCAGTTCCATGATTATAGTGTGTGGGGGTCTTTTCAAGTGTATATAGAACATTTACAAAACTCGGTAATACTAGTCACAGAGAAAATCTCAACAGAGAAAAAAATCTTAAGTTTCTTTTCCAGTTAAAGACAAGGCACTTCTGGCCTGGAGAAAATACACAGGCTAGATTCAAGAAAGGAAAAGAGGAAAACTGCGTTAATATAGTCCACTGGGTATTTTGGCGGGGGGCGGGGGGAGGGCAGGGACAGAAGATGAATGGGAATTAACTCTATGGTCAGACTGGACCAAATACCTGCCCCGCCCTTTTTCTTACCCATTAAACAGCTTCATTTCCACCTGAAATGTGAACCACGGAAATAAGCACTTAACTCAGTGGTTCTCAGTGGGCTGTCTCCACAGTATCAGCACTACATGGGAATTTATGAGAAATGCAAATTCTCAGCCCTACTCTAGACCTCCTGAAACAGAATTTCCTCTGGGGGGGGGGGGCTCCAGGAGGTGCTGATGGGAAAACTGAAGGTGCGTAAATACCCCAGTTCCCTCCCGCCGGAGCAGGCTGACCCAGGGGAGGAGAGGGCTTTACACTCCCTCCATTCCCAGAATGCGCCCCGTGGGGTGAAGCTCTGTCAGCCCCAGGGGCAATCTGCACACCACGCCCTTTGGGGGATGCCTTCCCTAACTGGCTCTACTTTCTCTATGCTCCTAGAGGTGTTCTCTCCCCCTCGCAGATCAACTAACACACTCAAATCTTTTGTCTTAGGGGCTGCTTCTGGGGGAGCCCAAACTAAGACACCCACCAGAGACCCCCACAGCTTGTGTTCTGGTTGGGACTGGCTTGGACTTCCATTTCTTCCTCCATCGCTGAGCTCTGCCAAGATGTCCTCAGGGGAGGGAGCCCCACGGGCAGTGAGTCCTCACCCCGGTTCGGTCCAGAAGAGATCCCCCGCTCTCATCTCTGGGTTTGCTAGCTCTTCTCTGCTCAGCCTCTAGCCACGCCGCTAGCCCCCACTGGCCCGTGCCAGCCCTGTTCTTCTTCATCACTCACTCCCAGGCTGGGTGAGGCTCAGCGAGGCCCGTCTACCAGCCAGGCCCTGGGAAACCAAGTCCTGCCCAGCACGGAGAGGCCAGTTGTGCCAGAAACAGAGGTCTCACCTGCTACGTGCTTCAGAAGCTGAGGGAGCACAGAGCAAGGGCCTTAGGATGGCAGTGAAGGATTCTGGGAAAAGGTGACACAGAGGGGACACCTAGGGAACAAGTGCATGGACTCTAGCCAGCAAACGGAGGACACAGGATCAGGGATTCCCTTTGCTGAAGCAAGAGCTCCATGGTGAGCACACAGGGAGGCTGCAGGGAGGGGTTCTGGGAGCCACGTCAAGGAGACAGACCTGACCAGACAACCTTGCAGCTTCGGGGAAAGGAATGAGCCGTGTTCTAACCAGGAGACTATCAATGTCAGTTTGAGAAGGATCGACAGATAATGAAATGGCCAAAGGTAAAAAGAGAAAAATAAGGATGTGACAAATACAACAGATGCCCCATCCGCCCTCAGAATCTGGAGGCCCGGGCGCCTGGGTGGCTCAGTTGGTTAAGCAACTGCCTTCGGCTCAGGTCATGATCCTGGAGTCCTGGGGTCGAGTCCCACATCAGGCTCCCTGCTCAGCTGGGGGTCTGCTTCTCCCTCTGACCCTCTTCCCTCTCGTGCTCTCTGTCTCTCATTCTCTCTCTCAAATAAATAAATAAAATCTTTAAAAAAAAAAAAAAAAGAATCTGGAGGCCCCAGTGCAGGGGGTCTACCCTGACTGGCGTCTTGCTGGGCCCAGGTGGCCCAGAGCCCTGGGGTAAGGGCCAGCCAGCTCAGAAGGGCCAGGCGGACTTCAGCACCTGGGCCACTGACACGTGACAGGCTCAGCCCAGAGCTCCCGAAGGCAACCAGGGTTCACTCAGGACCTGCGGCATGGTCCTCCCGCTTCTTCACCCTCTCCTGACCCGGGAGCACACATTGGTAAATCCTTCTCTACTCAGCACCCTGAGAGCAAGGGGCTTAACCTGTCCCTAATCCTTCTGTGGCTCAGAAGATAAGCCTCCTTGGCCTAGAGCACGCACACTGGCTGGCCTTCTTTCATGCCATCTGCCTGTGGGGCTTTCTCCCTGCAGTGAGCACAGTGAATTTTGGAGGCTAAGAGCCAACACCAAGGCACAATTAGCAAGACCAATCCCCCCAGCACCCCCACCTGGACACCAGCCCTCCCCCTGACTTGTCTCCAAGGACCTCAGAGGACTTTTGTTATTGCTGCCCAACACTTGCTTGCTTGAGATTTTTTCATTGAGCCATCATTCCTAACAGAGCTGAACCCTGGAAGGCCTGTGGACACTGCTCATTTCCACCTATGGTCATTTTGGGCACAGCAGCCCAGAGGGAACTTCAGATACGGTTCCATCGTGGGACGACGGCAGTGGGGTTGGTGGCGGGGAGCATGGAGGAATTCAGCATTTCAGTGTCATCGACTTGAGGTCATACAGAGAGGGAAACTGAGTCTAGATGTGCGGCCAGTCATTCTTAAGGGCCCTCTAGGACTTGTGGTCTAATGAACCAGCGTTCGCCCCGATGTCTTCCTCAAAACACCCCGCACCCTGCAGGATGCCCCAGGGACAGGAGACAAAGACACGTGGGCTCACGTCACAACGCGAGCGGTGTTTCCCCCCTGCTGACGTTGTGCACGTGCCAAGTTCCTCTCCAGAACAGCTGGGCCACCCCTTACCTTCGTCACTGTTGTCGTCCACCAGGATGATCTCCTTGAGCAGGTGTGTTGGCGTGTGGTTGACAGCGCTGTGGACTGACCGCAGGATCACCGACAGGGCCTCGTTCACAAAGATAAATATGATGGAGATCTGGGGCAGCTCCTTGGCGTACTTCAGCTCCTTGCACCTGCAGGGAGAGAGAGGAAGGAGGAAGGCACAGACACTGGGGACGGATGCATGGACATGTCCTCCCAAGGTGTGAATCACTGGTTCCCTCTTGGCCCCTCTTGGCTAAACCCTAAGAAGGAGATTGTTAAGGGATCCAGCCCTGATTCTCCCAAATGTACCTGGTCCCACTTTGGTGCCCACCTGCCCGACTTCCCACTCCAGGTGCCCACATCTCATTGCCTTGAACCTGCTTTGCTGACACCTAAGCAATGCTCCTGCCACCATCTGCCAGGAGTTGATGCATCAATACCCCAGCTCGCTCACCCCTGGAGCAGGTGACTCTGAGGGGGTGGTTTACACCGGCCCCCAGAGTCCCCCAGTGGGATTAGGCTTCGTCACCCACACCCTTTGGGGGATGCCTTCCCTTCTAAGTCCTACTTCCCCACGCCCCTAGTGGTGTTCTCTCCACCTTCCCAATCAACCGATGCACTCAAATCTTTGTCTCAGGGTCTGCTTCTGGGGAACCCAAACGGAGACATCTACTGGAGACCCTGCTCTGGTGGAGCCTGCATTCTAGGCCATAAAATGCACATGTAAATAATCATAATCAAGGAAGCGGGTCTTCCGCCTGCATAGGAGCATGCTGCCTGAGACAGCCCGATTCTTCTTGCACCCCAACTCTTCCTAGAATCTCCTTGCAGTGGGCGGGGGGGGGGTGGTGGGCAGGAGATGGGACTGCCTGCCTCTGAGGACCTCCCTCATAGCAACTCTCCCAGCCCTGAAAAATGGAGGGAAAGAGAAGAGTTCTTTTCACGGAGGCTGGACACCGGGGTGGAGAGCTCCCGGTCATGTAAGAGCACATGCTCTGCATGGCTCAGTCACAGGAGCACCGCACTCCGTCCCGAGAGCACTAGCAAATTTGCGTCCATGCTGCGCTGAGCCTCGTTAGAAATACCGAGCAGAAACCAAGGAGAATGGAAGAGCAAGCTAAGGCATTTCCATACGTTCTCCCCCTCCTTGAGTGAACCTGAACAATACATAGCACGCACCTTAGAGGAGAAAACAAAGGAAACCAGATGAAGGAATGGAGTGAGAGGGGGACAGCGCTGAAGAAGGAGCCAGAAGAGCGGCTTGTTTTTTTATGCGGAACAGCTTGGGCTGTGTCGGGCCATATTAATCATGCAGGCAATTTTCGGAAGAAAATAAAGTTTTGTTACAATATACATTTGTGTCTCCTGGAGGAGGCTGTCCAGGGACCCATTGATCGTGAAGCCTCATTTTTACCACGTCGCCGTAAATTCACTTCTGGGGGCTGCCAGGGAGATTAGGATGGTTACTGACGGGCTCCCGGCCAGTCGGCAGGAATTCTCTCATTTACCACGTGGTGATCCGAGGGAGGAGGGCGCCCCGGAAGGTCCCTCGGAGCCCCCTCAACCATCCAGAGCCTGGTAGGGGGTCAGAAGCTACCAATGACTGGCCCATCCACGTGAGCACACGCGCCGCACACACCCACCTATTCCGGGCGCTCATCCCTAGGCCTGGTGTCTTTGGCCCTTTGTTTTGAACAGCTTCTGGCTTGGAAAGAAGCAGCGAGAAGACCAGATTGCTTGGCACTGGCACCTTCTCCACCCACAGGCAGTGGGGCCATGATGCAATCGAAGCTCATGTGTGAGTCACGCCTCTCCACCGGAGCAGGCAACCCCTCCTCCGGGTGAAGTGGGAAATGTGGGAGGCTCGGAGGAATGGGGGGAGACCCCCCTCCTGCCCCTTCATGGGTAAAGGTGGCCACGCAGTAAATCAGAGAGGGGCGGATTTCACAAATGAGAAGGGCTCTGTCACACGCTGGACGTGTCACCCTGAGCACACTGTTCCTATTTCGACATCTCTACACCTGTCAAAATAATCCACACCACACCTAGCTGGGTGCCGGGCTAAGATCCCGATGAGGATCATTTGAGAGCCCCGTAAAAATGCAATGTACCAACTCATGGGAAGACCCAAGTCGGCCTGGCCGCCCCACGCTCCCATCGTCCCCTTCTGTAAACTCCCCATCATCATGAGCTAGGCTTCCAGAGTTTCCACTCACCCAGACCCTTCCTGCAGGACCCACCCAGGGTTCTCCTCCCGGCCTGGCCTACCCGGATCTCTGTCCTTGCCCAGCTTACGATTCACCTCTCCTGTGCCCAATGTCCTCAGGGTTTCACACTGGGCAGACAAGATGAACACAATCATTATTATGAAAATCAGCATTCTTTTTTTTTTTTTAAAGATTTTATTTGACAGAGACAGACACAGCGAAAGAGGGAACACAAGCAGGGGGAGTGGGAGTGGGAGAGGGAGAAGCAGGCTTCCCGCCGAGCAGGGAGCCCAATGCGGGGCTCGATCCCAGGACCCTGGGATCATGACCTGAGCTGAAGGCAGACGCTTAACCGACTGAGCCACCCAGGCGCCTCTTTCCTTGGTCTTTAATGTCTAGGGAGGTAGACACCGCCTCAAGCAAAAAAAAAAAAAAAAAAAAATCCCCGAGCCTGGCTTATTGCTGGCTATGGAGAAGATGTGCAGAATATTCTGGAGAGATGGACAATGCAGTTTTGACGCACTAAGGAGAAGGCGCTGACTGATGCACACGTTGCTTCCAATCAGACACCCCATGCCCGACAGCAGAAGATGAGCTCAGGAAGGAAGATTAAGGGTGGACGGTGCAAAGAAGGAGAGAGGCTCACAGGCCATAGAAATACAGAGACAGTGCACAGAGAAAGGGGACAGATATGGCTCCTGCCCTCTAGGAGCTGATACTGAATTCTCACTGTGGTCTGTCCAGTAGCCTGGGCGGTGCTAAGGATAAAGAATAGAGTCTGGATTTGCAAGATACCCGAGAATAAGCAAAAGATGGCATGCCACAGAAACTGCAAACATACTTCACAACCCATAGCTGGGTGTCGTGTTCTCCCTCTAGCAACACAGGCTCGGATCTGGGTCCCAGAAATCATGGATTTCCCTTCAGTAACAGGTCAGCAAGCAATAAACAATCTCTTATCTGAAAGAAGATGGCAGGCAGGAAAACTATCTTTTTTTTTTTTTTAAAGATTTTATTTATTCATTTGAGACACAGAGATACAGAGAGAGAGAGAGAGCATGAGCAGTGGGAGAGGCAGAGGGAGAGGGAGAGGCAGACTCCCGGCTGAGCCAGGAGCCCGATGTGGGGCTCGATCCCAGGACCCTGGGATCATGACCTGAGCTGAAGGCAGATGCTTAACCATCTGAGCCACCCAGGCGCCCCGGAAAACTATCTTAAAGTCTGGATAATTTTCAATCAACACATGAAGGGATGACAAAGAACGTAAGCCCAGTCCTCTCCTCAGAGGGCTGGCAGGGAAACAGTCTCTACCAAGCTGATCTCATAGGGAAAAGAAAGCAGAGACAAGTAACCAACCAAAGGAGATCTCTCAGACACCTTACATCTGTCCTGATGTCTGCCTGTCCGTCTGCCCATATGCCTGGGCTACTTCCTTGAACTTGGTAGCTCCCCGACGGCGACGACGGTTTCCCCCTCTCCCAGAGCATTGACTTCACTTATTACCAAAAGTGCCCACTATCTCCCTTCGTGGATGCTGGGTAAGGAGAGGAGAGATGGGGAGAACCGGCCACCTCAGGACACATTAGAGAGGATCACAGTTGATGTGAAAGAAGGTCAAGGGCCAGGCCTCCAGCAGGAAGAAAACAAAGCCCAAAGAGCTGGCCATGGCCTGTCATGGGCAGACCCCTGCCCATGACCCCCTTTGACAGAGACAACTTACATGACCCCAATGTGGTACAGATCAGAGGTACCAAGTCACATTTGTGACCCAGTCTGCCAAGCTGGAAACAAAAAGATGACCCCCAAACATCCCCACTGCTATCAAAGAATTTAGATGCAATGTGGTCCAGGAAACTTACAGATGATGATGATGATGACGAGGACATCCAACATTTACACAGTGCAGGCTATGTGCCAGAAACCTCTGGAAGCTTCTATGGACTGTTCTGTCTCGTTAATCCTCACAGCAACCTGCCTAGGAGATAGGCAGTATTATCATCCCCATTTCACCAATGAGGAAACTGGGGGCCAAGACAGGTGAAGTCACTTGCTCTGAGTCACACAACAAGCCTGAAAAGCAGCAAGGGTGCCTGGAAGTGAGCTGTTATCATCTGATATTTAGGCTCTTCCAGATGCCCCTGTCTGACCAAGGCAGGGGGTGGGAGCCCTAATGTGAGGGCCCCCCTTCCAGGGCCTACCCAATCTCTCCCAGTCCCTCAGCTCACCAGGATGGGCACCATGTGGCCAATCTGCAGAGCCTTCCTGGCTGCTCACCATCAGCTCTGGTTCTGGGTGAAACGACACCGCTCAGTCTCAGCCCAGGGTCGCCCCACCCTAGTGAGGGGACAGAATACCCAGCACTGCCCAGGCTCTGATCCTGCTGCTGGTAACCAAGAGTCCTGGATTTTGCAGCGAAAACACATTGAACAGGGGCGCCTGGGTGGCTCAGTCGTTAAGCGTCTGCCTTTGGCTTGGGTCATGATCCCAGGGTCCTGGGATCGAGCCCCGCATCGGGCTCCCTGCTCCGTGGGAAGCCTGCTTCTCCCTCTCCCACTCCCCCTGCTTGTGTTCCCTCTCTCGCTCTGTCTCTCTCTGTCAAAAAAATAAAATCTTTAAAAAAAAACCAAAACACATTGAACATTTATAACAAGGCAGCTTGTAATGCAACGCAGTCAAGGCTAAGTGCCAAATGGCTGTCCCTATACAGGATGTGACAGGTGGACTGAGATGGATCAGGAGGACAGGGAAGAGAAGCCATGAACTTGAAAGCTGGATCAATGGATCAAACTTGCATGGGCAAGAACAGAGGGAAGGGCAGTCAGTGAGAGCACTTCTAAGCGCACAGAGGCACTAGGGTCCCTTTCTTGTTCTCTTCGCGGGCCTTCCAGAAGAAACCTATCTAAGCTTGTTCAGAGATGGAGCAGTGAAGAGCCAAGTCCTGGAACCACAGACTCATGTCAGGCTCTCCAAATTCCTACCAGGCCGATTCGTTTTCATTTTCAAAGCACACCAAAAACACGCATGAGGTCATAAAGGTCCACAAATAAGGGTTCTTTACAGCACGCACCAGCAGCATGGAGTGAAACGAGAGGGAGGAAGTGTGCGGAGTCAAACCGAGTAGGTAGTTTGAGTCAGAAAACACCACCTTGACCCCAAGAGCAGCCACACTCCAACGAGAAAACCCTTGAGGACGTGGCACGTGTGGGGGCGGACACATCTTCACATCCAATCCTTCCACGGCTGTGGACAGAGGTGGGAGGGGAAGGCTCCTTCTGGGACTGCCTGCCCACCACCGTCACATCTGCACGACACCAGATCCACTCCAAAATGGAGGCTCCGGGCCCGTGAGCTTCTCCCTTCCAAATTCGGAATGTGCTTTACGTAAGAGAGCTAAGCTGGAATGCCGCCCCCCTCCCAGCCCCGTGCCACCATCCCCTGCACTTCCAGAACGGGCACACCCTCTCCCCTGACCTGGGTAGCCACACTGCACCAACCCACAGCAGACCCACTTCACGTACACCCAACCATCGCAAACTGAGAGGCAAAGAGGCCCCACGCCTAAGAAAGCACTGGAGTGGCCCAGCCACTTAGCAGTGGGATTCATTTTCCAAATGGGGGTGTCCAGTTCCAGAAAGAAGTGATCAGGAAGGAAAAACAAGTGTGCCACATAGTCATCTCTTAGCCGCTGCCTGAATTCCATGAGCCCACAAGCACCAGAGCTGCAGGCTTGGCCAAAGAGTGGCCCGCATGTGCCAGCTCAAGCTATACCAACCAAGCCATGGGTTATGCTCAATCGGAAACAGAAATGGGCCTCCTCGGGCGCCTGGGTGGCTCAGTTGGTTAAGCGACTGCCTTCGGCTCAGGTCATGATCCTGGAGTCCCGGGATCGAGTCCCGCATCGGGCTCCCTGCTCGGCAGGGAGTCTGCTTCTCCCTCTGACCCTCCTCCCTCTCATGCTCTCTGTCTCTCATTCTCTCTCTCAAATAAATAAATAAAATCTTTAAAAAAAAA
>NC_138373.1:12518917-12582070 GCF_054177405.1 Leptonychotes weddellii | reverse complement strand
GAAAGAAATGGGCCTCCTCCTTGGAAGCCCTATTGCAAAAATGCCCACGCTCCTGAGCCCGGAAATGGCCATGAACATTGACACTGTACAAGCCAACCAACACAAAACTTCAGAATGTTCCACATGCTTTCTGCGGTACACCAACAACCACTTCACTCTTTCTCCAACAAGGAGACAAACTGCTCCCTTCTCTCTCTGGCTCACTGTGGATTTGGGTTCAAACTATGAAGTCAGACCCCCAAGCAAGTCTGACTGTGATGCTTAATTTTATGTGTCAACATGGCTAGGGCATGGTATTTGGGTCAAACATTATTCTCGATTTTTCTGAAAGTAGTTTTTTATTTTACTATTTTTAAAGATTTATTTATTTATTTATTTATTTGAGAGAGAGAGAAAGAAAGTGAGAGGCGTGTGAGCAGAGAAAGGGCCAGAGGGAGAGAATATCCAAGTAGACTCCCACTGAGCATGGAGCACGACACGGGATTCAACCTCATGACCCATGAGATCAGGACCTGAGCTGAAAACCAAGAGTCGGACGTTTGACTGACTGAGCCATCCAGATGCCCCGAAAGTACTTTTTTTTTTTTTAGATGAGATTAATATTTAGATCAGTAGGCTTGGGTTAAAGTAGATTACCCTCCATAATGTGGGTGGGCCTCATCCGATCAGTTGAAGGTTTTAAGAGAAAGATGATCGAGGACCCCCAAAAAGAGGGAATTCCACCAGCAGACCACCTTTGGATTCTAGCTGCAACATCCCATTCCTCTGTGGGTCTCCAAGCTGCAGGTGAGCCTTGCAGAGTTTGGACATGCCAGCCAGCCTCCACAGTTACATATGCCAAATTCTTTTAAATAAATCTCTCTTTAGCTCTCCCTCTCTCTCCCTATGTATCTGTCTATCTACATCAATCTATAAACATAAATATAGACAATAGAGATAGATAAAGAGACAAAGGAAGTCTCATATCTGCAGCTGATGACAAGACAAATCCCAGGTTTCCAGTCTCCACGGAGCCCTCAGAGGAGCCCACACCCCACCTACTGCTCTCTGCTTTTACCACTTTCCTCTGGCCAATCTCCTTCTGGCAGGGAAGGGTACCTCCGACTCCACACAAGAAGTCAAGGCCACCAGCAGGAATTTCCGAAAGCGGTCACAGGCCTGTAACATCAGCATCACCTGGCAATCAGGCAGACCCACAACCCAGAATCCCCATCAAGCTCCACAGTGGTTCCTCTGCAGGTGGAAATGTGAGAAGCACTTCCCTAGTCCCGCCAGCCACCTGCAAACCTTTGGATCTCTGAACCCCACCCTCTGTCTGTCCATCCTCCCTGGAAGGAAGCAGAGTTCGGAAGTCAGACATGGCTGGTCTCTCCCATTTAAATAAAAAAAAGGCCCCTCCCACAGCCTTAATTACTGTCTTCTCCTTGCCTCCCTCCTCCACCTCCCATCCAGGTCCTCACTCTATACTCTCATTTGGCTTCAAGTTACCCTAGTCCACGAAAACTGCTCTGGTTAGTTTCCAATGACATCCACGTGGCCAGAATCGAGGGAAACTTCCCAACCCGACCTTAGTTGAGCATCATTTCTGCCGGAGTTCACACTGTTGCCTCTCTCCTTATATAAACACGATTTACTCTGGGATGCCTGCACATTCGGGGTTCCCCTGAGCCCTGCCTCCCCTCTTTCTCCCACGCGATCTGCCCTGGCCACCTGTTCTGTTTCCTGGGTTGCCCTTTCTGCTAGTCCTCCAAATCCTCAAATTCCTCAAGGCTCCTTCTCCGCCGCCCTCTGTTTATAGACTCTAACTGGGTGACCTCATCCAAATCTATGGCTCCCACTGTCACGCCAGCAACTTCCAAATCTGCATGATTCACCTGGACCTTCGCTCAAGCATCAACTTCCCATGGGACACCTCCCCCTGGATGCCTCGTAGGCCCCACAAATTCAGCATGCCTAAAATTGCCACTGGCTCTGCGGTGCCTTCCTGTCTGCATTGCAGGGTACCCCACGCTCTCTTTGCAGGCATCAAGCTAGAATCACGACACATTCACCACGTCCAATCGGTCACCAGATCCTGAAGATTCTGCCATCTTTAGGATCTCTTTATGACACTCACCCCTGTCCCCCCATTTGTACCGCCCTAGCTCCACGTCTCATCACTTCCCTCCTGAAGGACACCAAAAGCCACCAGCTGGTGCCCTTCGTCCAGCCTGCCCCTCTGCAACTCAACCTCGTTCTATACACTGCACTGTTGCCTGCATGATCTATCTCCTTCCTTCCTTCTTTCTTTCTTCTCAATATTATATTTTCAGTAATCTCCATACCCAACGTGGGATTCGAACTTACAACGCTGAGATCAAGAGTTGCATGCTCCACCCGCCGAGCCAGCCAGGTGTGATCTTCCTAAAAGGCAAATGGGATCACGGCTCTCTTCTTTAGGGATTTCCTTGCCTCTCCAGTGCTTTCAGAGTCAGGTTCAAACGCCTGTGCTTGGCACCCAATTCTGCCCCAGCTCATCCCTCCAACCTCATCTCGTCTGCCCCCTTCCTCCATCTATTGAAACCCACTGTACTTCCCAGAACCAGGAATGCCCTCTCTCAATTCACACTCTTTCCTCTCTGCCTACAGTGCCCTTCCTTCTGCCCAATGCGCCCATCCCCGTCCAGCCCCAGCTCCAGGCACGTCCCCGGGCCCCCAGGCTGATGTCAAGCCTCGTCCTCTGCTGCTTTCTCCCGCTCCTGAGACCCTTCACTCTCTTCTTTTCGGGGCAGCCGGGGGACGGGGGGCGCGGTCTTCATTTTGTGTCCACAGAGCCTAGCACAGTCCCTGGCAGAGAAATGGTTACTGCACGAACAGATGCAAAGCCTCCTACCTTCCCTATTTCTTCTCTCTGCTTTTTATGATCAAAGGCATCACTTATCTGCTCCCGAATTATAACATCAGTGATGGCACCTCAACACTTAAAAAAGATCCCATCCTGGACTCAGCTGCCTGCTGTCTCCTTTGATTTACTAATCAGAACTCAAATTCCAAAAGCCTGCTTGGGTCAAGTGCATCAACCAGGCTGATATTCCCTTTCTTGCTGCTCTCCTCATCAAGCCTCTCCCGGAATCCAGGGCAAGGGGGTATATCATTTTTAGCAACAACAAGCCTTGCAAAACAAGACGTGGGCCTGAGCAACGGAGACGTATGAGGCCCCTCTGCTGGACCTCTCATTATGAGGGAGAATGCACACTTTGCTGAGTGGTTTAATTTCCTCAAGTTGAGCTTTGCACTTCATCCGGGGAGGAGCACCACACCTCATTAGCTCAGTTCCTGCACAGAGCAGTCTCAGCGAACTGCCTACTTCAGCATTTGAGTTCCTGGGCGTCCTGCCTATCAGTGGTCCTGGGCCAATTTTCATGAATCAAGACGCAGCCTGCTCCGTCCTTGGCACGGCTTCCCGTCTTGGGGTCCACAGAGTCCCCAGGCAAAGCCCCCAAAATTGAATGTAAGATGTTGTGCTGTAGGAGGATTTGGTGTTTCTGGGGCGAGAATTCATACCTTTCGTTGGCTTCCTGCGAAGCCTGGCGGGAGGGGGCCAGCAGGGGTGGTCGCCGGTCTGCAGCCCTGCCCCGGGCACACCCCTGTGCCACCAAGGCCCACGCCCTGTTTTCAAGCACCGAGGGATCAACGAGGCTCGAGGCCTCCCCTGCCAGCCTAGTTCCTACAAACATTTACTTTGGAATATTCCCCAAGCTGTTTTTGATCTCTGAGCTGATTAACTACCAGCTCGATGGCGAAGTGTGCCTTCTCTCTCCCTCCCCAGCTTCCTGGGAAGTCTCTTTCTCTGAGTCGCGAAGAGTTGCTTTTCCAAAGACAAGCTAATTGTCTTTAGCTAGAAAAGCCACGAGACTCCCCTCTCCTTGGCCAAGTGGTGGCTATACGCCAGTCCCAAGGCGTAGTGCAAGGTCGGGACACAGGCAAACCCCTACCCGTGTCTATCTTCAGAAGGTTTTTTGTTTTGTTTTGTTTTGTTTTAAGCAAAAAGTGTTGCTTCACCTTCTCTAACCCTCAACCCTGACCACAGTTCCCCGTTTTGTGTGGTATGGTTTTTCTAGAAAGGAGGGGAGGAACCACACCCATGAGGCCGAGGGCTGGTGGAAGCAAGGGAGGGGCATCCTTCAGATTCTCAGCTCAGCAGGTGGATCTATCTGGCTACGAGGAAGCTTGTCTTGTTACAGTCAACTGACAAGAACAGAAGAAGAAAAGAAAAACCCCAGAGTTTCATTAAGCAATGGCTCGGGAACAGAATCTCTAAAAGCAATTAAGGGTAAATAAATGCCGAGACAGTTTCAGGCCAGAGCCAAGGAAACCTCAGTGCATAGGAAATGCTGCCCAAGTTCTCCACACGTGGTATTTACCCCATAACCTTCCGAAGGTGAGTGCAGTGAAAGGGGACGCCCCGATTGCTGCAGGAGGGCCAAAATACACAAGGAAATGATGCAAATTGGAAATAATAAATTGCCATGTTCCAAAGCCCAGCCGCTCCAAACTGTGGTCAATCTGACTCCTCAGAGGAACAGAAGGACCTAAAACGTTCTGCTCTTGGCCAAAGCGTCACTCCTCCCACCCACAGCCCCTCACAGAACTCCAATCTGGGGCTAACGGTCGTCTTCTAGAACTTCAGCCTGGCGGTGAGAAACGTATTACCAAACTGGCTGTTTTTCCTTTCAATGCTCTGGGCAAACTGGCCATCAAGCCCAGGGACGCTGACCCTGAAAACACTTCTGTTTATTCTAGCATCTGGGCCACCCCTCTGTCCTTGGGGCTGTTTGCAGTTTCTGTGGCATGCCATCTTTTGCTTATTCCGGGTATCTTGCAAATCCAGACTCTATTCTTTATCCTCACCACCGCCCAGGCTACTGGATGGCCCCGAGGGCAGGTCCTCCCCAGTCAGAGTCAAATCTGACCCACCAGCCCCTCTGCCCCCACAGTTTCTCGCTAACCTGACCGTGCCCATCTCACTCAATCCATAACACCCTCCCCTCCCTGACCTGCCGGAGCAGTTTAGCAGATTCTGTTGATCCTGTGTAGCGAAATGCATTCATTCTTCACCCCTCGGTGTATGCAGGCCCTTTGCCACGTGACTTCTAGGTTTTTCTCACGAAGGAGGCAAAGTCTCTTTCCCCACATGTGGGATCTGGGCGCAGCCCCATGATTTGCTTTGACTATCGGAACAAGGTGAAGGGATCCTGCCCGCCCCACACATGAGCCTCGAGGCGTTCTCGTGCCCTTGGCCATCACCTGAGAAGCAGAGCATTAGCCCTCTGGTCCCAGATGGGGGTGGAAGATGAGCGGTAAAAAGGTGACCCCCCCCGCCGCCGCAAAACACACACGCGTGTGCGAGCCCAACCTTTGCGGCCACACGCTGTGCCAAGAACCTTACAGTGTCTACGTGATCTCATTACTTTTCATAATGAGCCAGTAATTCAGGTGTACCCATTGCACTGATGAGAAGCCTCAGGCTCAGAGTCACCAGCCCAAAGGCAAGCGAGTGGTATGCAGAACGAGACTTGAAACCGAGACCCACCTGACTTCAAAGCCTCTTTGTCTTAGCCTCTGAAAAAAGAAATGAGTTCCCAAGGAGGGTCTGAGTGGAGGGATTTGGGATGGCTTCTGTTTGTTCAATGAAGCCACAAGCATGACAAAGGAGTCACTTATGCTAAGCCAGGTCACCAAATGGGCTTAATACCTAACCTCACTGCAGTTTCAGCCTCCCCCAGAAATGCTGTCTGGACTTGTCAGGAATTATCTGGTCGGCACTAATGAGGTCCTAAGCCACAGGAGCCCTTCTCCATCCCCCAAAGTAAAATGAGGCAATCCACCTAATAAGACCCCCAGCCCTGGGAGGTGACCCCACCTGAAACAATCCTTTCTTTTGCTAATAACTTCTCACCCCACCCTCCTTCCTATAAAAACCTTCCATTTTGCACAGCTCCCTGGAGGACCACCCCTATTTGCTAGATGGGATGCTGTCAGATTCACGAATTACTTAATAAAGCCAATTAGATCTTCCAACTTGGTGGAATTTTTTTTTTTAACAGGCTCATTCCTTTATATTTAACTGTAGTCTCCAGTGTTCTATATCAAACATGTATTACTTTCATAAGTTAAAAATACTACAAGTTACTTTTTCAAAGATTTCTATAAAATAATTTTAGCACTTGACAAATAATTCCAACACTGACCAGAAAGAATAAACAGGGAAGAATAAATAACAAAACTGTTAAAGGGGAAAGGATGTTAAGGAAACCTGGAGACATACATGATGTTAAAATCCAACATAAAGTGACTATCATAGGATCAAGAACGAGATGACAGACACGTGGAACAGAAGATTCTAGAAACAGATCTGATCTTGGGGAATTTATGCCAAGAAGGTTCCACAAACCAATAAGGCAAGAATCATGCAATAAATGGCGTTGGGACCGCTTTATTGGGTGAAACAGTGAGAGTCCTCCCTACACACTAAAAGTAAATTTTATTTTATTTTTTTCAAGTTTATTTACTTATTTAAGTAATCTCTACATCCAATGTGGGGCTCAAACTCACAACCCCAAAATCAACGGCTGCATGCTCCTCGGACTAAGCCAGCCAGGCACCCCTAAAAGTAAATTTTAGATAGACAAAATGGTTGAATGTAGAACTCAAAATATAAGGAAAGCAACATAAAAATATATGGGAATATTTATACAAACTCTGGATATTGAAGAATCTTCAATAGTTTGATAATATTTGTAAACCTCCAATCAGAAAAATAATAAAATTAAAACAGCAAACTGAAAAAAAAAAGAAAACCTTAGAGCAATTAGAAGGAGAAAAGACAATGAGAACCCAAAGAACACAGATAAACAAAAAACATGAACACAATTCAGAGAACAAAAGAAATAACAAACATGAAAATAGGTGGACCATCACTAGTAATAAAAAAGATTCAAACAATAATGGGATGTCATTTTGCCTCTATGTGGTAGAATTATAAATAACTTTTTCTTCTTTGTACATTTTCTGTTCTTATTTTTTTATAGTGAGCAAATATAACACAGAAAAACACATCAGTTTCAATTAATACATGAATGACAGAACCATATTGCAAAATTAAAGGGAACTGCAATGCCTGACTACAAGCTCTTGGATTTTCATTCGGGCATGACATCAGTTGGCATGAATAAGAAATACCCCATGTCATCCCCACAACCACATGATGCCACAATCAGAGAGAGAATTCTGAGTCAAGACCAAAAGCACAACTTTTCTACCTTTTCAAATGCAGATGGGGGAAAAGAATGACGTGGCCTGATCTCACAGGTTATCCATTCTAGAGAGCAAGCATACCTACCACCAAAATAGACCTCCACCTTTTTCCTCTACCTAGGAGCTATTCCAAGATGGCCTTATATAATAAAGGGTTTATATTCTAAAGGTATAATAAACATAAAACCAATCACTGCAATTGCAGACCTTCCTCTGTTAGTCAACATGTAGCTTTGAAAGGGCATGAGAAACTTAAATATGAAATAACTGTAATTTTGTTTGAATTATGGAGTTAACTCCAGCTCTATGCCAGTTTCTTAAGGTTATGGGAATGCCCATTTACAATGATAATAAATGCTGCATGAAATGTGAGCCTGAGCCTGGGCTTCTTACAAAGAAACTGAACCATCCCACTGAGCCTGCCAGGCATCTAGTCTACCCATTAATAACCATTGATGAAACGACCTAGTGACTTCTGCGCTAGGATATACTTCTGCTCTGGAATAGAACGGCATGAAAGCAAACTTCAATCCTCTTTAAATGCCATTCCTGCTGGTTTCTCAATGTCCTGTAGAATGTTCCCTGTCACTTGTACCCTCCCTCAGACATGTTAATTACATGCACTTTTCATTCTTTTCAACCTCCCTCCAGGTAATGCCTTCCTTTCCAAAATCCCACAGGTAAGATCTTACACTAACTTGGAGACTTCCAACCTGTTGACTCGATTTCTCATATCTTGGGCTGGCGAGGGAGGTACAGAAATGGTAGCGGACACATGAGTCATGGCAGTAATAATAAATCTGTCCTTGCAGCTGAAGGTCCCAACACGTACCCTTCCCATCACTGGCCAGTAGGTTTCATGAGGTCAGGGACCACATCGCTTTGGCTGGTACATCTCTAGCACACATAGGGCTCATCCCAGATGCTCAATAAATGTGTAATATACATTAATAAGTAAAACAGAGAAGAGACATTCTAGCCACTTGTGGCATAAAGAGGTTATGGGGAATGTACAGTTCTGGAATCCTAAGGATTTAACGAAGACCTTAGGATCACAAGAATGAGTCCCCTCCCAGGGTACCTGTTTGAAGATGCCACATCAGATCACTACATAAGAAGCTCTCCTGGTGGAGGATGGGGACTTCTTTAATTCCAAATATTTTATGATGGATGGAAGACAGTGCCTATCCCTCAGTTTTAAACATGGATCTTGTGTCCCTCTAAACAAACCTGCTCTTGGGGCACCTGGGTGGCTTAGTCGGTTAAACATCTAACTCTTGTCCTCAGCTCGGGTCTTATTCTCAGGGTCATGAGTTTAGGCCCTGTGTTTGGCTCCACGCTACGCGTGAAGCCTACTTAAAAAAATAAAAAATAAAATGTAAAAAAACCCTGTTCTTTTATATTTAACACACCCTGGGACAAATGTATCTATATTACCTGGAAACAATAGCTTAATGGTGACATTTGCACACACTGGACATCAATTATGGACCAGCAAAGTGCAGAAGATACAGAAATTTTTTAAAAACCTCACCATTACCCTGGAAAGAAAAAAAGATAGGTAAATTGTAACTACGGTTATGGAATGATGAATGTCACAAGGGAAGTTTGTTCAGGATGGTCTGGGATTTCTGCTTTCTGGGGGGCCTGGTCAGGGAAGGTTTCCCCGAGGAGATAAAATTTGCCCTGGGCTGTGAAGCATTAGTAGGTAATTTCCAGGTGAGGGAAAAATTCTTCAAGCAAATCAAAATGAACAGCATGTGCAAACACAGAGGAGAGAAAACGTACAGTGCACCCCCCATAACAGAAATCGGTGTTTCGGGGCGTGTCTGGGATGAGGAAAAGAAACCAGTGGTCGACCAGGTACTCTGAAGGCAGTTGATAAAATTCAGACTCGGGCCTCCAGCAGCGCGAAGCCATGAGGTCAAGGATTACTGAGCAGGTAAGTGGCATGACAACACATGGCAGGTGTCTAAATCAAAGAACAGCATCCCTTCAAGTCAGGCCAAGAAGTGACCTCAGAGGCTGAGTTCTAAACTCTCAAAAAGGATGTGGGTGTACAAGTTTCCTGTCCAAGGAGCTCATTCATTTCACACTGCCCAAATCACAACCCCAGCTCCTCGAGATGGCTGTTCACCCACTCCTCACACGGCCTGGGGAAGCTGGACTCTAGAGAGACATCTTCCAAAGGTACGCATGCTTGGCTCAGATACTCCAGTTCCTCCCCTAGGTCCCACAGCTCTGGCCTACCCACAAGGTCTCAGAGTCGATCTTTGGCAGGGCCCCTCTACCCCATCCTGAATAAAGACCACAACAAAAATTACTTCCTTGATCACTTATATAAACTTACCGCTCACAGTGTTATTGGCAGGAAACGATGTTTTTCGGTTCAAGTCATTAGAACTATGAACAAGGCATTTTGTCTTACAGGCAAAGCCCCAGATGGGATGGGCTGACCTCTGAAACTAAACTCTGGAGGAGCTGTGGACTCCTCAATGGCTGGTGAGACCAGGCAAAGAAGCCAACAACTTCCCAGATCCAATTTCTCAATTTCCCAGGGGCCTCAGGCATTCAGGGACACCCTAACCCGGCCCCACCCCTTACCAGCTAGGTCAGAGGTGCCCATCCGGAAATCACCAATAAACATGTCCAACAGGGGTGCCTGGGTGGCTCAGTCGGTTAAGCTTCCGACTCCTGATTTCAGCTCAGGTCATGATTTCAGGGTCCTGGGATCGAGCCCCACGTCGAGCTCTGTGCTCAGCAAGGAGTCTACTGGGGATTCTCTCTCTCTCTCCCTCTCCCTCTGCTCATGCTCTCTCTCTCTAAAATAAACAAATCAATCTTTTTTTTTTAAAGATTTTGTTTATTTATTTGACAGAGAGACACAGCGAGAGAGGGAACACAAGCAGGGGGAATGGGAGAGGGAGAAGCAGGCTTCCTGCCTGAGCAGGGAGCCCGATGCGGGGCTCGATCCCAGGACCCTGGGCTCATGACCTGAGCCGAAGGCAGATGCTTAACGACTGAGCCATCCAGGTGCCCTAAACAAATCAATCTTAAAAAACAAAAACAAAAACAAAAAACAAAACCATGTGCAACAGAAGGGCAGCTCTGCCTACAACCAAGGCCAACAGACCACACATCACAATGGCAGCCAAACAGAAAACGTCACCTAGCCCCCACATATGAAGAGAAATCCCTGGCCAGGGGATTGGAATTTAGGGTTTCCACTAATACTCTTTTTGGCCCCATACTTTTCATCAACTCATCCTACGCTAATACCCAGTAGAACTGAATCTACATTTTAGAAAGATACCCTAAAGCAATGAGGAAGAAGTTTTGAAAAGGTGGGGCAAGAGAAACAGGAAATCAATGAGAAGATAAGTCGAGTGATTTTGCAAGAAACATGAAGGGATCTGGGGTCAGAGGAATATTTTTTCATTGATAAAAGGTATGATTTAGGACAATTAAATAGTCATGAATGTATGCACCTGACAGCATGGTTCGAAAGCACGCAAAGCAAAATGTATTGAAAATCCAAGAAGTAAAGACAAATTCACAATCACACTGAGAGATATCAACACATCTCTCTCAGAAACCCAAAGAAACAAAAATATCCAATAAATACATGAAAAGATGATCAATCTCTATAGTAATCAAAGAAATGCATCCAAGTGCTATAACAAAGTATTTTTTTATCCTTTGGTTTGGCAAAACAAATTGAAGATAGATCTTATACGGTCCCATCAAATGTGAAGACAGAGGAAACCCTCGTATACTGCTGGTTGAAGTATAAACAGGCAAAATCCTTTCAAGAACAAATTAGCAGAACCCTGCAAAATTAAAAATGAACATGCCCAGCACATCCAAGCATAAGCGAATGTCAGATAGACCCATGAAGCAGACAATAGTGGTTACCTTGGTTGAAAAGAGTTACGTGTGGGTCTGGGGCTTTAAGAGGAATTTTTTTTTCTCTATATACATCTATATAATTCATAAATAATATATTCAACTGTTACTTGTATACTCTCTTTAAATTAAAAAAGACTTGAAAAAATCTATTGGATGTGGCAGGTAGAAAATCGTAAGAAACATCTGTAAATTTCAATATAGCGCTTTGTACAATGAGTGGTGGAGGAAGGAATAGATGGAGTGAATTAAAACTTCCTCCCAGAAGCCCGGCCCTGGAGGGAAAGGAAAGAGCAGAGAAGTAGGTTTAAAAAGAGGAATCTTCACTTAGCATTCAGCCCCTGCCAATGAGTCCCTCTGGTCCTGTGCTTTTACATCCTTAAAGCATCTTGTTCCTTATTCTGCCAGCAGGCCTGATTGCAGGCGGGAAGCGTGTTAAGGTCTAGCAGGCAAAGTAATGACTTTTTCAAAATGAGTGTCCTGGCACATCTAACTCTTCTCATCGTAAGACATTTTACTCCCCGACTCTGGGTCTCTGTGTGTCTGTGTTTAAAAATTGCCTTCACGAGTAATTGCAAATGGGTTCTAATAAAAAAAAAAAGTTTGTAGCAAAACGTCTGCAATACTCCATAAAATCTTCTACTTTGCATGCTGGTCCAAATGAATATTTATAGGAATGCTGTTATTTGGCAAAATGATGCTAAATTGGGAATTCCACTCCCACACAAACACCTCACAGAAGGGGGGCTGGGGTAATGGTGGAGGGGACCAAGTCCTTTGAGGATGAGGGCGGGAGCCACAGACTTCATCAAGACACCCTGTGTCTGCAAAGGAAAAACCGTGTAGGAATACCAAGGTCCAAAATGCCAGGAATGGAGGAAGGCGGATCACCACATCTGTGTTCGAGGAGGTAGAAATCAGTATTTGAACCAAGAGTTAGCAGCCTATCTCCACAATACTGAGCTCCATATCTGGGCCAGCCAGGATGTGAGAATGGGTCTGGCTTAAAAGGTCAGACGTGAGGCAGACCCCAGCCTCTGCAAAAGAGCCCCTCGGCTGCCTCCTCTGTCCTGATGAACAGGGAGCCTCCCTGAAGCAGGAGGCTGGCTCCAAAGATTGTCTTCCTTACCTGTCTACTGTCCAGGGACAGGAGCTAATGGTGACATGCAAGAATTCTGCAATTCTGTATGCACGGTCTCCGTGTCCAGGTGGATGTGACAGGGACAGCAGGGAATGACAGAAGATGAAAAATAGTGGCAACGATGGGGCTTGCCCGGGGTGGAACATCACAGGGCTTCTGGAGACACAGACAGCCCCAAGCAGCACCTTAAATGTTTGCAAGGGAAGTTTGTACGTAGGTCAAGAAAGGCATTGAAGGGCATCTCCAGCCTGGACCTCCTGGGCTGATGTCCAGTAATGTTTAGCAGACATTTCCGGCTGCACATCCTGGAGCTTCAGAGGGGCCTTGCGTACCCCCCGGGGCAGCCTGTGGACGCTTCCAGGACTGGCTTGTGCCAGGCGGGCGGGGGGGGGGTGCTGGCGTGCAGAGAAGTGGGCAGGGGGCAAACATGTGTACTGCAGGTGGAAGCCAAGTGCTGAATTGTTACTCATCAGTCCAGGATTCGGTGCACTTTGCCTCCATATCGGGCTGTGCATGATTATTCAACACCTTTGGGAACCCGATTACCGCAGCTCCTTATCTTGGCTGAAAGTTACTGTACAAAGTTGTTTCTGCCGCCCTCCCACACTGCCTCCACCACTTTTAATGATGCTAGATGTAGCAAAGTCCTCAGGCCTGGGTAAGCCTGGGGCAGGACAGCCTCTCTGCCCCGGAGTATCTGCTCGGTCAGTCAGGCCACCAGAGGAACACAGGAGATGGGCAAGTCGAGGCATTTGAAGACCACCACCCGCCTCACCTGGCCAGTGGGGACTCGGCCAGAATGTCTCAGGGGTTGCTCCAGAAGGTGAGAATAAAGCTTCCCGGTACTGGTCCAAGACCAGGCTTCTTTGACTTGACCATCTACGTGAACCTCCTGAGAATCTTGTTAAAGAGCAGATTGCGATTCAGTAGGTCTGGAGTGAGATCGGATCTCACATTTCTAACAAGCTCCCAGCTGATGAGGAGGCCAGGGATCCATGGATCACACTTGGCATCCTAAAGATTTAGAGCAGGACTGACTTTGCATCCCGGGTCTGCCACTTACTAGCTGTGGGCAAGTTACCTAACTGTTCCAGGCGAGGAGTGAGGAACAGGAAGGACCTGGGAGGGGAACAGAGAGAGGATGGTTTGAAGTCAGATTATTCCAAGCTGGGGAGAAGGGGGGGGGCGCAGGAAAGTCTGGATGAAAGGGAACGGGGAGCTAGCGCCGTCCCAAGAAACTGCCTAAAATGAAAGCAGGCATTGGTCGCTGGTCACTATGTATGTTTGGAGAAGACATCTCTGCTCTGAGGGCGAAGACTTGGCCTCACAATTACAACCATGTCTCCCAGTGTCTAGCACAATCCACGGCACATCATCCGTAGTCCAAAATTATTGGCTCTTGAGTCAATTCACACATTAGAAATGGAAGGGAGACTTGAGCAACTTGTTCAAGGCCCTTTTCACAGCTGGAGCCAAAAACCGGTTTCGCAGTTGCCCAGAGGGGCTGAGATCCATCCAGCATCACACAACCAGGGGAGAGGGGAGGGTCTTGAGCTGGGACCCGAGGTGCCCTTTCAAAACCTGTACATTGGCCATGCTTGCTTCCCACCCACTGAGAAGGCTATTACTGGGCAAGGGCTGGGTGGAGTGTTTCCTGTAAAAACATACATAAACTGGTTTGTTTTCTTGAGACCCTTTAGCCAAGAGAAATGCCACTAAATCAGCATCTTGGCCGTAAAAGAAAGCAATAGCAAGTCTTCATCTGAATCGCAGAACCACGTGTGATGCACTCCCCGAGGCCCACATGCCAACTTCGAGGAGGCGAAATGGGATCAATGAATTTCTTTGTTAATCTTGATATTTGCAGGAAGCAAACAAACCAAGCACTCTGCAAATCATTGGCTTTAATCTTCAGAATTACTTCTACTGCCAGTTAGGAGAGTTTTGTTTTCTGGGGAGATTTGCACACAGCAGGCGGCAAACATTCTAACTGCTGTTAAGTACATTTGGTGTAATATGTTGGGGAAAATGTAGCCTTTACATCAGTTAAGCATGAACACATGTGCTCACGGCCAGAATGTGAGTTTGCGCAAAGACACGGCCCCCAAAAGTCTTTTAGCCACAGAGACAAAAATCACGCAGGCTGCCTCTTGCAGACAGGAACACCACCTGGACCCAGCCACAGTTCACTCCCATAAACAAAGACCCAGACAGATTGTGCTCTACCTTTATGCCCCTCTCTGCCCACTCTCTCTCTCTCTGAGTTCATCTGCAGTCAAGATGCAATGCTATTTGGGCGCCTGGGTGGCTCAGTTGGTTAAGCGACTGCCTTCGGCTCAGGTCATGATCCCAGGGTCCTGGGATCGAGCCCCGCATCGGGCTCCCTGCTCAGCGGGAAGCCTGCTTCTCCCTCTCCCACTCCCCCTGCTTGTGTTCCCTCTCTCTCTGTGTCTCTCTCTGTCAAATAAATAAATAAAATCTTTAAAAAAAAAAAAAAAAGATGCAATGCTATTTATAACGTATATTGGGCTGCAGTCACCAGAATTTGCAACCTGAAGCGGAAGGCATTCAGTCTATGCAACAAGAGTAAAGCACAATGGGAAGTCAAAGTCACCGCTATTTTATGTCGCCGAGTGTTACAGCCACACGTGCCCCCTTCTCCGAGCAGATTAGAACCTCCTTGAAGGCAGGGAGCACATCTCGTCCATTTCCACATTCCTCAAGCTCTTAGCTCTGCATCTGCCACATGGTAAACACGCATTGCTATTTGTTGAAATGAATTGAGGATTCTTCCCAAGAGTAAGAGTAAGAAGGCACACGAGAAGGAATGTCAAGGCCATATTACATAATGGAGAACGGGGTGGCGGGGGGAGGGAGGGGTTCAAGTGTGGGGGCTCACCCATCGAGCTTGCTAACTCCCAAATCACAGCTGAAATGCCAGACGATTTTTTGCAAAATGATAATCCGATCCTGGGCCGATTTCCATTCCAGGTCTTCCAGTCGAGTACGAAATAATTCATTAAGCCCTTGGTTGCATAAAAAAGAACTGTTTAAAAAAATCTGACAAGTTGTCTATGTAAATAAGTCACCCATAATAAAGTGAAAAGAGGAGAGGAGTTACCTGACTATTCGGACTAATGGGAAGCCAGTAGCTGGGCCATACCCGGGGCCAAGTTTCAAAGAACTGGAGAGGTAGGCGACACCAGAGGAAACTGCCATTTCGGGGCGCCTAGGTGGCTCAGTCATGGGGCGTCTGCCTTCGGCTTGGGTCATGATCCCGGGGTCCTGTGATCGAGCCCCGCATCGGGCTCCCTGCTCAGGCAGGAAGGCTGCTTCTCCCTCTCCCACTCCCCCTGCTTGTGTTCCCTCTCTTGCTGTGTCTCTCTCTGTCAAATAAATAAATGAAAATCTTAAAAAAAAAAAACAAAAACTGCCATTTCTGGTCAAATGTCACCAATTTCATTCGGCTCAACCGAATACGACGAAAATACACACAGTTTACTAAACTAAATCGACTCTAAGCAATTTGGTGTCTTCGCTGTTTTCTAAAAACTTCTAGAGAACTCATTTGTTTAAAAATTAGTCCATCTGGGCACCTGGGTGGCTCGGTTGGTTGAGCGACTGTCTTCGGCTCAGGTCATGATCCTGGAGTCCCGGGATCGAGTCCCACATCGGGCTCCCTACTCTGCGGGGGGTCTGCTTCTCCCTCTGATCCTCTTCCCTCTCGTGCTCTCTGTCTCTCATTCTCTCTCTCTCAAATAAATAAATAAAATCTTTAAAAAAAATAAATAAATAAAAATTAGTCCATCTGATCACCCAGATATTAAGACTCCCAATTCAGATGAGATGTGATTTCCATTATCACAACGTGTAAAGAAAAGGAAGAAATGTGATTTCCAGGTCACGGGAGTCCCTGAAGCAAGGAACCCAGAAGGAAGGAGTAGTTTGTGATGGAAAAGTCATTTCGCACGTTCCCAGGAACATGGCCACAGAGCATCAGCCATCTCTCTAAATCCAGCAGACAGACAAGGCAGGGAAAATTGGCGGGAACAGTATATAATAGCAGACACTGAAAATGCTTTGGTTTTACTAAATCTTAGATACCAGATTGTCATGTGTTCCTTTCTCCTAATAGCAAGGGGTAAAATACAATATATGGAGAGATTTCTTTTTTTTCCACTTTCTGATGGTTATTATTTACATCAAGAAACAAATGAACCTAAAAGAAGTTACTGGTGACCAATAAGTTCTTGTTGAATGAATATATAAATGATGATGCAATTGGGCCCATAGATACTACGTGAGTTACCCAAAGTCCCCCAAATTCCAGGTTGGCTGTGCTGTGACCAAGGGTAGTTGTTTCTGTATCTGCTTTTACTGTTTTCCCCATCTACATCAGTGACTCCCAAACTTTAATGAGTATAAGAACCATCTGAGGTGTCCCTTGAAATACAAATTGCGGGGCCCCACTTCCAGGAATTCTAACCCAGTTTACTTAGAGTAGAATCTAAGAATCTGTAGTACAACAAGAACTTGAAAGGGACTTTGATGCAGTTGCTTCACAGATGTAAGTCAATATCCCCATCAGTATAAACTTTAAATCCAGTATCTCTCAACTTAAAAATAGCATCGAAAGTTTTGGGCTCCAGAAATCCAAACTCTCACCACATTCTCCAAAATAATCATAAATAATGGCTAAAAGAATAAAATTATAGCATTACTCTAAGACAGAGAACCCTCAAAACCTCGAATTTTCATTAATGCAGAAAAATGAGAAAGCAGGGTTCATGATCCTGATACCACCAAAAGGAGATACAAGACAAAAAGCATTAATGCAACCAATTAAATGGAACAAAGGTGACTTTTTAATGCTACAAGGCATAATTCACAGTGAAGATGTGAAAATTTTTCATATCTATGCACCAAATAATGCAGCCACCATCTTTATGAATCAATACAGTGGATGCAAGAAAACATAGGCAAGAACCCACACTGGTAAGAAATATTAACACCCCACTCTTAGCACAAACAAATCAAAGAGACAATGAGTAAAAATATAGAATGCTTAAGGGGCGCCTGGGTGGCTCAGTTGGTTAACTGTCTGCTTTCAGTTCGGGTCATGATCCCAGGGTCCTGGGATTGAGCCCTGAGAGGTCGGGCTCCCTGCTCAGTGGGGAGCCTGCGTCTCCCTCTCCCTGTGCCCCTCCCCCCCACTCATGTGCTCTCTCTCTCAAATAAATAAATAAATAAATAAATAAATAAATAAATAAATAAGTCCTGTAGTTTAAAAAATAGAGAGAGAGAATGCTTAAATAATACAATCACTATGCTAGAATTTATGGCTACCCATCAAATGTTACTCCTAGAAATAGACAAAACACCCTCCTCTCAACCTCCGGGGAAGCTGTAAAAAATAATCACAAAGGAAACATCAGGACATATCATAAAGTAAAAATATTACAGACAACAGTGTCTATCACAATGCAATGAAATTAAAAATTATTAATAATTTTTAAAGCCATCCACCTGGAAATCTAAAAAAAATACTACTAAATACATCTTGAGTCTAGGGTAAGTAGAAACCAAAATTAAATTACTTCTAAAAAGTAATGATAATAAAAACAGCACATAAAATTAATGGGAAACTTTCAAGCAATAAGAATATTCGAAGACTTAAAAACTTTTAGCAATAAAAATACTTGAATTTCATTACCAGCTCAGAAAGCTAGAAAAAGAACCACAAAGTAAGCCACAAGGAAATATAAGGGCGACAATAATAAACATAAAAACAGAAGTCAATGAGTTAGAGAATAGAAAAATATAATATCTAATCGATAAACCAAAATTTTAATTTTTAAAAAGCAATTAACCAAATAAGACAACCTTCAGCTAGTTTAATCAAAAAAGGAGAAAAGCACAAAAATATAAAATAAGAAACCAAAGGGAAAAATAGCTCTTCAAATAGTTTTTTTTAAGAGAGAATAATTTGTAGATGTATGCAAATACATTTGAAAGCCTAAATGAAATGGACAATATCCCAGGGAAAGGCAGTTTGCCAAGTATGACCTCATTAGAGACAGAAAACTTTAATAGACCTGTATCCCCAGAAGAAATAGAAAAAAGCATCAAGGTATTACCACATAAAGAACTCTCAGGACAAGATGGTTTCACAGGTGAATTCTACCAAACTTTCAAAGACCATGTAGTCATAATTCTCCATAAGTTGCTCCAGCGCATTGAAAAGGGAAGAAAACTTCCTAATTCTTTCTATATGTATTGATACCTAAACCTTTTAAGGAGAGTATGGAGAGAGAAAGAGAGAGAGAGAATTACAAATATTGATGCAAAAGTTCTAAATAAAATATGAGTGAATATCACATTAAGAAAATAATACACCATGACCTAGTGGAATTTATTCCAGGGATGCAAATTTGATTCAGCAGTAGGAAATCTAATAACATAATACACAATATGGGGAGAAGAAAATCTATGATTATCTGTATAGACACTGAAAATACTGAAAAGTCTTTGACAAATTCAACTCCTCCTAATAAAAAACTCAAGAAAAGAGAAACTGATAGATACTTTCTTAACCAGGCAAACAACTATATCATAGTCATAAAACCAGCATCTTAGGACAGGCATTTCCATCAAGGTCAAAAGCAGGCAAGGGAGCCCATTCGCTTTTACTAATTCCACATTGCACGGAGGGCTCAGGAAAGGCAACTGACAACCAGACAGACACCACTTGTAACCAAGCGATCAACATTAATGCCACCAGCAATGAAACAACTAGACCCCATGTGCATCCTCATAAGACGTACTGAGATGAACACATCCCTTTTGTAGTATTCCTGCACGATTGCCTCACCTGAATCTAATTCTGAAGAAACAGGCATGTACAAATTGAGAGATGTTTCTCCAAATAAGTGGACTGCAGTCTTCAAAAATGTCAATGTCACGAAAAACAAAGAAATGCTGAAGGACCATTCAAAATGAAAAAATCACGAAAAATGAATGTCATTCATGATACAGCCCTTTGTTTTTCCAAAAGGACATTACTAAGACCATTGGTGAAGTGTGAATAAGGACTGCAGACAGGTAACATTATTCATATTGTTCTGTGATTATGTAAGAGAGTGCCCTTGTTCTTAGGATATGCACACTGAAGTATTAAGAGGGAAAGCGACATCGTGTCTGCAACTTATTCTCAAAGGGTTCAGGAAAAAATAGGTACGTATGGGCAGATAGAAATATGATAAAATGTTAACATTTGAGGAATCTGGGTAAAGGGCATGTAGAACTTTTTTGTACTCTTCTTGCACCTTTTCTGTAAGTCTGAATTTATGTCATAATGAAAATTTTAAAATAAGCATAATGGTATTAAAAACTCCTTTGATTCCCAAAGCCCTCAGATGCAATCCCATGACTCTTCTCCCCTTCATAATAAAAATCACCAAGAGTAGTCAACTTGTTCTCCCCATTACCTCCCCATTCATTCCTTAACCAATCCCAATCATGGCTGAATACCCTTGTGGAGATCATCAATGATCTTCCTGTTGCCACACCCAATGGATACTTTTGGCATCTCAGTACCACTCACAGCTCGTGACCACTGCCTCGTTCTGGAAATACTCTCCTCCTTTGGTTTCCAGGTCACTACATTTTCCTAGATTTCTTCCTTCTTTATTTGCTGTTCCCTCTTCACATCAATTGCTGAATTCCTCCCTTCTGCCAATGCTCTAAGTTTTGGAAGGACTTAGCACTCAATCCTGGGCCTTTGCTTCATTTACAGCCCTCCTTGGTGACCTCAGTTTCAATGGGCATCTCTTTGCTGATGTCTCCAGAGGTATATCCTCAACCCCAACCTCTCACCTGAGCTCCAGATTCATAAATCGTTCAATCACCTATTTGATATCTCCAATTATAGGACTAAAAGTCAAATCAAACTTAACATATCCAAAGCAGAATTCTTAAATATCGCCCCAAATCTGTTTGGTTTTCAGTCCTCCTATGTCAGTAAATGGCATTATCATCCACCCATATGGTTCCACCTAAAACTCGGCGGTCTCCCTTGATTACCTCCAACATAACTCATCTTTTCTTCATCCCCCTGTGCTCACCTAGTTGGAATCACTATTATCTCCTATCTTAACTATCCTCCAAACCGGACTCCTTGCTTCACTCTTGCTCTCTACAGCCCATCCTCCAAAAGCATTCACATGATGTTTCAAAAACATAGACCAGATCATGACACTTCCCCATATCAGATCTCCCATGGGTTCCATTACTATTAATATTAGTTTCCTAGAACGTCCATAACAAAGGTGGCTTAAAACAACAAAAATCTATTATCACATAGTTCTGGAGGCTAGAAGTCTGAAATCAAGGTGTTGGAGCCATGCTCTGAAGGCTCTAGAAGAGAATCCACCCTTGCTTCTTCTTTCCTTCTGTAGATCACTAATAATCCTTGGCATTCCTTGGCTTGTGGATGCATCATCACTCGACACTCTGCCTGTGTCTTCCCACAGGCTTCTTCCCTCTGTGTCCGTGTCTCTATGTCTCCCCTCTTCTTCTTTTTTTTTTTTTTAAGATTTTATTTATTTGACAGAGAGAAACACAGCGAGAGAGGGAACACAAGCAGGGGAAGTGGGAGAGGGAGAAGCAGGCTTCCCGCTGAGCAGGGAGCCCAGTGCGGGGCTCGATCCCAGGACCCTGGGACCATGACCTGAGCCGAAGGCAGATGCTTAACAACTGAGCCACCCAGGAGCCCCATGTCTCCCCTCTTCTTATAAGGACACCAGTCACCTTGGATTTAGGGCCCACCCTAATCTGGTATGACCTCATCTTAACTTAGTTTCTTTTGCAAAGACCATATTTTCATATAATGTCACCATCAGAGGTTCCAGAGAGACTTGCATTGGGGGAGGGGGGGCTACATTATTCAACCGAATAAGTCACTTTTTATTCCCATTGGAATAAATCCCAAGTTCTTTATCATTGCCCACAGTCTTGCATGCTCTGGTTCCTACCTACCTCTCCATCCTCCTCAAACCATTTGCCAGCAGTTCCTATCAATTCATAAAGCCAAGCCTACCCCAAACTGGGGCCCTTTCTGAGGACTGTTCTTTCCATCATGAGTGTTTTTCTACCAGGTGTCTGTGTTGCTGGCTCATGCTCATCTCTTCTAGTTCCTCAGTGGACCTTTCTCTAAAGTATACCCTCATTTCCAGTTACTCTGTATCTCAGCACTGTTTACTTCAAAGCACCTACCACAATCCACAATCTATAATTACCCTGTGTTTATTTTTCCCAGTTTGTCTCCCATTATAATTTCAGCATCCAACATAGTCCCTGGGACATGGGAGTTCATCAATGAGGATTTGCTGAATGAATAAATAAATTCAAGTGTGTGTATGTGTGTGTGTGTGTGTGTGTGAGATACACATCTGTTACAACTCCCATAGAACCTTCCCATGGCTCTCTACACAGCCCTTGAAAATGTCTGTTGAAATCAATTAACTAATAAATTCCATCAATTTTATCCATGCCACAATTTATACTTAAGACAAGAATTCTCCCGGTCAGACTTTATAAGACAAAAACAATGCCTCTAATTCTTCCACCAGGGTTCCAAGTATTTCTTAAGGATTCTGTATCTACCACAGAGCAGTCCAAGACTCATCAAACTTCCATGGTCAGATATTGCTTAAGTGGACCCACGTGCAAAGTGGGACTGGATGCACCATGATGAGGATGAGACCATCTTCAAGGTCATGTTATGAACCAGACTGTGCCACTAAAAATTTCATGTGTGTCCACAAAGCATTTGAAAGTTATGGAGAGCCTGATATCATTATCAAGGGTCAAGTGTATAGCAGGGTCCTGCCCACAAAGGTACATCACGTTCCTTCATCACTGCAACACGTACCATTAAAGGAATCTTCAAGGAGTAATAATTCGCAGTACATCCACTTGAAGCAATTTTATATTTATTTATTCAATTGAATTATTTATTTATGTTATTCATAATGAAATGAAACTCAAACAGCATTGGCTACATCACGTCTTCTTTTGCTTTCATTCGCTTTGCTGCCTATGACTATTTTTATGCAAATGAGGTTATGATGACATTAAACATTTTCTACTGATTTTCCAAGAACAAATATGTTCTCTCCATATGCCACCGTCTTCTTTTTCCTACATCCATCCTCAGAGCTCCGTTGGCTGATCAGAATTTTTTCTAAATTAACTCCAAGGACATTCCATCTGTAATACTGATGAGCCTGTCTCCCTCTGCAGTGCACATAGAGCACTCCCATTAATACCTGAATTTAGCCCATTTCGACCATTCCGCCAGAAGCCTTATTTATCCCCCCAGCTCTCCCAGCGCTGTAAATCTCAGCTTGTTACCCAGCACTGTGGCACTCCCCTGCTGCCTCTTCGGGGGATGTTTACTCTACTCACAGAGCAAAAACAACCAAGAACTCCACACATAAAAAAGGCCTGTGATTGCAGAGACCTTTGCCTCTACTGATTATATTCAGGGCTGAGAAACAAATGTTTTCAGGAAAGTATTTCACATAACTAGCCACTAGACAAATCAGAGTGGAAGTTGGCAGGCTGCTTACACCAGGCTCGTGGAGGCTGGCTTGGGCTTTCTTGTAGGGGTGTGTGTGGTGTGTGTGTGTGTGTGTGTGTGAGAGTTTAACTCAGAACACACTGCTACCAGGAGGGTTAGTAGGACTGGCAGGCAGGATAATGCCCTAGAAACCTAGAGGTTGCAGGTTGCAAGAGTCCCCTATTATAGGCATTGTGGGAATTTCTGAATGTCACTGGAAGTGAGCTATTCCCCTACAGTTCATGCATGCCAACAATCCTTACACAAAGTATCAAAGGGTTGCAGAAGCAGGAACAGCAGCTGTAAATCCCAACACTAGCTTGATTTAAGGTTATAAATCAGGAATCCCGCCTCCCGTAGTCGCATCTACATCTGGGGGGCATGCATTTGGTACCCAAGAAGCCTGGAGGCTGCAAACAGACCACTGAACAGATCCATTTGCATAGATAGGACACAGTTCACAGTGGGTTTCTATCGGCTGAGGTCACGTGCCCATGCGGGAAACTGGACCGGGTCCAGAAAGCTGTCTAGAACAGAAGCAGAGGGGAATCTCTCCTGCCCCTCGCTCTGATGCACTTAGATGAGAATCCTTTCAGGTTCAGATAAAAGATTAACTTTGCCCATTCGTAAACTTCTAGGCGGTCAGGCTGGTACTCCCTCTAGAAGTGGAATCCTTTCTTAAACATTAGCTACATCTTTGACCCCTGTGTTTATGATGCCCTTGGTAATGCCAACGGTATCTCAGCTTCGTAGCCGTCTCTCCACTCTCCGTCTCTACGTGTGCAACACTCCAGAGGGGTGTCAACCATTTCATGGGGTGTAATGAAATTTGAAAAGGAAGATAATTCAGAATGAGGTTGACTTCTTTTTTTTTTTAAGATTTTATTTATTTGGGCGCCTGGGTGGCTCAGTTGGTTAAGCGACTGCCTTCGGTTCAGGTCATGATCCTGGAGTCCCGGGATTGAGTCCCGCGTCGGGCTCCCTGCTCAGCAGGGAGTCTGCCTCTCTCTCTGACCCTCCCCCCTCTCATGCTCTCTATCTCATTCTCTCTCTCAAATAAATAAAATCTTTAAAAAAAAAAAGATTTTATTTATTTATTTGAGAGAGAGAGAGAGAACAAGTGGAGGGGAGGGGGCAGAGGCAGAGGGAGAGGGAGAAGCAGGCTCCCAGGACCCCAGGATAATGACCTGAGCCGACGGCAGACACATAACGACTAGGCCACCCAGGTGCCCAAAATGAGGTTGTTTTCTATTCATTTTCATTTACTCAATAAAGGGATGCACTGGAGGACATGGGACGGGAAGGAACAAGGGGTAGGAGGGAAGATAAACCAATAGCAAAGGACAGGAACCTCTCCAAGCATGGGAAGCCCCGCCTTGTCCTGATCCGCATTTTCTCTTCCATCTGCTTCCACCTGCCTCAGAAAATGGCGGGAGGGGGGGCAAGATGCTCAAAATTTAAAAATAAGAATCACTCAGGTGAATTAGCTTGTGAAGATGTTAATTTACAGCCCCCATTCTGGTCAACCTAACTGTCGCTGGGCAGAGGACTTGACATTTTTAATCAGCAGCCCTGGTGAGTCAAAGGTAAGGACCAGGCTTCCAGAAACATGACAGGCCTGCTGAGTATCAATCTGATGAGATATTGGGGTTACCTGGGAAGCTTGTGGGGTTTTTTTAAGATTTTCTTTATTTGTCAGAGAGAGAGAGAGAGAGCGCGCGCGCACAAGCAGGGGGATCAGATTCACAGGCAGAGGGAGAAGCAGGCTCCCCGCTGAGCAAGGAGTCCAATGAGGGCTTGATCCCAGGACCCCGAGATCACGACCAGAGCTGAAGTCAGACATTTAACGGACTGAGCCACGCAGGCGTCCCCGGGAAGCTTGTTAAAAAATTTTAATACTGATGCTCGGGCCCCACTCCCACAGATTCTGAGTTGATCACCGTGGGGGAGAGAATGGGCATGCCAATGGTAAAAGCTCCCCAGGTGATTTCAATGTGCAGTCAAGGCTCAGAACCACTGTGTAGGGATAATCCATGCGTTTAGGCAAGCAGGGATGTGGGCCCTAGAGCTTCCACATTTCACTTTGGCAACTTCTGACACTTTTACCCAAAGAACATTCTAGAACATTTATTCCAAGATTCTCATCTTTCCATAACAGGCAGGAAATAATGATGAAAACTGGGCCACTTGCCTCTTGACCATAACACTCGGGGATTTTAAGGCAGAAGCATCTTCCTGAGGCAAGAAAGGGTTCTCTTTGTGCATGCGCAGTCCCCAGACCAGCCTGGAAGATGGGGGCTCCTTTGTCCTCCCACCGATGCCCCAGGCCAACGGCCGGCCTCAGGGGCTCAGTCAAACTCCATATTGGAGTAGCTACACAGAACATCTCAAAAATCAGAACTTACAGAGAACAAAGGCATTCTGCAGACAAGGCCACAGATGAACAACGGCCCATCTTTCAAAACTCTTACCATTTCAGAAGTGCTCAAGAGAAGGAATTAAATCATAGAAAGTGGCCAAGACTTCAGACCCGGGACTCTGTAGAGCCCAGCAACCTACATTTTCTGCAAGCTCCAAAGACCTCACTTTGAGAAATATTCTAAAATGTGCTTTTGAATATTCAGCCCTTTTCATGGAAAAGTTATTTTAATGCATGGTGAAAAAAATCATTTCGATTTGTGAAAAAGTAAGAACACATATTACAGCTGATCTTTAAACTGTCTGAACTGGGTTCAAGCAGGGTTCGAACTGCGTGAATCCCTTATATGCAGAGTTTTTACAGAACTGTGCTGTAAATGTATTTTCTCTTTCTTATGATTTTCCTAATAACACCTGCTTTTCTCTAGCTTACCTTATTGTAAGAATGCAGTGTGTAATACACAGAGCATACAAAATCTGTGTTAATCAGCTATTTATGTTACTGGTTAGGCTTCCGGTCAACAGTAGGCTATGTAGTTAAGATTTTAGGGAGTCAAAAATTATAGGCTGGTTTTCACCAGCATGGGGGTCAGCACCCCGAACCCTCACATTGTTCAAGGGCCGACTGTAAACTATGTCTTTAGTCTGACTGCTATTGATGATAGCAAAGCAGAAACAAGAGGCTGCTGGTCTCATCCCACCAGCTTTTACTCTGTCTCAGGCCCTCTGAACACCCAACTGACCCTCCCAGGTGCTCATCACAGCCTGGCATCTGTCTCAGGCTGGGTCCCCTGGATTTCTGTGCCGACTTGGGGATAAGGGAATAGTCATTACCCTAGATTTGAGTTTTACATGTTAGCAACACACAGCTATGCCGTAATCTTCAGGTAGATACTTCCCTAAGGATTCTGTCATTACACACAAGGTGTTTTAAGGATAAGGGGTATGTATGATGAAGGATCTTTAAGAATAACTGTAGCTAATATTTATTGATCGGGTATCATTAATACATGAGAAAGGCTGAGACCATGCCTGGTAGATCAGCCTATGCAGCTCCCAGGAAATAACTGATTTACTCCCCACAACAATTCCCTGAAGGAAATACCAACACATCAGCATTTTACATATAAGGCCCCGAAAGGCTAAATAACTGGCCCATGGTTGCAGAGCTAGTAAGAGGCAAAGCTAGGATGGGAACACAGAT
The DNA here is from genome assembly GCF_054177405.1 of Leptonychotes weddellii. NCBI lineage: Eukaryota > Metazoa > Chordata > Mammalia > Carnivora > Phocidae > Leptonychotes > Leptonychotes weddellii. Next base: position 12,555,484 of record NC_138373.1, on the reverse strand, counting down.
TTCCAAGTCCATGCTCTTGACCTCTCTGAAAAACTCTCTTACTATGGGTTTTAAGTGGTATAGACATGCTCTTCAGACCTAAGGAACTCATGAGACTGGGCTCAACATTCACCCACAGATCTAATCAGATAGTAAAGGAAGGGTTCTGCTATTTGCATATTTCCCATGACTGTGGGTGAGGACCAGTTCTAGCAAAAGACGTTCCTTCCTCTCGGTTACGCCTCTAGGTGAAATGAACTCGACGGTAAGACATTCCCTAAACCTATTAATATTGCACTATTTATTTTTTTCTGTGTTTAACAAACAAATACCATATCCCTGAAAGAGGGTTTCAACTACATCACCCAACATATGAGGGGGCCTTAATGGATACCAGTTAAGCGAATTCCAAGTACAGCCCCTTTGGTGATGGAATTTGGTTCTAGTTGGAAGGGCTAAAAGGGATGAAGAGAAGCAAACAAAGGGAGTACACACACAGACACACACACACACACATTCTCCAAAGAAACCGTCCTGTTTCTCAGACTCGGAATTTCTCTTCCTTCTGACGGTGCCAGTGTGGAGCTAGAAAGTTCCATTCCACAGCCACGGAAGGACATGTTGCCTGAAGGGGCAACTCGGTGCGCGGGCAAGTACACAGGCCTCCAAGACGCACACACAGTGGGGTTTGAACCTGGCCTCCAGCACGTACTGGCTGTGTGACCTCGGCCAGGGTGCTTAACCTCTCCTAACCCCCCTCTCCTCACTTACAAAACAGAGATGGGAGCAGCTACTCAGAGAGCAGTTAAATTTAAACAAGATCAATAAAACATGCAGCACAGTGAACATGAAAGGCAGTCAATAAAAGGGAATAATTATTGTGGTTTAGTGGTTCAGAGACACTCCTAAGCATGCACCTCCTTATAATGTCAACCAATAGTATTTACGGGACAGTGACCCTCTGTGCCCACATCTCTGAAAGACAAAGTTTAACACAGGAGCCCTGACCTTCTATGAGGTGCTGCCCCTCTACTGGAAAACCAACCTACGAGACACAGGGTATCGATCATCAGAAGAATGATTCAGGAAAAAAAAAAAAAAAAAAAAAGCCCAGGCACAGATTCAATAATCAGATGCTTTCTTTGTAAAGGGGGTGGAAACCTTGAGTCGGGTAATTAAAACACCATAACTCACATACACACACGGACTCAACCTCAGATACCCACTGAACTTGGATCCTTCTCAAATCTCCTTGGCCAGCCCTGACACCGTTCTGACCTCCATATCCAAAGGTACAGCTGTCTGCTGGACAGGACGTGAAGTCGGTCCACAGACGTCTCACGCCCTGTGTGCCCAAGGCAGGTGTTGTTGGAATATAACAGGTCAGAATTTGTGGCAAGTAAAGAGGGGACTTTCTGAGCGAAGCAAAACAAATTCCAAAGAAAGCTGACATCTGGATTTATAAGCAGGAGGCCAAAGGAGAAATTGAAGATAACAGCAGTAGAAACTGCCCATAAATTACCGGCAGGCTCTGGGAGGAGGAAGCCAGCCATGAAAACTGTGCAAGGATCTCAGAGGTGGCTTTAATAAGCACACACAGATCTCTGGGCTGCCCCGCAAGGGACGGGAGTGGGGTTTTTAAAGCCTTGTCTGGCTTCTAGGGTCACCAAATATCACCTCCCGGCTCGCACACACCTAGTCACATAGTGAATAAAGCTAGACAGATTCGTCTCATGTGGTGAAGAAAACCATAACTAAGGGAAAACCTGGACCAGCAAATCGTCCATCTTGCACACAAAGCATGAGCCTCTGCGGGACTCTCCCTCCCGGTTAATGAAATCACTTCACTTTGTCTCCCAAGCTAGAAGCTTCTGATTGCACCCATTTCATCCACATCCAATTAACTGCCGCATCTGGCTGATTCTCAGAAAGTTTTTCTTGAATCTAGCCCATCCACTCCATCTCTGAGTCCTTGGTTTGCTACCGAGAAATGATTTTCATAAAAATAGTACGTGAATAATGAAATGTCCGCTCTATTATTAGTGATAACATTCTCTCCATCAGGCAATGCTGAGCACTCGGTTGGCACTCAACAAACGTTGGGTGGATGGAGAAGAAACTAAATCTATTTAACCAACCTGCTACCAGCCTCCATCTATTCTAACCTAGCTGACGCCTTTGGCTAAAAGCCGATGTCAAAAAGGGGATCATACCAACAGTACCATCTTGCCTTGTGTCCTTCGTTGGTGTCCACTGATGATGAGAAAGCCTGGCACATGAGGCTGCCTCCCAACCCAGCCACCTGCTTCCCCTTTGATCTCTCTTTCCACAGGTCACTCTGGAAACTCTGTTCCAGCCAGAAGTTTGTGTGCTGGTCCCCTCACCCCCAAATCCAAGAAATTGGGCACAGGCTGTTCTCTTTGAAATACCCCTGCCGTCCCTTCGAAGGAAAAATTCCTGCTCGCCAGTAAGAGCCAGACTACCTCCACACTGAAGCATAGCGCCTAACCGACTGGAGACTTCGGTCAAAAATGTTTAATTAATTTAAAAAAAAAACAAAGAAAGAAAGGAAAAGAAAAAAAAAATGAGACTGAAGGAACAGCATACAGCTTAGAAAATAAGCCTAGATATATGGGGCGCCTGGGTGGCTCAGTCAGTTAAGCGTCTGCCTTCGGCTCAGGTCGTGATCCTGGGGATCCCAGGATCGAGCCCGCGTCGGGCTCCCCACTCAGCAGGGAGCCTGCTTCTCCCTCTGCTCCTCACCTCGCTCACTCTCTCTCGCACTCTCTCAAATAAATAAATAAAATCTTTAAAAAAAAAAAAAAGAAAAGAAGCCTAGATATATAAAACATATAAATTGCATTATATCTAGCACCTCCAAATGAAAATTATTTACAGATTTTTTTTTTTGAAAAGGCTGATTTGAAAAAAAATGGACAGACATCTTAAACAAAAGATACATACCTTGTACCATATTCCAAAATAAACACTAGATGGGTGAAGGAGCAAAATACAAGAGTAACACCAACAGAATAGAATATTTGTAAGTATTTCTGCGGGATGATATCTTTCTCGGCTTTAAAGCAGTGATGAAATGAAATTGGCAAGATTGACAGTTTGGGATTCATACAAATTTAAACTATCTGTCCAGTGGAAGAAAAAAAACCCCACAGAATTGAAATGAAACGCAAAACAACATTTGGAATCCATCGGCGTGAAAGATGACAAGCAAATGGTTAATCCCACTACTACCTAAAAATTCATTCACGTTTATACGAAGAACGATTTTCTTAAGAGCAGCATGATAAGAAAAGAGTAAGAATTAAAGCAACATCAGGTTCTGTACAAAATTGTGATGAAACTAGCTGATTTAAATCCTCTACACTCGGGAGGGCTTTGGGGGAGCTTCATCAAAAGGATCTCACCCACTGGGGGATACTTCCTCCTGAGCTTGGAGGAAGGAAACTACTCTGGCCCTAGACAGCTGCCTCCCTGCACATCCCCAGGGCTCACATAAAGAGAAGCAGCTTCCATAGGCAAATCCTTTGCCACTTTTTGATGGCAAGGGTTAATCTGTAATTAGCAAAGGTTAATTTGGTAACATTTGCTGTGGAGCCCAGAATTTACAATGGTACCTCTGGTTACCAAATATGACTCATGGGCAATCTCCCAAATTCATCTCCAATTCCACCTTCTAATGCATCCTCCACAGAGCTGCCGGAATAATCTAAGAAGGCAAATGTGGTCATGTCATCCAACCCACCTCTTTCTATCTTCTCCACCTCTTTTTTCCGCCACACTTCCACCCTGCCTGGCCTGCACTTAATTTTTTTGTGCAGATTAACATTCACTGCTTAATTAAAATTTGATTTTGTGAAAACAAAACATCTCATTTCTGTAATCTCCATGTACCTAAATATCAATGGTGATGCCCTTATTTCTTGATGTTTACATTTTAGACATTTGCAACTGATTTTCTGTTTCTGAGGATAAAGATTTAATGGTCTTATACTGCCCACACCTCACACACACATTTTGCCCTCCTCCTTCTTCCAATACAGCTATATCATAATTTGCGGGTAGGTAATATCCAATATTTACATTTGTGTGACCATATTATGCCCAGTTGAGCCAGAGTGTATAAAATTACAATTCCTTTCTTGGGGCGCCTGGGTGGCTCAGACGGTTGGGCATCTGCCTTCGGCTCAGGTCATGATCTCAGGGTCCTGGGATCGAGCCCCACATCAGGCTCTCTGCTCCTTGGGAGCCTGCTTCTCCCTCTGCCTCTCTCTCTGTCTCTCTGTCTCTCATGAATGAATAAATAAAATCTTTAAAAAAAATAAATAAATAAAATAAAATTACAATTCCTTTCTTGAGAAACTCTTGTTTTTTTCCTGTGGCTAACAATTGCTTTGCTTTGTCAGAAGCATTTTTTCCCCTTCTGTTTCTATCACTAATTTAGTCCCAAACTTTCTGAAAGAATGGCTAAAAAAAAATCTTGCAAAGGCAATAAAAACAGAAATAAACAAGTGGGACTACATCAAACTAAAAAGCTTCTGCACAGCTAACAAAACAAAACAAAACAAAACAAAACACCATGATAAAATGAAAAGGCAACCTACTGAATGAGAGAAAATATTTATAAATCATGTATCTGGTAAGGGATTAATATAAAAATGTATAAAGGGGCACCTGGGTAGCTCAGGCAGCTAAGCGGCTGCCTTCAGCTCGGATTGTGATCCCGGGGTCCTGGGATCGAGCCCCGCATCGAGCACCCTGCTCAGTGGGAAGCCTGTTTCTCCCTCTCCCTCTGCTGCTCCCCCTGCTTGTATGCTCGCTCTCTCTGTCAAATAAATAAATAAAATCTTTAAAAAAAAAAAAAGTATACATACAACTCGATAGCAAAAAATCAAACAATCCAATTAGAAAATTGGGCAGAAGATCTGAACAGACATTATTCCAAAGAAGACATATAGGTGGCCAAAGGGTACATGAAAAGATGCTTCCCATCACTAATCATAAAGGAAATGCAAATCAAAACCACAAGATACCACCTCACACCTGGCTAATATCAAAAAGACAAGAAATAAGTGTTGGTGAAGATTTGGAGAAGAGGGAATCCTTGTGCACTGTTGGTGAGAATGCAAACTGGTGTAGCCACTATGGAAAACAGTATGGAGGTGCCTCAAAAAAGTAAAAAATAGAACTACCATATGATCCAGCAATCCCACTTTTGGGTATTTATCCAAAAAAAAAAAAAGAAAGAAAGAAAGAAAACACTAATTTGAAGATATTTGCACCCCCATGTTCATTGCAGTATTATTCACAAAACCCAAGAAATGGAAACAATCTAAATGTCCATCAGTGGATGAGTGAATAAAGAAAATGTGATACACACACACACACAAACACACACACACACACACACACAAAATGGACTCCTATTCTGCTATAAAAAAGAATGAAATCCTGCCATTTATGACAACATGGATGGACCTTGAGGGCGTTAGACTAAGTGAAAGAAGTCAAACAGAGAAAGACAAATCTGTGGAATCTAAAAACAAACAAAATAAGCTCATTGCTACAGAGAACAGACTGGTAGTTGCCAGAGGCAGGGGGTGGGGAGTAGGCCAAATGGATGAAAGGAGTCAAGAGGAAGAAACTTCTGGTTATAAAATAAATAAGTCCTAGGGATGTCATGTACAGCATGGTGACTCTAGTTAATAATACTGTATTTCACCTGTGAAAGTTACTGAGATAGTAGATCTCAAAGGTTCTCATTACAAGAAAAAAACAACCTGTAACTATGTGTACTGACAGACGTTAACTAGACTTGTGGTCATTCCACAATGTAGACAAACATCAAATCATTATGTTGCACACCTGAAACTAATATAAGGTTGTATGTCAATTATGCTTCAATAATAACAATAATAATAATTCTGGATGCCATCACAAACACTAGGTAATCAAGCGATTCTGTCCCCTGGCCTCCTTTGGCGACATACATCATACAGCCCTCCATCCTCCTGTTCCAGTGTGGAATGGGTGTTCTCTTGACCTGCCACACAGCTGTCACCCTGAAATGTTACCCTGGAGCATCCCTTCATCAGCTTCCCAGGATCTGCCTTTTGTACGCTCCTGTTTGAGTCCCCTGTTTCTTCAACACTATTATCATTCTCTTTCTTACTTTATTCCCTTGTTTTACTGGAGCATATCCTTAAATAGCTTCCTGAAAACAGATGCGGGGAAGGTACAATTGTGGAGACCCTACTTACATATAATATATTTACTTGTTTTGAAATTTTACATTTACTTTTTTTTTTTTAATTTGAAGATCGGGGGCACCTGGATGGCTCAGTCGGTTAAGCATCTGACTCTTGATTTCAGCTCAGGTCACAATCTCAGGGTCCTGGGATCAAGCCCCACTCTGGGCTCTACATTCAGCAGGGAGTCTGCTTGAGGATTCTCTCCCTCTTCCTCTTTTCCTCCCGTCTACCCCTGTGGACGTGTGCACATGCGCTCTCTCAATCAATCAATCAATCAATCAATCAATAAATCTTTAAATAAATAAATAAAATAAAACTTGAGAATTTAACTGGCTTTACTAAATGATTCACGAATCAGACAGCATGCCAGCTAGAAAATAGAGGGTTGCTCTGAGGAGTTGTACAAAAAACATTTACATTTGTTGATGTGGGTTTAATTTCTCTTTTCCTTCATTCCCTAGACACAGGGTGGGACCTTCTAACCTGAAAGCTCATGTCCCACAGACCTGGGAAATAGTGCTCCATCATTGGTCTGGTGATTTTCTTCTTTCCGTGTTCTCTGTTCTCTCTCCAATACTCCTATTAGTTAATGTTGGACCTACTGAACTGATACAACTGCTTTAATTTCTCTCTCCCATTTTTCTTTCTTTTTTTTTTTGATCTGTCAGATGTTTTTCTCAATGCTATCTTCCACCCTCTTGTTCATTTATTCCTATCTTATTTGTAACTCCCAAGACTTCTTTTCTATTCTCACCTGGGATCGTGACCTGGGCTGAAGGCAGACACCTAAAAACTGAGCCACCCAGGCGCCCCCTGTTGTCATTGTTGTTAAGGTCTTTTGTAACCAAGACTCTCCTGGGATGTCCAGAGATCCTGGCTCTTCTTTCTTTTTTCGGAGTGAGACAGCTATGTGAAGACAAATGGAGTTTTACAACAGGCATGCCTTACTAATAGTGAGCAGAACTCAGACATTTGGGGAGTGGGGGCCAACTACCACATCTGTTAGCCTTTTCTTAGGCTGGTTGCTTCAAGAGTAGATTCTTCCAAGTACTGATTTACAGGGGCGTACAAGCCCGGAGGGGTAATGACATTGAGGATGTCCCCAGATGGTATGCAGTCTTACCATCTGTCCTAGGCTACATCTTACGAACTCAAGCCCAGAGTTCACCTTTTCCAGAGAGCAAATCTCCCATATTCTGCCAGAGGCAGTGTTGGAGACAGAATCTGGGGGTATAGATGCAATCCTTCTTTTCAAATCTACTTCCCACCCATCGAAAGTACACAGAACCTCCAATGCCCAGGTCTCTGGGGTTCTGAGGTGTGACTAGGCTGCATTCTTCAGGTCTTCCCACCATAGGCAGGAGGCTGGCTCCCAGCCTCATCCAGTCTGCTGTCAGTTACCATTCATTCCCCCTCTTTCAATCTTCCAAAATTTTGTGGGTGTTTCTTCCCTGCAGTCATCCCCTAACCTGTTCAGTCACCCCTTATAAGTTACATCATCTCTGGTTCTTTACTATCATCTTAGTAAAGTGCCAGGAGGGGGCCAGATACAAGTGGGATGTTCAAGACAGTAGGCAAATTTATAGAGCATGTTGAGCTATGCATCCCCCCAACCCCAAGTAAGCCATGTTTTTATTTGCCCCCAGCTCTGCTCTTGCTGTCCCCCTGCCTGGTCCATCCCTATCCTCCTCCTTTCATCCATTTCCCAACCCTTAATGACACTTCAAGATCAGACTCAGGCATCATCTCAAGCGGGAAACTTTCCAGATCCTCCCCACACAGGCTGCATTTATCTCTGGCTTGACACACACCACATAGACCATAGTGTACCAAATCACCCTGTCTATAAGTCTGCCTCCCTCCCTAGATAAGAAGTAAGCAAGGACTGTGTCTTTCCCAATGTCCTGCCTCTAGTGTGGGGAAAACCATCTGACACAAAATAGGTGCTCCTAATATGTGTTCAACTGACCCACTTCAGTAAGCTCCATATTGGAAACATTTTCATTCTCAAAGGCGGGCAAAAAAAAAAAAAAAATATATGGCTCTGTTTATTTGCCAACGTCCAAATAAGAAAGGCTAATCAGAGAGCACCAGGAAATGAAAACAGCCAGATGTGTTTGAGAGCCAAGGTCCAGGAACGCAAAATAGCTTCCAACAGGGGTGATGTATGTTTTCCTAGTGATTCAAAAGGAATATATGTTTATTAGGCAGAGAGAGATTTAGCAGGTTCCTTGGCTAATGCTGCAATTTTAAATCCATTTAAGATAATTTTCTTTATCTTGAATCTATTTTTCTCAGTAACCAGGATACTTAACCGATTTGTCCAAAATCCATTTGAAAAAGAAATCACCTACTCTAAGCAAGGACACACTCTAAACTGGAAAAAAAAGAGACACTACAACTCTAAGAAAACAAAGAACCCTGTTAAGCCAATGTGGACGCCTGCCTAGAAAATAGGTTTTCCTCCAGCGTCCTGATTCTATGACCGATCCCTCTTCTCCATTTCCCAAGGAGAACACAAATAATTCTTAAATCTGAGCCCACAGAACAAAGACTTTTCCTGAGACAAAAGACCCAAACAAATTGGTTAAAAGGTAACACCCTCAAACTAAACAGTGGAAGATGAAACAATCACGGAACGCACTTTCTCACCCATCAGCTTGGCAAAGCGTTTTTGAAACACGAGTACCCAGTTTGGGAAGGATCAAGTAAGATTCCAACGAGTGCGGACTGCCATCAACTTTCTGGAGGACAGTATCCCAAGATGTATCTAGAGCCTCCAGAGTACTCCTACGATATGGCATAAGCATTATACTTTCAGAAGTGTGGCTTGAGAAAATAAATACCAAATCACAACACACGAGGATGTGAGTGGCAAGATATTCATCAAATGGTTATTTATAATAATGACAAACCGACAATACCCTGAATTTCCAACAACGGAAATAATGATGCGAAATGGTCATAAGGATGATCATCGTTAATCATAATTAATGACAGCACGCGCTCATGAAATAATATTAAATGGAAGAAAGATCCAAACAATACATCACATGCTCATAATCTGTATAGAAAATTGACTCAAACACAAAATGCCAAAATTTGACCGACTGCTGTCTCTAGGTAATGAGATCATGGCGAGTTTTGTGTTTTACTTAAGACTTTTTGTATTGAGGACCTTCCTATGTGTTTCTGGATTACTTTTATAAAAATGTCAAGACTTTATTTAGATAATATTTCATAATCCATAGTACTCCATTTGTTGACTGTGAAGGACACTAAGTAAGACAGAAGCCCCTCTGCTGGTCCCAAAGGACCTGAGAACATGTCACAGACTCAGGGCTGCACCCATCCTGTGATGTAGCAAGCCGCTCTGAATGACTGAATCACAACTTACTTCGTGGGACGATAATCCGGAATGGAACGATCCAGTGAAATTTTTTCACTGAGGTAGGAATTGTAGCCATACTTCTCATGGGGTCCCTTGGCTTTCTCTTCTTCAGCCGGGGAAAGGGTAGCAGGAAGGCCCCCTTTGCCCCGCCCACCATAACCTTCAATGAGCCCAAGGGATTTGGATAAGCCTAGAAAAAGGAAGGAAAAACAATTATTTGAAAGCCACCACATCAGGCTATGTCACTCAAGCTCAGATATATGCTTCAATGGCAAGTCTAACATTACCTGTCACGGGTAATTACTTCCTTGATAGAGCAATCCAGGAATGTGCCCTGAACACAATCATATTAAGAGGAAGGTCGGGGCAACTGAGAGTTCTGGAACTAAGTTTAATTCCCAGTAAGGAGCTTCTCCCTCCTCTGGGGAACTGAGTGGATGGGGGTCCACAAAAGGGAGAGACTATCTAAACTGGGACAAATGCAGACCAAGAAGGACACAGGAAATGGGACAGACGTGGGGCTATCAGCCAGGCCTGTTTTCCTTTCCCCGTGGGGCAATGACAAGCCTTGATACTCCACGAGCTACATGCACGACACAAAAAAAGAACAGCCAGTCACAAGGAACGGCCAGACCAAAGGTGCTTTTGCTTCATTTGAACAGAGAATGACATACAGATTGGTTTTATCATGAGTTTAAAGTGTGTAACAATCTGACACAGTTCTTTACCTAATGGTTTTATTTAAATTTCATCTAAATGGCAAAAGGAAATATAGAATGTTTGAGAATAAATCATAGAGGGGAAAAAAAAAACCCACAAGGGTGATAACCATGCCAAGTGGAGTAGGAGGGCTCTGTAACAAGCCTCACTGAGCAATTGCAAGTTCCCAGGATGGTGGCAGCTTTGTATCTACTACTGTTCCATTATACAATAAACAGCTTGATGGGCAATCCTGAAATCCAAGAGTTATGGGAGGTTTTACTTCTCGGCTAGAAAACTTTTGTTGTTAAGGGCTCTCATTCCCTTTTGCCATTTTGAATGCTCAAGCTAAGTTACTTAGCACACCCACGAGCATGTGCACGTGCACACACACACATACACAAAACACTTTATCCACAGAAGTCCCATTGCTCCTACTGGCAGGAAGAACACGGAGCGGAGATGTAAACAGTGCCCTCCGCTTTCATGAGGGGCAGCCCACAGAGCTGAGGACGATTCGAACCTCCCAGAAAGGTACCCCCAGACCAGTCAAAGGCCAACAACTCTGCTCCCATCACAGAACAGCACTCTATCACATAATGGCGAGACTTGCCTGCTTCTCTGAAAACAGAAATGTATTTTCTGTGATATCAAGATCAAAAAGCAAAGGTCGAGCAAGCATCTCAGAGTTGGTCTCGGGTGAACATCATTTTTCTACCTGAGAATCATTTCCACTGTCCACTCTGAGCTCCAGGAACCCTGACATCTTTTCCGCCTGCCATCATCCCAACAGAGGCGCCCTCAGCTGAGCATTAGATTATTCCAACATTTCCCACCTGCTTCCTGGGCTTTGAATTCTCATTCCACATCAATGTGCCACAAACATTCCAATAATATCACCTTCACAATGCTCAAAAATCTATAAGAACTCTTCCCATGTCAAGTGCAAATACCTGTGCTGGGTTTTAAAATCACTTGTCAGAGAACATTACTAGTAGGAATGTTAAGACAGGGCAGCGACTTTGGAAAACAGTTCGGTAGTTCTTCAAAATGCTAAGCATAGTTTTACCATATGACCCAGCAACTCCATTCCTGGGTATATACCCAAGAGAAATGAAAAGATCTGCCCACATAAAAACTTATACAGAAATGTTCATAGGAGCATTATTCATATTAGCTGAATGTCTATCAACTGATGAATGAATAAACAAAAATGTAAAACCATACCATGAGACATTATTTAGCAATTAAAAAGAAGGAAGTAGTGATACACACTATGACGTGGATGAATTTTGAAAACACGATGCCAAGTAAACAATGCTGGTCAGGAAAGACCACATATTGTGTGATTCTATTGATATGAAATGCGCAGAATAGGCAAATTTCCAGAGACAGAAAGTAGATCAATACCTGTTTTGGGCTGATGGGAGTGGGGGAGGAAAGGGGGAGTGACTGCTAATGTGTATGGGGTGTCTTTTTGGGTGATGATAATGTTCTGGAGTAAGATTGTGGTGATATGTGCATAAACTTGTGAATCTACTAAAAAGGAAAATGTTTTAAGTTCTTTTAAAATCAGAACATAGTCACAAAATGTAATTCTTAATACCATTTTTTAATGGAGGAAGAAACCCACCAAGGCCAAAGTCATTATGTGGCCCTTATTCCCTTGAGGTTGTTAGACTCTTACCTATAAGTGACAGGTGCCTAAAGCACAGAGAAGGAAAGGAACATGATCTGAGGCAATGGGACAGACCCCAGACAGCCACCATTTACGGAGGTGCTCTCCCGCATGCTGGGGACCCCGCTAAGTGCTTTACATGGAGTGTATTATTGTTTTGTCAACTCTCCTGACCAACCTCTGAGGAAGGTATTATTTTGATCTCTGACAAATAAGGACACTGAGTTTGAGAATGTAGTAACTTGGTCAAAGTTCCATGGCTGGTAAAGGAAGACAGACCGGGATTCTGGGTATAGTTAGAGACTCAAAGGAGGACAAAACCTCGCCTCTGTGACAAATAAGGAGACCAATTCCAGGACTCTTGCAGCAGCTGACAAGAGAGGATAGGGGCCTCATTTTAAGGCAGTGGTGATAGTGATCAAAAGGAGAGGAGAGTTTGGAGAGGTATTTAAGAGACACTGTCACAAGGCAGAGACAGACAGGTGTTAGGGTGGGAGAGAGCAGGAAGAAGTGAGTTAGCCTGGCTTCCAGTGTGAGGACCAGGTGAGAACACCACTCCCAAAGATGGCACAGTCAGAAGCAGGTTTGAGAAGATGAGTTCCACTCCACACAGGTGGTCTACGGGGCAACCATGGGACATTCCGACAGTGTCAGAGGTCCAGTGGGTAACTGAAACCCATGAGAATGGAAGTTAAGATGGAAGACGAAGCCCAAGATATGAGCCAGGAAGCCACAGCCTGGCAGGGGCTGTAGCCATGATGGAGGGTAGGGGTGGCGGGCTGGGGGCAGAGGTCGAGCAGCAAGAAGGAGAAAGACAGATGATGCTCAGGAATTTCAACATATTTAGAGTAGGAACTGCATCCTTCAAAACTTATTTCTTCTCCACTCTGTACAGGGGCTCCCTCACTGAAGCTACACTTGAAGCTCAAGACTTCAAGGAACTAAGACTTAAAGGAATGGAGAAATATCTCAGTATGAACCAAGTGGTTAAGCTTCTTCCTTATCTTCATAGATCCATTCAACCACCCTCTCTCCATCCACTAATGATCACTGTTTAGGCTTTAATTTTTTTAATGGTTTTATATCCATTTCTGTATTAAACAGGAAAGGTTGATGTTACCAGGATCACTTTAGAGATAAGGAAATGGAGGCTCAGGAGGATTAACTATGTGACCTTCCAAAAGTAATGGAAATGGAAGACATTCCTTCCAACCTCAACACACACGAATGTTCTATCCAGGAAATTCTTCAGGAAGAAAGAACCCAGCATGGAAAATATGATGGTGATAAATTAATGGTAGTGAACTCATTAAGAGGATACTATATAGCAATGAAAATGAATTACTTGCTGATAAATGGATGAATCTCAGAGACACAACGTCAAGTGAAAAGCAAGCATTAATTCATATAATTCCATTTATATAAAGTTTCAAAAGCTAATCAAACCATAGTTCAGAGATATAAACTCATGGAGTGATACCAGAAACAACTGCAAAAAAGAGACTAGATCATCCTTGGGAAAGACACACAAAGGACCTCAAAGGTCCTGGTAATGTTCCATTAGAAAGCTAGTAGGATTCATTCATTCATTCATTCAATTCCATAATAATTCATTATAGAATTATTACCTGACATGTATGTGATATATATAATGGATGGCATTTTGCATAATAAAAAAGACCATGCAGGGACTACTGACAGTGGGTTTTTTTCTCCTTGTCTTGTGCACTTCTGCTCATTCACCTGGATTTTCCCTTTTTCTCACTAGTCACAAACTCAGCCTTCCATAGTTTTCCTGCCAGCATGCAGCCCAAGGGTCAAGGAGGGAAACCACTGGAATGGGACATGACTGACTTTCAATTTAACTGAGCAGCTTCAGTAGAAAACATCTGATTCTTCCTCTTATCTCATCTGTTTGGTTTGGTTAGCACATCTTTTTCTTCCCTTGATGACAAAGGCCTTCTTTTGGCCATTAAATGCCACCTCAGAGCTAAAAAGCATCTCAGCTGTGTTTGCCCAGCATCTTCCATGGGCAGCCTTTCCAATGCAGGCAGAAGGGCCACGGAAAGAATTCATTTTAAAATGGCACAGGAATTAAGACTAGGAATGCATGCTAATCCCACCAAGAACACAAAGGGAATGATGGTTCCCAGTGAGATTTTTTTTTCCCCTTTCTGTGGCATTATTTCTTCCATTATGGAAGGCACCCACTTAGCAGCCTCAAAAAAGATCATTCTTCACAGTGCAATGTGACAATTACAAATTATATATTTTGTGGTCCATGTGCTCCCATTTTCCCCCCAAATGAATCTGCCAGCAAGGTTCAACAAAGCAGCAAAAATTTTCACTGGCATTTTAATGTGCTTACTTAGCAGGCCCCAGAAACTACTGGCAAAGATAAATAAGAATTCAAGATCATCAACAAGGTTCAAGTTGGTCTTCACTTAGCCAGGAAAAGTCGCCTCTGGAGCCAGCTGGGATGACTCCATGCACCTGGGAACCTTCTCTTCTGAAAGTGCCTTTTGCAATCTGGTCAGAAGCAATTGTAGCCACTGCAGACCAAAATGTATTTGTAGGCCTGGAAGTCTCAGTTGGCAAAGGGAAGAAGAAGAAAAGAGGGAAAGAGGAGTGGTTGCTTGGCACTTGGTCTGGGAAGATGCATCATTCCCTCTATCTTCAGGCAAGGCCTTCTGAGTTATTTTAGCCAAAGACTGCAGAGCCAAGGGGGAGCAAAGAGGCAAGAAGCTGAAGATAAAGAGAGCGAGAGCAAATTGAGCTCGGTCATCCCATAGCACCTCTTCCACATATTGTTCATGTTTCTCTCCAGATCCACTGTCCACCATCTTCGCCTGCTTCACATCCCAGGAGACAGACCTATAGAGATAGCATCAAGGGCTTTGGGTTGGAGTCAACCAACAGGAGGCACCTGGAGGAGACTGATGGATGGAGAGAGAAAGAGGTTGGAGTGTGTCCTCCTCCAGCTTACTCCCGAAGGGAAAGTGGTTGGGTCACCTTCTCTATGCCACTGTTGCCATGAGGCAGCCCTCTCCTAGGGTTTGCCTGGGGTTACATCCAGCCGTGTGTTCTGTTAACCGCTCCCCCCCAACTTCCTCCTTCATGGCTGGCATGCCAACTTCTTCCTCCTCTGTTGCTAGCCCTAGGTGAGTCACCATCCCTTGTCATTCTTGTTGATCTCTGAACCTTGGTAAATATTTTGCTAGACTCTCTTCCATCACCTCTTCTGGATACGCCGTCTGTTTCCTGCTGGGATTCTGACACACACAGCATCCCACCTAGCCCCGGGGGATGACTTCTCCCACAGTGCCACATCTACACCCTTTCCTGAAGGGCAGGGGTGTGGTCACCCCAGTGCCCAACACACAGGAAGCTTCTAAAAACTGTTGAGTATATGGATGAGTAGAGAAAGATCTGGAGATTCAACTTGGAGCCATCTATAACAAAGTTGATGTCGAGAAAGAACACTAAATATCCATGAGATAAATATCTACTAAGAGAAGAGCAATGAAAACTACAAACTACATAGGGTCGTTTAATAGTCATAAAGAAGAGAGTCTACACTGATGAATGTCACAGGGAAATCAAGCCTAAAAAAGGTCATTTGGTTTGGCCACGGAATGGGCCCTGGTGCCCTTGAAGACCGCCATGTCCGTGAGGTAGGCACCCCCAGGACAGAAAAGAAAGGAGGCGGGAGGCAATTTCACTCCTCAGTCAGGACCCCTGGGCTAGAGCACGTTTGATGGGTCCTGTGTTACCAGTGTTTTGTATTCCAGCAATAACCCACTAGAATATATAATGTAAAAAAAAGTGATATTTATAAAAATAACAAATATTGCAGTGTATCTAGAAGGAACTTTAACCAATAGGAAGAGAAGTATAAAACTCTACTGAAGGGAATAAAATGAGACATCTCTAGCTTAGCAGAGAGAGAGAGAGAGAGACATGTTTTTGAAGTATCAGGTGGAATGCAATGAAGACACATACTTCCCCTCTTTAATGTATAGGTTAAATATAACTCCAAATGAGATTTTTTTTTCAGGAACATAACAAAAATTCTAAAATTAGCCCACAAGAACACAGAGGCCAGAAAGCATAGATTAAAAAAAAGAAGAAGAAGAAGAGAAGTGAGAGAGGTTGCCCTCTCCAATGTTAAGTTCAAAAATAAAGCAATAATAATTCAAGTGGCGTAGTCACTGGGAGGAAATTCTACACATACGCTGGGAAACAAGGCTCTAAATATTTTTTTTCTCTCTCAAATAGTCATCCAATTTCCCAAACATGAAGTCATTAACACAACCTCCACTTCTGAAATTTTAGAAACTCCCTCTACTCCAGTTGAGTCAACACCTCACTTGGGGATGACAGAGAAGCTTCATGAACCTTGCACGGAGCCCGGGGATCCCGAGGTGCTCATACTTGATGACCGCTCAGCAAGACTCAATCACTCGGCCCATGTCTGTCTTTGGCTGGGCCCAAGCTATCCAGGCTCCACGGTGGCAGTAAAAATAAAGAACCACGGCTATAAATCAAGCTGCCTTCCCGCCTCCCTCCATACAATGAAGGACATAATTTTCTCCAGGGTTACAGTTTAAACTTATGAGTTTACAGATAACCGGCATTATTCTTCCAGAAATAGGGATGGCACTCACAACGGACGCACAAACTCCAGGATAGATAGAGGCTATGGCGAAATGCAGTCTGGTGCCTTGTTGACTCACAAAGCTCCTCATCATCTGCGCAGCCAGGACACGCGTGCACACACACACACACACACACACACACACACCAGCCCACGAGGCAGGCACGTCCTGTGGCCCAGCTGGGTGAGCCTGTGTTAGGGGGTCTCTGCAGAAGCCTGACGCCTCCTGAAGGTCACAGAGTCTCAGGGAGATCCTCCGTGATGCTAAAGCATTTGGGAGTTGTCAAACTTATAGACAATCAGGAAGCTGCAGCCATAAACTGAATAGTGAGCAATAATTCCAGCAATATATTCCTGACCAACGTCTAAATAGGGACGACTCCTGAAAAATGTGTGAAAAGGGGCCGTGAAGGGCCTTAACATACCAGCTAGTAAAACATACTGAAAAGCTCTGATAATTAAGACAGTGAGACAATAGAACAAGAAGTGACAGGCACATCAGTGGAACAGAAAAGCTAGGCTGAGGGCATCTGTCTTCAGCTCAGGTCATGATCCTGGGGTCCTGCAATTGAGCCCTGAGTCGGGCTCCCTCTCCCTCTGCCTCCCACCTGTGCTCTCTCTATGTCAAATAAATAAATAAAATCTTTAAAAAAAGAAAAGAAAAGCTAGTCCGGAAATATTGCCAAAAGAAGATAGCTCCATGTTGGACACAATTATTAGTGATAATTAGTTAAGCTGACAAATGTCTCTTAGATGCAAAGCACTATACTAATCACTTTAATTATTATTATACAGTATTTATGTTAAACAAATATGCTAACTATATCTGTGTTATATATATATATTTTTTGTTGTTGTTAATTTCCTTAATTTACATATACATATTTTTTCTAATTCATTACTCCAGTGACTCTTGGGGCTCGCTCTTATGTATCTCTTGACTCTGTTCCTTCTCTGCATCGCTTCCACCGCCTGGATTCAAGCTCAAGTCCTCTTCCTTGAGTTACTACAGTCAACCCTAACCCACTGAGCCTGAGCCAGGGTAAGACATGCAAGTCTGATCACCACCTGCTTAAAATTCATCAGCGTATTCCTGCTGCTATAGAAAAAAAAAAATCCAAAATCACCCTGTAATATACAAAGCCGCTCATTAGCTGACTCCCTGCCCAGCCTCATTTTCCACCTGTTCCTCCACCACATCCTTTATTTTAGCTCTGTAGCCTTCTGATGCTTCTAAAAAGTCACTGCCCCTTCGTGCCTCTGCCGGTCATCCTTGCTACTCAACACAATCCCACAGACCCTTTCTGAACACCGCCCTACCCTGAAAGTCAGATGCTGCTCTTTGGTGGAAATCTCAACCACAGCATTGCTCCTGTCATATCACACGTGTCCTTGAGTAGTCACTCACACTTTCTGCAAACAGGAAGACCTGTCTTATACATGGTCTGCACCTACGAAGCACTTCATTCATGTTGCACGGAGGAACAGATAGCTGGATGAGCAAAGCAATGGAATAAATGAAAGAAAAAGTGAATGAGTGCATTAGAAGCTGGGCTGGCCAACTATGTTACCATGTTCTAGGGCTGATACAGACATCTCCCGGAGACGCGTCAGAAACCGGTAAGCACCGCTTCATGAACTCGTATCGAATCATTATGAAATCCCTGGTTCATATATTAGTATGATGATCTTGACATTTGTTGACATCTACATTATAATGATTTTGACATTTTCTGTCCTGTATCCTCAGTGCTTCCCAGATACGATGTCCAAATGTTATGTGAGTCTTAATATCCTGAATGAACTCCCAGAGTTCAACTATGTCAGCTGCTTCTTGGTGCAAGAGAACCGAATAAATTGTTGCCTATGTCTAAAGGCAATAGCACACCTGGGATCCAACACAGAATCTTGAGATGGAAGGAAGGACAATTCAACCATTTCTCCACAGCCCCATCCAGCACTGGAACTCGAGAGAGAGATGGCCGCCTGGTTTCTACTATATTCCTGTAGGAAAAAAGAACTCACCACCTGACACAGCAGGCCATTCCTGGTTTATCTGTCATGCATGTAATTATACTTTCATATCATTTTCAGTATTGTTTCATTATCATGACCTGTCTCCCTATATTTTCTCCAGGCTAACCATATCCACTCCTTCAGTCACCTCTGTATGACCATGTTTTCCAATTTTCCAATTATCCATGATTTCTTAGTCTGCTCAGGCAGCTATAACAAAATACCATAGATTGAGTGGCTTAAACAACAGACATTGATTTCTTAGTTTGGAAGACTGGGAAGTCCAAAGGTAAGGTGTTGGTATATTTGGTTCTTAGGGAGGGCTCTCTTCTTGGCTTGCCGACAACCGCCATCTTGCTGTGTCCTCACACGATGGAACAAGAGCAAGCTCTGGTATCTTCCTCTTCTTTTAAGGGTACCAGGGCCATCATGGGGACACCACTCACTTAACTTATCTGAACCTAACTACCTCCTGAAGGCCCCACATCCTAACAATATCACATTAGAGGTTAGGGCTGTAAGATGTGAATTTGGCGGGGGTGATACATACATGCACTCCATAACTCATGGTATTCCGCTGCTGGATTCTGTCCTCGACAACAAAATGATGACTAATGGGTCTTTGGATGTGGGCTCCCCCCGAGAGCCCAGAATACTAGAAGTACATTTTTGCCCATTAACCAAACGGTTCATGCAGCATTTGCAATTCCAAGAGATATGAATCACTGTTATGTGCTTGAAGTGCCTTTGGAACAAACTGTCCATAAATTTTCAAACTGCAGTTTTATACAAAATGACATATCGTACATGTATTATGAACTTTAGACTTCCCAGAATCTCTCTACAAAGATTATTTAATTTGATCCTCAGAATAGCCCCATCCACATTCAGCAGATAAGAAAAAGAGGCCCTGGGCGCCTGGGTGGCTCAGTTGGTTAAGCGACTGCCTTCGGCTCAGGTCATGATCTTGGAGTTCCGGGATCGAGTCCCACATCGGGCTCCCTGCTCAGCAGGGAGTCTGCTTCTCCCTCTGACCTTCCTCCTTCTCATGCTCTCTGTCTCTCATTCTCTCTCTCTCAAATAAAATCTTAAAAAAAAAAAAAAAGAAAAAGAGGCCCAGTGAGGATTATGAATGATCCTAAGATCACTGAAAACAGTCCGAGGTGGATCTAGAACCCGGGTGGATGTATTTCCGGTTGCCAAGCCCGTCTTCAGGAAATGCATTCTCTGATTTCATGCTGTGATGAAGAAGACCAAGTAAGGCCTGAATCTCACTCTCTGTGCCAAACAAATATTGGCACAAACATCCCCCTGCGTGTGGATGTGATAAACACATGGTTCTGGCCTGGCCCAGGCTCTAGCTGATGCATAGGTCTGAGTGTGTAGATGAAAAAAATATTTCCAAAAAAATAAAGAAAAGAAGAGCTTGGCAATCACTGAGATTGCTTGGAGCAGATGGATGAAAGACGCTGGCTATACAGGTTAATTGTGTTACTTAGCCTCACATCACTTATAAAACTACACAAGGGGAAAAAAAAAGCTGACCTAGGGCTGGGTGGGAAATATGCTGAATTGGAGAAAGTCCCCTGCCGTGACCTATGAAATTCACTGGTGTCAAATGCATTCAAGGCATTGCAGACCATGCCATTTGTCACATTCGTTCAGCACCTGCCCGTCCTGACAGCTTTCAGAGAACATTCCCACTCCTCCCTTCTCATGCCCTGAACCCTCCTAGGATTTTAGTCCCAATGAGAGGGGTTAAAAAGAAGGGAGAGAGGGCAGTGAAGGTTAGCAACACTAACCTTTACCAAATTCTACAAAAAGCATGTAAGTTTTAAATAGCATACGTATAGTTCCACAGATTTTGAGTGCCAATACCTATGGTCATGTCATAGAGGGTAAATTATGAAATCAGAAGAGGGATAAGGGAGGAGTAAGACAACACAAAAATGAACCACCGTAGGAAAATGTTGCTATCTCTTTCACCCCTCAAAACCATCAGCATCACCTTCCTTTAACACCCACACACCACTGCACCACTATCATCACCACCACGATCACCATCATCAACATCACCACCACCATCACCAGCACCACCATCACCATCGTCATCATCATCATCATCACCATCAACATCATCACCATCACCATCCACATCACCACCACCACCAACACCCCCATCACCAACACCATCAACATTACCACCACCAACAACAACACCATCACCATCACAATCAACATCATCACCATCAACATCCACATCACCACCAACAACAACACCCCCATCACCAACACCATCAACATTACCACCACCACCAACAACAACAACACCACCATCACCATCACAATCAACATCATCACCATCAACATCCACATCACCACCACCACCAACACCCCCATCACCAACACCATCAACATTACCACCACCACCAACAACAACACCATCACCATCACAATCAACATCCGCATCACCACCACCACCAACACCACCATCACCTCCCTGACCAACACCATCAACATTACCACCACCACCATCTCTAATTGATTATTAGAAACTGGAAGCAATAGAATAGCTATTCTCAAAGAGCTAGTCAGAAGTAGCACAAGTTTAAAAATGAACATCCAGTTCCTCATAAAAAAGACCCTGTTGCAGGAGGGGAAGAATGAAGCGGGGGAAATCGGAGGGGGAGACGAACCATGAGAGACTATGGAATCTGAAAAACAAACTGAGGGTTCTAGAGGGGAAGGGGAGGGGGGATGGGTTAGCCTGGTGATGGGTATTAAATAGGGCACGTTCTGCATGGAGCACTGGGTGTTATACGCAAGCAATGAATCATGGAACACTACATCAAAACTAATGCATGTAATGTATGGTGATTAACATAACATAATAAAAAATAAATCAATAAAAATAATTAACTTAAAAAAAGGTAATGATGGGAAGTCTTTGAAAAGGAGAGGAATACAGGGTTAAAATGCACATAAATGGAGATCCTCTATTAAACAGTAATTCTACTTAAAAAAAAAAAAAAAAGACCCTGTTGACTAAAGATCCCATTAACGTATAAGCAAATTCCACCTTTAAGTGTTTCTCCAAGGTGCTACATTAGATTTTTGTTCAGCAAATACAAACTTTCTGCCCTCCACATACCTGGGAAGCATACACATCCCCATCCCACTAATGTGGGCTCTGCCTATTTTGCTGGGCAGAGTGTATTTCCTCACTCCTAATTTTGGGCTTGGCCATGAGACTTGCTTTGGTCAACAAGACACTAGTGAATGTGATATGAGAAGAGGCTTGAAATATGCTTAGACTGTTGGCCTTGGCCTCTTCACCCAGCCTCTACATGACAATATGCTTTGGGTGGCCCACCGGTCCAAGGAGGATGAGAGTCTCATGGGACAGCTGGATTCAATTTGCAACTTAGAAACCAGCCCAGCTAAACTCAGTCTAGATCAGCTTATCTGAAGACACATGAGAGAAAGAGAGGCTCCAAGAATAACTCACATTTTTTTTTCCTGAGCAACAAAGGATTTTGGACATCAGGGCATTCAGTAAGATGGAAAACAGCAGGAGGAAAAGATCTTTGGGTATGAGTGGGTGTGATGCAGACTCAAGAGTTTGGCTGGGTGGAACATATTGAACTGGACATGCCCATGAGATATCCAAATGGAGATGTCAAGCACATGATAGGGGATGAGGTCAGTTTTGGAAATATAAAATTGGCATTGACCAGTGTCCAAAGGTAATTTAAAGACAGATTCCTTGCGGAGTCCCCTAGGCAACGGAGATACACAGAGAAAAAAGAAGCCTGACCACTGAGCCCTGGGCACGCCACCAGGAAGGAGCCATTACAAGAAAATTGAGAGGAATGGAAACAGAAAACCTGGAAATGGTAGGTTTTTGGGAGCTGCCCCATGGATTTGGTCATGCCAAGGTGCCGGCAAATCCTGCAGGACCAACTTCAGGGAACCAAAATCTGGAGGAGGCTCGAGAGAGAACAAGAGTGAACACGTGAAGACAGCAGGTACAGCCTACACTTCCAAAGAGTTGCTGTAAGAAAGAGCAGAGGAATGTGAAGCTGCTTCTATTCAATGGAAAAGAGTTACCCTAACAGAAAAATAACTAACTAAATAAGGCTTGGCATGCACAGGATGTGGTTCTGCAGATCCTAGGACCTTCTCTGCCCTGCTGGGACAATGGCCTCCCGCAAATTCCTGCCACGAAACTCACACATGTAATATGGGGACCGAAAAGCATCTGAGACCCCTTGTCGTCTCAGATTCCACGCTCCTCTCTTGGCAGCCCCGGTGTGAAAACGTATGTGACAGAATGAGGACACAAGCAAGAAAGCTCATCTGTCAGTAAATGAAGAATGTGGCATAACCTGACGGCATCTAGAAATCAGTAGATTTCCAAAGGTCTTTGTGATGGGGGTTCTGTGGCTCCATGTGACCTGTACAAGGGACACCTGTGAGGTCCCGCCACCTGGCGGGAACCTCAGAGCACTCTGGCATCACAGCAAACAAGGGGAAGGGAAGCAAGAGGCCAAACTCTTTACGTGGATGGGCCCAGATACAGCAACGTCGGCACTAGCTTAGGATTTATCACTCTACGTACAAGTGGTAAAACCCAACTTCTTGGAGATTCAATAAAGTCAGCAGATGCAAAATAGCCCCCCAAAAAAATATGAATCCCCAAATCTCACACTCTTAGGCTCATCCAGGGCCACTCTGGTCCTTGACCTGATGTAATGTATCTCCTCCACGTTGCTGCCAGGATGAATCCAGCCTCAAAATAAACACCTCCAGAAGTTCAAACTCCCTCGTGAGCCCCTAGCCAGCCTATTCCATTGGGTTCATGTTGAATGTTCTCTAAATACAGCCAACGTCAGCCTCATCATTCTACCTTCCACACACTGGTCTTAATTCTGTCTGGGAACACACAGAAGAAGCTGACTTCCTCTGAGCTCCAAAGCTATTGATGTGGCCACTGTCCACGGGGCACAGGTATCTATGACCAGGACAGGTTTCTCCACCTTCACTCCTTCCAGTTCATCTCACACACTCCTCATTATTCCACATGACTTTGGTTCCTTCTCTTGCTGGATTTCCCGATGAGGAAAACAAAAAGCAGGCAGAGTAGAGGTGATTATTCCATGGGGAAACATACAGCGCCGGGTCCCACCGTGGTGAACAGTCTCTACCAGGAGGCTGCGGGTTTATGCAAATGGAACCGTCTGGACATTTCACTAGCCAGAGATCGAAGTGGATACAAGAGACCAAAAGAAAACACACACCCCCGTGCCCTGGTTACTCTCCAGCTCTTAGAAAATGACCTTGATGGCAAGAGTTTGTGGAAATGTTCTACAAAAAAAAAACGCCCCGACTTTATTGTTCTTGGCTTGAGAAGAATCTGGAAGCCTTTTGGGGAATGAATGACCTCCAGGACACGAGCTTTGTTAAGAGGCTCTGACATGGAAATGTCCGTTCCCAAAGCACCGCAGTGAATGTACACACACCTTCTACCATCCGGGCCACTCTCCCCAGCATGGGCCTGTTCACCTCGGGCCGGGGCTGGAACATTCAGGAGGTGTGAGGCAAGCACATCCACCCAAGTGTGCAGGTGCGGGGGGCACCACCAGCCCTTCATCCGTCCGGAGGACCAGCAGGAGGTGCTCATTTAACTTGGCGCCGTGGAGCTCTTTCATTTGGGACGCATTTATTCATACCCCTCCTCGTTGCAAAATTAACAGTGATAATCGAAGCCAAAATCGGGAACGGAGAGGACAAGAATTACTGAGAAGCGATGAGAAAAAAATTAAGGATCAATACCAGCCCGGTTCCCGATGTGAGGCAGGTGTGGGTGGGGATCGACAGAGTTGGCAGAGATCATGTACCAGGGGTCTTAGGGATGGTCCAGCAGCTCCCACCTGGTGGGGCTCCAGGGACCACAGTCAGGGACCCCGCCCATTCTGTCTTTCCCTCTGGTTCTTATCTGAGGCATCCTCCTCCCCAGCCCCAGGTGGCCTTCGAGGCTCTTGGCTTCCCTAGCTTCTGCTCTGGTTCCAGCTGCAGAAGCAGCAGAGAGGCTGGTCCCTCTGCAGACTTCTGGCTGTTTCCCTGGGTACAGCTTCTCCGCTTTCCAGGATGTCTTTCCACTTTGCCCACCGTCCCCCGGGGCCGGGATCTCAGGTTTCCAGGCTTAGGTGAGGCCCCACACTCAGTTATATAACAATAACCACAATGATCGGTTTCTCCTTTCTCTCTGTCTTAAACTCTTGGAGCCTCAGTTTCTTATTCTGAAAAGGAGGAATAATGATTTATCAGCTCATACAACAGAGTGCACACCAAGAGGATAGAAAGCACAGCGCTTGGCAGACAGTAGGGGCTCAAATCATAAGGGTTCTCTTGTATATTCCCGAAGGGATGTAAGATGGCGTGGCCATTTTCGAGAACAGGGAAAGCAGCTCCTCAAAAGGTTAAACACAGAGTTGCCAGGGCAATTCCCCTCCTAGATACACAATGTATGTCCACACAAAAACTTGGACCCAAATGTCCACAGCAACCCTATTCACATCAGCCAAAGAGTGGAGACCATCCCCATGCCCATCCACCGTAGAACACATCAACAAATGTGGCGCATCCACCCAACGGAATATTATTCAGCTGTGAAAAGGAATGAAGTATGGATACATGCTACAATGTGGATGGACCCTGAAAACATTATGCTAAATCAAAGCCAGACAAAACATCAAAGATACTGTATGATAACATATGTATGAAATGCCCAGAAGAAGCAACTGCACAGAAACAAAAAAGAAAATAGATTGGTGGTTGCCAGGGGCTGGGGTGGGATGGGTAGTGACTGCTAACGATCATGGGGTTTCTTTTGGGAGTGATGGAATGTTCTAGAATTACATACTGGTGATTTGTACAGGGTGAATTTTATGGTATGTGAATGGTCTCAATAAAAAAAATAATAGAAAAGCTTAAAATAAGCAAAAGTAGACTACGCAGGGAAAAACAACAACAGGAAAGGCTCTTGACTCTTCTTTCTTGAACTTTCTTGTTTCCACTTCATAATCCTATGACCCAGAGAGGCTGCTCTGAGCTCTAGTGCAACCCAGGAAAGGTCTTCCTTTACCTCTTTGTCGGGTCATATTCTTTATCTATCTGTCTCTCCATTCACCTGTCGATCTACACATCATCGACTCAAAATTTTATTCCACCTCTTTTCCTCTGCAAAGTTCTCTAACTGCCATATTTATCCCCCCTAATTCAGTTCATATGGCCAAAGAAATTAAAAGCAGTTTTGTGTCATGGTTACGCATACACACACACACACAAACAATTTTCTGTTCTTCAGGAACAATGAACTACTATAACTTTTCCATTACCGTTGTCTGCAGAGTAATAAACCACAGACCCAAACTACATTTCAGTTGTGTTTTCTTTTGTAAAAGGTAGAAAAACTGGACTGTCCCTCTAAGGATGAAGGGCAACATCTGCCACCCCCCACCCCCCGCCCATAATGCCCAAGACCCAAAATTAAATGATCTTTTTCAAAATCCATTGCGGGGGGAGATTTTTTTCAAGTGGACAACGTAGTGAGCTCTTCGAGAATTTTCCTGACGCCTCACATGATAAAATGTCCCCTTTAATCCCTCCCCACGGCTAACAAAGTGCAGCAACTCAACCCTTCACATTTAATTTCCTTTTAAACCCAGGTTTCAGAGGGGACTCTGCATCCAACACAATAGTCACCCTAGAAGGATTCCAATGAGCCCTAACTGCCTCCAACCTAATATGTGCTCATTGTTATACAAATTGCCTTCAAGGAGAGAAACTCTGAGTCAATATGCATTTTCTCCCCCACCCAGCTTGCTCTCTCCCTAATTAGCTTTTACTGAGCTATGGCTCACCATTTTTTAAGGTCAAAAAGTCTCCTTTACAAAATATTCACCTGATACATTGAAGATTTTTTTTTCTGAGGCGGCTTTCATTCTCGATAATTATTCTTTGTAAAGAGAAACAAGCACACTGCTTGCTAATGTGTTTTTGTTGCCCTGGACAGTCGGCCACAGAGCAGAAGAACCTTTGCTACTCGATGACTCTCCTTTCTTATTTACTCTTTCGAATTCCAGCCTACTGAAAGAGAGTCCTTCCAAGCCCTCGCAGGGATACCGGGAGGGAAAAAGTATCCTGATTACACTCTTGTCCTTCTGGAAACTACAATCTGGACAGGAAGCTGAGATATGCTTGCGTTGCTTGAGTGGCAAAAATAAAGACTCGTGAGAATAATTGGGGGGATGATTCAGAGAATGAGGTTGTCAATATGTGCTTAGAAGAATGTATTCATGTTCATAATACCCAAGGATGGTAAGACATGATGGTCCTAGTCCAATAAGTGGATAAGTCTGTGGCTCTCCCCAGCATGGACTCTGGGTTGGGATTTGAGAAATCTCTCTTTGGGGGAGCCCTCACCTGCCAAGCCCACCATGCACAGCCAGTGTGCCCTCCACTGGTGAGCAGAGCTAGGAAGAGTAATGTGACATGGGTGCCCCAAAGGGAACAGAAAGGAAGAGATTCATTTCCACCTTCAACCAACACAGACTCATTAGGCACTTCCTATGTCCCCGGACCTAGGGGGACATTTAGCCACAAAGAAAACAGACACAATTCCTGCCCTCGTGCCTCTTCCAGGCTAACAGGGAAAACAAACATTAAGCAACTAATTACACAAGTAATTGATTCAAATTAGGTCAAGTGCACCAGGGGAGGTGTAGAGCAAGGAACATGCCCCGCTACGTGTTGTTAGATGTTGAATTCCCAACTCCTTGTAGCTCAGAATGTAACCCTACTGGAGATAAGGTCTCCAATAAGAGGGGTTTAAGTTAAAATGAGGTTGTTATCATGGGCTCTAATCCAATCTGACTAGTGTCCTAATAGTAAGAAGTTGACACCCCAGGGATGAGCACACAGAGGAAGACCACGCCCAAGAGAGGGCAGGTGTCTGCAAGCCAAGGAGAGAGGCCTCGGGACAAACCCACCCAGAGGACACCTTGGTCTTAGACTTCTAGCCTCCAGGACTTGAGAATGTAAATTTCTGTTGTTTAAGCCCCCCCGCTCTGTGGTCCTTTGTTACGGCAGCCCCAGCAGACCAATACATAATCACAGACAATCCTGCTAAATTTTCTTTTTTTTTTTTTTTAATTTATTTATTTGAGAGCGAAAGAGAGTAGGGGAGGGGGAGGACGGGGGATAGGGAGAGAGAGGGAGAGAGAATCTCCAGCAGACTCCCAGCAGAGCACAGAACCCGACATGGGGCTCAATCCCAGGACCCTGAGATCAGGACGTGAGCCAAAATCAAGAGCTGGACATTTAAGTGACTGAGCCACCCAAGCACCCACCACCCCCCGCTAAATTTTCAAGGGCTTTTTGGCAGTGGCGACATGAAAGCAGCAGTCAACGTCAAAGTTTTGATGCACGTAAACAGATAATGATGAAAGTTACCTGGTGGATGCAGACACAGGGACAGCTGGTGTGGGATGGGGAGCTATAGACTAAGGTCTATCATGACCGCCAAGGTCCTCTGGGCTCTCGCGTCTTATGCTTCTCCCACACAGGGATAGATGGAGCAAAACTGCACGGTACAGCCGTGCACATCCTTACACACGAACGCTCCTACCCTGCACCGACCCATCTCGAGAATTTAACGAGTCAAGGGAAGACCCTCCCAACTTGGTCCTTGTAATCGCTCTACACCGATGAGCTGTGCTATCCTGCTTTATCTCTCCACTGTCCTGGGAGTCTCTGCCCCTCTCCCCTCTTGTGTACTCTCTCTTTCTCTCTCTCTCAAATAAATAAAATCTTTTTTTTTTAAGATTTTTTAATTTATTCATTTAACAGAGAGAGAGAGGGCAAGCAAGGGGAGTGGCAGATAGAGGGAGAGGGAGAAGCAGGCTCCCCACTGAGCAGGGAGCCCAATGTGGGACTCGATCTCAGGACCCCTGGGATCATGACCTGAGCTGAAGGCAGATGCTTAACTGACTGAGACACCCAGGCGTCCCATCTCAAATAATTAAAATCTTTAAAAAAAATAAAAAACTACTCTATTCTCTCAGAAAGTATTCTTTTACCAACCTACTTTAAACACTTGTCTCAAATTTTATTCCCTTTCTTTTGTATTTTTTAAAAATTTTAATGCTGTCACTTTCAGCTTATCTCCTTTAGCAAAAATCTCAATTATTTTGTCTTGTTTTATCACCTGTAAACATTTCACTTCCCTGTTTTTACTTTCTTTCTTTTGGTTTCCTTGCTTTTAAAACTCCCTTAACCTTCTGCCCTCCTTTTAGGATACTACCTTTTAAAGTCACCTTCTCCTATGTATTTCTTGAGAATTCATTTCTATATTGGCCAATATGGTGGTGGGAACGGAAGCAGGGGAGGCTGCTACACCCCACCCTGATGACACTGGCCTTCCGGTGTATTCTTCCTCCTAAAATACCACCCCCGCTGCCCAGCCAGGCTCCCTCATCCCCAGGCCTTCCCAGACCACCTAAGGCAGCTCTCAAGAGGTACACCTCCTCGGATGGTCCTCTGACCTTCTGGGTACCACTCCCCAGGGCAAGAGCGTGCAGATGGCACCCCCTGGTTACCAGATGAAGGGTTTAAGAAACCCAGCCCTTTCTGATCCTTCCATGAGGAAGCGATTATTTGGAAACCAATCCTGCTAGATACTGGATTGGGGGCAGACTACGTGCAACTCCATCACAACACGGAAGGCATGATAAATGGGAAGCCACTCCTGGAGAGAAAAGAAACAGGGGCACTGGCTTTGCTTTCATCCCACCTGCTGACCTCTGGAATGCTTATTTCTGAATTGCCCCTCTCTTTCCTCCCTTCTTGGCTGAATTATGGAAGGATCTTCTCAGTGGGAGAGGAGCGGAAGCAACTTCTCTAAGCTCATGAAGGTTCCAGAGTAGCTGAGTAGAGCACAGCTTGGCCCAACTCTTGGCTGGAAAGCCAGGCATTGTGATCCACTGGGCAGTTTATTCATAATGTGTCGGGGCAGATGGTACCCACCAAGGATATGGGAACGTGGACCAGAAGTACGCCATCTTCTTCTGCCTGTGCTCTCATGAAATCCTTGGGGTTTAGGAGAGAGCCTGCGATTGGGATTCAACAATCTCTGTCTCTCCATCAATCCCCAAAGAGCACATACACTTTTCTATGGGGTTTTCATCCCTGATGGATGAGTACATCTATTTTCAGAGCTAAGTCATCATTGCGATGCCTGCAATGAACAGTTTTCAGTCCTCTCCTGATATAGGTCCCCCTTGGTTCTCCATGTAGGATCCAAGCAAAGGGAGTTTCTCCCCGCCCCCCCAGAGGTTCCTTGTTGTTACACGACTTTTCTGACTGTGCCTTTCACCAGCTCCAGTAAGAGCAGTCCCCATGGGGGCGCTTGACCCCCAGACTATCTCCAGCCACAAGAAGCGTCCTCATCTCGTTGAATTGAAGGCCTGAGCCAAATGAGTGTTTGCCAAGCCTAAAGCACGCTACTCCTCCATCATTACACTGTGCACCTTTGGGAGCCATGTGTCCTCATTGGCTTCATCAACTTAACTGAGAGTGTGTGGTCCCTTATTCCCATCTCTGCTGAGGGACACAATGCAGGGTTAACTGGCCAAATAGAAAGCCCTCACTCCAGATAGTGTCAGGAAGCCTCACTTTCAAGCTCTCTGCTGCTCAGGTTACAGAGAAGGTCAGTGGAAATAAAATAAGACCCACCGAGGCTTGTCGAAAGGAAATACAGGGCGGCCCCTCCCCTTAAGACTCGGAAGTTATTTGGGGAATAAATCTAATCAACACTGAGTCACACACTGGGTTTGCCTCCTGGAAAACAGGGTTGACTGGACTGGTGTGTAAGGGCCTGCTGTGGCCATCACTCTGAGCTGTCTTCCCAAACCCTTCTTCCTTGGCCCCCACCTCCTTCCTTGCTGAGAGAACACGGACCGGGCGGCAATCTGCAAGGCCCCACGATGATCAGGCTGATCTACGCCAAGCACGCCCTTCTGCTGGACATGTCTCCAGGCCTCTTGCTGCTCGGGGAGCCATGTGACCTTGTTCTGGCCAATATAAGGGAAAGACTCCTAAAGAGATTCTGGAAAGGCCAGTCCTCTCTGATACAAAGACAAGCCCCTTTGACCCTGCTTGGGATGCCGGCATCAGGACATGACATTTGGATCAACCACAAAGAAAAGAGTGCAAGCCATTGGGCCGAGAACCACACACCTGCCAACAAGCCTGGGACCCCAGAGCTCTAGAATTCTTGTTAAGTAGACAGTAAGCGTCTTCATGGTCCCTGACACTTACTGGACCTTCTGCTGTTTGCAAACAAACACAATCAGGCACAAAATGTGAGGTCACACTGACCTCCTATGCCATGGAAAACATCGTGCTAGGACTCAGGGGGTCCTTTATGACAACCTACTTACGGGAAATTTCTTTAGAGTCTTAGCACCAGGCGCGGTTGTGCTGCTTCCGATCTGCTTTATCCTGGAGACAAGGTGAACCACATGGATGACGTTTCTTTCTGAATAACAACACCACTATGACTGCCATGGCCATGTAACATTCTACATCCATAAGGATAACTCGGTAGTGTGTCATTTTTCTTTGGTCGAAATCAGTTTTGAAATTAGTTAAGTGAACAAACGTTAAGTAAAAGATACTTTGCGGGGACTTATGGGGTAAGTGACTCAGGGAAGGTCTATCGGGGAAGGTGATGGGAACCCAAGTGAAGGTACGGCTCTCTCTCCTTGAGAGGAGCATGGCCAGCTTCCCTGACGAGGCAAAACTGGATTTCATTCTGGAAGAGCAAATGGGTGTGTGCTTCCCAGGGGAAGGAGACGCATCTACCTCAAATCACAGAAAAGGAGAGGCAAATTTCAGGCAGAGTGAGACGGGAGAGAAGTGGATAGGCCCCTAACATACCAGAGAGAGACAGGAATCAGAATGCAGAGGGTCACGGATTTTGGCCTCCGGGTGAAAATAAACCATGAGACGTTCTGAGTAGGAAAGAGAAAAGACATGACCAGGTCTGCGTCCGATGGTACAAACATGACCCTGACTGACTAAAGTCAGAAAAATGACACTGAAGGGAGAAAAGACCATTTGAAGGTGACCTCGGCTGTCTGAGTCAGATAAAAAAGGACCCGAGCTAAGAGGAGGGTAGAGAGAGCAGAGAGAAAGGAAAGATCCCCCAGGAGCAGAGCCGAGAGGGCTGACCGGCCACCTTCATACTCCCGACGCCCATTGTATCCATTCATTCATGCGCCATGTTGGCTAATCTGCAAAGTGCCTGACACTCTGCATGGTTCTGGGGGGATAAGGGGCTCTCAACCTACTCTAAGAGCTAGACAAGTTAGCAGGGAGCCTCACATGGAGCCCATGCTAAATATATAAGTGCTAAACCCTGGGCTGGGGGAGGGTATTTAATACAAAAGTTCTGCAAACTTACACTCCCTCTCTGTCGGTCTCTCTCCTCCCTGAGGAAAGTACACAGATCTTGTGACATCAGACCCACTGCCTATTTTGAGAGCAGTTCTATAAAAGGCAGCCAGAGGTAGGAGAAAGGAAACAGAGCAGTCTGGGTGGCAGGATAGCCCTCAGAAACACGGGTGAGATCACACACAGCTTCAGTCCCAGGACCGGGAGCCAGACTGCCCACCTCCGACCACAATTCAATCCTCCTTTCTTCCTCTGCATATATCCTCAAAGGCTTGACAAATGCGAGTCACCATGACAACAAGAACACCCTTCCTAAATAGGAGGCCTTTATATACTTTGTTTCTCTGTCCACAGTGGCCATCTAGGCACTGCGCTCCCCCTAACCCCAATTCTTCAAACTTTCCCCTTCAAACACACAGCACCGTGGATCAGGCTCACGGAGTGCCTTCCGCCTACTCACCTGCTGTGCACGTTTTCTCCCAAAGGCCTCGGTCTGGCCTCTTTCAGATAACCACACTCTGTGAAGTAAGTATCCCAATTAAATAACCTTTATAATCTCTCAGAGCCAGAAAGACACACAAGCTGAAAGAAAAAAATGCTTCACACATTGTTCTATTCCAAAAATACCGCTCTAACCCAAACCTACCAACCACTTGGAGCTTAACTTTAGTTTCTCATGTTCCAGTTCCTTCTACCAAGTAGGCTTTAGAGAGTACTTTAAAAGTACCTCCACTTCTGGGAAGTCTTCCTTGATTGTATCCACTCTGTGTTCTCTTAAGACAGCACTGTCTTTATCTACCTATCTATCACGGCACTTGTATGACATATTATAATTTTCTGTTCAGATGGCTCTGTCCTCCGACAGACCATGAGAGTCCTCTCTGGAGGCAGAAACTGGGTCTTACTCCTTCTGTGCCCTAGCACCTGAAAACATAATGCACACACAGCAGAAATTCACAAATGTGCTAGAAACCACCATGAGATATGACCTCACACCCATCAGATGGCTATGTCAAAAAAAAAAAAAAAAAACACAGAAAATAAGTGTTGGTGAGGATGTGGAAAAATTGGAGCTGCATACACTGTTTATGAGAACACAAGATGGTGCAGCTGCTACGGAAAACAGTATGGTGGGTCCCCCCTCCAAAAAAATGTAAAACAGAATTATCATATGATCCGGCAATCCATTTCTAGGTATATATACAGAAGAACTGAAAGCAGGGTTTCTGAGACATATTTGCACTCATACAGTTCAATGTTCAAAGCAGCATTATTCACAATGGCCAAAAGGTCTAAGTAACCCAAATGTCCATTCATCCAGATGACTGGATAAACAGAATGGTAGACACGTACAATGGAATATTATTCAGCCATAAAAAAGAAGAAAATTCTGACATGTGCTCTAACACGAGTGAAACTTGAGGACAGTATGCTGAGTGAAATAAGCCAGTCATAAAAGGTCGAACACTCATGATTCCATTTATGCAAAATCCCTAGAGTGATCAAATTCACAGAGAGAGAAAGGAGAACGGTGGTTGCCAGGGGCTGGGGAGAGGCAATGCTGAGGAGTCATTTAATGGGTACAGCATTTCAGCTGGGGAAGATGAAAATGTTCTGGAAATTGCCCAACAATGTGAATTTACTCAAAACTACTGTACTGTACACTTAAAAATGGCTAAGATGGGGGGCCACCTGGGTGGCTCAGTCGGTTAAGTGTCCAACTCTTGATTTCGGCTCAGATCTCAGGGTTGAGAGATCGAGCACCATGTCGGGCTCCATGCCCAGCGTGGAGCCTGCTTGGGATTCTCTCTCTCCCTCTGCCCCTCCCCCACCCGCTCTCACACTCTTTCTCTCTAAAAAAAAAAAAATGGTTAAGATGGCAATTTTTTTTAAGTAGGCTGGTCTGACTGAGCAACCGACTGAGCCACCCAGGTGCCCCTTTAGATGATAAATTTTATGCTATGTATATTTCAACACAATTAAAAAAAAGTGTAAATCAAATCATGACACTCTTATAACATCCAGTGGCTTCCCAGGGAACTTAGAATATTAAAAAAAAAAAAAAAGTGGCAAATGAATCATGCTATGTTGGGGGGACAGTCTTCTGCGGCTAGTTAACAACTATGATCTCTATGAAATCCAAAATATTAGTTCAAACATAGAAACTCTCCAGCTCCATGGCCAAAGGCTGGGACTCCAGATAACCAGCCTGACATGTCCTTTACCACTGATCCCATTTGGAGCTATGGGGACAGCCTCCCAGAAAGGGGCCCTGCCCTGGCCGACTGCAGGGCATCCATGAAAAAAATGGCACCCTGCACCTAACGGGTGACAGATTTCCTCTTTAAACATCAAGAAATGTCAGAGACACAGTCTCCACAAAAGAGAGGGCCAGATTTTAAGAACAACTGTTAAGGAGTTCACTCCTGTGAATTTCCAGGATGGAATCTGCCATCCCGAGGGAAAGGAAAATGTATTCTCCCCGTGGGTCAGTGAAGGAGAGAAGAAAGCAGTTGTGGTACTTTAGCCTGGAGTCAGAACTGATCTACAGTTTAAGACGGGTCACCACAGGAAGAAAGAAGTAGGGTAAAGATTTGCTAACATGGGTGGCGCCTGGGTGGCTCAGTCGTTAAGCATCTGCCTTCGGCTCAGGTCGTGATCCCAGGGTCCTGGGATCGAACCCCGCATCGGGCTCCCTGCTCAGGGGGGCGCCTGCTTCTCCCTCTCCCACTCCCCCTGCTTGTGTTCCCTCTCTCACTGTGTCTCTCCCTGTCAAATAAATAAATAAAATCTTTAAAAAAAAAAGATTTGCTAACATGTCAAGTTTTGTATGAGCATTTACTAATTTACTAGTCCGGGAAGCAGGAGCGTGAAATTAATAAATAAATAAACCCCTCCCAAGAAACGAGCAAAATTCAAATGCGCTCAAAGCCTTTTTGCTCCAAATCGGATTATGTCTGATGGAAGAAAAATAATGAAGTCAGGGATTAAGGTAGTTAATTTTAAGAGCCCACACACCTGCATCTATATCTACATCTACCTAGATTCCAACCCTGTTCTTTTCATTTCCCTACTGTATTCGTTGGCTGGGGCTGGCCTAATAAAAACACCACAAACTGGGTGAAATCTATTTTTTCACAGTTCTGGAAGCTGGAAGTCCAAAATCAAAGCACCAGCAAGCTTAGTCCTTCCTGAGGCCTCGCTCCTTGACTTGCCGATGGGATGGCTGTCTTCTCCCTCTGTCCTCACCTGTCTTCCGTCTGTGTATGTCCGTGTCCCAATCTCCTCTTCTTTTAAGAGCATCAGGCAGATTAGATTAGGGCCCAATGGCCTCCTTATAATGTAATTACCTTTTAAAGGCCCCATCTCTAAGTATTGTCACATATGAGGTACTGGGGTTAGGACATCAACATATTAATTTTTGCGTGACACAACTCAGTCCCTGACACCCACAGAGGAAAAATACTACATCTCTAGGTAAAATACTGAATGTTGCGGTAAAACTAGCAATGGACGCTCATCTAGCAGATCCTTTTCTAGAAAAAACACTCGGCTAAGAAGCACGAAGGGAAGCTCTCCACAGT
Source organism: Leptonychotes weddellii (assembly GCF_054177405.1). Lineage (NCBI taxonomy): Eukaryota > Metazoa > Chordata > Mammalia > Carnivora > Phocidae > Leptonychotes > Leptonychotes weddellii. Next base: position 12,519,693 of record NC_138373.1, on the reverse strand, counting down.
GCAGGTGTCCCGTTGGCACAGGTGGGCAAACATATGTAACTTGCAGCTCGGCACCCCTGTAAACTGAGCTGTCTCCAGGGGAGGGGCAGAGAGAGAGGGAGAACCTTAGGCAGATTCCCCGCCCAGCACGGGGCCCAACACGGGGCTCCATCTCACGACCCTGAGATCATGACCTGAGCCGAAACCAAGAGTCGGACGCTTAACCAACTGAGCCACCCAGACGCCCCCAAACCCTGTCCATCTTCAGTGGTTTACCCATTGACTGAATGTAACCAAACACTTACAGAACTATTCAGGGTCATGAGGTAATTTTCCCAAGGTCATTCAAGCTGCAAAGGGAGAGAACCAACGCCTGAGCCCAGGTGCTCATCCCCTCCCCCATGCCTTCAGGGTCCACCTACACATGGACAAAGCCCTAATCCAGCTCTCCATCCTTGTTCACTTAATTCAGCTTTAGACCAGTCTGTGCAGTGACTGGCTTTTCCAATATGGAAGTCAGTATTTTTTATCCCTAATGTCTCTTCCTCCTCTGTGTTTTGTCTTTTCCCGGTGGGTGAAAAAAAATACTAGATTTCTGAGTAAAGATGGCAGATTGAGCATACCTGTGTGACTTTGTTCTCTCCCCAACACCCCAACTAACACTTCAGAAGGAGGCATAAGCCCTCACGGATGGGGCAGGCAGAAGAGGAGGCAATAGGAACAGGACTCGGGAGGCTACTACACAAGGAACAAAGCTGCATCTTAAGCCAACCATGAGGAAAGAGGAGTACCAGCCC